>NC_092817.1:116294240-116894240 GCF_023375885.2 Dermacentor andersoni | reverse complement strand
TGGGCATAGCCTTAATTGGCACCAGTGGGGCTAACGGAATTGTCGCGTTTCATGCACCGTTAAAGTGGGATGCATGCAATGACATTGGCAGCGCTCATCGCGACAGTGTTTCGAGCGACCCGGCCACTGTTGCTGCCGCCGAGCAAGATTTGCCTCGCGTGCTCGGTGTGTCCTAATTGTGGCCAGCCCTGGAGACAGTATACGGGCAAAGCTAAGCAGACAGCTTCGAGTGCAATCATCGTAACGCACATGGAAGACGTATCTGCAAATCGACGTGCCCAAAGGTCACAGAAAAAGACTATACGCAAGTACTATTGCCTATTTTTTAGACTTTTTCGTGGACGAACCGGTGAGAAACGCAACGTTGCTTATATTATGCACCAAAAAAATTGTGACTACGTTTTCCTGTGCGCAGACGACCTTCATTTCGAGTTTCCAAACGTTCTTCTCAGCCGCCACCTTGTTTGGACAAGATAACCTTAGTCGTTTGTGAATTCAATGCTCTCTTCGCGAAGCTGTCGTTTTTGGACGGATTGGGCAAATTGTAGCGATGCCTAAACGAAAGCTCTAGATTGAGGAATCATCCCCTGAAATCATTAGAATAGAGCAATCTGCTTTTCGTGGCAACCACTTCCCCAAATTTGACGAGATTCTTTATGATAAGGAAAAGTTAGAATTTAGTGACTGTAGGAAATCGATGCTTTCTTTAAGCAGTTACCATGCTAACTCTTTTTTTTTTTTAAGTCGCGAAAATTCGAAAACCTTTGCTATCAGGTTTACAACTGTTTCTCAGCAATGAAGCAAACGATAACATAAGCTGATACCGTTACTTCGCATGAAATTGAGGTGCTATTCACGGTGGTTAGTGAGCCGAGACCTCTAACAAGCTCCACCTAATTAAGCCGCATTCACGAAATTGTCCAGAGAGAGACAATCAACTTTTATACTGAGCCCTTAGTAAAGGTTGGTGCGCGCTGGCACCAGATAGGGTGGAACCTTCTTCTCAGGTTCCATATGCGTCCAGCAGTTCCTGGCCCCTAGCCGCCAGAGTGAGCTGGGTTGGTAGGTCGGGGCTGGACAACAAGGTCTCCCATCGCTCCGGGGGGTTGAGGCTGGGGAGGGGGGGGGGGTAGGGATGGCGGGGGGTTCTTGAGCTTAGTGCACTCTGCAAGGATATGTGCTAAAGTGCCTTTTGATCGTCTGCAAAGCGAGCATTAAGTATCATGCTCTGTTTGGACTATCACAAATACTACGTAGGTTGGTTGATCGTGGAGAATTTTGGGAACATCTTGCACAAGATGTTCCCAAAATTGTCGACGATCAACCAACCTACGTAGTATTTGTGAGCGATTTTTATCGACCTGCTATTCGCCGGTAAATGTCACTAGACACTCACTGTTCTTTAAACCTTGCTAGAGTATTGGGAAGTATTACGCCAAACAAACAAGTACATTTCTTTAGCTTACAGACAACACATACACCCGCTTCATGTCGATTAGCGTTATTAGGGTACATCACGCGCTTTCCAGGCGCTGTCTATCTGTCTGTCAGCCTGTCCGTCAGTTTATCGATGTCTCTAACCCCCTTCCTGGCAGCTGGGTCAATGAGTCAGTGGGCAATCTATGGTTTAATCGTTAGAGCAACTGGAAGTCCAACTGGAAGACGGTAGGAGAATGTGTTTTAATAACCACACTTAAACAAAAAACAACCTGTTTCACTCCCATTTGTGTTACTGGGTGTATGCCACTACTTATACGCCGCTCTATTGAACTCCGTTACACAACCTTTGGTTCATTTGGTCTATAGAACTAGGTATCTTTTACACATCACTGATAATCTTCATGTCAATTTGCGCACTGGGTATGTGCAATTGGGCATGTGCTGCTCTTCAAGGAAAGTCGACATTGAGTGACTGTGAGCAACTCTTCAATGACAAAAAAAATTAAATTTTCCACGACATGGGTGGAGTCCCTCCGTATGAAAAACTTTCAGACAATCTTGTCTGAATATATATATATATATACAGGCACACCTCCCACATAGGGCGGTTGCTATACGGTGTGTGTGAGAGAGAGAACCAAGATTTAGTGGTATACAGTTTGTCGATAGGCACTGAAGCAATGGCTTCAGTGCCTATCGCAGTCGCATCGACATTCATCCTCAATTGATTCTACCAGATTTATTTTTTGCCAGCAAGTTAGTGTTGGAATGTTTACGTGATGTTGATTGATTGCAAGCGATCGGACCAATTTATTTGCAAGTTATCCTCTTACTAGAGGCGGCTCTCTGCAATAGTAATGTTTTGAAGAGCATGTGCCTCCAGGCCCTTCCGTCCGAGGATTATGGTGAGGCAGTAAGTGCTGCTAACATTTATTTACTTTAGTCTATCATCTCCTTTATTATCTATTTGATGGTCATAACAAATTGCAATAGCCATTCTTGTTATATTATACCTGTATAAATCACGCAGTGTACACCGACCGATTTTTGTGCCTTTCCCAACCACGTTACATCTACCATTTGCAATTTGTTTTCTCGTTTCATTGGCAGCTGAACAACGAGAGTTCGTAACTTGCATGGTTCTTTTCGGGCATGCATGCGCCTTTTGTCATTACAATCTACACTGCGTTATCATCATATGACAATTATTTTACCTGCTCGTAATATTAACACTAAATTGAACGAAAATTGCATGTTATACACCAGTCTTAAGTATGCTTCTTGTTTGCGAGTGAGAGTATTGCCAAATCTTCGTAAAGATCGTAACATTTGCATGTAAGCTGTAAATTCTATTTTGTCAATTGTTTCGCTTGAGGTAATTTAACATATGGAGCTAACAGATATGGGATTTGATGCAGGGTGGCAGATGCTTTAAACTTCATGCTTCACTTTTCTGAAACATTGTAAGCCTCAAACGAGAATTCCCCTCGTAGCAGTCGCCATAATTTAACATTATGTCTCAAATGTGACAAATTTTATTCAAATCAGCTCAGCGGTTTTCTTATAAAAGCTTTCTGCGTTTTACATGTAGCATTTCAACAGACTGCATCGGCGTTAGCCCCAACCTAAATCTTCCCATTAGGAGTGCCGCTACCCACTCGGCGGTCGATTCAGCCGTATGCAGCGAGTTTTAGAACACCGCCCGTGTCGCACCCGTCTATATTAGGGCACCGTCGAGAAGTTTAAGCGCGACGCTAAACCACGGCCGCGCTCGAGAACAGCTGCAGCGCAGCATGCCGCTGCGTTCGCGCGCCGCCGTGGACATGCCTTGATGTCGCTGTCAGTGATTCGCCCTTGGGGTCAAACTGACAGAATTCCAGCAGCATCGAGGTACATTCATGCACAGTAACTTGGCCTGGGACGTGTATTTCCTTGCGATAAGGAATGTGAGCATAACAAGTATACAGAATATATAAAATATCTTAACACTGCTCCTCTGTGTTAAGGCTGCGCAAAATCCCAATGGGATAAGCAGAAAAGCATTCTCGTGATAGCTTGAACAACGGTGGTGGCTTTTGCAGCTGCGGTGCGTTAGGATGACACAAATGCACTGGACTCAATTGACAGTCGCTTGTCGAGCCCTGAAGCAGTTGCCCCCTTCCTGAATGCAATAAACACGTTCTGATGCAATGCATTGTGGCCTGGTTAAAATGGACGGCCGTGCATACTGGTTTCCATGGCCTTGGAAACCAGTATAACTGCTTTATTACAGCTGTTCGCTGCTCACGTGGCCGCTTGGCACGACTTCTACTTGTTTTGGGGGCCCTTTGTCTATGGCGTAACCGGTGTGAGGCAATTGCCGCGGGACATCGTCGCCGCGCTCTGTTTCCCCTTCTATGGAGGCTCTGCTCTGAGCTACAGTCAATTCTCTCAGAGGAGTTGTTCTTCCTTGGGGAAGGAAAGTTCCTCGTTTCCTGTCGGTGACTGATGGACGCGTATGGCTTAATTTTCGACCAGCCTGGTTCTTGCAGCCAGGCCATCAAAGATATTCATTGAATGAGCGCAGAATGTAGGTGCTTGTGATTTCTGTGTGTGCGCGCTCTCGTTTACATACACACATACACATCACTACAAAATTATGCAAGATGTCTCTGTCACATCATCATTGGGCATAACCATTCTGTAAACTGTGCCTTCCCGTGGATCTATATGGGTATATGTTAGGGAGTGAGGACTACGACACTACTTTGAAAACGTGCCATGTATGCAATGCTTCGTTTTTTTTTTGTATATGTTACCGTCCTGCTGGAATTGGGCCGTGATTGTGACTTATTGTTGGGGGGGGGGGGGGGGGGTATCGTCTTTTGTTGACATAAACTTTTTTGAAACACAAGCGAATAGAACTCTTTAGTGCGTGCTCCCATTTTCCGGGTCGGTATATTGAATATCGTTAATATCGAAGACGTGTTAAATATTAGCAGTAGCTGGACTTGTTGGTGAATATTACGTAAATACGTACAAAGGAGCTAAACCTTGAACACGGACTAAGGAAGAGCGCCGTCCCGTCCTCTTTCTTCACCTGTGTTCCAGGATGCGCCCCTTTATGTTTACCTCTAAACTACTATATGTTTATCTTTTTTTTTTAGAACATCGTCCCAGGAGCTTCAGCGTGACACTGAACTTTTCCATTGCTTTCAAAGCTTCGCCCCTCGACAAAACGGCCCAGCTATAATGCGAATAACATTCTTGGCATTGTCAGACCAGTGTTAATATGTTTTGTGGTCTTTATCAAATAACTGACTTTTTGTGAATGTCTAACAGTTTTCGCCGGCCGATCCTGAAGATACTTCCGTCTAACACAGCAGGGTAGGGTACCATCCTGTGGTAGTATTGGCGGTACCGTCGTACAGTGACATCATGCGGTACCACACGGAGTTTTCTCGCATCCATATACCATGGCAGCTAATGTGTTGAGATGCTGTCGTCGAGACGCTACGATTGTAGTCGAAGACGCTGACGCTGTCGTTTTAGACGCTGCATCTCTGGTGACAGGCGCTTCATACAGCTCGGAACTGATTCTTGAGGAAGTGGCGCCGCAAGTGCCGGTTGGCGCCCGCGTAAGAGTGAGGCACCGTAATAAGGGGACCGCCTCTCGTGGCATTCAGTGCAACTTAGTGCCACGAATAACCGCGTCCCATAGCATGTTAAATGTATTCTTGAAAAGCGACCGGTGTTTGTCCTTCATAATTTTGATGCGAAAGCACCACACGACTGATTCAACGAAAAAAGCGTCGAGTCCGTCGTCTGCAGCAGCGAAACCGCACCTAAGCCCCCATCGCCATTAGCTGCGATGCCACGTCACGAGTATGCCTCGACGGAGTTCCTACTAACTACGAGGCCAAGGCACGATTGCACTCGATGGATCACAGCGGGCGAAAAGGAGCACCTGCTGTCCCGTAAGCGCGCAGGTGTGGCGTGAGGGGAGAGGGCATCGCCACCACGCCACGACACCCTCGCTCTCGCTCTCGGATGCCTGTGTTATCCGAGTCTTCTTTGGCTGCGCAAGCTCTCTCCTGGGTTCCAATTGCGCCTCGGTGAGGCCAAAATCAAAAGGTAACATGCGTAACATGGCCCCTAATATTCCTTACGTTTCCTTTATTCAGAACTTACGTGAATTATTTGATATTTTTTTTAGAAATTCATGAAAGTCGGCCTCTAACGCTTTTGAGCGCTTGCAGTCGCACAACAGCTAGCTTCGCTGTAAAATTATAATGGTAAAGTACTCAACTTCCTTTTCTATTGAAGGATGTGTCACAACTGTGTATTTATTTATGTCTCAATGTATTTTCGTTAACAACGTCCACAATAGCAACCAACCATGGCTTTAACAATATTAGGCATGCACCCATAAGTGCCATGACGATCAGTCATGTTGCGACTTTGCATTGGCGAGCGTTGCAAACACAGTTGCTTAGGGTGCGGCCTGCAAGACAGCGCAATTCATGGTTATATGTTTATACACAATTATGGCACCTAGCAGATTTTGCATGGTGTGTATAAGGCTTGGTACGGTGCTAGTGGCTTAGTGCTGCCGGCATAACCCTTGCTTGCGGACCCACATGTATTGACTGCGTGCGAATAATATCAACGCTCGAACTCCATGTGTACATGGTAAGGTGCACCTTGTATATGGGAGCGTAGTACTGGTACTGCAGATTTTCCATCTCTCTAACCGATTGTGTCCACGAAAGCAACACGAAAGAAGCTATGCGTAAACGTCAGAAAAAAGTTCGCGTTACGTTGATGGCGCAGTGTAACTGAGCGCACGAAGGATCTTATGTTTGATAATATTTATGGTACTAACCTTACACGTTGCTTCACGGGCGAACATCCATAACATTGCCTAAATAAGCTGTAAACACTTGAGCGCAGATGCTCTGCAGCATGGCACAGCACACTGTCGCCAAGGGATCTAGATTGTGATTGGCACAGAATAATTTTTATATGTGTAATTGGTGTGTTGCCGCTCATGATGCCAGCTACAGTAGGGCAGTGCACCTTCCAGGTGTGAATGGCCCAGCTTATAAGTGGCGTATGTCTAGTGATGACCTCGGCGATGATTGTGGTGAAGGGTCAAGGTGCGTTCCACACGCTGTGTCCACAATATGCGTACTAGAGAAGAAAACTATAATACAGAATCATCTTGATCGTTCAGTAGAATAGTGCAGTCCATACCGACAAGCGCTGAAATTACCGGATTATGCGTCTTAATGCGAGGAAGCTCCGTCTTTAGCTATCTCTGTTTATCTTGTTTTATCTTCTTTATGAATGATCAGCACGGAGAGGGTGGTTCACCGTTAGGGCTTCCATGCAGTGTGCGCTCCCCATCACACTGTCACGCTAGCAATTCCCTGTTAAGGGTAGGGAAAAAAAAACTATGAAACCCACGGAAAGAGTTTGCTAAGCTAACGTAAAGCAACCAATCCAATGCCGCTCACTTCAACAAAACTAGAAAAACGTTTTTCAGTTTCCTTTGTTCTCAAACAGGAACACGCTACTGGAATGAAAAGAAAACTGTTTAAAACCTTAAGAATAAACGTCTAAGAGAATCAGAACAGAGAGAGCCTTTTGCAGAACGTTCTAAAGTACCGTGCTTTGCTTCAGCTTCCGGCGAAGAAACATGAGCGCTGGACGCAGGGCGCAAATGTACGTGACAGTTCTGATATATCTACTGGCACGCTAGGGAACGAATGTTCTTATATGGGGTCCGTTTCTTTCTCGTGCAGGGAAGGAAACAAAAAGTTAGGAACGTCTGACTTGTTCAGCAGGTGACCTCAAGTGTTCACAATCATACTTAAAATGGCAAAAATATAGAAGCCGCTTCGCAACGCAGCTTGGAGGTACTTATGTTCATTTTCTTCTTTCGCAGTTTTCATCCGGAAAAGAAGTTTCACAGCACAGACACTCAGTCCAGATACGCTCCTCAAAAGTCCACAAAGAACTTAGTGTTCCGTTAAGTATGAAAACACCAATTGCAAGTGAAATAGCACCATAGCTTACGTGCAGAAAGAATGTACTTTAGGTGAGTAGTTAACTGCACAGAATTCCATAAAGAACAACGGAAATTATTGTTTGCGACTGGAGCCACGGCGATCTTGCGTACTACTGTTCATTGAGTCTGGGGCTCTCGACACCCAAAACTGTACACGTTACAAGTGCGTTCACCTACTATTATACATACAAAAATCGTGCACGGCGTGCAAATCATAATCCTTTCAATGGATCACGGAGGTAAAGCGCCGTGTCACTTTTAAAGCAATTATGACGTTGCCTAGAAAGCCCGCTCGTGACGCAAACTTCTTTAGGGAAGAAACTAATACTAGCCGCTAAATTTCATGCTGTGAATGAGGCATTCAATACTTATTCTTTTATTTTTCTTCGGATCCAATTGTAGAATACGCAATGTATTTAATAATTGTCCAGAAATAAAACCTGTTTCATAATTTAATACTGGCTTTTACCCATTTCTGCCCATAACCTGCTACTTGGCTCTAGAACAGCTAATGTGAAGGCTCATGGGAAAAGAAGCCTGGTTGTACGAATCAAATAGGTCTGCACTTGACAGAAAGCACATTCCTTTATTTATAATTTGCGAATTAAGTCATAAGCATACAAAATAACGAAGATGCTGTAAGGGTCAGCAGATTGCGATGAGCTTTTTTTATGTTAGCTATCGAGCGTATTTAATAGTTAACTACTAAAAACGTTACTCAAGTCACTAGTATCAAAAGCTTAGGTTCCTTTATTAACTTCAAATATAATATTTTGTTATATTAGGTCATGTCGCTGCGCGGACAAATTTGAATTAAGCAGCCCAGTCACTAGTACAAGTAAGCGGCACATCATGCGTTTGACTGTGGGCGGAAGAAGCAGGGGGGAGGGGGTGAGAAAAGAAACCCGGAGTTTGTAAGCATCGCAGTTTCAATTGATTGATTCAAAACGAATGCTTACAACATTGGGATTCAGATTTCCGCAGCCACAGGGCAGGATTTACTTTAAACAACTTCCGGTGCGCACTGCATTTATCAATTTATAAAGCCTAAAATAGTTCTTTTCAGTCGTGTCTATATTGATTTCACTTTGAACTCAGGCCGACAGACTCCTCGCCTTCGCCGCAGCATCCAGGAATACCAGCGGCCTTAATGTGAATTCAATAATCTCGATAGCTGCGATACACGGGCGTGCTGCTAGATGGATTCGACAGCAGTAGATAGGCGCATCTTAAGCGACGTTACGAGCTGAATTATTGATTTCGGAGAGTGCTGCGTGTCTCAATCTAAAAGCATAATTGTATTGAGGCGCGGTGACATAAGCATACACAAATTTTCAGTCTGGGCACCTGCGAAATCAAGCAAACAAATTGCACTGCCATGCATAAGCTAAACGGTGAAATAATTTTTGGTAATATCCTCCGTAAGGCAGCTTTATAAACAACCTCAAGCAACCTTATCTTGGCTACGGAGGTAAGTTCTTAAGCCCTAGTTTACGTTATTTCATAATTAGAATAACCGTCCGGATTAGAAGGCCGCTGGAATCTAGCGAATGAAGGTCAGCAACCGCCAATGTTGCAGGCAGCAAATGGTGTTTCAAAAATCCCCCTTCGTACGCTCCCTTCAGACCCCGCTCTATACTTCGGGTAACCAGGTCTGGGCTTCCCTTCACGTTCCCTTACGTGGGCCAGGAGTACGATATCTGAAGACCCAGTGAACAGTCCAAGCTCTTTGCTGCAGTTTGTACAGCAAACATCCACTACCTGTGGTGGACCTGTTGAGGAAAGAGGGCCACTAGGGAAAGGATACTAACTCTCGTATTTTTAAACGATATTTTCTCTCGACGTTTAGCCGCCTCCTCTGGATGTTTGCTCCGCTTTACATCAGCTTCTGGGGACTGAGGGCCGGGTTTTGATTGTTGTATTCATCACATTTTAGTCTTAATGACATCTTAGTTGAAATCAAGAAAAAGAAATGGCCATGGGCAGGACATGTAATGAGGAGGGAAGATAACCGATGGTCATTAAGGGTTACGAACTGGATTCTAAGGAAAGGGAAGCGTAGTAGGGGACGGCAGAACGTTAGGTGGACGGATGAGATTAAGAAGTTTGCAGGCACTACATGGCCACAATTAGTACATGACCGGGGTAGTTGGAGAAGTATGGAAGAGGCCTATGCCCTGCAGTGGTCGTAACCAGGCTGATAATGATTATTATTATTATTATTATTATTATTATTATTATTATTATTATTATTATTATTATGGCATCAGCTTCCTCTCGTCGCAATTCGGCAAGTGCTTGGCGCTCCCCTTAGGGTACTGCATGATACATAGCACTGCCCACCTGGCGCTTAGCCTTCTGCGCTTCAGCCTCCCTTGTTAACCGGCGCCGGCGTTCGTCCTCCGACTTTGCAGCACGCTTTCGGCGCTTCGCTTCAGCTGTTGGAGCCAAACAACCTTGCGGACTTGCTCTGATTCGGCATCTCATCGCCATCGCATAGCTTCGGCCTTATTTCGGCGACAATCCTCATCCCTACCTTCCTTACGACTCGACGACAGCAGTGCAACCATTTTAAACCGTACTCAAAGACACGTGCCTTCACGCGACATGTTTGGACCTGTCAAACGCCACAGGCAACCTTGAAAGTCCACCGCAGGCCGCTACAGCTCGATCCTTAACCAAAGAGAAACCATAGAGCTTAACCATAGAGAAACAAGTTCAACAAGAGCTTACCGTCCCATGCAGCCGAGCCAGCACAGCGGCCAAATCGACTGTAGCGCAAGTCGCGGCTGATGTGAACAACTGAACAACACTTCCGGTTTCGGTTTTCAGTGCGGGCCGTTTGGGGTAGTATGTCTTACGCAGACTGCAATGATCCGTGCAGCATTTTTGTTTTACAGCGAAGCTCTTTAGCTGTAGCCCCTTAATGCATCCCCCGCATGCGTTCCCGAGGGGGAGGGGGGGAGGAGGGCGTACCCTGGCCGTCTTACGCCTGTATGGGCGACTGGTATCTGTGCACTGTTATGATCGACCTATGTTTTTCATGAAGCCGTCGACTGTCACATCTGGCGACAGGGGGGGTGCCCCAAGAGCTCCACGCAGCTGTCACGTTTGATGTTCACGCCTTATTATTCACTTCCCTTGAAGGCAGCAACGTTGCCCTCTTGACCGTCACGAAGTGGTCAATTATAGATGAAAGGGTCCTCCTCGAGAACTCCCAAGGGAAAGCGCCAACGGTGGAACCTGATGAAAGCACTAATATTTCCACAGGCTCCTCATGAAGACATCGACGACCACAAGACGCAAGGGGTAATTAATGCCCAATTGGCCCCCGTATCGACCTGTCAATTGTGAGAAACGTTCAAGCGGGTGTACCCATGTGGACATAATAGCCCTCTTCCCGGAAAAGGCGTCATACCTTTATTCCTTGAGCACACAGAAACTGAAGGATGAAGGGATTAAAATTCTAAGGGCAGGAGCTCGTCGACGGCAGAACCTGACAAAAGCACTAATACTTCCACAGGCTGCCCAAGAAGACGTCGACGACCACAAGACCGCAAGGGGTTATTTAAGGCCGTCCTGGCCCCCGTGTGAATCAGACCCACTCGAGACTCGGATAAGAGTCACAACCATGTAAAAGTGAAATGAATACATTCTTTTCTACCGTTTTTTCATCATCACGATGCCCGGCTTCGTCGCCGTTTCCTTATTCTTGCGGTGAAGACTCACCTCACCCTGTCGAGATCGTATCAGTGCCTATCCCGGAGACAGTGTAGTACCGGGCATGCGTTGTTCCCAGGGGAGGAACGTTCGTTAAGTTTTCACACGAAAAATATCTCCCATGTGTTTTGGGCAAAAATATGAAGTTCATTCTATTTTAATCGGTGGTGCCAGATTATTATTTAAAACAATCAATGCTTTCTCATTAGATCCCTCCAAGATGATAGCACAAGAATTCACTAAATATTGTTTTGTTTACCACACTGGCTAAACTTGTGCTCAAATACGCAACATATATGCCAGAACAATCCTTACAGGACACGAAGCTTGACAAGTTGGTTACACTAACACTTCTTGAAATAACTTTTTATGCATTTCTCGCTTTATTCGTGGTAAGCGTTCTCCTTCTCGTTTCATAAATTGGTTTGAGCCCACAATAACAACGTGGAACTGAATGATAGACGACACTTTATGAGGCGCGTACATCTTCGCTGACGCAATGAAATAACATTTAAAAAGAAACTAGTGAGCAGTGATAGATCATCGGCTGAAAACTCCGCGTATTGAGCAGTAGGAATTGAATAGGTTGTATCATTATGGTTGATGATTAAATGCGCGCAGTCTCTTAGAAACAGTATCAATTGTTTTTCACAATATAGTTGGGTTTATTATTCTTAAACGGTACAGCGCGTGGTCAGGGACGAGTAAGGGTAGCACTTAGGATAAATGCTGACCACCTGGTCTTCTTCATTCGCCTGCTATACGAGCATTTCGGTGTTCCTCCGCCTTGATATTTTGACTGCCGCGCTTGGACCGGCGACCTCGTGCTTAGTAGCGCATCGTCGTAGCCACAAAGATATCTCACGCTTTGGCGCTTTCACTTTCAATCCCGAATTGCAAAATGTGTATGTGTGTGTTTTTTTCCAAAGGAACACCCCATAAAGCCATGTGCTTTTGATGGTGACGGTTTTTCAATGAAGCAACCGAAGGCCGGTACGTAGATCAAGGAGTAGAGACCATTTCAGGAAGGCCGACTTTCGCAGCGGAATTCCTCTCTGTAGCAGTCGAGCGAATGCGCTAATGGATAGAGCTCTGCATCGCGGACACGTTCCAGTTGATGGCTATTTCTCCCATGCCTGAGGGCGATGTACGAGAGAGGGAAACATCGCTACTTCTCGGCTTCGTGGCACTCGAGCGGGGAACTACGCCAACTTCCGCAGAAAACGGTGCTGGGATGGGTTGTAGGAAAAATAAACTTCAGCGAGTAAAAAAACAATATCTATACGCCGATCGAGCAGCAACCGCACATTCGCCAGCCAGGGTAGAAGGGGAAACCGTTAGCGACACCACATTTACGACGACTGACCGCTTTCGCTCGAAGGGCTCCGCAGCCCAAGCCACTATCACTACTTCAAGGTGATGACCCGGCGAGCAAGTAGACGGTTGGCTCGGCCACATTTTTGTTATCGGGTCATGAGACTTCGAGGAACGGCCGGCAAATTCGGTTTCCGTTGACCTTTTTTCGCAATGGGAGCAGCGGCGGTGTGGAGCCGTTGTGGTTTCGGTTGCTTCGCAGACGACTCGTGTGTGAGGTTAGTTCGCTGTTAGTGGTTATTCCCTTTTCTTTGTTATACGGAATAGTTCAATCGTTTCTTTATTATTCTCCGTTTACATTTGATCGGGCCAAAATCACTTACATTTCCATTCCTAAGCGTTTTCGGCTGCCATTTTTGTTAAAGTTATGTTGAAGCGCCTGTATTTTGATTCCTTAGTCGGTGCAGCATCGTTGCTTCAGTAAAGATAAATATCCGGAGTTTACATTGAAATAACAAAAGTATATTAGCATTACTAGCTGAGCATAAATATTACGATATAGTTTACTGAGACCAAATTACCAAAATGTTCTGGCGATTGTTACCTGCAAATGCATCATCACTCGATCATACACAATGTTTTTACCTCGCTCGCATTGTTAGCGCACTTGCACGCACTTTCAAGCGGCCAAATGTCTATCCTTAAGGTTTTATATGTATGTATGTATGTATGTATGTATGTATGTATGTATGTATGTATGTATGTATGTATGTATGTATGTATGTATGTATGTATGTATGTATGTATGTATGTATGTATGTATGTATGTATGTATGTATGTATGTGTGTGTGTGTATGTATGTATGTATGTATGTATGTATGTATGTATGTATGTATGTATGTATGTATGTATGTATGTATGTATGTATGTATGTATGTATGTATGTATGTATGTATGTATGTATGTATGTATGTATGTATGTATGTATGTATGTATGTATGTATGTATGTATGTATGTATGTATGTATGTATGTATGTATGTAACCGTTTTCCCGCCGACCTAGGATGTCCATGGTCGAACTGGTAGCGCATAGGTCTCCTCTGCTCAGGAAACAGAGTTCGAAATCAACCGTGGGATCAAGCTGGGTCACTGAGCAGGTGGCGATGTGCACATATGTGCCGCTCTTCGACGAATCCATTTGACGCCGACATGGTTCACTGTAGATGCGGGAATGGGTAGGTACCGCTGTTCGCTGAAACTCTGACACCGACGAGGAACACAGGGTATGTGCCACTGCTTCTGTGCAGCTTTTGTTAATATTATTCAAATGAAAATACATGAAAGAAATCTAGTCGCCCTATAATGGTGACGGCTGCTCTTTTTCGCATAGTAGAAACCACAATATTAAATATATAACTACTAGGAAAAGGAAAAACAACGCCATAGGGCCGAAAATACACAGCACAGTCTTTTATACACACAAACAAATAGATATAAAAGGTAAAGGCAAGTCGCAAGACATTTAGTTTGTAGACAGTACTATACACACATAAACATGTAGATATGAAAGGCAAAGGCAAGTTGCTAGACAATGTAACCACAAGACAATGAGTTTGTAGACAGTCACAAACACACACAACCGACGGCGGTGTATACCGCGGTGAGCAGATAAATAGATCAGGAATACACACTGATTAAATAATGCACGCACATAGATATGGCAGTAAAAAGTGATCTTTAACAAGGAATAGAAAAAAAAATGTAGCACGAAATATGCAAGCGGTAATATTTACAAATATCGGAAAGAAGTTGTAGTTACCTTGCGTCACTATTCAGCGCGATAACTAGTATTTGTTAAGGATACCTGTGCCTTTGATAAAATTTTAAGTGTGTTTAATGCTTGTTGCTGTGTTATTTTCGGTGGCAACGCGCCTAGCAATTTTGCGACTGAGAAAGATTGGTGAGGGTCAGCGAAGTGCAGCTTTTGTTCTAGCTGCCATCCTTGTTTTAGGTGTCTGGGGCATTCGATCAGTAGAAACCGAACATCCTCATCGTCGATACCACTGTAGCAAGCCGATGATGAAGCCCGTTTTACGCGATATAGTAAATGTTTGGTGCATGCTGTCCCAAGGCGCAGTCGATGAATGAGTGTCTCGGCACTTTTCGAAAGTCTTACATCCACCTGGTATTTCATTTGGTAGTTCACTTCGTATAGAATTGATTCCTTGGTATTTTCAATAAACCAGGCTGACACACACAAGTCCTTCCTTAGTACTTTCAATATGCGTTTCGTGCCCATTGATGATAAATGGCTAGGAATTTCTGCATCTTTATGGGCTGATTTCGTCAACGAGTCGGCTAATGCGGTGCCTGCATACCAGCATGTCCCGGCACCCACTGTAATATCACTGCGTGGTTTTTTTTTCATTAGCCTAAGTTTAATTGTTCAGTAATGCGTATGTTATTCATGCGTGCGATTGGTTCCCATCAAAATTTTCAAGACGTGCTAACGCCGATAAGGAGTCATATAAATTAGCAGCTTTTTTTTGTTTCTAATGTTTTGATAAAAAAAGTGGCCTGGAGAGTCGGTACTAATTCCGCTCTTGTTGGTGACGACATACGTCCTAGCCTACAAGCATATCTACTCCACCTGTAAGGATGGTATTTACATAAGCTGCAGTCGCACTTTCTCTGAGAACAGAACCAACCGTGCTGACGTGAATAGATCCCTGATACTTGCCGAATAGCTCATGTAAAGCTAATTATTTTGCTGCTAAAGTGGAAAAGTCACTTTTATATTTAAGGACTTCGATTGGCGTTTCTATTTTCGGTGCCTGTAGTAGCCAGGATGGGTATCCCAGCTCTGAGTGGCAAACAACCAATCGTTGAAGTCGTTATTTGTGGTCTTGAACCATGGCGTGTATCTTTGCACCCGGACGCTTCTCTATCAGAGCGATAAGTAGGTGCCCAGAATGCTGAGTAGAAATCGTGAAAACGTGCTGGGCAGATTTTCAGGCAGCGAACTGTGGTGAAATGTGGCTCCCGCTCTTCTGCAATTATGAGGTGACTAGAAGCAGCTTGCATGACTCCTAGACAGACTCGTAAACTCCGACCCAGTAACAGCTGTAGCCACTGTAGGGATGCCGCCGATAACTTGTTCAATAAAAGCGCGAAGTAGTAAGCAATTTTCTGGTGAACAAGGGCTGAGTGAATGTGGAGCATGGATGCAGTTGCTCCACCCAACTTCATACTTGCGATTCTTCAGAGAGCGTTTCTGACACAAATAATTGAGTCCTCCAGGGTGGTCAAATTATGAGCCCATCGACGCTGATGGCTAAAATCACGCCGAGACAACGATGTTTCCGTACTAGCTGGATCATATGGCCGTCTGCGGAAAAATCGAAGTTTTCATTTTTTTTTTCGTATGAAGGGCGATAGCGCCAATTTGGCATAAGATAGCAGCATGCTCCGTGCTCCTAGCTAATTGTTTATTGCAACTTCCTTCAGCCGATGCTTGACAACCCCTACAGACTTGTGCGACGTACATAAGCAAATGTGATAAGCATACATAGATGGTTTTGTTTGCCGCAAGTACTGCAGGTAAACCTGCTATTGCTGCGTTGAAGACAAATGAGACTAATGCATTTCCTTGCGGAACTCCTGTGTTTATGGTAGATGCATTGCTTTGTTCATCATTTGTATATATATATATATATTTATATATATATATATATATATATATATATATATATATATATATATATATATATATATATATATATATATTTCTGTCTTCAAGAAGCGAGCGATCCATTTGAGAACCCGGCCATGCGCTCCGATCTTTGAAAGTTCATGCTGGATATAAAGGTAATAGAGCAAGTCGAAAATCTTCGTAACGCCAATAAACATGACAGCAATGTTCCCACAGCTAATCTCATGATCAACAAACGTTGCCAAGTGACAGATGCAGTTCATTGTACATCTCCGTTTTCTAAAACCAGCCATTTCATCTGGTAGACATTAGCTGGATTCTATGTGTGGGTGACTGTATCTGCTAGTAAGTGTTTATCACTGTGTGTATCATAATCATCACCTAGCACCTGGGGTAGCATGTGAGGTAAACAGTCAGGTGAACAGCCAAGGTATCATCTCCAGCATATCATTAAAGCTTGTATCTGTCTCCTTCTATCCATCATTGAAGTCTAATATAGACCATTTTTTCCACCACCTTTGAAACACAGCTGGTTTAACTGACAGGACAGAAGCCGTCAAGAGACGGGAGCGTTTTGTCAGGTTTCAACAACGGGTTCTGGTTAGCGACCCTCCGACTCACAGGAGCATGTACTTCCTCTCACATGTTGAAAACGTGTAAGAGAGGGGACGTGCCTGTGGGGTCAAGGTCTTTTAAGATGTAATACGACATGTTATCAGGAGCAATCGTTGCCCTTTGGCGTCTTTTCGTTCCTGTAAAGAAACCACAATATCCTACTGGGTATGAGGTAAATTGCAAGCATCTCAAATCTGTTGCGGCACCGACTAGAAAGATGCATCTGAAACCAAGACTCTCTGTACAAAATTTACTAGTGCTGCTCATAACGCGTTTGCAATTTTGCGTTCAGATGAGTCAAGCGCTCTAGCAAGGACTTTGAAAGGGCTACACTGTGATATTGGACGGCCAAGCGTGTTTATTAACATTCAGATTTCCAGTAAGTGAGTGAAGGGGGTAAGTGGTGTTCCGGACTCACGCCACCTTTTCTATCGCAGTTCTTGCATATCCCAGTGAGGTTTTGGGTGTGCAGCTTGGCCCTTAATATTCTTGAAGCCGTGCAGAGAAACGAAACCGACTTTCTGTTCTCTGCCTAACTGCTCGGAGTCATTCATGGTCTGCATACAATGTAATGGCCTTCCGTAACAGCTCTGTATCGCGCAACCCTGGAGCAATTGCAAAGTACCGGTGACATGGCGATGTTCAAGTCGTCTACTTGGTTCAGTTCCGCAAAAATATATTTTCGAAATAGTGTCCAGTTACTTAGTTTAGAGACGCTAGGAGATCTAAACGGGTGTATAAGGGGATGCGCTATGAGAATTGGGTAGCGGTTGCTAGTGGCTGGTAGTGAAGCGCTGTCTCGGTGTATCTGTTTCCACGTCCTTGTTCAGTCGCGCTTATACACTCTATCATGGGTTGCTACCCCGTGTCTCGTAACATGCGTACTATCTAATACCATGCGAAAGGTGAGGGGAAACTATGGTCAGACCAAGACAGCTAGCGGAATCTGAGCCTATTAAAATGTTTTCCAAAAGTCATTAAGAACAAGGCCGCGACCGTCTATAGCCTTTTCTAAAAATTTACCTCTAGAATCAGTTAGTATATTTCCCCAAATAGCGTTATTTCCGCAAGTAACGTTACGAGCATTGAAAACACCGCAGAATAGGATTGGTCCTTGAATCCTGTGAAAGAAACGCGCGAAAGCTGAAGTAATTCGCAATGCTGGTGCATATAAACAAAAAATAATGGTAACTTGCCGCTTCTTTAACGGCACATTGCAGGCAACAAATCCAGGCTCATCCGAATCCGAGGACAAGACAAAACAGTAAGGTAGACCACGTCTGGTGTATAACATAGTTCTGCAAGGTTTCGCAGTTCGTGAAGATGAGGGCATGGCATAGCTTGGCAGCCGGCAGTCGGAGCTACATCGGCTTCACTAAGGCACCCACAGTGGGGAACCTGTATTGCAAAACAAGCTTCCTGAAGTCTGCAGTCTTAGATTGAATAAAATTTGCATCCCATTGAAATGCTGTTTTGTTTCGAAAACGGTTATCCACCTGGCGAGCAATGATGCTATGTTGTAAGATATTTCAGCAGTACCAGCGACTCTAACGAAAGAACGGCACTCACCACTGGAAGGTTGTTCCCAAAGGAAAAGCCCGCAGAATTGATTTTAACGTAGCAAGGAGCATAAGCATGCGCGTACGGTTGAGAATATTCCTGTTCACGTGAGACATCGGCAGCCGCTTGTGCTCTCACAGGAACGAATGCCTGCTGAGACTCATGTTGGTGGTCAGTTGCACTTGGTGGCGCCTTTTCTTGACTGTTTTTCCGGCTTGGTTTGCTATTCATCTCCTGTAAACCTTTGGCTATTATCGCATGCGTTTTCTTGTGCTCTTCTGATTGAAACAAAGGAGCTGCTTTCACTTTGTTGATAACGTCGAAGTTTGGAGGAGGCAAGGTTTGCTTCCGCGTCCCACCATGTATTATTTCTTGTCGCTTGAGTAAGAAAGCCGCTTGGTGCTTGGAACTTCCGTAGTATGAAGCTGTTTGGTCTCCGTTGCAGTTGGCACAATTGGGTTGGTTTCTAGAAGTGCAGGCTTTATAATCATGTGCTCCAGCGAAGATCTTCCAACGTATTTGGTGATGGCAGGACTTAGCAGCGTGGCCTAATCACTGGCAATTGTAGCAGCGAGTTGTAGACTCTAAATATTAATTCACTGGATGACTTGTGAATCCAAGCAGAACGCCTGTTGGAAACGGCTTGTCAGGCCCGAATTGTAGGATGTCGCTCCCAAGTATGGTTTCACTGCTCCACCTTTTCGTCGAAGCTATCTGGTCTGTCTCTTAATAGAAATGACGCCGATGTCGTATAGGTACTGACGTAGTTGGTCTTCAATGTATTGAACCGGAACATGCCTCATTTATCCGATATTTTTCGTGTGCAATGGGGGTGCGTGCAGTTCCCCTGCAAGGCCTGCAACATGAGTCAACACAAGCAGCCTAGTAGAGGCCGCGAGGAACGACACATTTACGGAAAAAAATTACATTCGCTCGTTACACGAAATGACTGTGGCTTCTCTCTTGCTGCGGTAAAAATCTCGCCGGCCAACTTGTTGGGGTTCACTTTACAGGACGACGGTTCCGGCTCAGTGAGATTGACGATCACTGCTGTTACCGCTTGGCCCGATTCCTTGTTTGTCCCCGTGGTATGGTAAACGACATTTCTTCCGCTTCTATGTCAGTGGTTTCCACTATTGTGGCATCGCTGTACGACTCATGAGCGTCACGTCTTTGGAGAGTTCGGCTCGAGGTCAGCATATGTTTACGCACTCGGGTTAAAGTGGCCATTGCAGGTAGGCCGCACAGCGGGCGTTTGTTGTTTAGTGGAACCATTCATCTCTCCATCTCCCACAGGCAAGTAATGGGAGGAACACCTTTCTTTGTCAACTCCTTCTGTCGAAATGCGAGCTGCTCGTACTGCCTGGAAGCCAAAAAGTCCTCCCGTCTGGTGATGCTGAAAGCGGTCGACCGCATTTTGGCAACTGAGCACTGAGGTCAAGCGAAGAAACTCGCCAATTAAGACGAAAAAGTAGGTCCTTGAAGAGATCACGTCCAGTGGGGGCACGCTTCCTTTTCCTTTAATAGACTTCTTTGATGCCAACTTCCGCCACTGGTTCTGTACCAGCAGATGTGGGCCACTCTTCAATGAACGCCGTTGACGACAACTTAGGCAACTAGGCATGTCCCACTGGGAATGTGCCGCTCTGTAATAATGAAAAGATCCTTTAGAGGTATGCGATGCTGAGCTCGATTGCACCAGCGTCACAAGGGCTCCGCAGGGAAAGCAACCTGGTGCTTTAGCAGGCTCCACTACAAATGAACTGGGTATGGGCCGCACTTATCATTTATCACTTTAACATTGTTTTTATCATTTATCATTTAAGATTTATCACGCAAACGATTGATCGAGCTGAGACATGAATGCGCTGGGTGTATGGTGGTAATCAATGAACCTCTCACCAACTTGGGTCAATGAGTATTTGCCACTGGTTGTGAGGCCAGCGAGGAAGCAATTGTCAGCATTTGGACGCACCGGCGCTCCATGCTTCTCGTCTCGGAGGCTACGCGCGCGCTTCTCCGCAACGCCACTAGATAGCGCCCGATTTCAAGAAAAAGCCCTAGAGGGGAACCTGGTGGCCACGTGACGCGTTTCTGAGCGTTCGCACGCACCGGTGCGCCATGCATTTCAGAGAACACGCGCAGGCTCCACAGCGGCAGCGCTAGATGGCGCCGAGTGTTCTTAGCGTGAGGGAGTATCCCGCTAAGTCGTTTTGACTTCGGGGTATGGTGTGTCACTAAATGATTCAAGGTTAAATTCATTACTGTTGACAGCCTTTGTAGATGGGTCCAGCCTATTCTAATATCAAGCTTTAATGCGATTAGCATTGTTCTGGTACTTCAAGCACTTTTGCGCGTCTGTCTATATATCTGTGTGTCTATTTTTGCCTGTCTGTCTGTTATGGTTCTCCGGCCAACTTGGGTCGCTGAATATTCCATGGTCTAATGTTTAGAGCATCGGGCCGTTGTAATGAGGGAAACGGGTTCGAGACCAACCGTGAGGCTAATTTGGGTCAATTGTATGTGAAATTGTTTTTGCGCCGCTCATCAATTCACCTATTTCAGACCAACTTGTGTAACAGGATATATGACAGTGCTTACCTGTCCCTCCTCAACGGACCTATTTCATCCCATCTTGGATAAGTGGCCATGTAAACTAGGTATTTGCCACCTGAATGAGCCTCTGTGATGTCGGTTTAGCTCACCGTGTATGTCTGACTGGGTATAAGCCGATCCTAATGAATCTATTTAACATCACCTTGAGTCACTGAGTATGTATATATGCCGCTGCGTACTTGTCACAGGATGTGACATGGCATGACTTGTGGCATGTGCCACAAGGCCTGTGTCACATGGCATGTGGCACTTTTCAATAAACTTATTTCACGCCAGCTTAGGTGGCCGCATATGTATCATTGGCTATCTGCAGCTCTTCAATAAATGCATTTGACTTACTGCTGCCGATCCCAGAGAAAACGGAAGCCCATTCAAGCTTCACTACAGCAGCTGTTTCTCTTACCTTCATACTGTAGCAAACAAGGACTCAGCTTGAATGTAATTGTTTTGTATTGTATATGCGAGAAGTCATGGCTGCAATATCGCTTGCGCTCGCCGAGGCATCATGGGCTCGCAACATTATATTGCCTTCTATACACCTTCTGTATACACCTATACAACAGTCGGCGTGCTAACTTGCTAACCGTGTTATACGCTTGGTGTAAGCTCGGAGGTAATTTCTGGTGCTTATTTTCGTTTTTACTTGCGCGGTCTAGTTAGTGTGATGTGGCATCTTCTAAGTGGGAAATGGTTCTATGAGGCGTAAATAAGTGAGTTAGGTCGTTGCTGCCGGAATTTCTGCTGGTGTTGCGGTGCACGGAATGTCCTGTATGACGCGCGCGTGTGCTTGAGCCAACAGCAAGCCTCTGAGATCGGTTGCGTATTTCTAACAACTAGTTTCACAAATATTACCATACTGCAACGTTTTCATTGTAACTATAAGCTGTGATTGTACGCCAATGAGCAGCTAAGAAACATACGCCACTATCGTAACAACATCGGTACCGCTCTCCTACGGTTTAGGTTCTGCTGTTTGCAAGTGTTCAAATTGTGATCTGGAGATACATTGCTCGACTACCACGTTTGTTTGACGCTGTTTCCGGCCACGAATAACATAGTTTCCTTTTATTAATAACCACATACTGTAGTATCAATAACACTTATCGAGTAGTCAAGATGCATGCCGTCGGCGGATTGTGCGAGCATACAATGCAGCGGTAGATGCAAAACCATACATCTGCTTGTCCTATACCTTATAGCACATAGCCCAAGCATGATGCATCAGTAGGCGTAGTCCCAATGCGGCGTTAGCCTGTGATTTGTTTTGTGTGTTTCTTTATTTCTTGCGAAATGTGCTGACAAAATCAGCCTATTGACTACTCTACAGTAGACAAGCGTGCAGGATTCAGACTTTCCTACAAGGCGCAAAAAATGGAAATAAGTTTTTCTTAAAGTAATTTACAAGCGTCGTAGAAAACAAATTTTCTATGACGCTTTACTGTCTTACACTGCATTACAGGGCAATAAGTCAATGCCGAATCACAAAGTTTATATGTATCATAATTCTTTACTAGCTGCAGTGATACCTGTGGGCTTGCGGCGCACCCTTTCCTCCTCGCCCGTTGAGAATGTGTATATCTCCTATTAAGAAGCCCCCTTTAAATATTCTTAAAGCAAAGCGAGTATTGAACAGGACTTTATAATTTCCAGTATATAGCCATTATTTATGAAGTGGCATCGTGATGGTCGCACCTAAATGCAATTATGTGCAAGTTTTTTTAGCTTTCGGTCATCATCTTTAAGGTTACGCCATATATACGCCCACTAGCTATTCAATTTCAATACCTTCAAGCTATTCAACTAACACAGAACTAAATATCAGGCGTCAAAGAGTTTCTGACATTCATGCATTCATACATTCATGACACTCAGCGTATTATATTATTCGAGATATTGAAGCGGAAAGGGAAGAATACGTGTAATGTCTTGTGCACAACTCCAATTGCTCGAGTAGGTCACTAAGACATCACTCCAGCTTGAGTGCCTTAATCACTCTATCACTCTGTGACGAAGCAGACATTGGGTTCATCATTAGGACACTTTGGGCTGAAGAGATTAACGTTTACCAACGTTGCAGAAGACGCTAATAAAATAAAGCACAGAGATATACGCAACGCGGCTTACATACAAATTACCGAACATTCAATAATATTGATTTGCCTCTATGCTATCCTGCTGTCAATGTCAAAGCAAAACGTAATGCACATCCAGAAAAGCTTTCCGACGTTCTCAGTTGTAATATACGTTGCCGTCAATAAATGCTCTGAACAGTCAGGCCCTCTCAGATGCTACAAGTTAGACAAACACTCAGAATGGTCAGACAAATGCACACATTCTAGCGAAACTAGCAGCAGTTATATCAATATAAAATGTGAAGTTCAGAGAGATGGTAGATGGCAGTCGCAACACAACAGAAGTATATCGCTTGAGAGAACGTTAATTGGACTGCGGACAACCGCAGTCCGACAGCAACTAGAAGAAGATTCTGAGCTGAGAGAGCGGGAGACCGAAGCAATCCGGCACCGTTACCTGTAGGTTACTTAGCCGTGACGAAGATCAGTTGCAGGCAGGGAGAGCTTCGCTTACCGCCGTTTTCCGGTAGGGGAAGGCTTGGTAATTTCTTTGCTCTTTCCTTGTTGTCGGGACAATTCGCCACACTTTGGAAATAAATTGTATTTTATATCGTCGAACGTTATGTTTATTGTGTCATTGTTTCCATGTTTCAGTACATTTCATTGACTTTACAGGATTTCTGCTGGACAGATTAGGCAGCTGCAATATTTTATTATTAGGGTGAAAGGGCGTTATTAGACAGACATTCCCTGAATTATACATAGTAGCCTGCACCTCGAGACATATTCCTTAGAGAGAAATTGTTGAAAGTTGAAATAATGCATACATAACAAAATGAAAGACAAATTCACATGTGGAGGACCGGGATCGCCTTAAATAAGCAAGGAATGCACAGGCGATGTAACCATGAACGCTATTTAGTTTACTCTATCCTAACTGTAGCAGGCGCAGCGTACTCGTGTCAGCGAATGAGTTCGTCTAGGCTTATAGATTTTTTTTTTCTTAGAGAAGAAATGTGTCACCCATAGCAGCAATACGAGAAAACTGAAAAGAAGGAATTAACATAACATATTTGTCAACAAGCAACGGGATGTGTCCAGCAGGATTTCTTTCTGGCCTACAAAAAAAAAAAGAAGGCCTTGTCATGTTGTGAAAACTGACTGTGCTTTATTTGCACTTTTATGTACAAGACATATATTGCCTATTGAATCAGTTCGAGCATCGATATGGTGGAATGAAACTTGGGAAAATGGTGTTGGCTACATTTGCTTGACGACCGAGCACTCTCTCTCTGCTATTGCTCAAGACGCACATTAGCATCGCTTTGTGCACAATCGATCTACGACTGAATGAGAACTAGTGGTCCCAATTCGGCAAGCATATGACACCGCTGGTACAAAACTCTCAACACAGTAGAAACTGGCTTCAAGAAGTGAAAAAATGAAGAGGTAGCTTCGTTGTAACGTGCTGTCATATCAAAGCACGATCTTTCACTAGTTTAGGCAAGCTGCCCTACCAGTAAAAAAAAATACAGAAACATCCCGCAGATCTCGCGGTAGCTCCGCGTTACTAGCAGAGATGTTGCAGTACTGTTCTACAATCATTCTCTCATACCTTCCCCTCCCCTCCCCCTCCCGCTCAAAAAATAAGAATAATAAAAAAAAAATAGGAATTTGTTGACAGAAGTCAACGCATTTAAGCTTGCCAGGTGCATACGGGGAGCCCCATAAGGCAATATATAACGCACTCTACTAGATGAAAGAAAGACGCCGTGACCACAACGAGAATCGCGGCCTTTTCCTTTGCCCTCTAGCTACGCTTCTGAGCCGCCGCCTGGCCTCACCCTCGTCCTTGCTTTTTGATTTCTTCCACGATTCTTGTATATCTTTTTTATTGTTTCTTTTGTGTCTTCTTTCTTCTCAATATGGACGAGCTTTTCAAACATTTGACATTTCTCTATATAGCCACCAGTGTGCTATTTCTCTGGCCATATAGATTCATTCTCAGTATAGACCAAGAACTAAAAGAAAAATACTCACACGCAGAAACAGTACCAAGGCCCCGTTATGGCAGCGAAGCCATCGTGCAAGGCACTCTATACATATCAATGTTTGTAGGCACGGTGGTCCAAACATGCTGATACGTGCTTGAGTACTTACCACGCCTCGACCACATTAAATAATATTTCCTTCCATTGATTTCCGTGCTTCTTGAATTTTTCCAGCGATCCGTGGACGCTATCTGAATTCCTTAAATTGAACGTGACGGCTTTTTGGCTTCCTGCTGCCGTTTCAATATGAGGCGCACTCCCTCCATATTGGAATGGGACCCGAAAGAATCCAATGCAGTGGCCACGCATAGCACAGAGACGTGAGATGTATTGGGCCAAGATTCATAACAAGTCGTTCTCTTCCAGCGATATCAATTCTTGGGTCCTCGTGACCCCACGTGCATAAACAATGCATCTGTGGATTTCGGCAACGAGAAGCAAAATGTAAGAATATAAAAAAATGTCCAGTTCCAAATCGCAATTTGAATTTTATGGGATTCCTAATGCGCCTAAAGAAACCCTTTAAAACTTTTATCCTTCAACGCATTTTGCAGCATAATACTCGCCTGCCTGGCAAATCAGTAAGCCGCGCAATCTCCTCCCATGCGACCGACGTGAGACACACGACTGCGGATTACGCTGTCTCCGGGATCGGCTGACGACACATCACGCAATGTCCTAGATTAGCCTAGTTCATAAGTGCGCTGTCTCGAGGGCCGGCTCACCTTATTCGGCAAAAAGAGGAGAGAAAACGGAGGCCAAAGCTCGACAAAGAAGTCATAGTAAGGTATAGTAAGAACCTTGTTCTCAAAGGCACATATTGTTGTACTGAGGGTATTTAGGTATCGTTTGTTAAAGTATGGACAGCTGGGTGAGTTGGTGTGTTACCAGCACTTTAAAAAAGCGCCAGGGGTGCATACCGAGAAAGGAAACAACAATGCGGTGCACACTCAACTATAGTTTATTCCTGAAACGCGGAATACAAACCTTTCAATAACACCACCTGGCGGACTGGTAACATAAACTTCATGACATAACAAAAAGAAGAAAACAGGAAAGGAAAACAAAATATGCAGATTCCAGACACTGTGGGAATCGACGTTAGCGAAGCTTTCTGGGGTACTTACGACCAATTAATTATTATTATGACAATTACTATTTACGACAATTAGCGGTGATGTTGAGGGCGAATGTTTAATGCTTTCAGCGTTTAGTCCAATATGAGAGTGGTAAATTGATGTTAAACGTTACCTTGCGTGCAGCACTGCTGTTTGTCTGCGTTGCACACAGAACACACCGGGAGACGCGTTTGCTTGAGGCGTCGTTGTGCGTCAGTGTACATAACCTCTGAAAGGTTGATCTTTATCACTGCCTCATATGGCACACCGCATAGTTGCAGAAGTGTTAAACTTCAATTTAATTATTGGGCTGTACGTCTAAAAACCATGATTGGATTATGAGACACGCCTACAGATGGACTCCGGTTCAATTTTGACACCCTGGTGTACAATAACGTGCACCTAAATCTAATTGAACTAGCGTTTTTGTATTTGACTTCCGTCGAAATGCGGATGCCACGGTCGGAAGTGAACGCGCCACCTACAGTAATGCCATAGCCGCCAAGCTACCGCGGCGGGCACATATGTGTTGATTTAACGGGCCAACGCTTCCATATATAGTGTCGCCTAGACACTACGGTATTTTAATGCGGCTTTTCGTCTGAACGCCATGTGTCAGTTGTCTGCTTGACAAAACTGCACGGTGTCTATTTCTCAAAAGTAGCAGAAGCGTACCGTACCGTGCCAGCCGTTTGACCGCAACTGCTGTTTCCTTGCCTTTTTACGTCATGTTATTTATCTCCCGCCCCCTCTCCCTGTATAGGATCTGCGAGATTCCGTCAGTTCTACCCACTACCACTATCTTCCTCCTCTCCCCCCTCCTCTCTGCAATTCTATCTACGTCCCCTCCGGACTTGCACTTTAGTAGAAAGGTAAGCGCCGCTGCTTCTGCAATGTTCCTGATGGGGGGTGGGGGGGGGAGTGGGGTGTCACTGTTGATTCCCACTGCCAATGTGGTTCCACCTGCCTAGGGCTGAAGTGGCGACATCTAGGGATCTCCAGAGGTCATTGTCCGCATATGACGTGGTGGAAAGGTCGAAACGAGTTTCTCATGTTGACTTTCCTCTCTACCACGCTCCTTCCATGTGTATAACCGCTCTGAACCCCCCCCCCCTCCCCCCGACACGGCGTGCAGCCAGCAGCTGAAGCAGCAGCGGAAAAGTAGAAGGAAGAGGCAAAGATAAGCTTTAAAAAAGACGTGAGTCGGGGCAACATACACAGGAATTCATACGGTCACATGCACAAGGTTAGGAGGCGCGAGAATGTAGCTGATATTCGACTTCTTCTTTTGTTAGAGGTAGCGATGGTTCGCTTACACAATCACATTGAACTTGACAAAAATGAACAGCCCCTATAATTTCTCGGTTAAGCTCATTATGGCTGCGGCCGAGAATGAAGGCGTTAGTGTAACAATGCGAACAATCGCGCTTCTTGCAGTGGTCTGCTGAGTAGGTATAAGGTTAACTGATCAAGGCGTGCTTGTGTTCTTTTAATCTCGCCTTGACACATCAGTTGATGCAACCAACGTAGACCCTTCCACAATATAATGAAGAACACCGGGTGAAGAACACCGACTTTCCATGGCTCAAAAGACAAGAGTCCAACTTTCTGGCCTAAGAAATTACATTTCCTGTTTTTCACTCTACACCAAAACACCAGCTATACTCGTTTGCTCTCTAATGAATACTGCTACGTTCCTGTCTAACGAATACTGCGATCTTGCTGTGTTTTAACATTACACCTAACATACTGTGCTCCTTGTGTGGCTGCGTAATCCTCAGCTTTCGTTCTCACAGCTATTATATTGACACTCGAGGTGCGCTCGCGCCGTCGCGGTACTGTGCCGGGTGTGACGGCGCACGCGCGGCCCGCGCCAAGTGTTGGCGGTGACGTGAGCTGCTGTGGATGCGAGCGCGAGCAGTCAAGTGGAAAATGTTGCTATCTTCACCCATGCTGTTGGCGGTCACATTGTGTTGGTGGTCACAGGTTGGTGGTTACATTATGTATTTACTTTGGGAGGCTCAGCGCAGTGAAACGGAGCAGCAACACGGAATATTCGCGTGTGTGATAAGGCAAGCGCACGAGTGTGTCCACGCTACTGGCAGTCCTCATGACGCCAGTGTTACCAGCGCGTCCGCTCTCGTTCACGTGAACTCCGTATATGTAGAGCTTTAGGCACGTGATGAGAGGTGTATTTAGTTAGTGCGCGAACACTTTCTGCACTTTATGCCGCCCGCAAAAGTACGATCCTTACTTCGTGTGCTGTCTTAATACATCGCCAACGGCATAAATACCTTGGTGTTCGTATCAAAGTGCTTTTTTTTTCATGAATTTCGTTAAGTCATCCTGGAAACATCAGCCCCGTACATTAGTACGTGTTGTTTGATTCGCCTGCGTTTGCACTTCCCATAAGTAAATATCGGCAAACAGCCATTTATTACTAGTGTCACTACTGGACGCGGGGATCAACGTACTGCTGACAGGCTGGGCACACCGGCAAGATAGTACATCGGAGTTGCGAAGCGGTAACGAGCCTCTATGCGAGCAGCTCGGCGTCACTCTCGCTGCGGGGCACGCCTGACAAAGACTGCGCGTTTCTGAAGCGGCTGTCATCTGGCGACGTTCGTGTGAAACCGTAATCGCTGCAAGCAGCCCATGCTGACCGTCATGGAGTAGAGACAGCTAATTGCTGCAAAAAGAGAACGTCCGGTAGGGAGAACAGCGTCCGCTGCTGCTTCCCTATTACCTCGTTATGTCATCATATGCGGCAGCGACAAAAGGGGCGGAGCGCTGCACAGAGTTCTATCATACTGATTGGTCAGGATTAGATCACTGAATTTTCTCGTCTAGGGGCCTAGGGAAGGCGATGGCTTTAAATCGGACATTCTGGGTGCCGTGCGCAGAGCGTGATCCGATATGCAGTGACCTTCGGTTCAGACGTGTAGACTGCTGAGATATAGTGTGCTCTCACAGCTGTGGAGGCAGTTTTAAAACATTAGAAATAAATCAATTCGCCTCCTTCAACCTCCCGAGCTCATATCCTCACCAATAAGTAAATCTCGACGATAGAGACGGCGTGGGTCCGCTTAGTCAACTTAGTTTTTAGGCGCCACTTCGGCGCAAGCTAGCGACCCTCTGTGTGACAGCCTAGTGTGAGCCACGAATCCAAACCTAATATCCCAACACTTTATTGTGCGCACCATGTGTTGAACGTATTTTATTTATCTATGTGAATGTACTACCTCAAGCTGAAAAAAAAGACAGTCTTTTCTCAATCGCTTTAGTCTCTTTCAAAATAATTATCGAAGGTTCTCTTTTCTCTCATTTAATCCTTCCGCGTTTACCCTCGCCTGGCCTTGTAATATGAAACAGCAATGAATCTACTCTTATTTCGCAGATACGGGTCAGTAGTTTGTTGTAAGCCGTTCCTAACAGAACCCCGTTCCCGAGCGGAACCATATAATACGCGAGACGCAGTTTGGTCAGATGTTGACCTTTGGTGCTTACGTCCAATGTATGAGAGGGAATAATTTTGAATACCTTTATTAAAAATCATACAGGGAACAATAATGACTAAATCGCGCATCCGCACCTGAAATCTACTTTAGTTGGTATCTTTCCAGAGTTCTGTAGACGAAGTATGGCATATATGAGTGAGCATTGCAAGCAAATAAGTTTTTCTACAACGACGGCGTCTTACAAACTAAGATTTACATCGTGCAGTTCGAGACATACTTACTACAGAGAATTTTACAAAACCCTCTTGAACGCGAAGACAAAACAGAAACGAATAAACCATGTTTATCACATTCTTTTGGAGTTAGAGACACACACGACGTTGAGGAATCGCCATGTTTGCACGATGCGCCGGAAGAAGCGCATCTTAGAGAGAAGGATATTCTTTTCTTTTTCTCTAGATATCATATGTTTAGGACCCTTAAAACACAATTGAGCAGCGGTACGTCTCTGTGACAATATAATTTTCAAATAGCTATATTTCCGCAAAAAATTCATTTAAGTATACCCTCGCACGTCTGCATATACCCTGTCATTTTGAAAGACATGCGTACGATCGATACTGATGATGTCATAATTTTTTAGGTCAGTCAACAGATGGACAGATAATGCTTTTTTTCTTCAAATCTTTGTTTTTTTTTACTACCACTGGTATCTGTGAGCTATTCCGCGGTATTGTAAATGCCTTCTTAGTCTGCCACCCTGCTATGAAAGCAGAGGAACAAAACAAAAAAGAAGAAAACCAACAAATCCTATGAAGTCATATTACATATTTGCAATGTGGCTTACGACATTTTGCACATGAGGATGCCAAGTATTGGTCAATGTCCGTATACACTCACTATTTGCTTATTTATTTATTTTTCTTAGCTTCAAAGTACTCACCGTGTCGCTCCCCAATGTTACAGTGTCATTCAATGCATTTTTAAAGAGGAAAGAGCCTTAAATGTTAATTTACAATGCGGTAGATTTATCCATTCATTGCGTGTTCATGGGAAGAATGAGTGTGAACATCAGTAAATTGACGATAGGGGTATGTTAACATTATGCTGCTGTTCTCGACAGGCTGGAAATAATATTACTGGGGGAAACCATATGTAGTGAAGAGCAGTGTTATGACAGCATAGCTTGCGGATTATACAGAAATACGTATAACTTACACGAACAAACGTAATGACCCACCAAGAAAGCCCTTCATTTCTGTGAAACTCGGAGTTCGATAGCAAATTGATAAAGCGAAGTGGATGGAGTGATTCTGCACTGCTTCAATGCGTCTATTACTGTGGCCTTATGCGGGTCCCATACACTAGATGACGCGTTGTTCATTTGTGGACGGTCGTATGTGGTGCGTAGCAGTTGTTTTAATGAAACTATAATTTAATAAAGCAATTTTACACGTAAGTAGCCTAAGGTGCTGTTTTATTTAGATATCGTGTGCTGTACGTTTCGTTTCCAGGGGAGGGTACGTGTTAGCTATGTGCATGCCAAGTTAATGGCGGGATGGTAAAGACTGAAGTGGGAAATCATTCAATACTTAGATTGTACGAGCTCTGTTAGCACGAGAGATCCATATGGCTTTGGATTTGTTAATGCTAAGTTCCATCAGCCAAGCATGTCAGTGATCCCGAACGTTATTTAGCTCACTTTGAAGGCAGATTATATGCGAAGTGTGTGTTATTTTACTACGGATATCGCGCTTATTCACGAATAAACAATGATGTACATGTACGTTACTAGGTGAGTGATTTACGTATGCCAAAAACAAAAGATGATGAGACGACCCTTGAAGAACACCTGCCACTACTGGAGACATAAAAGGTAGATCTGTGAGCACTGACAAATTTTACGCGAGGTGACAGGAGCGCTCGAATCCCGTTGATTGTTCGTCGGCCGATATTACGGACGCTTTGTTTGGCCACAGGTAATGAGTGGTTACGTTTATCAGAGCCTTTAGGAAAATCAAGAAATGTGCGCTCAATAAGGAATACCGTGAAGATATGCATTCAAATATTGAGTGAAAGTTAATAGGTGGGTATCACAAGAAAAGAATTTACGCGCGGTTCAATTCCTTTTCTGAGGTTCATGCACTAAATATCGTGTGCTTCACACCAGAGGTTCGACCTGCTGCCTCACGTTGTTGAGGGCTACCTTTAATGAGGCAAGGAAGTCAAGTTGCTTCAAGCTTCAGCACTCGGGCATACAGAGAGTTAATTATACAGCTGTCCAGAAAAAAAGTATGCAAATAATGCAGAATCAATAGAGAAGTACGAAACTTTCACTTTGTTCATCCAGCGAAGAGCGGCACTATGAAATTATTATTGTTTACATATACCCCCCCCCCCCGTGTTTCTTGAAATTACTCGGCTTAATGAAGTTAAAATCGATAACTATGGAAGCGGGTTTCATTAAACTGCACACTGTACATGAGGTACCGAAATGGAATCTGTTTAATTATGCGAGCCAAGAACATTTGCGTTTCAATCAGAGATGCCGACTCACGCGGAAATAAGAGGAACTGAAAAACGCCTTCTTTGTCAGATTTAATTTGTAACAGATTGGACCATTAAAACTTTTGCATTTAATGGCGACAGCTGTAGCGCTTTCCCAAAACAAGTTGAACACCAAGCAAAGCCAAACCTCGTGGATTAAACCACGCAAAAACTACAGCAAGCTGATTCTCTAAAACGATATATCAAAGCTGCATGTTATGCAGCACGTGCAGGGTAGCATTAGGCGATTATTCTTATGCTTTTGTCATTGCTTTTTCAACACACCTTCTTCATAATTCGATAGGAAGCAGGATGTGCTAAGTACCTTTCAAATTTTCGAAAGTTTCAAGGACACTTTCAACGCTTGAGATAGCTCAAGGAATGAAGCAAACAAAGTGTTCAGGGAAGACGTTATGAAATGAAGGCAATGCTCATAAATACTTATCTATATTGCCGCTTCCACTTCGTCGTACAGTGCCAATGCGAGAAATGAGTCGTCAGTAACCATGGAGTTACTACGACACAAAGCGTGCTTTGCGTAAAAAGAAAGAAAAGAAAAATAAACGGGGCAATTAGTGGAAGAAATTCGGGATTTTGTTATGATGGCTACAATTTCGGTTCAGCACATATAAGTTCGATGAAGATAACGTCGTTAACCGAAGCTCTGTCATTCTTGAACTGGTTGCTTTCATCTTAAGTAATGCTCTATAGAAGGAATCTCTGTGCAGAGAAGTTCATGCCGCAGTACATCGCCAAAGGACGATAGGAAATTAAGTATATTCAGGCGTAGTTCATGGTATCATTTTTTACTGTGCACATTAATAAATCTGATATGAAGCAGCTAAGCATATACTGATACTGCATTGCTGCATACAAATAAGCACAATCAGGTTAACTTCTCTGTGCCAAAAGCAGCAGAATCTAGTACAATTTTCATTGCAACATGTTCGGGCCATATGGAAAGAACCACGAAAGCAGAGATGTCGCATGCTTACTTTTTCACATCATAAATAACATGATGCACAAGTGATAATAACATGATAACAAGTGATGACACTTCTAAAATACATCATGCTGAACTAGTTATTCACTATTTGTAATAACAGAACTGATAGAAGCAACGCTTTCTCATTATAAATTATAATTTTTTTCTGCTTCTATCATTAAAATAGTCGCGCTGTGCCATGTGCAGGTTGCATTAACCATGTATCTTACGCGGACTGGTTACGCTCCTTCCTCTGGCTATGCGCGCCGTGAAGCGCCGCCTCTCTTCCCCTTAACTCCCACCTTTACTTGTACTTAATTGGCAAAGGCACCTCGACACTGCTTCGTTGATTTTGTTTTTCTTGGCGTTAGTTTTCGTGCTCGCTGGCTTTCCTGTGCAACACTGCTCTCTGTACTTCGCACACTAACGCAGTCTCCTATGTCACCAGCGGCCGTCTCCGGCGGTCATCAGTTCACGCTGTCTCATTTTCTTGGCGCTGACAGCGCCAGCGTCGCCGGGACTTAAAGGCCGATGCACAGAATGGCATTGGCGTTATTCGTTTTTAGTTGCCGCTGCTCCTTTTGTGTCAACAAACTTCTCTCGTCATTCCTGGTCCAGCGCCCGCCATCTTGTTTCTATGTCTTCTCTTTCAGCAGCAAGTTTTAAAGGGTATTACACATGTGGAACCAACCCATGGCTTGAATTTGCAATTGAAATGCCCAGCCACTGAGAAAGAGTTCACTTTTTCTAAAGACCTAAACCCTACATATTTTCATGTTGCTAAAAGTGCTGGAATTGAGGAAAGAGAGAGAAACGCAGACTGTAGATGAAAACCCCGGAAAAGTGAATGCGGACGAAGTAGAAAGGACACTGAGTCGAATACTCGACAGAAACTGATTTTACAGAGTCAGGAGATGCTTACATTTCCCTTCGGCAGATATACCGCAGTCATGAACAGGGCTTACTTTGTCTTCTTCGCTGTGCAATGCACAAACATCGGAAATGCGAGCACTTTATATGAGCAATTTCAAGCTTGCCTGACTCTCGCTTACGTTTTTCCCGTGTACCAATAATATAACAAAAAAATTTTCCCGCTGAAATGCGATTATGTTTGACAAAGACGTTAACAGCTATCAGACAGTAGCCGCTGCTAAATGATCTTCAAGAATTTGGACTCTTCTGAAATCGAGCCTGACAAGCTAATGCGAATGAACAACGTGCATCAGTAGGGTACCATTTCGTTAAGTGCATCTGATTTATCCAGTCAAGTATCGCCTTTGCGGTAGCTGACATTTCTTTCTCCTTTTTTTTTTATGAAGGCATGGTCTTCTTAACCAACTCTAGACACATTTGGCTTATATGGAATCTGGGTATCTTGCAACCACTTCTACAAAAGAACGGTTGGTTAGGTGACTTGTAGAAGTCGCATGAACAGCACAATGGTGCTAAATGATACCTAGTCAAGCCCAACATACGTAACAATTGTCGGCAATGAAGAACATCGCAAAAAAAGTGTAAATAACCGTAAACGTGGTGGAAAATTTGTGTCGCGGCCCCCCTCTGCCCTACCGCCGCCAAGTGCCATGTCAATTAACTGCAATACCCTCTCCTAAATGGCATGAAGTCCTCGAGTTCGATGGTGCGCCGCCGCGCACGGCTGGAGGAAAGGTGGGCGCGCGAATCAACGCACCCGGAGTTCGGGAGGCAGTAGAGCTGGGTAGGAGAATCATGTGTGAAGGCGCATGCGCGCTGTTATCTTTGAGCTCGCGCGGACGTGAAAGCTGCGCACCAGCCTCACTTATCTGTACTCAGTAGCCAGTCTTGACGAAGCCCTACAGAGGCGCGGTATATCTTTATTGCCTTATTTGCAATTTCACTCATTATCAACACACAAGTTCAGAGAGCAAGCCCCTGGAAAGGCACATATAGCATATACCAACTAGGAGACTAGTACGGTTGTAATTATATCAAAACTATCTTCGATTTGTCAAGGGCGCTTACGTTTTTAAACAGATTTTCATTTTTTTTGGGATATCAACCTCCATTCCTTGTGCATGTGTGTAAGATAAGAATGAGAAAAGTGCTTCCAGATTTTATTGTTGCCATGAACTGGACGTTGTCTTCTCTGTGTGTTTAACTAGTGTAGATTTTCAGCCGAATTTTTTACTTCTATCTTAAGGAAAAAGCTGTATAGGGATGCGGCCGCTACTGACGTTGCTGTGCCTTTATATAGGTCCCCTTACATTTGTAGCTAACTCAAGAATGCACTAAAAAGGGTGAAGAGCATGCAGCTTCTAGTACCAGTAAAAGATTTCTTTTTTTAAAGTCATGCAGGAACGCTTTAGAAAAGTTTTTAATTTTTCTGCATTGCAGGGTACAGATTACTTTATCTGTAAACAACCCGAGAAAATAGATAACGTTTTGCTGCACTGTTAGGAAGAAGTGAATTTTTGGGATATTTTAGAAACGACAGGTAAAGAAGAATCCCTGCTAGATCCCGATGGCATCAGGTATCTAGCAATAGCGAATGAAGGTAGGTTTCGTTTTGATCTAGTAATTATCATCGTCCTTCACATTCTCCGGCACTCCAGAATGGCTGGGTATTACTGTGACCGAGACGCACGACCTGCGCGATTGGGCCACGATCGCGCACATACTTCTCGTGTTCCAAAGCCCGCTAGCTCGTTGAAACTCTCAGCACAGGCGCCCCGTGCCACCTTCTCGTCTTCATTCCTCGTGACAGGTCCTGCTTTGCTACGAGACCTGCGTTGCGCCATGTTTGACTGTACTATACCCGAGACCGGCCCGCTCTTCCCTGTATTTTTCGCGTAGGAGCTAACGCTATGCATCAACTGTGTGACGTTGCACCGACTTCATGATGGCTCCCTTTAGGCATGTTTTAACATTTGTTCTCCGGAGCGCAAATACCAGCGTCCTTTTAACATACACCTCATAAGGTAGCCATAGGTACGTAAGATTGTATAACACATGGTCGGTGATGATGTCACAACCCATGTTTCTCTCGTTTCGCGCATCTGCTACCTATCTCCAACCCAACAAACACCCTGTCATAAGTTTTCGTCGAAGGGCCGGAGCAGAGATCACGCAGTTGGCGTCCTACGATCGTCTTCAACGTAGTCGTCGTATTGCCGCCGTCGTCAAAACATAAGTACGTTCGCGACCGACACACTAAACTAATCAATTTGCACAAACACATTGGTCCTCCTTTTATCGCTTACGGGAACCCTGAACAATGCTGGTTAGTCAGGTACCTGAAAAATGCTTCACATAAAATTTATTGCCAAATTGAGCGAGATTCGCACAATTCGGCCACGGTGGCCGCATTTCGACGAGGGCGAAATGCGGAAACACCCATGTACTTAGATTTAGATGCACGTTAAAGAACAACCCCAAGTGGTTCAAATTTCCGAAGTCTCCAGCTACGGCATGCCTCGTAATTTTAGTTTTGGCACGTAAAAACCCATAATTTAGTTAGCTAATTCGCACAACTTTTTTAGACGTTCACTGAAAAGCGACGCATACCCAGTTAACTTGTGGTGATGTGGGATTCAATTTCAACTTCAATTTCAACTCCTGTGATGTGGGATTCAATTTTGCCCAGGCTCGGATAAATTTAAGGGATCGATTTCGTTATTGTAGAGCGGAAAATTACCAGTGACGCATGCCTACTTACCCAAGTTGGCAGCAAAGAAGTTCATTGAAGAGCAGCACAGACCGACTGGCTCAAACCCAGTGTTCCAAGTCGGTTTCATTAAGTTTCATTGAACAGCGGAACCTATGCAGTCCCACATCTGCAGTGACCCGTGTCGGCGTGAAAGAGTTCTGTTGAAAAGTGGCAGATATCTACGCATTGCCACGTACTCAGCCACCCAAGTTTGTCCGACGGCTGGTTTCGAAATCTTTTCCCTCAGCACGGCAGGCCTATGCATCGTCTATTCGACCATGGACTAGCCTGTGACCTCGGTAGGCGGAGCGCCGTTAGATAGAAACAATCACATTTAGAAGCATAGCTAGATGTCTCTAAACCCCGGAAAACGCGCGAAGTACGCTGATGATGCCAACGCACCAATTGACCAATCTGAAAAGAAGTAATGAACATGACACAATTCTCAAAAAGCAGCGAGCTTGCATAGAAAGGTAATTTCTTTCTGACATTAAAAAAGGCCTGGTCGTCCTGTAAAACCAGGGTAAATGTTCTTGGTGGGCTTTTATACATAAATGTTTTCATCCCACTTTGAATTATTACAAGCGTGGATTTGATGTTATTAAACTTGAGAAAGCGGTGTTTGCTACATCCTCTTGACGGCAGGATGAATGGCTCTTTGCAATTGCTTAAAGGACACGTTCGCATTTCTTGTGCACAATAGATCTACCGCGGCTACGACTGAACGAGTACTAGTGGTTAAATACGGCAAGGATATGAGACCGCAAATACACAACCATTGGCAGAGTAAGAAAGGGCCTCCATGAAATGCAAAGTAAGAGATAATTTCTTCGTACAGCGCAATCCTGCGAACGCACAAGCTTTCACTAGTATCAGAAAGCATACTTATCAGCCAAACAAGCAGAATGATCCCGAAAATCTCCCTGTATCCCTCCTTTATAAGCAGAGAAGTCGCCGCGCCGCTCGAAGCTCATCCTCTTATCTCTCCTCCAGCCAACCAAAACAAAAAATCCAAAACAAAAAATAATAGAAGGAAAATAGAACAAAATTTTAGGAATAGTAATAAACAAGAAAGACTGGTCGGCAGAAAAAAAGGCACGGTGATCCCACTTCAACTTCGAAAGTACAGACGGCGAGCGCCGTAAGGCAATACATAACGCGCTCGACTAGATGGACGAAACGGGACGTGACCAAATCGAGAAGTGCTCTTTTTCCCGACGCTAAAACTACGCCTCCCAGTCGCCGTTCGGCTGCACGTTTGTTCTCACTTCTTTATTAAAAGCGAAGCTTTCCTTAGCGAACCTGGGCGCGTTGCTTGACCGTGCATGCGAGCTGACTGTTTTCTTGCCGAATAGGCCAACCAATCAAACCTGAGTACGTGCACGCCGGTGGGTTCGTTGTAGCAGCACCAGATGGCGCAAGCATCTGTACATCCGCGGCTGCACGGTAGTGAGGAACTAAACGCTTCTAGCGGGTCGAATGGACTCGAATTGCGCGACGCGCGCATGCGCATGCTGCCTCTGAAACCATGATACGCTCAATAAGTTCGTCGAACTCACTAATTGTCAGCAACTCCTCTACAGAAAAGGCTCGCTCTAATTTGTGTGCGTCCCCAAATTGTTTGCTTGTATATGTGTGCGTGTGCGTGCGTGCGGCTGTGAAATGATGTTGTCGACTCTTTATGCACTCACACAAAACTTCGCTGCGTGTAAATTCTAACTCGTTGGATCTCCTGCATTTCTTCTACTATCATTTGTTTATTTATATTTTATTGCCTTTTTTCTTGCAATTTCTCTTCTAAGCTCCTTGCACCTTTGACATTGGAATGTATAAACGCCAGTACGCTATTTCTGTGACCGTACAGACTGATTCTTTGTAGAAACAAGGAATGAAATGAATCAAAGAAGCTCGCAGGTAAAACACAGATATCAGGGCCGCATTATGGTAGCAAAGCCATCGTGTGTGGAGTTCCATATGTATGAATGTTTGTAGGTACAGTGGTCCAAACATACAGATGCGTGGGTCAGTACTTACCACGCTTCGACTACACTAAACCCCATTTTCTTCCATTGATTAGCGTGTTCGCTGAACATTTCCAGTGACGCGCGGATGCTATCTGAATTCTACGATTAGAACGTGAGGGCTTTCGGGTTCCTTCTGTTGCATTAATATGCAGAGCCCTACCTCCATTTTTGGAATACAGTCAGTAAGAACGCCACAACAGTGGTTGCGCAATGCACGAACCCGCGAAATGTATTGCCTCAGCCTTCGCTACAATTTATTCTTTTAAGAGCTACACCAATCCTTGAGTCTTCGTGACACAGCGCGCATAAACAATGCATCTATGGATCTCGCAGACGCGAACCAAGATGGAACAGTAATGAAGAAAAACGAACGTCCACCGCACATATTGATTATGTGCAATTCGTAAAGTGCTTAAACAAACCTACAATACTGTTCTTTTCAGCTCATTTTGTAGCATAGCGAATACTTGCCCGACCGGCAAATCATCAAGGTGCGTCATTCATTCCCACGGGACCTACTTGATACAGGCGACAGCGGATTACACTCTCTCCGGGACCGGCTCAAGATATGCCACATTGGTTAACGTTAAGGTGCCTCTGCCAAATGTGACACAAATCACGGACTTTATTTAGTTATGTTTGAAGGCACATACCATCAGATGTGTTAGTTATTTTGCAATGGATAACGCAGCCATCTGCGAATAAACGAACCTGTAAGGAGATGTGACTTGGTGAGTCATTTACGTATTGTGCATATAAAATAGGACAATGAACCGACCCTTTTGGAACGCCTGATTTCGCTAGGGCTCAATCACAGGCAGATCCAGCAGCACTATCAAATTTTGCGCGCGATGGCAGGAATGGACGAATCCAGTTCTGGATTACCGAGCTAGCATGAAGAACGCTTATTTTGAGCAAAGATAAGGAGTGGTTAATTTTGTCCAATGCTTTAAAAATATCAACAAATATGAAAATAACAAGAAACCCGCTTTCAAGATAAACATGCAAATCTTGAGTGAAGCGCAAGAGAAGGATTATCGCGCAGTTCACCTTGCTTTGTGAATTCGTGTGTTACACAGCGTTTGATTCACCCCAGCGGTTTCACCTGCTGTCTGTGGAAGTGAAGTCACTTTGTGCTTCCGCCCCCGCGCGTACGAAGGGTACATTACGCAGCTGTCCGGAAATAACGCCAAGAATGCGCATATATATATATATATATATATATATATATATTGTAGTGGGCAATATGCATGTGGCGCTGTGCGGACTGCCACCGCTGCGGCGCGAGACCCGAGCTCGGGCTGCTGATGCGAACGCCTAGGACTCGCGATCAAGCGCTACTTGCGATCCCGCGTACGAGCCGCAATAAACCCCCTTTCATTTGGTGGAGCTGCGGGGTAGACCTCGGAAACTGGAACTCCGAAGCCGCACACTACTGACTGCTACGACCATATGCCTGACGAAACCACTCAGGAAGACCACAGCCTCCGGTGGTCATTGTTTCCGGTGTGTTGCGCCAGCGTGATCCTGCCATCTTTAGCGGCACCGATGATCATGACGTGGAGGATTGGTTGTCATCTTCCGAACGGGTGAGCCAGCATAACAAGTGGGACGACGTCACCAAGTTGCACAACGTGCTGTTTTACTGAACCGGCGTCGCGAACCTCTGGTTCCGAAACCACGAACACGATTTCGCAACATGGGGCACATTCAAGACAAGTTTCGCAGAAGTGTTCGGGCGCCCCGCTGTGCGCAAGCTTCGCGCAGAACAACGCTTACGGGGGCGTGCGCAACATCACGGTGAAACTTTCACAAGTTACATCGAAGATGTCATTGACCTGTGTAAGCGTGTGAATCCCTCAATGTCAGAACAGGACAAGATAAAACACATTATGAAAGGGATTGATGAGGACGCCTTTCAAATGTTGTTAGCGAAGGATCCGCGTACCATGGCCGAAGTTATCAATTTGTGCCAAAGTTTTGACGAGCTACGGAAACAACGCATCTTAGCTCGGCGCCCACCGCCTACGGAAGATTCGTTAGCATCATTAATTATTGGCGACAACCACACAACTTTGCTGACGCAAATAAAAGAATTTGTGCGCGAGGAGGTTGCACGCCAGCTCTCGATTTTGCCGACCACGGAGAATCCTTCTCAATGTTTGGCTCCAGCGATCCGACAGATAATTCAAGAGCAAGTGACCGAAGCTCTTCCACTTCCGTGTCAGCCGGCTCCCGCGGCCGCGCCTCTGACGTATGCTGAAGCCGCTGCACGGGCGCCTCGTCTGCCGGGGTTCTCTCCTCCGCCTTCAGCGCCTCGCCCGCCGGTGTTCTCTCCTCGGCCTTCGCCTCGCCAGCCGGCGGATCCCTTTTTCAGTGCACAGCAGCAGGGTACAAATCCTTGGCGCACTGCTGACAACCGCCCAATATGCTATGCCTGCGGTACCCCAGGTCATGTAGTGCGCTTCTGCCGCCGGCGCTTGCCGGCCTTCGTGGGCACCCCGCGACGACCCAGCTCCGACTTCCGACCTTTCCGTATGCCTTCACGGCCACCACCGGAAGTCTACGCTGCTGATGACATACCGGCACCGCAGTCACAGCTCTACGGCACTCGTCGCTCGCCTTCCCCTCGTCGGCGCTCACTCTCACCCATGCGTCGTAGACCCAGTGCCAGTACTACTGAGGCGGAAAACTGATTTCCGCAGTTCCTGAGGCACGAACTGCGTCATCGTCGGAACATCAAAGTCCTCGTTTTCCCCCCGCTAACGTTATTGAAGTGTCCGTTGATGGCATCAAATCTCTTGCGCTCGTCGATACAGGTGCTGCTGTATCAGTGATTAGTGAGAAGCTTTGTCGTGCATTACGGAAAGTGACCATGAAGCCATCGGTACCATTGCTTAGAACAGCCAGTGCACAACAAGTACAGCCAGTCGCTATGTGCACAGCCAGGGTGCTGATTCGAGACATATTGTATTCGATTGATTTCTTTGTATTAACTTGTTGCTCCCACGATGTGATTCTCGGTTGGGATTTTCTGTCGCGCCATCATGCCGTCATTGACTGTGCACGTGCTGAGGTTCAGTTCTCCGTTCTGTGCGATTTGCCATCTCACGACTTTCAAGTTCATGATGTTACCAGGATCTGTGTAACTTCAGATACTGACCTTCCCCCTCACAGCGTGGTATTTGTCCCTCTTTCATGCGCATCGCTTGCCGAAGCGACGGTCATGTTTACACCCGCTGCCGTCTTCATTCGCCGCCAGCCTATATTGTTGCCTTTCGCCCTCCTTACGGTTCACCATGGTGCTGCAGAAATACTGATTTCAAACCCAAATTCGTACACTTTGGCTTTGCACTGTGGCGAAACTATTGGTACCATCGAGTCTGTGGACGCTGACGTTATTGTGCATTTCCCTATTACCGACGACGTAGATACTGCCAACGTAACAGCGCTGACACCCCATGTGCCATCTAACCGAGTACCACCGGATGTTTTTTGTCGCTCCATTGCCGATGACCTCGAGCCGACACAACGTGAGCAGCGAATAACTCTTTTAAATGATTTTCACGCCTCTTTTGACTCGAACCAAGCATCATTAGGCCGCACAAGTACCGTCTCTCACCACATTGATACGGGCCATCACGCAACATTACGCCAGCGTCCGTACCGCGTGTCATCCACCGAGCGTCGTGTCATCCACCGAGCAAGTTGAAGACATGCTTGACCGTGGTGTTATGAAGCCATCCTGCAGCCCTTGGTCGTCGCCCGTAGTACTCATTAAGAAAAAAGATGGCTCGATTCGTTTCTGTGTGGACTATCGTCGCCTCAACAAGATTACACGAAAAGATGTCTATCCTCTACCGCGCATAGATGACGCCCTGGATTGTCTACATGGTACTGAATTCTTTTCTTCTTTGGAGTTGCGATCGGGCTATTGGCAAGTGCCAGTGGATGAATCCGACCGCTCGAAGACAGCTTTCATTACGCCTGATGGCCTGTATGAGTTTACAGTAATGCCATTCGGCCTCTGCAATGCGCCCGCGACATTCGAAAGGATGATGGATAACATTCTGCGAGGAATCAAATGGAAGACGTGCCTTTGTTATTTAGTCGACGTGATAGTTTTCTCCCCTGATTTCACCACTCACCTCTCTCGTCTACGCGAAGTCCTTACTTGCCTTGCCACCGCCGGCCTTCAACTAAACTTGAAAAAGTGCCGCTTCGGAGCCCGCCAGCTGACCATACTTGGCCATGTCGTTTCCAAAGACGGCATCCTTCCCGACCCTGACAAACTTCGTGCTGTCGCAGAATTTCCACGGCCGACTACACTGAAAGAGCTCCGAAGTTTTGTCGGCCTTTGCTCTTATTTTCGACGCTTTGTGCGCAATTTTGCCTGCATCATCGCTCCCCTGACGAAGCTCCTGGCTGGCCCTGGTGACCTTCGCGATTGGACTCCGGCATGTGACCAAGCCTTCACCACTTTGCGTCGCCTGATTACCTCACCGCCTGTTCTACGCCACTATGACCCGACTGCACCGAGCGAAGTTCATACGGACGCCAGCGGCGTTGGTATTGGAGCCGTCCTTGCGCAACGCAAGCCTGGCTTTCCGGAATGTGTGGTTGCGTATGCAAGTCGTGCTCTCACGAAGGCAGAAACCAATTATTCTGTCACAGAGAAAGAATGCTTGGCTATAGTTTGGGCGTTAAACAAATTTCGCCTTTACTTGTATGGCCATCCGTTCGATGTTGTGACAGACCACTACGCGCTTTGCTGGCTTGCGTCCCTGAAAGATCCGTCAGGCCGTCTTGGACGTTGGGCTCTTCGGCTCCAAGAATTTGACATTCGCGTCATCTATCGATCCGGGCGCCAACATTCTGGTGCCGATGCACTCTTCCGATCGCCCATGCGATCCGACGAAACGCCACCCTCATCCATAGAGTGCCCGGTTGCTACACTTGCTGTTACTGACATGCCGTCTGAACAGAGGAAAGATCCGTGGATTGTGTCTCTCATTGACATTCTTCACAGTTCTTCAACGGCTACATGCCCTCGAGCCCTTCGTCGCCAAGCCACCCATTTCGTGCTACGGTACGCCATCTTGTACCGCCGAAACTATCAGCCGGACGGTCGCAAATGGCTGCTAGTCATCCCTCGCCATTTGCGCTCCGACATATGCACGTATTTCCATGCCCACCCACAACAAGCTCATGCTGGCGTCCTGAAAACCTACGAGTGGCTCCGCCAGCGCTACTACTGGCGCGGCATGTATTCTTATGCCCGCAAATACATTCGGTCATGTGTAGCCTGTCAGCGACGCAAGACATCTCCTCATACAACAGGCCCTCTGCAACCTTTGCCGTGTCCTGCACGTCCTTTTGATCGGATTGGCATTGACCTTTATGGGCCTCTTCCATGCACTGCTAAAGGAAATCGTTGGATAATTGTCGCAGTAGACCACCTTACAAGATATGCAGAAACTGCTGCGCTTGCTTCGGCTGCTGCTCGCGACGTCGCCGCATTTATGTTACGGCCTTTCATCTTACGGCATGGCGCACCGCGAGAACTGCTCAGCGACAGAGGCCGTGTCTTCCTGTCCGAAGTTATTAATGAGCTACTCGCCGCTTGCCGCGCTATTCACCGCACCACTACGGCATATTACCCACAGACTAACGGTCTAACGGAACGCTTCAACCGCACTCTTGGTGACATGCTCACTATGTATGTTGCGTCTGATCATTCCAATTGGGACGATGTCCTCCCTTTTGTGACGTACGCGTATAATACCGCCGTTCAGGCTACCACAGGCTTCTCACCATTTTTCCTTCTTTATGGACGTAACGATCCACTACCCTCAACACCGTGCTACCATATCATCCGGATGCCTCTGAATTCACCCCTCTTTCCGAAGTTGCTCGCCATGCTGAAGAGTGCCGCCAACTGGCTCGCTCGTTAACGTCGGCTACCCAAGAAATTCACAAAGATCGCCACAACAACAGGCAGCCCACACAGTCCTTCGCCGTGGACTCTCACGTCTGGCTTCAGCTGCTCTTCCAATCTCCAGGCCTTAGCCCAAAGCTTGCTCCGAAATATCAGGGTCCGTACCGGGCCGCCGCGTGTACATCGCCTGTGAATTATGTGGTCGAACCGGTGACGCCATCTTCGGACAAACGCCGCCGTGGCCGCGAGACGGTTCACGTCAGCCGCCTGAAACCGTACCACGACCCCCTTATCGTGTCATCCCCTTAGTTCGCCAGGATGGCGCCTCTTCGCCGCGGGGGCAATTGTAGTGGGCAATATGCATGTGGCGCTGTGCGGACTGCCACCGCTGCGGCGCGAGACCCGAGCTCGGGCTGCTGATGCGAACGCCTAGGACTCGCGATCAAGCGCTACTTGCGATCCCGCGTACGAGCTGCAATAAACCCCCTTTCATTATATATATATATATATATATATATATATATATATATATATTGTGTGTGTGAGTGTGTGTGTGTTCTCAGATAATGAACCGCAGGTTGCCCTTATCCCTCAAGAGTAAAGTTTATAACAGCTGTGCCTAACCTGTACTTACGTACGGGGCAGAAACCTGGAGGCTTACGAACATAGTTATACTTAAATTGAGGACGACGCAACGAGCTATGGAACGAAGAATGATGGGTGTAACGTTAAGAGATAAGAAAAGAGCAGATTGGGTGAGGGAACAAACGCGAGTTACTGACATATAAGTTGAAATCAAGAAAAATAAATGGGCATAGGCTGGACATGTAATGAGGAGGGAAGATAACCAATGGTCATTCAGGGTTACGGACTGGATTCCAAGGGAAGGGAAGCGTAGCAGGGAGCGGCAGAAAGTTAGGTGGGCGGATGAGATTAAGAAGTTTGCAGGGACAGCATGGCCACAATTAGTGCATGACCAGGGGAGTCGGAGATGTTTGGGAGAGTCCTTTGCCCTGCAGTGGGCGAAACCAGGCTGATGATGGTACTTATATATATATATATATATATATATATATATATATATATATATATATATATATATATGTATATATACACATACATATATTAGAAACAAGAGTAAGGACTACAGCTGTCAATCTGGTCCTCCGTCGAAGCACAGAACTCTCAAATTATTCTTTGCTTCCCCCAACCTCCGTCCATTTGAACTGAAAGCGACAAGCACGGAAGTATACCGCTTTAAACTACACAGTACAAACGAATTCTCGAAATGGAATCAGTTTAATTATGCAAGAGCATCTGCTTTTCGTTTGCAGCCCAGCGGATTCATGCCGAAATACAAGAAACTGAAATACGCATCCTTCATCAGGTTTAATTTTTCAACAGATTGAGCCAATGAAACTTCGCTAAACAGTGGCGACAGCTGCAGCGCTTTCGTAAGAAAAGTTGAGCACCTAAGAAAGCCATAAGTGATGTCGTATATCCCAAAAAACTCAAGAACACTGATTCTCTAAAAACAGAAAAATCGCATGTCATTCAATACTGGCCGGTTAATAGCAGTGGCCGTTATTCTGTTCAGGTGATCGCTTTTTCAACAGTTTCCTTTCATGATTTAAAGACTAGCGTAATGTGCAAAATGGCTTCGAGGTTTTCGAATGCTTCAAGTGACAGTTTCGGGCATTGTTACGCAAATGTGCACGTAATAAAAAGGAAGGTACTTACCGTATAAGTACTTACCGTTATTTCCACTACCACCTGGTTCTATGTGACCTGCTGTAAAAATGAATCGCCATCAACTGTTAAATTGCTGCGAGCTGAAGCTTGTTTTTCGTACCAAAAGAAGCTATTCGCCGGACAAATTGGGGATTTATTTATAAAAGCTTTTCAGTTCAACACTTATAAGTTAGTTGATGAGAGCGTCGTTAAATTGCAGCTCTGTCATCCGATTATTATTCGCGTTAATTTGAAGTTGCATACTTACGTTATAAAATTACCGCGCAAAAATGTTCAAGCCCCATTGTCGCAACGAGACAATGGGGCAACAAATATATTCAGGTGTGTAGTTTATGATAATAATTTTACTCTGCACAATAACAAATCTGATATGATGAAACTAAGCATGCACTGGCAAGATACTGCTGCGTGGCAGTATACAAAATGTTGGTTAACTTCTCTTCAGGAATGGCAGCTAAATGTAGCACAATTTCTATAGGGAAATGCTCGCGCCATATGGCAAGGAACCGAAAAACAAACATGACTTATTTTAGTCCTTATCTTGTCAGTGCATCAGACTGGGAAAATGCTTAAGGGACATCTTCCTGAACTACTTAACCGACTATTTATAACAAGAGAACTGGCAGAAACAATGTTTTCTCATTATAAATGATACATTTTTCTGTCTCTGTCATTAAAATACTCTGACTTTGTCATGTGCGCGTTGCACTAACCATAAATCATACAGGCGGCTTCATTTGCTTCATTTTTACGCCGACTAGTTACGCTCGTTCTTCTAGTTATACGCATCGCCAACGCGCCGCCCGAATTCCTCTTAACTTCCAACTTTCTTTGTCCTTAGTATGCAAAGGCACCTCGACTCTGCGTCATTGATATTATATTCCTCAGTTGTGCACTTCCTGTTGGCTGACTTTCCCGTGCAACACTTAGTTCGTGCTTTGGAAGCTAGCGCAGTCTCCGATCTCACCAGCAGCCTTCTCCGCTGGCAATTAATTCAGACTGTATCCCTCTGTTGGCACCGACAGCGCCATCGTCGGCGGGACTTACAGGCAGATGCAAGGAACGACATTCACGTTATTTTCGTAAATTATTATAATGGCTGCTCATCCTGTGCTAACGAATTTCTCTTATCATCACTGGTCCAGTTCTGACGAAATTTCTTAGTTTTTATTCTTATTCAGCAACACGTTTTGTGCAGTCATGTCAAACACAGCAGGAACTTGAATTTGCAAATGGAGCACCCAGCCACTGGGTTCGCTTTCCCATGTTCACTTTTTCCAAACGCCTAAAGCGCAAGCTCTTTCGTGATGCTGAAATTGAGGAAACAGAGAGAAACGCCGACAGGAGCAGAAAACCTCCGGAACAGCGCTTGGCTGGCTATTTTACACTGGTGAACAAGTAGAAAGTGCACTCAATAGAATACTGGACGGGGAAGCGTTCGCCAGAATCAGCACACGCTAGCTTTTCATTTCGGAGCCCATCGCAGCTTCGGGCAGATATTACATTGTTTTCTTCGTCCTGCAGTGCGCAAACACTGACATGAGTAGTGCCAGCGCTTTACAAGCACGATTTTAAATGAGCTCTGCTCTCGTCTACGTGTTTCGTGAGTACCATTAATAAAGCAATAAAAAATGTGCCGATAAAACGCACTTATGTTTAACGAAGGGGTAAGAAAATAACCGACTGCACCCTCTGCGAAATGCTCTGGGCCTTTCGGAAATCGAGAACTACAAGCTAAGCTTATGCTAGTGAATATTGTATCCCGGTCGGGTACCGTTTCAGTACAGTGCGGCCCATGTAGCCTGTCAGTGTCGGCCGATGCAGTATGGTAGTCGTTTTATTTATGTCATTCTTCCCCGCAGGGGCGTCTGCGTCAGCAGGTGTTTGGTGTGTTGCGACACCACGGACCCGAGCACACGAGGGTTGGACCCTCCCGCGTGTAGCCGTGCGCGGCTTAGCCGTGTCTGGGGAAAAGGGGATCCTGGGGGTTGAGCCGATGCTGGGTGTTTGGACCTTTAAGGCCCCCCGGCGGAGGCAACACACCTCTTTGGCCTCTGCTTCACATAGACGGCACCCCCGGACTGACCCACCCGGGGGAAATCGGTAGTCGCCTCTTCCTGTCTCTCTCTCCTCAAACCTTCGTCTTTATTTCTCCCTTTTTGATCTTTCCTGTCTTCTTCTCTCTTCCATTTACTTCCTTTCTCCACGGCGGCAAGGGTTAACCTTGTGTATGTGCCCTCCCTTGGGTATAATATATTAGGTTATAGTGGCAGTGTACGGTTGGCGCCTGCAGCCTTACCCGTTTAAGTCCTGCAGCGTCCCCAAGTTGGGCTCCATGGTGGGTGGCCGCCATTGCTGCTGAAAACATACAAAACTACTATGGGAACACCCACATTTCCCCGCCTACTTGATCGTCATCCTCAGAAGAGGGGACGCACCGAAGACTTAAGCACTTGTTTCAACCGCACGAAAGAGACCTACCCAAAATACCACGTAGTACACAGTGAGAATCCTGAAAAACAAGCTAGATTTATTTCTCCATTCACAGTAGCAAAATCTTTGACCGAAGCCTTAGGGTCAGGTTATAAGGTAACGAAAATGGCTAGCGGAGACCTTCTCCTTGAGATCCCTCAGAAACATCAGTACGAGAAGCTTGGCAGTCTTGTGACATTTGGTAACATACCAATCTCTATTTCACAACACCGAACAATGAACAGCTCACGGGGAGACGTGTCAGAGGCAGACCTCCTAGATTTGACAGAAACTGAACTCCTGGAAGGGTGGAAAGAACAAAATGTTACTGACGTAAAACGTATTAAAATTAGACGAGACAAGGAAATCCCCACTAAACATCTTATCCTAACATTTTCATCCAGCGTACTGCCAGAAACAATTGAAACAGGATACATCAGGTTAAATGTTCGACCATTTATCCCCAACCCTAGACGGTGTTTCCAATGTCAGAGGTTCGGCCATGGCTCGCAGAGCTGCCATGGTCAAACAACTTGTACAAAGTGTGGAGTCCAGGGCCACCCCTCCGACAACTGCAGTGGCACACCTCACTGTGTGAACTGCAGTGGTGACCATCCAGCCTACTCACGCTCTTGTCCGAACTGGAAGAAAGAAAAAGAGATAATCACACTTAAAGTCAAGGAAAATATTTCGTTTAAGGAAGCCCGTAAAAGGTGCTCACCTTTCCACAACACACCTTATGCTGATGTGGCGCGTCGGGGGGCAGCGTCGCAGCGGCCAATGCCAAGTACACAGCCCGCGTGCAGCGAGCAGGCTTTGGCTCCTGCCCCCAGGGTGGAAGTAGGTACGCCTACTCCATCCAACCAGCAACCAGGCCAGGCTACCCTTGGGTTGCCGGCCCCACAAGAGTTACCTGCGGCAACCTGCGCTACACGCAGCGATCCCGCAGTACCGATAGCGGCCACGAAGGTAGGCGCAGCCGAGGCTGCCTCGACCTCCCCGGCCCCTCCCAGCGCTGGCAACAGCCGGTGCAGCCAAATTCCACAGGGAGCCCCATCGACCTCCGGGCTCGTGGGCGCAGGGGTCTCGCCTTCCGAGGTGAGACTCTCTCGAAAAACTTCTCGCTATCAAGAGCGCGTGCCCGGCGCCTCACAAGCGGCAATGGACACAACACCTATCCCCACGGCGCACCAAGCGCCTAAGGAGCGGCGAGGCTCCCTCGAACGCTCCAAAAAAGGCAAAACCCCGGTTACAGGGCCTCGCAAGAGTTCTGTAATCTAATTCATTATTTCTGTTTCCGTATACACAGCACCCATTTACATTAAATATGGCTACACAAATCATACAATGGAATGTCAGAGGTCTTCTGAGAAACCTTGACGATGTACAAGAACTCATCCACCAACACAATCCAAAAGTGCTGTGTTTACAGGAAACACACCTAAAATCAAAACACACAAACTTTCTCCGACAGTATATAACCTTTCGTAAAGATCGCGATGATGGTGTCGCATCATCGGGCGGTGTTGCCATTGTCATCCATAAAAGCGTTGCGTTTCAACATTTACAGCTACAAACGCCTCTTGAAGCAGTGGCGGTTCGAGCTGTTCTCCTAAACAGACTCATTACCATTTGTTCCCTTTACACACCCCCACATTACAATTTAAACAAACATGAATTTCAGTCCTTTATAGACGAATTGCCTGAACCTTACGTTGTTCTTGGCGACTTCAATGCGCACAGTTGCCTGTGGGGCGACTCTCGTATAGATGCGCGAGGTCGTCTTGTTGAACAGTTCCTTTTCTCTTCTGGTGCGTGCCTTCTGAATAAGAAGGAAGCCACATATTACTGTCTTGCAAACAAAACCTTCTCTTCAATTGATCTCAGCATAGTTTCTCCATCCATACTGCCCCAACTCGAATGGGAAGTTACAAACAATCCTTACGGGAGTGACCACTTCCCCATACTGATCAGAACATGTAAAGAAAACGAATATCCTCCACAAGCTCCTAGGTGGAAGATAGACACAGCCGACTGGGAGAAATTTCGAACTCTCACCAGCATCTCCTGGGCCGACATTCCTTCTTTAGAAATTGATGCTGCTGTGGATTATCTTACATCATTCATAATAGATGCCGCAGCAAAATGCATATCCGAAGTAAGTGGTCTGGCATGCAAACGACATGTACCGTGGTGGAACAGCGAATGTAGGATCGCCCGTAAGAATCAGAACAAGGTGTGGGGGTTGCTACGCGCTTCTCCCACAGCAGAGAACCTTATGAACTTTAAAAAAGTAAAGTCCCAAGGCAGGCGAACCCGCCGACAGGCCAAAAGAGAAAGTTGTCACAAGTTTTTATCGAGTATTAACTCGTTCAGAGATGAGGCCAAAGCCTGGAATAGGGTGAATAGGATTAGAGGGCGCCAAACATATTCACTCCCACTGGTAAACACACAGGGCGATACACTGCAAGACCAGGCAGACTCACTTGGGGAGTATTTTGAGAACATGTCAAGTTCAACAAATTATTCACAATCCTTCCTCAAATACAAACAAATAGAAGAACGTAAGCCTTTCAACAGAAAATGTCGTCAAAATCAACCATACAAACGTCCTTTTAGTATTGCAGAGTTTAGAGCTGCCTTGAGCGCATGCAAGAGCTCTGCACCGGGATCTGACAGAATCATATATGAAATGCTGAAACACTTACACAATGACACGCAAGTTACACTACTTACACTTTTCAACACTATCTGGGACGCAGGGTACCTTCCGACTGCATGGAAAGAAGCCATTGTGGTCCCTGTTTTAAAACAAGGCAAAGATCCTTCCTCAGTGGCAAGCTACCGGCCGATAGCCGTCACAAGTTGCATGTGTAAGGTATTTGAAAAAATGATAAATCGGCGCCTCATCCATTTCCTTGAACAGAACAAAATGCTTGATCCCTATCAGTGTGGCTTCAGGGAAGGGCACTCCACAACTGATCACCTTGTACGTATTGAAGCAAACATCCGTGACGCATTTGTACACAAACAGTTTTTCCTATCCATATTCCTCGATATGGAGAAGGCATACGACACAACGTGGCGATACGGGATCTTGAGAGACTTGGCAGAAATGCGCATTCATGGTAATATGCTAAACCTCATAGAAAGCTATTTGTCCAATCGCACATTCCGTGTAAAAGTCGGCAATGTACTGTCACGTCCTTTTACACAAGAAACTGGTGTACCCCAGGGAGGCGTGCTTAGCTGCACGCTCTTTATAGTGAAGATGAACACGCTTCGTGCTTTATTACCTACGGCCATTTTTTACTCTATCTATGTGGACAACATTCAAATAGCTTTTAAATCCTGTAACCTCGCAGTGTGCGAGAGACAGGTACAGCATGGTTTGAGCAAAGTATCAAAATGGGCAGAGAAAAACGGATTTAAAATCAATCCTCACAAAAGTTCTTGTGTTCTTTTTACACGAAAGAGAGGCCTGGTCCCGGATACTTGCTTAGAAGTGTGTGGACAACAAATTCCTATCAACAAAGAGCACAAATTCCTAGGTATTATACTTGACGATAGACTCACTTTCATTCCGCACATCAAATATCTGAAAGAAAAATGTCTAAAAACAATGAACTTAATGAAACTTCTATCCAAGACTACGTGGGGTAGTGACAGAAAGTGCCTAATGAATCTGTATAAGAGCCTCATCCGATCACGATTAGATTATGGTGCCGTGGTATATAACTCTGCCGCCCCAAGCGCGCTAAAGATGCTAGACCCGGTTCACCATCTAGGCATCCGTTTAGCCACGGGCGCTTTCAGAACAAGCCCGATTGAAAGCTTATATGCCGAATCGAATGAATGGTCTCTCCACCTACAGAGATCATACAACAGCTTTACATATTTCTTTAAAGTATGCTCTAATCCTGAACATCCATGTTTTGATACCGTTACCGATATGACGTGCGCTACACTTTTCAGCAATCGCCCCTCTATAAGACAGCCTTTCTCGCTGCGTGTGAAAGAGCTTAGCGATGAAATGCATGTCCCACTCCTCGAGCATCGCTTAATCCACCTAACTAAGCTCTTACCTCCTTGGGAGTGGCAGGTAATACAATGTGACATATCCTTTATAAAAGTTACAAAGCACGCTCCTGAGGCAGTAATCCGGATGCATTTCCTAGAACTACAGTACAAGCACTCCTGCGCAGAGTCCTACACAGACGCTTCGAAATCAAATGCCGGGGTATCCTATGCAGCCGTCGGCCCATCGTTTTCGGAATCCGATGTACTGCATCCGGAAACAAGTATCTTTACGGCCGAGGCCTACGCATTACTCTCTGCTGTGAAGCATATAAGAAAATCAAAACTTCCAAAAGCAGCGATCTATACTGACTCTCTAAGCGTCGTGAAAGCCTTAATGTCACTCAGCAAACATAAAGATCCCGTGTTTAATGAACTATTTTCGGTCTTGTGCAAAGCGTACTCATCTAACCAGAATATCATAATATGCTGGGTCCCTGGCCATAGGGGAATCGAAGGTAACGTTCTGGCGGACGAGATGGCCACGTCAATCACATTGCAAGCTGTTAACCCTACCGCTGCGGTGCCTGTCACAGATCTGAGGTCTTTCTTGCGAAGGAGATTGCGAGACCACTGGCAACGCATGTGGGACGCGGAAACAGATAATAAGCTCCACCTGATAAAACCACAGTTAGGATTCTGGCCCTCTGCTACAAAATCGCGCCGAACAGATGTCCTATTCTATCGTCTCAGAATAGGACACACGTTTGGCACCCATAATTTTCTACTCACCGGAAGTGAGCCTCCAGCCTGTGGTAGATGCGGGGAGAGGCTGACCGTACTCCACGTCCTTCTGGAGTGTCGGGAAGCCGAATCTGTGAGAAAGAGACATTTTCCATTAGCATACCGACAGCACATTCCTCTTCATCCTGCAATGCTTCTTGGTCCAGAACCGCTTTTTAATACAGACACAGTGCTAGGTTTTCTTAGAGATGTGGTTTTACATGTTATTAGTCCCATGAACTCGTAGCGCCTCCTCTCGAGAGAGGATGCCACTGCGATAATTGTTTTGCATAGCACATGCCTCCAGGCCCTTGTGTTTCAAGGGCTCTAAGGAGGCAGTAGTGCTCTGGCATTTCTCATAAGCTGATATATTTTACCTATCGTATCATTCTTTTTATATGCATCTAAATGTTCATAGTACAAGTCATACGTCATCGCCATAATTTTATCATACAGATTTTACGCACTTCAGAGCGTATATTTTAAGGCCTCTTTACAGCCACGACACACCAATTTCATAGTAATCATAGTTACACTGCACACCCACTACCACAGACATGGCACTCTTTGGCCATACCTGGCCCTTGTGCCACAAAACCCCATACATCATCATCATTTATGTCATTCTTCTGCGCACCTGTCAACTGCGAGTATTCAATTACTAAGGTTTTTGTTTCCTAAGAAAGTAATTACTATTTTGCGTATAGAAGCACACTCACGCATATTTAGCTGTAGCTCTATTGGTGCTTGAGGGCTAGTTGGGAGAAATGCATTTTTATCTTATTTAGAGAGGCCCGAACGTGCTTAAGAGGCCTTTTTATCAGGGTCCCTAAAGACTGATGCAGGGTCAGGCACTGTTAGCATTCTTCCAGAGCCAACCATTCCTTTTCCTCAGGTCTTATATTTGAACTGAGCGTAAAGTCCGTCATTGTTTCAATCTTTAACTTTTAATGCCAGAACTTAATTTGATTGAGCCAGCGCCAGTAGCACATGTTGTACATAGTGCTGGGGGGGGGGGGGGGGGGGGCTGCCGCTTTTGACCTGGAACGTCATTGAAATCGGTCAGAGAGAGTCGCTTTCTAAAGTATATTATAGTGTAATATTCTATACATATCTTTGTAGGCATACTGCCCGCGCGCGTAAGTTTGGTGACGCGATCATGCGTGTGTTGCCTGCACAAATGACGCCGTTGTCGCGCCACGGACGACGCAATTGACGCTAAATTTAGCCTCACGCTCGACGTCCACGGAGGCGTAGTTCGGCATTACGCAGTGGTCGCGTTTCAGAGAGCTCACTCACCGAGAGTATAGGCATAATCTCAGAAACGAAAACCTGTGCTCATCAGCAGTTATAAGGTGCACAACTGTGGCATTTCGCGCAAAAGTTTTATGATTGCTCGTCCGTAGTCCCACCCGCGTTCGACAGGTAGGGTACAGAAATGGCGTGAAGAGACTCGGGTGGCAAGACAGACGGATATCCAACCCATTTCAGCTCGGTGAAACGTGTCCGTTTCTATAGGGAGAGCAAGCGCAGCAAATTGAGCCAAGCGCGGGAGCCGCAATAAAACCGACTTGGCCGCAACCATCTACACGAGTGCTACGGGCTCGAGGAGTGCAGGGCAATCTCGGGCGCACAAGTTCTCGGGTCATTTCTTTACCCAATTGCTCGAGCATCATCTGCAAAACACAGGGAGCGAGAACAAAACAGGGAGCGAGAACGAGTGCTCCCCCTCCCTTTAGAAGAAATAGGACCGCGATATCCTCATTACATAAGCATAAGTTAGGCATGTAAGCTCTCTAATCAGTGACGAAATGTAACTTGTGTACTTGGTTAAGTCATTTCTCTGTTTTAGTGCTCATACATTCTTTGGAGCATGCACAAGATGGGTCACGTACCCCACCGTCACTGCCTCCCTGATGCAGCCTACCCTAATTCCTAATGGTGCTTACACAACCTAAACACCAATCAGGAGTCTTACAAAAAAAGCAGCTTCCCCTGCCGATGCATAAGCAGTTTGGTTAGGTTGATGTAACGCTTCTGGTCCGTCGATGCTACAAAGAGAACAAAAAGAGAAATGTTGGTTGCTGTTTGTAGTCGTAAAGGAGTCTTATGAACTCCGAAAAACCTTTCTTCTCGCTATCGAGCGACTGTCACATTCACGAAAACAAGCACAAAGACATATAAACAACCAGCTATTAAAGTATGCATGCAGTTGAAAATTCGGAGAACCCACTCGGCAAATATATCTTGTTACATGACCGGATTTATCGGTGGATTTTACGAATAACGCTTTTCACTTAGCAGCTGCTAACCGGAGCGCGCCGTAGTGGCTGTTAAGCAATGTGAATCAAGGAGCAGCCAGGAACATTACGTACTCGTCGGAATGCCACAGTTTTGCAATATAACGCAATTATTAATAGGTAGAATATAAATTTTATCATGCGCGCACACCATCCCAATAAAACGTTGCCTTTTCACAGTCTCATTTGGTATAGCAACACATAAATTTTCTTTCTCGTGACATGTTCTACCGACTCCACGCTGCAGGTCTGCTAAGAGTTTGTGCGACTGCGGCAACGAAAGCTGGGCGTGCAATGACTATGAAATTTTGAAGTACGTTGTCGTTTGTAAAGCGCTGGCAAACATTAATTTGCTGGATAAGGGTAGGTAAACTTGATAGGCCAGTCGTACCGTACTAAACAAGGTAAACGCAGAAACGCACATAAAAGAACACAATGCAGATTCAACGCACACGTTGCGATCTATGGGAGACGAAGCTTCCCCGTGAAGTGGTTAATGAAATACTTTTCAGTACGGGCATTTTGTTCCGGCGATTTTTGGCGTAAAGGGAGCTGGCACGCGCAATATATGCTCCAATGCGCAAATGCTGCGCGATGCGACAAATCCTATGTTGCTTGTATTTCTTCGTTATTTACTTATTTATTTTAAACGTGCCGGCCGCCTTTTTCGGCCGATGCCACGTTATGGGTATGTGCTTATATGAAAGTATGAAACTTATATTCACCATCAATACACGGCGATCATCTCAAGGAGCTATAGTTGGTGACACGATATGATCGGCCCGCTTTCTTGGCCGATCCCCTTGGTATGAAAATCACTACCAAAACGAACACGCAGTTATGCTTCTTGGCCGATCCCCTGCTGAGCGTATGTGCCGTAGTATTGAAACCCTAATCATCATGAACACGGGACGACTATCTTTAAGAGCTAGTTTGCGCTGGCCAGTGCCTCGAGCGGCCAGTCGTGCGGAAATTTTGCTTGTATTCGCGGGCTTCTCATACATTCATACATGCTTAAAAAACGCTTTCATTTAGCCCGTATTGAGCAATAGAAAGGTGTATAAGCAGTTTCTCATGCTGTTCTGCAATTTTCTCATTGAGACCTTCCATCTAACTATATTTGAGAAGTTCATTAATTAATTAGGTGGAATGCGAAAATATTATCTGAGCATGTCCGACAGACGGCAAACAACATTACCTTGGTTCTCTCCAGCTACGTGGCATTTGCAAATTTTTGCGAAGTTTGGCTGAAGTTATGTGGGATATACGGTACAGGTATATGGTATGATAGCTATATGGTATGGCGCCTGGTCTCCCACGGCTTCTTCGCTTTTCATAAATGTCTTCTATCTTGCATCCTCCGCTATTTCGGCACTGGGTACGTGCAGCTGGGTGCGTGAAACTCTTGAGAAATCGTAAACAGAAAAAGTCATAGATGTGCTTGCATAATTTTTTGCACTTCTCTATGCTGATACGTCCCTTCGCTGTCGATGCGGCAGCACCATCCTTCGGCCTCATGGCATCTACGCGCTGGCATCTCACACTGTGCTCTCGCATCAACGACGATTTGCATTTCGGCGTACCGTTTGAACACTGTAGTGCATAGGCATAACATTACAATAATGTTGGTACCTGTGCGGTGCATAAGCACCGATAATTAATTATATTACACGTTGCTTCCTTGTTTTAAGTACGCATACAGTTAGGTTAGAAAGCCTGTAAATAATTGTTTCACTATCACTTAGCTCAACGTAGATACCGAAATCAAAAGTTCTATGAATAATGTGTGTGTTTGCTTAAATTTTCATTGAAAGGTTGTGGGTAAGGTTCGCTTTGCGCTTACTCTGACCAACGCGTTGGGTCATCCGTTATTTATCTTAATTTGTACATGCATGTTTCGACGATTTATCAAGTTTACCACTAGATTTCACAGTTGGCACGCCTACCTAAGGGCTCGAGTGCCTCTTGTCACCTTTTCGCAACGTACAACAATGAATTCGTATTAACTGTGCCAATAATAATGATTACTGCAGCTGGCTGCCTACGGCTGTCTGGCGACGCTTTTGTGCTAGGTACGCTGGACGACGCGGCGTGGGCCCCTTTTAAGTGGTATGCTATGGTATGGCAAAACTTTAATGAAGTCCTGCAGATCGTGAGTCTTCACGAAGCGGGCCGCTCCCACGTGGGAAACGGAAGGCCGAGCCTCTCGGCCGCATGGTGGGCCTGCTGGACAGCCCAGAGTTGGTCAGCCAGAAGAAGGCTGCGGAGAACCGCCTCCCATCTGGCCGAGCTGTTAGCGATGATAAGAGCGATTCGGATGCCTTTTAAAAGCATCCGAATAATTAAAATTTTGAAGAGAAGCCTTCCGTGGCCAACACTCACGGGGTGCGGTGTACGTAACACTCCGTGCAGTATAGGCAACTCATGTAGCACTCAATCTTGAACAAGTAACTCACACTGACCACACCCGTGGTCTGCGTATTCAAGAAATAAATGACAGCTTGAAACTTGCGTGCAGGATTATGTATCTCTAGAGCACACGAATCTGCTGATTGACAAGCAAATGATGCTCGATGAGTTCATCACTTTTCATATATATATATATATATATATATATATATATATATATATATATATATATATATATATATATTTATATATATATATGTATATGATGACCGCAACAACACCGAATAGAATGAAGCCAGGTAAAGCGTTGGGAAACTATGCTGTGGTTGCAATTGAGTATGGTTTTTGAGTATATTTCTTTTGGCAACCACAGCTCAGAGTTGGCCAAGTTTTGTTGTATTCAAATGTAAAAGGTAAAGCTTATGTGCCGACTGTCAGGAGCATACATTATTTTCATTTAGGCAATCAATTAAAGTATTGTTGAAAACTGCGAAATTAAATATAAGCTGTAGAACCAAGGTTTGACCGCTTACCTTTTTGGGTTGTTGGTGCATGATTTTAATAGCAATGAGTAGCGCGCATAGGACAGGAGAGGAAAATCCAGACACACATGAACAGTACGAGCACTCGAACTCTTCGTTTGTCTGAATTTTACTGTCTCGTCCTCTGCGCGTTATTCATTGCTATTGAAAGATTTTACAACTCTCCGTGTCGCCAATATGATACACGTATATCGCAATTCAGCAAACTCACATGTTCAAGCATCAAGAGCTCACACAATTCTGGAGTGCTTTGAAATAAATCACTGTTTTTTAGGTAGGACTTTCGTAAGAGCCTCGTAAGCACTGAAATAAGTTCGGGTAAACTACAAACTTATAAATCACATTAATTTGTATCCAATCTTCCAACAAGTTAACCCCATTTCACACAGTAGGACAACGAACCAGATTTTCCTTTCTGGATAAATCTGTAATAAATGCAAGTTAGACAAATGAGATATTTCTTTTGATGCAGAGTGACAAATTCGTAAATTTCGCGCTTAATTTTTTTAGAGAAGTTCCCACTTCTCTGAAATTTCTTTTTTTATTCTGAGGCTGTAAATGAAAATTCTGCTTCCAACTACTGGTAGAATTTATGTTTAACTTTCAACGCAAGAACATATTACTAAGATCAGTTGAGTGCTTGTCAAGTTAGAGTATTTCTGCGTTTCCCTGTGTATGGAAATAAAGAAATTGCAGTTTGCCTCGAGCTACAGTCCACTCATTAAGCTGTCTTTCAGGACTTTATAGGCCTGCCAGGGTGGCCCAGAAAGGCCAAATGAATATTATAGCAAGGGTAATACCAAATTAAGCCATCTTAAAGCCTACCCATAAGCATACGCATTGGTCGCACTACGTCACCTTAGTAGACGTTGTCTCGCACACGGAGAACTTTTCAATGACGCCGCTGCGTAGAACAAAGAGACACACGAAAGCGAAGAAGCACATACGTATACAATATTGCATACGGGACAGCTTCACTATTTTTTTTTAAAGCGAAGCTTTCTTTGGCTTTTTTTTTTTCGACTTTCCGCTGCGGTTGTTGCTGTTGCTGCTGCTGTGGTCCTGCGCGCCGCTAACGGCGGCCACCTCGGCACGTGGTTGAGAAGTGGCTATGTCACAAAAGCATAAAACGCATGCGCTGTCGGTGTTTTGTTTCATGACGTTAGCTATCATTCTCAAAATTCCGAGGAATAACTTTGTAAATAATATAAGGCAAGCTATGCGCCACGTGGAGGGCCTGTGCGTTTGTGGTTCAGAATTATTCGCCAAGCGACGCCCGCGGCGTTGGCAACATTTCCTGTGACACGTGACCCTTAACGCTGTCGCGTTAGTACATGACAGTAGTGTAGCGCCGTCACCGCAAAGAAAAGACGATGCAAGAAGCTCCTGTCAACATTTATGCCGCCTACCATGTGCACGATGCCCTCTTGACTCCGTAACTATAGGCGTGACCCCCCACCCCCCCAAATGCAGTGCTGGCGCCGCGGCGCTTGTCTCTGTGCTCACCCGCAACAGCCTCCCTACAGCGCTACAGCCCAGAATGGCACTGAAGCGTGCACTTTCTGCCGATGAGACGAAGGCTCGCATAAAGCGTCGAGCGGAGCAGGCAAGGTAACATTTCACATCACGTCACGACGGCCGTATGTCGTCAATATATCACCGCCACATAACATCAACGAACGCAAGCGGCCCACAAAGCTTCGCTTACACCGATTGCGACAGTGCATGGTATCTGAATATATTCTTTTTGTTTTGTCTTCGCGTGAACCTTTTCGTAAAACTCGTCGCAGTTCTTACTATACCCCCGATCATTGCGCATGGCAGCTTGCACGAAGGGTGTCTTATCCATAAAATTCCATTCGTATCACATGAGCACGTAGGTTATCTTTTTCGAGTGTGTTAACTGACACGTCCAGAGGATCTATTAGGACGCATGCACTAGAATTTATGATAAGAGGGTGGCCTGTCTCTCAGCCTCAGCGCACGTCCTGTCCTGGAGACAGCCGCAATAGTTTCAAGCTTAGTTTGCGCATGTGTAGCGAAACCACGAACTCAGTGCAGGAATGAGACGTGGCGGTGGGCCGCTAATTACGCCTCGCGGGCATTAGTATCTGAGAAACCAGAAAGCCGACACGCGGTCTGCCTGCCACTCGCTGTTGGGTGTTGCCACAAATCCCTCGAGGCTGGTTGCTTGCTCCCGAGAGACGCCCACCGCGCTTTCTGACGCACGGCGAGGCAAATACGGAAGAAGCTTTGGGAGACAGAGAGTCCACTGCTGTCGTTGCACAGCGCTTTCATACTTTAGGCGCCTTTTTCTTAGGTTCGAAGTTGTTCGTTCGCTGAGATAACTTGCGCTTGCATTCGGCATTGTTGGCGTTGATGCGCCAATGTTATGGTGTGTATGTGAGTGTGTGCGAACTTCTGCTTTTAGCTATAGAATAACTGTGGCGTTCCTCTTTCTTTGGCCTTTCAGTTCCACAAGCAACGATTACGGCCATCGTGGCATGTGTCTGCAACGCTTAGTTGGGAGTTGTGCAGAGTTTTCCTTGACGATAGTTGTGATGGCCGTGGGCAGTGGCTTCTTGGGGTTCCCTTATCAAGCAAGCGCTGCAATCGCTCCGCTAGAGTAAAAACTTCCAGGCGGTAGTCGCAAAGTTTGAAGAAGCTCGACGCCACAAATAATTACGAGCATCGTTGAAAGGATTACAGCTGCGATCGCTGCTGGTTCTTTTCCAAAAACAACGCACTCAAAACGTCTGGAATATAAATCAGTGAGCGTTGAAGCTCTCTAATACTGTATATGACGTATTGCCGGCACTGTCGGTATAAATACTCCACGCCTCGTCATACAAGGCAATGAAGCGGAAAGCGAAACTTCGCGTCCTTAGCAATTAAGTTGGCGTATACGCGGCTACATTTCATACAGTGCGCACTAAGGATGCTTTTAATGAGAGCTATGTAAAATTACTGTACAGGCCTCAAAGTTGGCAAGAACAGCTTTGTGTTGTTTATATTTAAATAAGAGTTTCATAGCAATGCGAGAAAGCGAGTAAAAATCCTGACATTTATGGGAAACGTGCTCGTTTTGGTGAAAGATTTTATCCCACAGGTTGAATTATACATCGATAAGAAAGATATCAAACGAAGACTTGCGATTGGTTCTGCTAACTCACAGTTTATTTGAAAGAAGGCAGAAGTGACGTGATTGACATAATCGTACATATACAATAACTGATCAGACCTAACTCTCAGAACTGGGGTATGGCTAGAAAGTGTAGTGGGCGTAGGCCTTTCGTTTTTTATATGAAGCACGTGGAACAAGTGAGCATCGATGAATGAACCAGTGACACTGAAGCGTAACAGTGCCAAAAAAGCACTACAAGGCGTCTGTGTGGGGCAGACAAGAACGTTTGATGCACGAGTTGCAGAGACCAGTTCAACCTGCACACCATGACACCGCTGTTTGAAATTGCTGACGGCGTTTGCAGGTACAGCGTGAGGTATTTCGGGTACCTCGATAATCGGTTGTGCAGCAACGCCCCCAGCTGTGCGCTTCAAAGGGCGCTTTACAGGGACCCTAAACCGATTTTAACGATTTGTACGAACGTACTGAGTCGTTACTGTGGGTCCCTCTGATCATTAATTGACGCATCTAAGTACTCCGCTTAAAGCATGTAATTTATTATAAAGTTATAAAAATGTACATCACTACAGATCGTAGTATGCCACTGGGGATCGCAGCAAGACGCCCCTAAACAGGTGACGCGAGTTGACCATATAACGCCAGTACGGCGAGCTATCCGATTGGCTGCCCAGTGCGCGTCTTCGATAATTTTGCCAACTTCATTTCGAACAAATATTGTTAGTAATAATTATAATATTAGTTCATTTGTTTCTATAAAAAAGAAAGTAACAGAAAGAGAATTCACAATGACAATTTATCACTATACTGAAGACTTCCAGCAAACAGCAAATGTCGTCTGCTTGTGTTAAATCGCGCTCCGTGTTGACGACAGCTCTGTGGTCAGCATTGGTGTCGATCTTCCTTTTCGTGAGCCCCATGGTTTGCCCTTGTTACGTTATGGGCTGCAAATGTAGCGAGTGGCAATATGTCAAGCTGCGACGTCGTGTCCCTCTGCAATGGAGTAGACGAGTGGAGTGGCTGCAAAACATCGGACTGTCATTATCCGGTCGGCGCCAGGTCATTTTATTCGTGAGGATTACTACCATAATAGTGTTTCGCATGTCCGGTATTCGGGTAAACGCAAGCGCCAGCGGAATGGGCCTGGGCGTTTCACGGGATGAGCGGAGGCGCTAACATGAACGGCCTGCACGGTGCAGCCACTTGGTGTCACAGAGCTCAACCAAACACTGAACTAATATAGTAGTAACGAAGTGTATTCTAATTTGCGGCTGATAAAAATTTTTGGCCGGAGCCTAATTGTGAACATGTCTTTATAAATGTTTAAAATGTTTTAGACATGGTCAGTGCAATATTAGCTCATCGTTTGGTTTGTTAAATTCTGCGGTACCAGGGGACTGGACCATGCAGACGGATCAGGCCGCTCGTGTTTGTCTATGCTAAAACCACTTAATCACTGAAATAGTACACGGGGCTTTAGTTTACAAGTCCCCTCATCCGTCGAAGCGCCCCTTTCGCCTGTGGTTACCGGAATACCGGACACTCTCAGCGCTGGGACAGAATGCGCGCAACGCACGTGGATTCGATAGCTCTCGCTTGGAATTGACTGCCAAGCGGCTGGCGGAGAAGTTGGAGAGGCTTCGCACGCTGGCACCAAGACACCCGGAAGTAGACGACACGATGTCCCATCATGACGAAGAGCCAGTGAAGACGGAGCTAAGCCCCGATCACTCGGGGAACGAGTTGAGGGGGATATGCATGGCTATAGAGGAGGGTAACCTGTAATCGTCCGTAGCTCTCTTAGTGTGAGACGCTTCACACAAATTGTGGTGCGAATGAATTACTGTAGCTGAACCTACGTGTCTACAAAATGTGTCCGAACCGTTTCAGGCATTCTTTAAAGCAGGAGCTCTCCACATATAGACGGCGATCATTCGTACAAATTTCGGGCTGGTTCTTTCTTTATGGATCTATCATTGGACTTTAAACATGATTCGTGTAAGATCATGCAAACAGTGTTAAGCTACAGTGCATTTATGGTTCTTCAATGTCGTGGATACACCGAAACTGTCAATAGCAATAAGTATTGCCAGAACATTAGTATCTGCATTTTTCTTTTAGTGTAACTTTGAAACAACAACCATAATAATGAAGACAATGAAGCTTTGAGAGTCGTCATTCTTGAGGAAAGGCTTAAGGAAAGAAGCTCCCAAAAATTGAGTTTTTCATAATAGGAAATGACCAATCATTCGTCCTGGTGGTCAGATAAGCACGCTACGCCGCACGTTAACAGAATTCTTGCATTTTCACATCTCATTCAGGCTCTGGAATTACTATGCGTCTGACTGCGTAATATATGCAATGCAAGCGGAGAAGCCCAATTACCACAACGGAACAACTTTAACTTGTACACCGGCAGTTATGTCGAAGTGTTTTTCTGTTTATTGCTCTAAAATCCTTTACGGAAAAATTTTACCCGTAATGGTAACCTTTATAATGTCTCTCAAATAAAAAGTAACATTGGACTTTACGTGCCAGAACACGATGTCATAATGGGGCACGCCATAGTGCGGGACTCTGAATTTTGACCACCTAAGGTTACTTAACGTGCCCTTAAATCTAGGGTGCAGGCGTCCTGCGTGCCGCACGGCAGGCTGTTTGCGCCGCTGACAGAGCGCACAGCCTGGAACGTAGCGGCGCAGTACGTGGTCATAAGTACGAGAAACTGTGAGGTGGCCTGCAGTCGGTGCCTCTTGCAACTGCTCAAGAACTTATATCCGGAGATGACGCGGTACAACGAGTAAAAAGTATAGTCATTCATGGCCAGACTGATGTGGCCGGTAGACAGCGTTGTCGCGGAGTAAGAACATGCGCAGCGTAGGCTTTGGATGTCCTTAATCAAGATGATCGTTGAGAACACGTAAGCAATCATTACGCCGTTTTTCAGTGCGAATGTCATGCAGATCAGAAATAGCCATGACGCAAGCGTCGGTGTCACGCGCCTCATACTCAGGGCGGCCTACAGGATGACGGGAGAGGCAGGCGGCGTCCTTTTGCAAGCTGCCTGACTTGTCTAAAACAGCAAACGAATATTTTTGGACAAATAGCGCCTATCTGCTCAATCGTCCAATGGGGTCTTTAGTTGACGAAAGCCAGCACAATGCGTGGGGATCGGTAACGACGGAAAATGTGCGGCCGTACAAGTAGAGGCAGAATTTGGCTACTGCCCAAACTAACGCCAAGCCCTCCCATTCGGTAAATGAAAAATTCCTCTCGGCAGGTGGCAGCATGTAACTGGCGTATAAAATGACGTATTCTGCATTACGCTGTCATTGAATGAGTAGAGCCCCAACTGCATAGCCACTGGCGTCCGTGTGAAGTTCAGTGGGGGCAGATGGATCATAATGAGCTACTAATGGGGGAACCGGTACCAAGCGTACGAGGGCGGATAAGGCTGTGATTTGAGCCAGGCCCCATGTGAAAGCAACGTCCTTCATAAGTAGGCCGGTGAGTGGGTGAGCGCGGTGGGCGAAATTTATCATGTAACGCCGAAAGTACGACCGTAGTCCAACAAAGCTTCTTACGTCTGCGGCGGAAGGCGGAACAGAAAAGCTCTGGACAGCACGAATCTTGTCGAGGTTGGATTGAACACCAGCGGCACTTACGAGATGGCCAAGAACGGTAATTTGACAAAGTCGAAAGTGGAACTTAGATGAATTCAGTTGCAGGCCGGCGCATCGGAAAAGAGCAAGCATGGCTGACGGACGTGTTAGATTACTCGTGAGAGTTGGTGAAAAGACTATGCCATCGTATACATAAATACTACACGCACACAATCTATAGCCGGGAAGCAAAGTGCCCATCATTCTTTTGAAAGTTGCCAGGACAAAAAGAAAGACCGAATGTAACATTGAATTGGTTGAGGCCGTCATGTGTTACGAAGGCCGTTTTTGACCGTCCATGTCATCCACCGAGATTTGCCAATAGTCGGATTGAAGGTCTATGGCGGAAAATTACTTGGCCCTGGGTAAAGACTCCAAAGCGTTATCAATATTCGTAAAGAGATAGACATCCTTGCGCGTGACTTTGGTGAGGTGTCGTGAATCGACAAAAATGCGCCAACTGCCGTCTTTCTTCTGCAGACCTGCAGTAACCATGGCTTCAAGTTCTGCCGCAATATTTGCGCCAGGTCGTCTTATAATGATGTTCGCTCCATTCATAGCCTATCGTGACAAGGGGATGACGCAGCTGTGTTCAGCAGATGTGCGAACGGCGTTGCATTGCGGTGGCCCTTAGCCTCCTCAAAGCGTTGACACTGTCTTATTGTGTCCTGTATTGTTTCGCAGCTTTTGTACATGAGCAGGTTGAAAGCATCGTCACCGATCCTCTTCAGTACATGCCCCACCTTGTCAGACTCGGCCATATCGCTGCAGGCCTTACGGCACAGAGTCAGCGTATCCTGAATGTCAAAGACGTATAATTCTCTGGACGTTTGGACACGGGTCGCTAGTTCTTTTTTTTTTTAGCGGCACTCTTCCGCCCGGCGGGAAGGCCCAACAATTCCCTCAGTTTCGACTTGCATGTGTCCCAGTCATTAGGCTATTCCTCCTGGCTATCATATCACACATTCGCCATGCCATGTAGGTAGAACACCAGGTTAGACAACATAATGGTCGGATGTCATTTGTGGTGGACACTTGCACGCTTATACGTGGCGATCCAGTCTTCTCCGTCGAGGTGGTTGGGGCCACAGAACGTTCCTGGATCCCGAGGCTGAGCCAGGATCACTGTCGTGGTTGTAGGCGTTGATGTGGGCAGCGCCATTTCCAGCCCTGTTTCGTCGGTCCTGTTGTGTAGTCCGAGGTGACCACCACGGCGAAGCTCTTGTGGTGTCTCTCGTGGGTACCCAGCACCCCCACCAATTTATTACTTTGCGGAAGTCCCATAAAATGATGTATTCACAATATTTACGAGACAACGATTCATAAAGGCGATGGTTGTCGAGACTGATTCTACCCCTATACGTCAAATTGTATTTTTCTGACTGGCGACACTCTTGGTTTAGCCGTAACGATATCCGCTCTTTAGTTGTTCTCACCTCCAAAAAGTGGCAACCGCAATTCGGAGGCACCAATTCAGTTTTGGAGATGCACCTGAGACGTTCATAAAGTGTGAATCCTGCTTTTGCCCTGTTCTTTTCAGAAGCAAAGTGGAATTGTTCCTAGCACTGACACGGTGCCACGCGGCCGTATCTGCAGCAATATCGAGCGATGAAAACGGGCCTGCAACAGAGTGAGTATGGCAGCATTCCTTCTTGTCATAATATGCCATAGGACATGCGACAAAGAGACGAAAAAAATGTCGTGATTTAACACCACGGATGACCTGGTATAAAACGAGGAAATAGCATCATGGATCACGAGATTAATGCTCCGCACTGTGGCGTTTGAGTATGTCGCGTTAATAAAATCCCTTGGTGACCGTGCATGCACAAATAAAACTATTAAGTGATGCCATTTCGTTGCGGTCAGCCCTCGCCTCGCTAGAGCGTTGCTTACACGAACTTCTGCCCTCACGAAAGAAGAAAGCAAATTGAGGTAGTGTTTTCGCTTGCGCAAAGAGCATTTGTTAGAAAGCGCATGAGAAGATTTCGAGAAGCCAGACTAGGCTGCAAGGAGGAAATAAAGTTGTAAAAAAAATACAGTAAACTGAATATTTCTCTGCATTTAACATTACGTCCTTCTCGGAATAACAAATCGCCGTCGATGCTAATCTTTCCGGTGATCTCTCCTAGGAAAAAGAACAATTAAGGAAGCTCTATTATTCCTGCTACCTCCCCTGCCACCCAAAGCGTTCGCTAGCACGACACGAAGCACACGTGAGTGATGAGAGCTGAGCCGACTAAGCCTAGGGAAGCTCGTGTCTCACGAGCCACCCTTGCCAGATGAATGACTCCTGGCCACTTATATGCCACGACGCGCTCCTTCTCGAAGAAGTGCACTTCGGACATTGTCTGGTCGGCTCGATTTAGACGACATCGGCGACCCGTAACTCCGCAACAGCATTAACTACCAAGCGGCTGGGGCGCCCATGGCGCAGGACCCTCTTATTCTGTTGCTCTATTGACTCTCAGAGCTCGGAACTGCGTGAAGGAACTTTCACAAGGCAATCAACTCGTTACGAGTCCCTATAGACAACGAGGTAACAACAATTCTTTCTTCCGTTAGCCATTATTTCCGCCTCTGCACTATATCGCTGCATCTCCGGAAGGCTACCAACCCCTCGGAAAAGAGATGTGCTGATAAAGGTGATTACCGAGAGTGTTGTCACTCCAACTGCACTTCTTTTCTGCTTCTACGTCCACGAAAGGGCTCCTTGTTGGTAATAAGGATGGAGCACAAAGGAAACAGTGCATGGTAAGAAACGGCAATGCGACTGAGATGCAGCAGCAGCGAGGGTTCAGCAGCCGGCCAGTAAAAGTGCTCTTACAGCATCTGTGCAAGAATGATGCTGACTCGGTTGTATTCTGCTTGTGCGTCCACTTCTCTTAGTTTCGACTGCCTCGTGGACCGAAGACAATGGCAGCGTTACTATCAAACACCGGTTTGGACCAGTGCTTACTATTTCTTCTACAACAGGCTTCTCCCCAGATTATTTTGTCGTCGCCGCACCAGTAAAAGCAAAAATCAATAAATTAGCATATCTGCCCCTTGTTCTTTGTGTATCTTCTTTTTGTACCGCTTATGCGCCGGTGTGGGTCTTTTCGTCATTTTTATATTCGTAGTTATCTTGTGCGTTTGTTCAATGCAACTGCTTCGCCATGCCATTTTATTTGTTCGTCCTTAAATTGAAAACATATATATATATACATATATATATATATATATATATATATATATATATATATATATATATATATATATATATAGTCATATCATAAGAAGCCAACAGACACTGACACAAAGGACAACATGCAGAACCAAGTAGAACCTACACCAAGTAGAGCCATGGAACTAGGACACATAGGAGGAGGGAAGAGAAAAGTAGAAGGCAGGGAGGTTAATGAGAATAACGTCCGGTTGGCTACCCTACACCGGGGGAATGGGAAAGGGGAAAACAAAGATCACAGGGAGAGAGAGGAGGGAAGGAAAGAAGGAAATTGCGGCGAGTTCGCTGACGCGTTTGGTCTTACAGAAAATGCATTAAAAGTCACAGATGGTCGCACAAACCCGTCGTCCTTAAGAAACACAAAAGCGCCTTCACCGCTTTATGAGCCGACGGGCGATGGGGGCGGTGTTCCAGCAGCACTTGCACAGAAAGCGGCCGATTGTCCAGTTTTCGAAAAGCTTTCGCAAGTTCTTGCCTCTCAGGGGTGTATCGTGGACAATGGCACAGCAGGTGGTCGATGTTTTCTTCCGTGCCACAGACCTCGCATGCTCCACTGTCAGTCACTCCAATTAATGTAGAGTATGCCTTTGTGAAGGCAAATCCTAACCAAAGGCGACAGAGAAGCGTAGCTTCACGTCGAGGAAGTCCGAGTGGAGGTCGGAGTTGCAGGGAGGGGTTTAGTCGATGCAGTCGCGTAAGGACACATAAATACCCAAGAAAGTGGATGGGGAAACAGCGCCGCGGTAGCTCAATTGGTAGAGCATCGCACGCGAAATGCGAAGGTTGTGGGTTCGGTTCCCACCTGCGGCAAGTTGTTTTTTCATCCACTTTAATTTCCATTAATTTATCGTTTCTTCATTTCATTTATTAAGCACAAGTAATTTCCCCTATGTTGTCCTTGGTGTCAGTGTTTGTTGGCTTCTTATGATATGACTAATAAAAATCGGGCCCCATATATATATGTATACATATATATGTGTGTATATATATATATATATATATATATATATATATATATATATATATATATATATATTCAGGCGCACATCAACATGACAGCGACACCTGTTTCCGTAACCTCTTTCCTTTCACTGATGCTGCGGTGCACACGTGTGTATTCGATTTATTTTATGCCGCTTTCGTTGAATATCCATGCGCGCTATTGCGTTATAAAAATAAACGCTTCCTAATGTCATCTCCAAAAAATTTAATTGTTCTTGAGCCAGTATTATGGGACACATTCTGCTGGAGAATATGTTTAGAACGGACCACTACCGCTATACTTGTTATTGTATGAAATAGCCAAAGTTATTTTCCTAGGATGGAAGCTCATACAATGCTGCATTACGAAAGCGATTTCGTTCGCCTTTCCAAGTGCTTCTTGAAGACGTTTCCAGCAGATGTGCACCGGCTCATATGAGCCTGACAATGTCTCGAAATGCATGGTGTTCGTTTGTAATCAACAGTAAGGAGGGATAAGAAAAGTTAGCAAATATAGACCAAGGTTAATGCGATCACAATGCGCCGTATAAATGGAGTAACATACGAAAGCTGATTATCAATGACGCCAATGCTATACTCGCTAGATAGATAGATAGATAGATAGATAGATAGATAGATAGATAGATAGATAGATAGATAGATAGATAGATAGATAGATAGATAGATAGATAGATAGATAGATAGATAGATAGATAGATAGATAGATAGATAGATAGATAGATAGTCCCCTGAATGTGCGTGAAGCACCCAAAATAATGCTAGTCGCATTAACAAGATATTTGCAGAACTGTCATTGTGGAAACTGGGGTAACAGTGCCTTTTCGCAATTCAGCAAAAATGGCATGGTGAAAACATGGTATTCTGTATAATAATTTCGCACCGCATTGCGCGCCAAGCTGATGATTGGTTCTTTATATAGAAAGAAAATATGTATAGTCAGCTTGGGAATAGGACAATGCATAGTCTTTCTAAAACCTTCGTACTCTCAGAGAGAAATCATCACAAGCGGAAAAGTGCTGTTGCTTGTATGTGCTTTTCTTAATTAAGTGATGGCCGCTCATATACTTCTCTCGTGACAAAGCGAGCTAGCTCTTCATGACGTCTGGCGTCCGCTGCACTTCGCATAACACAAGCGAGAGCAAGTTGCGCCTACGCCCGACTCTAGTTATTATTCGGCGACAAAGTCGGGACAGAAACGCAGGATTAATAGTTCATCGCACCACTGCATACCGGGTGCGCCATGTCGGATATCAATGAGGTCCGTTCGCACGCGCGCGCGCACGGACCTCATTGCGCGCGCGCGCACACACACACACACACACACACACACACACTTGGTTGACATACGCATGGCCGTTGGTCCATTCGATAAATCTTTGTCAACCCTCAAACGGCACTGGATAGTTGCCTGCCAAATGATTCGCATAACATTAAAGGCAAAGTTTACTGGTGCCGAACAAATCTTAATTATAAGACCAGAATATGCCAAGCAGAGTATTAAGATCCTCGATTGCCACATGCAGTCCATAGGATGCGAATCATTTATTCTGCTTTCTGAACTTCAAGTATTCATGTCTAAATAAGTACCCTAATAATAAGTTCTTATCGCACTATTATTACTGGCTGAAATCAACATATAGAAACTTAGCGCTTTTCTGAGGCAAGCAGGATGAAGGAATACATATACGAACGTTCACCGTTCAAATGAGCCCAGGATCACTGATAAGCAGAGCCGTGCTAATACATCGAGGGCGGCATGAGCGTCTGGTCATTAAATTGAGGTTTTGCATCCACTTAGAATCCCTTTTTAGGGGCGGCTCAGACGCGTATAATTATTCCGCTGAGCAACGTGGACACGAACAAGTAAGTACAGCAGATAAGTAAACCCGCTACACTTGTAGGTGGTGTCACCCTTCCCCTCACGAAGCCTGATTATGCGGCAAAGCCGAGCTGGGGCTCACTAAGCCGCTGTCATTTTCTTGCAAATCGCTGCGTCCGGAGGGGTCAGAGATTAGCGCTAGCCTTGTTGCTTTGGTTTCGAAGCTGCTGGGAGTCTCACTGGTGTAGTCGAGGACTGGTATGCCATCCGATTAGCACTAGAAACAGCAGGTTCAGAGATCAGGGGAGGGTGCGGGTGAGGGGGGTAATTAGTATGGTAGCACAGCAAGCGTGCACAATGCGTAGAGGATTTTGTACCCGTGCCTCTCCTGCGTATCCACACCACATAATTAATTCCGAGGGCGTGCTGAGCCATAGGCCACTTCACAACCAAACCCTTCTCTGCGATTCTGAGGCCTTGCTAATGGACCCTTGTAGAGACTTTGAGGCTCTCTTTCTATCTGCGGCTGAGTTGGCTGCCTTTGGCGCCTCCGTTGCGCCTTTACCTTCCACCTTATCCTATGTTGCTACTTTATTTTTCGGTTGAAGCTACAAATTCTTCCACATGCCGCCTTTTAAAGTTGAAGGGTTGTATTATAGGCGACTTAAAATGTTTCTAGTGGGAAGAGCTCCTTGGGAAAGTGTTAGCTAGATGTGTTAAAACTGCAGAGACATATTTCTCCCCCTGGCCACCCCACTCAGTAGCTCAATTATATCCTGTTGCTATGTCCCGACTTGCAGGCACTTGTTATGCGTGATTCAAAGAAGTGAAGCTCATTAACTTCAGTGCTTGAAAGCGCCGATGCGATACTGATAAGTGTCTTACTCGGCCTCACTTGCTTTATTTTCGTCATGTGCTGTGTCCGCACGCTTACAAGGATACTAAAACTAAGCATATACATCACTAAATTACCTCACTAAACTGTTACTTTAACATATTTTTGTTTAGGCCACTTTTGTACAGTTTATTTCTTATTCATACATACTTCTGTGTAGTTTCCCGCCCTCGGTTCACGGGAAACCCTTGCTCTCCTTCATCCCACACCTGAAAGTCTGCTTTAATGGCAAGATTTCTGAGTTCGTTTCCGTTTTATGACTATCACTATGCGACAAAATTATATCGAGAGCATCTTTATTTTTGAAGGATGAATTTGAAAAAAAAAATGACATTCTCTCGCTTCTGCTCTCACTGTGGTTTACTGTTTCATGCAAGCCGTAAGCGTGAGGCATACTTGAAGCGTATCGCGCATGGTTGCAGTGCGGAACTCGTAAAATATTCCGCCAGCCTTTCCACCGTCTCCGCGCATTTTTCATTGTTGGCATATAGCTGCGGAGAGTAGGAAATGGTCCGAGAAGCAGGGAAAAACGGCGTAATATATTTACAGAGGGAAGCGATTATGATACACAAAAGGCGCAGGAATAGCGTGGTACTACGCGCATAAATAGTTTTTGTTTATACTCTGCTGTACAATAAGGCCTCTACCACGAAGAACGTGAAAAGAAGCGATAACTGCTCCAAGGTTGGCCCTGCAGAGCATGACAAGAATGATTGATTCAACTGCTACCATACTTTCACTTTCGTAATATTTGTCCACGTTAACAGGTTGACTTGCCTTCTTCCAGCAATTTTCACTTCTACACTACTTCTCACTGCTTCTCTTTATCTCTTTCGCTCTTGTGCTTGCTTTTACTGATTTACTGTGCAGATATTAAAATTTCGTGGCTACAGCTAAGGGTACAGTTTAAAAAGAAAAAAAACGTAAAACAGTTTATCTCTTGGAGCAAATTGTGGCGTAATGGCGGTGTTTCTAGTGAAAAGGCATTATGAGATAAAAAGAATGTTTTAAAAAGTGATCCCTGGAAAGCACTGTGATTTCAGCTAATGTGAAATTACCTTTCCGATACACTACGTGAGACGCCGTAAGGTTGTGGGAGCTTGCTGAGAGATTCACGGTCAAATACATTTCAAGGTATAGACTGTGAAAATTCAGCTTAATTTGTGCGTGCTTGCGTGCATGAATTAACAAACAAACAAGAATCACCTTTTTTTGAGATGTTGCAAGCCCTTACGAAAGCAATATGGATATGCCGGAAGCCGATATATATGCCGATATTTCGATATGCCGGAAGAAGGCTGGTAAGCCAGCGGATGCTAACAGAGAGCGAAATGTGTATATCAAACGCCATCGTTTTAGGTTCTCGGTTTCTGCATGTGCGTTCGCCGAAGGTAACCTTCTTATACACACACAAAAGTCTCCAGAAAAATGTGTTTCGACACAAATGCCCGTGCACACGCACCCTCTCACGCCTGCTTGCATTTCGCGTCTCACCGTAAAATAGAAAAAGGGTAGAGGCGCCACATTCAATTTTAAAGAACTCTTTGTCACCGCGTAGACGTTTCCTCATGAAGTCGCCATGTACATAATATCTCATCGGGTCAAAAGGAGTACCACTGCCCATGGGAAAAACTTGATATGAATGCGCTTATAGGAAAGTAGAATGACACATTGATAATAAAGACGCGTTGAAGGCAAATAATTAAAACAGAGCTACAGTCAAAAACGCACAAAGAGACCATTGTATATGGAGTAATTCTGCTGGCGTATCATGATATTGTCTAAACCCTCTTCCACCAAACTGTGCTATTGTATTTTTGGTATCTGTCACGAGCTTAGTGCAAGTGAAGAAACATGGTGCTAACGAAGAAAATTATTCTTCGGCAAGCCCCACTCCGTAAACGCAAGTTGTCGCAAAAGACGTTTGGTGCCGTAATTTCTCACTAATATGCTATCACGCCCAGCCTTCATCCCTAACTGAAATCCGCCCGCGTTTTCAAGGCCCTCACTCTAGGGCAAGACATGCTACATGGAAACAATTAGCCCGAAACAAATATATTTAGACGCTAAAGGAAGGGAGATGGGATATTTTGTGTGTGTTCCTGAGTTCAGACATATTTATCTAGCGCTAAGAGACCTCGTGTCCCTGTGGTTCTTCTGTGCGCCAGGTCCGGTGTGAGATTTTAAAGCTATTTACAGCATGCAATGAAATAACAGTGCAGGGGGAAACAGCAGACTCGGAATAAATTGGGTAGCGTGTGCCTGGTGCATCCTTTGTTGTTTCCGTATATTTGACTGATCATGGCAGCTCATTGGACACACGTCACTTTTCTTGAAATTACAAAAAAGAAACTCATCCATTTTGTTCTTTGTGTGTAGTGTGCTTGTTTTCAGGCTTTTTATGAGGGCATCGAAATAAAGGCACGTGTCCGTTTTATTGAAGTTAAGGTAAATTGGCCACTTGTAGAAGGTGACCTATAGGATATCCATTCTTGCTACGGTGTTTCTTTTTTCGTGCTGTTTTCATCTATGTAATTTTAATTCGAGTAGCATTCTTTGCCTTCTTCAGCTGTCTTCAGTCTGTCTGGCTGTCTGTCTGTCTGTCTGCCTATCTATCTATCTATCTATCTATCTATCTATCTATCTATCTATCTATCTATCTATCTATCTATCTATCTATCTATCTATCTATCTATCTATCTATCTATCTATCTATCTATCTATCTATCAAGCAGATGGGCGCGAGCTTTGAACTTCCATTTCTACAGGCCGCCGGAAGTGCCTGCTGCCAATGCGAGTCAGTACAAAGCCTACGAAACTTCTGTAAGAGCTATAGTAAAGCAGACGTGGTCCTCTGCTTTTCCGTGGCACGTTGAAGAAGACGACGAAGAGTCGTGCCGTGATTACTTGAGTGTCTCTGTTGCTGGCAGACACTCGCACTCATACACCCTAAACACCAGCTTTAAGCTTAAACACCACCCTCCAAAATCAGCTTGTCTCGCGAAGAGACTGTGCTGCGAGAAATACACGGGTCGAAAGAAACATATCTCGCTATTCAGAGGCCTAGAGTAGCAGCGAGAGCTTCAGGAGCGTGGTTGCTAGGGCAACGTAGACGTTTGGGGTACCAGTCCCAGTATTCCTTTGCGAAAAACAGCACGTGACTTCCGCCACACTTTCTCCAACACATCCGTGTTGTTCGGTGGCTCTCCTACGCGTTCGTTCCTCCATGTGCTGAGCCAGTGCCATAGGTTTTCTTTCTACCTGCTTGGGCCACTAGGTATGTGCTCCTGGTCGTGATGCCGTCGTGTTCGTTGCATCGTCGTTACTCCAACTTTGGGATCTCACTCTCGTCATGTCGTTGTCGCCACGCCTGCTACACCGACGCAGTAGAAGGCGTGACGACACAGCTTGGGCCGCTAGGTATGTGTTTGGAGTCGTGGTGTCGTTGTGGTCATTGCATTTCAGCTTCGTCATATCACTCTTGTCATGTCGCGGTCATCACGCTATTGTTACACAGCCCTCACCATGCCGTCGTCGTCACGCTATCGTTATATCACTGTCATCACTTAACTATCGTCCTCCCATTTTCGTAATGCCGTCGTCCTCATGCCACTTCCGTTGTTCCGTCGTCTTCACCTTTCTTTCATCAATGTATTGTATTCATACACTCATCATTCAACCATGATTATGCCACCCTTGTCATGACGTCATCGTCAGACATTTGCTATCCTGCACTCGTTGTGAGGCTCTCATCCTCATGCCACCGTGGTCGTGCCATCCTCGTCACTTCTGCTTCGTTGTCCGAGTCTCAATGTCTTGGCGCCATTGTCGTATAAAAATGTTATGATACAGTCATCGCCTCACTGTGGTTATCCCACACTCTTAGCGATCCCATTGTCATTATGCCATTGACGTGCCATTGTCGTCATTGTGTCGTCGTCATACATCGTCGCCATGCCTTGGTTTGTATACGGGATGCCATAGTGGTCGTTCCCTCTACTTTATTGCAATTTCAACTTTCGACTACACTCATGGCGTCCTCGGGAGCCATCGTCATCACACAGTCATACCGTTGTCGCCTTGCCATTGCAATCTCGCTGTTTTTTCGCAATTGTCGTCCCTTCAGTAACGTCATCCCACTGTTGTCATGCCGTCGTTGCCCTACCTCATTCGATGATTTATCAAAGTCATTCCTTGTCCGTCCTTCTATTTTAATCGTGACGTCGTCATTCGATCTTCATTACACCATCATTTTCATGTGGCCGTCGTCATTGCGTTGTCGTCAGAAAGATGCTATCATGCATTCGTTGCCATACCGTAGTTGCCATGCTGTCGCGGTCGTGCCTTCGTTGTCATTCCGGCTCCTTCATCCCGTAGTCGACATATCGTCATCTGATTGCCTTCATGTCGCCGTTGTCACGCTGTCGTCGTTTACTTAAGTCACAATTTAAAAATCGCCATCTGATTGTCGTCATCCTATCATTGCTATACCGCTTTGGTTGTCCCACCTGCTCAGTGGCTATGGTGTTAGGCTGCTGAGCACTAGGTCGCGGGATCGAATTCCGGCCACGGCGGCCGTATTTCGATGGGGGCTAAATGCGAAAACACCCGTGTACTTAGGTTTAGGTCACGTTAAAGAACCCCAGGTGGTCAAAATTACCGGAGTCCTCCATTATGGCGTGCCTCATAATCAGAAAGTGGTTTTTGCACGTAAAACCCCATTATTCTTTTGTCCCATCGAAGAAATTTTTTCTTCCTCTGTCCAGCGTGGCTGCATCGAGGTCCTAGTCAACTTCATGTCATCATGCACATGGGCGACCTTGGTAAGGCAGTGCCATAGCAAAATGAGACGTTATCTGATGATGACGCCCAATGGTATATTATGGTTCAAGGGCGGGAAGTTACTGGAGCACGTGGCATATAGGTGAAAGGTAATTCTCAAGGGCGAAAGAGCGGGCATGTTTATAGTGTCGAATCTTTCGTTAGCAGCGTGATGATTGATATAGGAAGGAAAAGAAGGGACAGGAACCAGAAAAAAGGCGCGTTTCCTGTCCCTTCTCTCACTTTCTACGTCAGTTGTCGCGCTGTTAACCAAAAATATAGCCGAATCAACAAAATTGTCAGAATTTCCACTCCACATAAAAATAAACGGAACTTCATAATATAGTTCGTCGCAATAATACTCGATTGCTATTTCCAATAACTTTGACAGGCATCGTGAAATCAGTTCTGCTGTTATTTTTACCCCATGTCAACAGGGCATTTTGCTTTTTTGCTCTAGTTTAAAACGGTTTTTTCTCACCATTTTATTCTCATGAAGCATATCAATAAATATCAAAACGCATTACCACATTTGGTGTTTAGGAAGCGTTGTGGGCGTGCACAGAAGACAAAAAAGTGTCAATGATGATAATAATTTCAAACCAAACTTTATTCCGACCCTATCTGCTTCTTCTGCCGACCTTGTTTTCCACCTCGTCCACAGTCGTCCCCCTTCCGCCTCCTTTTGTTCCATCGGTAAAAGAGAAAGCCGTAAGAGAGGAGCAGTAATACAGAAAGCTGCATCACTGAACTAAGGACACATTCCTTAGTGCACTTAAAATTTTATGTCGATATTTCTTAAACGCGTTCAAGCACTCAGTTGCACTGCACTCGCTATTTCGACTATTTGGGGAAATTCACGCCCCGGCTTGTGCAGTGGCCATACATTTATCAGGCTCTTTTGTTGGCTAAGCTCAGACATCAGCCTTTATCCCATTTGCATTAACCCGCTTTCATAGAGAACGTCCGCGGCCACACACCTTTCTGTGCTAGGGTTCTCATCAACTTGATTTTACCCCATACATGGTACATGATGGATCGAAAATTGCGGGGCTGCGTATTTCGTTTCCGAACATGATGTTGTTTGACTTACTCTTAATCAAAGTGCATGCAGGCTTTCTTGCTGTCTGAATCGAATGCTGCCCGAAGGGCACGTATTAGATCCAGCAACTTGCATAAAACCACAAATGCTGAGCCACAACAAAGGCAATATTTTGTAGAGCTACTTAGTTAGTCACAGTATGCAAAAGCGTAGCAGTAAAGCTGTAGTCTGACACACCATATTCAGTAGTAATAACACCATTAAAACATATCACTTGCAAAGAATAAGTGCAAGACAGCACTGTTGCGCGTAGATTCACAGACAATTTGATCAAGGTCGAGAGTTAGCATTGTGTTTAAAATAACATCATTCGATATAGATTGCCCGTAAACTAAGTTATTCCATTTATTAGCTAGAAGGTTGAGATCTGCAATAATTACATGTCGTGGGCGGTTTACAAGAAGATGGTCGTAAAGTAGTTCAACTAATGATTCTGACATTTCAGGGCTTTTATAAACACAAATCATAAATGCGACAGCATTACCAGTGACATTCAGAAATAGGCTTTTGTGATCAGGAATCTGGTTTATCAAACATACATCCATACCGAGGTTAGAAATAACAGCAACTCCTCCACCACATGTGTCTTCATCACCCCTGTGTATCTGATAGCCGGGCGGAACAATTCCATCATCGCGTACGCTATCACGCAACCGCGTCTCAGTGATAGAAACCACATGAGGGGCATAAGTCAAATGCAATATTTCTTGTTTTTCCACTTCGTTCACAATGCTTCTGGCATTAAAAGAAAGCACACGAAGATTCCTGAATGGGGGGCAGACTGTGAATGCTACGCTCTTTGTGTAGGATCTTTCCCGGATCGTTACTGAAGCGATGACAATGATGAAATGACAGCTTGACGATGATGGTATGACGGCAACTGCATGATGACGGCGGTTGGCGACAATGGCACGACGAGACTGGAATGTCGAAGATACAATGACGATGTTGGAGCGACCGCGACGGCATCTCGACAGCGGTATTACAACGAACGCATGACGATCACTATATGATGACGGCGCAATGACGCTAAAGGCATGGCCAACGGAATGATGACAATGGGATCACGACGAGTGTATCACGAATCCTGTATCATGACTGTATCACGAAACCCGTACGACGACGATGGCATGACGAGAGTTGGAGGACGAAGCTCAAGTAACCGCGATGGCATGACCACGACTGCATGACGACGACGGTCTGACAACGGATGCATGATAGCGACTGTGTGGTGATGACGGCATGACAAAGACAGCCTAACCACGATTGTCCGAAGACAATATGATTGCAGTAGAATGACGATGAAGGATTGACGTGGATGGAAAGACGAATGCGGTATGACAACAGGATGATGTTACTGAAGTGATGACAATGACAAAACGGCAGCGTCGCGACAACGGCATGTCCAGGTCTGTGTGACGACAATGCCGTAATGACGACCGTCAGATGACAAACATGGAATGACGATAAAACAATGACTAGGACGGCTTCACAGCCCCAAACACAAAGCTAGGGACCCAAGCTTTTACAGAATGTGGGCCACTGGGTCGAAATAGAAGACGTTACGACGTTAGCATGACGAGACTCAGATCACGAAGCTGTAATGACGATGATTGAACAAAAATGACGGCATCACGACAGCTGTCTGAGGACGAATGCATCACGAAGATGGTATAACGGCGACGGCATGAAGAGTGCGGAATGATCAAGCTGTAATGACGACGATGTAACGACCCCTACGGCATCACGACAGCGCCCATGCCCATTGGCTCTTGATATCGCGCAACTTGAGCCACTGGGTTGGAGTAGAAGGCGTGACGACGCCGCCACAACGAAAGTAGGATTCCGAAGCTGGACAGATGATGAGGAAATGATCACAACGGCATCACGACCAGGAGTAAATGTCTAATCGTCCAAGCAGATGGCAACTTTGGCCATTGGGTGAACACATGATAGATAGATAGATAGATAGATAGATAGATAGATAGATAGATAGATAGATAGATAGATAGATAGATAGATAGATAGATAGATAGATAGATAGATAGATAGATAGATAGATAGATAGATAGATAGATAGATAGATAGATAGATAGATAGATAGATAGATAGATAGATAGATAGATTCTAAACGGCTGAACTATGCAAAGAATGATATTGGCATTAAAACTTGAGCTTGACAGCCCACGTAATGCAAATAGGAGCAGATAACGGGAGGTCCACCATAGCTAGAGAATGACTGTCAAGCAAACGAAAGTGCAGTCGAGCACGGGAAACAGTTAAAAATTAAATTATGGGGTTTTACGTGCCAAAACCACTTTCTGATTATGAGGCCCGCCGTAGTGGGGGACTCCGGAAATTTCGACCACCTGGGGTTCTTTAACGTGCACCTAAATCTAAGTACACGGGTGTTTTCGCATTTCGCCCCCATCGAAATGCGGCCGCCGTGGCCGGCATTTGATCCCGCGTCCTCGTGCTCAGCAGCCTAACACCATAGCCACTGAGCAACCACGGCGGGTGGGAAACAGTTATGTTGGGTGATGAAATTATGAAATTGGCGCACCCAACTTGAAACAAAGGAGCGCAAGACAGAGGTAATTGAAGATCGGTGGTAAGAGGTCTTGGTGTGGCGGTGAACATAAAAATGGGCTAATGATGATCAAATGACACTTTCCCATAAAGAAAGAAAGAAAGAAAGTAACCAGCGCAGAAATCAGTGGATGGGATTCGTTGGTTAGTGAAACAGTTTTCACTGGTTTAGTCTTCCCGAACAATGTCGTAAAAGAACAAATGCTTTCCACTCGGTCAGTTCCACTGAATCGATTGTCCTCTAGAAAGAGAATTTTGGGCCTAGTTCTGTTTATTTAGGCTACCTTGCTACACTGCTGGTATTTCTTTCTCATCCCGTGCTTTACAAAGGCTCTCAAGGACAAAAAAGTTCATCCAGGCCAGAGATAAAAATTGAAAGCTCTGCAGTGGTTGCGCTTGAAGGCGGTCAGTATAGAGAAGTGTTTTGAAACGAGTACTCCATTGTTGTGTTCTGGCTTTCTATAAGGGAAGCCATTGAGTGCATCGTCATTGTCGCACCCCGCCACAAGATCTCCTTTAGCACCATCATCTCTCCAGAAACTTGTTTGGACAGCGAAATTTTCGTTTCATTTCGCTTGGAAACCTCATTGTTGGTGGGAAGAATAGGAGGCGATTTAAAGTGCTGGATGACTTCGCCGTCAGCGCCGTTTCAGATCTCAATAACCGTTTGACTTCTTCTACAATGCTTTCACACACTCTTCTTTCTCTTTTAATGTGGCGAGACGTTTATGTGACTATCTCACGAGTACGATCGCCTTCAAGCTTTTGCACAGCGGCGAGCTGGAGACAAGTGTCTATTCGTTCGCAGTGTTACACGAACAACAGAAAAATAAGATATATCTGAAAAGAACAAAAAATGATAAAAAACACATGCGTCTCTTAACGTGGCTCTATAGTTATGTTGGAGTTAGGGGCTACCTCAACAATCTCGTTCCCAATAAGTCAATATCACAGTGCAATTGATTGTGAAACGTGAACTTATTGCACGGTGTGCGTTTGTTGTAAAGAAAAGTAAGTTTTACTGCTGTTGATATCTGCTGAATTATTTTCTTTATAAAACAACCGAAGGGACATGGTTTCAGGAGCCCCCAAACGTGAGAGTAGACAGGCAATATACCACTACTGCAATTAAAGAATGCGATGTTTGTTGCTGCGCATAAAATTATAGCCTCCCAGGTCCGTTCATAGAAAATGTAAAACATTCCCAATATAGTTGTGTAAAGCGTGGTATAAATCAATTTTGTATAAATAGGTCTAAATAATAGATTACAAAAGTGGCCCCAGTTTCTAATACACAAACACACATCTTAGCTAACAGGACTGAAATATAAAGCTAGCAACTGCTGATAGAACATACGCGAGTTATCAGACATTTGCTCACTGAAAGAGATGTATTTCCTAGTATAATAAATGTTTCGGAGGATTAACCCCTGTGTGAATTTGACGAATCAATGATTAACGGTCAAAGCAGCTGTGAGACTATTCCTCCACTAGGATCACGTCAATGTACGTCAGGCGCTGTAGCAACTAGCATTTGTTTCACATGTTCAAAGAGGAAAATAACCGGACTTCAGACGGGACGTAAGACGAAGGAGTGGACAGGATGAGTGGTATCCTTCCTTTGTCTTACGTCCCGTGTGAAGTCGCGGTTCTTTTTCTCTTGAAACATGTCGGACCAATTGGCCAAGGTTCCCCACTCTTGCATCAGCTTCACACTTTACGCACTGTTTATATAATGTTTTCTAGGCTGCGACCACTGACAGCACCCTGCACTGATAAATTGGCTCAAAGGAGTAATTCATATCTTTCGAATATTCCAGCTTAACGTCCCAATTAGGGAAACTCGTTACATCCCATTGCGTCGTTGTTCCGTGTTTCGTTTACCAACTTCTTGATGTTCCAAGTATATATACTTCCTTATACCGCAACCGTGATTTCTGGTAGTATAGGGGGAACTCATTAAAAGCATTTGAACAAGTTCAAGAAAGTAAGAACCTAAATATAGCACTTTCGAATTGTGTGAAATTTGGCCCTCATTTCTTGTGAACAAGAACAGCGATCTCAATCATGTGCATGCGAATGTCACTAATGTAACGCATTCCTGGAAGGTGTATCATTTAAAACAAAGATCAATGGCAATTAGGAATAAGAATGCGGATATTTGAGATTTCTGCCTTTGATTAGGCTTGGTTTTCCTTTCTTCCTTAAGGAGATTAGTATACGAGTAGAACTGACAAAAAAAATCATACTGAGCTCTCATTACTGTGAGCCATCACTGTCTTAGTCCCACCACACACCTGGCTTAGTCGCAACTGAACACTGCCGTGCCACATCTTGGCTGTAGACTAACACTGGCTTCCCATATTTGCAGCTTAATCCGGTGAAACTAGCGCAGTTGTTCACTACATTTAAATTATGTACGTCAGCAGTTTGTGATGCTTTGATGGGCCGCAATCAGCACCCCCATTGTTAAAAGTAAACCATGACGAGATGCCCTTGACGTGTAAGTTCGCGGTAATGAAGATTTTGAAGAATGATGGCAAGGAAAAAGTTTGCCAAGCTGCAGTGACCCGAACATGCTTTACTCTCGTGTTGTAGCTATTCCTTCAATTCCAGGGGTGATTTGTCTAAGCACCTGTAATTTTACAAGCTGATTCCACGTTTTTCAGACATCTCGCGCTCTGATTGACAATATAAAACAGTATGAACTTTGAAAGCTTCCTGGCACAAAACTTCTTCAAAGTTTCTGAACGGTTAGAAATAAGCGATTAACAACTAAGGGTAAAAAACGCAAGTGCCTGCAAAAGGCTGACTAGTTAAAGTTTGCGTGTGCTGGAAAAAAGGCATCAAGGATGACGTCCTTATTTGGACATGGAATATGGCAGTACACTTCGAAACAACGACGTCACACAGAATGAACAAACACGAGGGCTGTACTGCAACTTTACACTTCGCCGATGAATTATGCTTCGCCGATGGCTGGAGGAGATCCCTAGAGAAATCAGCGCTCGCTTCTTGTCAAGGTCTTCTCACCGAGCGCTGAAATTTTCTCGGGACGAACTCCAAGGCAGACACACTGCATTTGCTTCTGGCTCTATTGGTAGCACGCTGTCGCCGCTATCGTAAATCACGAAACCTTAAAATTTTGCCGGAGCACAACTCTACTCTGGCGATGATGTCAATAAAATTAAACATAGTGCCTGCTCGATTTACATTTACGTTGTATCCAGCTACGCCTTCAATTTTACAAGTAACATATTTAGAAATGTTTCATTTTTTAGGAGAGTTAGGAGAGGGGACACGTCGAGCATGACAAAGTAGTCCGAAAGTTTCAAGCTTTGGCAGTAAGTCATTCTGGAAGGTGATTTGACGATGTGCAATAAACTGAATCAATAAAATGTATACGTCTAAAAGGGAAACAGTCTGTAGAAATAAATTCAAATTTTTATCTAGAATTTTGCAAACTACGAAACAGCGTTTTATTCTTAATAGGGAAGTCAGTAATGAAGTGGCTCAAAAATATTTTTGAATTGTAGCGTATAGGAACGGAAAGTTTCTTCACCCGCTTTACAGGTGGGGAGAAATGGTTGTCTTTCGCGTAGGACGTGTGCTCTTGTAGAGTGTCCTTCGTAATTCACTGTTCGAGAAATAACCAAACGGGAACTTCGAAGCGTTACGTTCGTGAATTTATTATTCGTTCAACTGAATAACGGAACAAATTTTGTACTCCATATTCAAATTGATATAGTCAGATACCAGTTGCTAAACTAAATCTTAGGAAGTGTTCGAAACAGACACACTAAGCTGCGCTGAAGAAAGTATAATAATAGTGGATATGGCGTCGTTAGAAAGAAAATGAGGAAATGTGGTTTTTTTTTTGCTAAAGGGATACATCGGTCGTCCCAAAGAGCCTGTCTCATGCTTAGCTTCTGACTGCGCCCGGTGGCCAAAAAGAAGAAGATGCGCAGCTACTGCAAATGCAAATGCAGTTGAACAAGTGAAGTATAGAGGTTATGAGACGACAATAAAATATGCGCGAGTAATGTGGTAATACAGGCAATGCACGTTATAGGCGCACAGCAACGCACTGCCCAAAAGGCGTGCAACGAAACACTTTGCAGAGAGGCACAGTCAACTGTTAAACATAATAAAATGAAATATGATAAGCAGAAGAAAGTAAACTTCATGTTAAACATGCGAGCTGTACACTCTCCCAATACGACAACTTGGTATACAACTTTGGCATGTAAACCACATTTAATAAAAATAATACTTCGTTCTAAATTTTGGTGGCAGGGACGCATCTAGCGGAAAACTATGTTGCGCATTTTTTGCCAGGTGAAGCATGCTGAAATTCTTCATGTGCAGTGTCTTAACTAGTGTAAACACCGTGGTGAAGTGGAAAGCGTTTTCTCATACTGCCATTATATTTGTAGCTCTTGATATCCAATTATTGAACTAAAAGTATTTATCTAAGTTTTGATTATTGTTCTAACTGCCAATCAATGAATAAACTCGTCGCTTAGTAAAGCGCAAAAGAGTAGGTACGTCTCTATTCCCAGATGTACAATCTGAGGATAGATAGTCACGGTAAGCTCATATAGTTTCACACAGAGGGATGCAAGGGTCGATCTGCTGTTCGTGGGTCGAGGTGATGTAAAAGAGGGCGGGACATGATGTGCGCTCCGAGTACTTTCATAGTAATGTGAACCATGGCTAAGCAGACATCAGGAACAACTACGGTTTCTACTACTGATGGGCTCTGCGGCAGTGGAAAGCAAACGTTGTGGTTGAAAATTTTGGATTTTACGTATGTTACATCTACAGCAGTTAAACCACACAACCTATATTGCGGAGATACTAGTGAAACAAATTTTCGAAGTGTTGCAGCATTTCGTGTGCCGACGTAACCTATGTGTTTGTTTAGAAAAATTGAAATAGATGAAAAGTGGCCCTCAGGTTGTGTGCAATGAAGTTATGTAATTCTTTCTTAGTGTATTTTTGAGCTAACAGCAGGGAGCAAGAAGTTGGAAGCTATATAAAAGCGGCGTCGCTAACCGAGTACAACGCATGCATTTTCAATGAAGCTGTTCGCAAAAGGATAAATTGCGTGTGAAAATGCGATCCACTAAGCGTATCCTTTGCTCTACGTCCTGTACGTCTCCCTTCTGCGAAATAAATTTCTTACGTCGGTCTGGCGCAGTACATGAGGCGCCTCGTGCCACAGTCTTACACCTCACGGCTTACGCATATCGAATATGCTACTGCTTTTGTAATGGCGCAGATGAACCGGCAAGAAAAAAATGTTTTCGTTTTAGCTGCCTTTCTGCAACATCAAAGGGCACATGGTGCGCGCAAAACCTGTGATTACTGTCTTCGGGGCTCGGAACGCTCGAAACGAAATGCTCAACAATGACTGAAATGAAAGTTTGCCGTAGGGCTCCTTTGTCGCCGTTTAGTAGCAGGATACCTCCGCGGAAACTACTTCCACTGGTTTTCATTCAAGGTGAGGCATCAAGAGAGACACAAGCTGTCGTTTTGTAACGCATTTCTTTCGCGCTGCGTAAATGGCGTTGTTGGCGACATACTTGCGATACTGTAACTGGTATCGCTATAAAGTAGTTACTGCCTCGTGGATCCTTACGGTCGCTGCAGTACACCGCTCAACTAACAATGCAATTGGCCGATACAAAGCGTATTACTACTATACCTCACGCATGGCTGATATAATCATGCGGTTAGTATTCTCTGGAAACTTAGATAGCTTCTTTTTCCAATTTTATTTCATTTTTTATTTACTTTTTTGGCTAACTTCCTTGCTCCGACATTTGTCACCGGTAACAAGACGAAGAGTATGTGAGCCAGCACGCTATTTCTCTAGCTCGGCGGTTTTCGCCTCATTTCGGCGTGTATCTCGGGGCCGCCCCCATGAGTTTTGTCACAGATGTCAATTTACGTCCCCGCGCCACAGCTGGCGATGGCGACTTCATCGTAAGCTGCATCTAAGAAGCGGACCAACCTCCAGAGCGACAGCGACACCGATCGCGACGATACTACTGTCTACTCGCTTAGTAGAGAAGACTTCTCCGATGGCGACTTTCATCGTTTGAGGAGCCGCCAGGCGATACAAAGAAACATTATGGCACATCTGACTTTAAGCCCGTCGACGGCACGACCTACCCGGAATACTGCAGTGAATATGATTCTATTCGTACCAGAACTCGCTACCCCCAATCTGAGGTGACTCAACAGACAGTTTGTCGCGGTGTTCCTCAACGCGGTGGCACAAGATCGAATCACAGACGTCAGAGTTAGCGCACCACAAAATGTCTTAGTTATTGACGATGTGCATGAGACTACTGTGAGGACTTTGAGCATTCTTACGGAAATTGGCGGCATGAAGGTTCGCTCCTATATTTTTCTGGACAGCGACACCACTACTCCTGTCACCTACGAAGTGAACGTCGTCATCGCCAGCGCTGACTTGCCGATTCTAGCCAAGCGAGCCCTTGATGTCTTCACCATGACTCACGTGTCTCGGCTTGGCACATCCCGCTGTCTGAAGGTAATACTCAAGGGTGAATCTCTTCCCTCACCCGTCAAGGTGGACCATTTTAGACACCCCTTGCGCCCTTTCATCCGAAGGCCGCTTCAATACCGCAATTGCATGATGCTGGGACACCTGAGCGCTGTGTGCGAGAGCACGAGTTTGCTCACGCTGTGGAAAGCCCCATGTTGCAGACTCCTGTGTAACCACGATTCTCAAATTCCCCACTTGCACTGGATTACCATGACGCTACCTTATAGGATTACCCCAACTTGAAGAAGAAATGGGTGGTCGGGAAGCGGATGGCGAGAGGCCGTTTGTCTCATCGGGAAACTGTTGCGCCGTTAGAAAGCGATACTCCCGACGCCGTCGGGCTTCAAAGAAAGCAGACGGCTCTGTTAAGAGCCACCACATCCGACAGCTCCTCCTCCTTCGCCCCCCAGGTCTGGTGGAATCGAGTCTAACCTGAAACAAGGCCGTGCCGGAAAATATCAATACTCAAGCTTAGCCGGAGCTACCAAAGCTACAGCCGCTCCCACAGCAGAAGCCACAGCCGATGCCACAGCTGAAGTCTGAAGCGCCAGTTGAAACGTCAGCCGAAGCCACAGCCGGAGCCACCACCGGGGCCACAACCGATGCCACAGCTGGAGCCACAGTCACATCAAAGGATACAGCGCAGAGTTCACAGCACCGACTCCCGATAAAGTGCCCGATGAAGACCGGCAAGTGGTCGTGATGTTTCTGTCCCTCACAAATATCATTCGTATACTCTTAAAGAAGTTCCATACTCGATCAGCGCGAAGTTTAGTGTAAGTGCTGGATGCTCTTCATCCAGTGCTTGCAATCCTCGAGTAAATCCCATGGCTCACCCGATGCCTCCTGTCCACGCAACGACCACTGGTCCTTGGGTCATTGCACATCTCTTCGACGCACATCACCAACTATGGGACTCTACTTTGGTGCTATGGCGCTTCTCTGCACACACAGTGAGTGCTTCCTTCAACTTTCCCTCTTTCTGCTCCATCTTTCCCTTACCCCTAACGTAGGGTAGCAAACCGGACTGCCTTTACTCTCTCTGCTATTTTCTCTCTTGGTCACAGGTAGTTTGTGGTATAATGGGTTGAGCATCTGAATGCTTTGAGAGACTAGGCTGAAAATTTAAATGTGACACTGAGTATAGGTCACTCATGAAAGAACCTGTTTGAAAACAACTTGGGTCACTGGATATGGGCAACTGGTTATGTTTCGCTATTCAAAGAGCCTTTTTTACACCAAAATGGGTCACTGGGTATGAGCAACTGCATACCATCTACAGCTCTTCAATGAACGCCCTTTAAGTGAACTTGTCGCATTGTTGATTATTTACGATAATAAATAATAAACATCATAATAAGTGTAATTATTACAATATAATTTGTGACTCGCTGTTTACCACTTTTCAGCGACATTTCTCGCCCATTCGCCCATACCACTGGGTATGGGCGAATGGGTGAATGCCGCTTTTCCATGAACGTCGTTGCCGTCCGCTTGGACTGCTGCGTATGTGCCACTCTCCAATGTCAAAATGTGACTTTTAAGGCGCAAAAGCATGCGTGTGAAAGGCGCACTCGTTCGGCCCCATTGGAAGTTTTAGTTGGAAAGCGTTTTACCAGAGTAATTATTTCATTTTTTTTCTTGTTAGACAACATAGGAGAAACTGAAATGTCACCCTGCTCTGTTGCCAGGAGGTTGTCTTCACTGCCGACCCAGATACTCTCCCCCTTCCCCATGGCTAACCTGAGCAGGCTGCATTTCTAGCCCAGACTATCATGCTTTGCGTCTACTACCACATTTACACTTGGTCAGCCTACCATAGAAGTTTTCGATTCGGTTAAAGTAGTTGGCGCCCATTTCCACTGTGATATATCAAGGGATATTCAAGTCACTGAAGTTATTGCGCGCTTAAGAACATACGTGCGTCTGCTTGCTAAATTCAAGTTCTTCTTACCAACAGCGGCAAGACTACACATATATGGTACATTATTCTTATCACATATTATTTACTGCTTTATTATTTGGGGCAGAACTGCGCTAAGCACTCTAAACACGATGGACGTACTCAAGACGAAGCTATCTGCCATATAGCCAACCTCAAACCAGATATGCATGTGGAGGATATTTTCAAACAGTTCCACCTAGTTTCAATACATAATATGCACTGTTTCTGTTTAGATAATTGATAGAAACAGGCAATTTGTAGCATTGCCGATACATTTAGCTTAATCGCGAAATGAAAAGAAAAAAAATATATAAATATCCTTCGAGGTCATCTCTACCGTGGAATATTCCATTCTCTCGCACTACTTATGGAGTCCAAATTATTAGGCAGCCTTCGAGTTTTATTAAACCAAGTGCAAGTAAAATCGATATTCAACATGTAATCTACACTAACCTAAAAACTTCATACGTCAGGCTTGATTGATCGTGCACCTGCTTCCATTTAGACATGCTACACTTCTTTCAATTTATTTTTGTTGGTGCGGTGATTGCGATCGTTCCTTTGTGTGTAATGATCGGTATATAACCTATTTTCTGGAGTTCTGTTTTAGTAGAGGGCGCAGCCGGTGTGATTACATACATGTGTGACTACATTGTTCTTGATCTATCATCAAATCAAGGTTTTTGTGTCGATATATACGCCTCTGCTTGCGTGTAATGTCAGTTTTAAATTCAGACTACTCTTGTATCTGAACCGTCAACGTGAAGAGGATCTCGAATGCCTGTCAAACCAATTTATTTCACTTTTGGTTAGAGCCTCCCTTCATTTTCTTGAATATCGAAATAAATAAATAGTTCTGTTTTTGTTCGGTTCTTTCCTTTTTTTCTCCCACAAAATAGCTAAACAATCGCGTTACATTTACGTCACGACATCCACCTCCTGCTCCTTCTTTTTTGGGGGGAAGGAGGGGGTTAGCCACGCACTTTATTAGTCGGCATCGTGCGTTCTGCACTGGATGATCTATCCAAGGCGCTTGGCAGAATCGGTGACGTTCTGGGTACTGTGTCTTCCGTAGCGGCGTTAAGTAGTGTTCCCTCGCGATAAACAGCACGCGCTTGTCTGAAATTTCCGCTGTTCTCGCGCCATGAAGGCCTTTGATACTTTTCAGACATGACCGCCAATGCGCGTTCTAGACACTGTGCTTGTCTGCACTGCTCAAGTTTAGTGAGGGGCCCTTTAAGAAACTTAGCGTGGTGCACTCGAAAAACATTACATGCCTCGAAGAGCAAAGCTGCTAACATCATTCCTTTGAACCTGACTCTATGCGTGGAGCATTGCTCTCACTTAAATGGCAAGAGATGGTAAGAGAGAGTTGCTGTTTGTTCAGTAACCTGCCTGTTCAGATCATAACCACGCGCTCGATGGACATCATTCAATCACAGAGCGCGAAGTTGGCACTGTTCATTTCTCAGACGCCGCGCTTTCTTGTGTGGAGCGCAAAATAACGCTCGGTTTTCGAAAGCTCAATACTGATTCTGTGCCGCGACGTTGTCTCAAGCCGCAGACAAAAAGAAATTGTTAAGAAAAACAAGAACACTAACGGGCGAGAATATCCTGAGCGCGAATGGTACAGGAGAAAGCGCTGTAACATACTTGGGAAGCGTTCTCGGGAATTATTCTAATTAGCTCTTCCTCTACGCAGCCCTGTGGCGCCTCTGGTGTTGTCGGCGACATCCGCGAGCCCGACAATGCGGAAGAATGGGCGGTGGAAATCTTGCTCGTATATATATATATATATATATATATATATATATATATATATATATATATATATATATATATATATATATATATATATATATATATATATATATATATTCCCGTCTGGTCCTTTCACGAGGCGGCCTATATGTATATATATAGGTGGCCTCATGAAAGGACCGGACGGGAATTATAAGAAACGTGAGGTGCCGTAAAAATGTTCAATGAAGAGAAGCCATTTTCTTTTTGTTGAAGCTGACTCAATTGAGGGAAGTCCCCTAATGTAGCTATTACAAGAACCCGTACTCACATGTTGCACGAGCAGCCTCCCGACCTCAATTTGAACGCCCTTCGCTCTCTTTCTCTTTGTGGAAGCGCACAGGAAAAAAACACAATATGCGAGAGGTATTGTACGAATAAAGACAAAACTGGAACAGGCACTTCATAAAGTGGTTGTCGTGATTCATTCCCGGCATGCTCTTCACTATAAACAGGTAAGACGGTCTGTGTAAATGTGGGAAGTCCGACGGAAGAGAGGCAGTCACTTAGTAGATAAAATGAATGAGAAAACTAACACTATCTTGGAAATTATGGATATACCGGGACACCCAAGCGATAAAAGCTTTCATTTGACAATTGAAGACTCGAGTGAATGTAAGTACTGAGGAGCGCCGACCTATCTATATACAGAAGAACAGCAGAGCCACCCATTTAACCATGAAATACAGAAATTTGCATGGCAAAAATTCGAACTAGGAGGCTAAGCAAGAATGAGCTAACCACACATAACATAGAACGAAACGAGAACCGTGGGACACCTGTTCACTCCCACATTACCCTATTCGCTTCGTTCCGAAAATGTGAGCAGTCTTTACCAATTCGTGGAGTAAACAGGTGGCGTTGACACACTGGCCCAGGTGCATCACTGACGTCGGCCGAGAGCAGTAGCGCGGCTGTAAAGCTGAATTTCTTCCATCCTATTTTTGTAACTCATTTCAATGTTTCTGCAGTCGTATTGTTTTTCTGCTGATTTGTATACTCGCCCACCTCTCGTATAAAAAAAAGCCTCAAACAGGAGTGTGTGAAGTATTCTAGATAGATAAATAAATACGTAAGTAATTGAGATGGTAAGCTGCGAAAACTTGCTCTACTGATGTTATTGGCGAAACTCATTATTTAACGTAGATATCGACAAAGCTAACTTAAAATTGATATGCACGTCTTGTACTTTCTAAAATCACAATTTCATTCAAAGCCACCGTAGTGTGTGGCTAGTGATAAATTCAGATCTCATGGATTTTCGTGCACAAGTTGGCATGCAGCCTCCGCAGCAGCAAATTGAACGCGCTACCTGTTGCTTTGCAACACAACGCCGCCGTTGCATAGCCATTGTGGCGGGTAATAAGAATCCTAAACTTTTATAGAGGGCGTTAATAAAATTAGACTACGTGCAAATATGAACTTGCGAAGAAACGCAGTTTTTTATCTATTTATTTATAGATGCTGCCACCCTACAAAGGGATATCCTGGGAGTGGGGTTAAAAATAAACATGGTCAAATACTCCTTCATTTAAAGACCATGTCAGCAGCTGTGATAGCAGCTGCGGCAAGGACCGAATATTACGAGGAAACATATTACAACATTCCATTGCACGAGGATAGATGCCATGATTGAATCGTTCGATTCCTGCATAAATTTGTACGATGTTTAGAGGGCAAGAAGTTCAAGCCGAAGAAGGTTTGGCAAACCGTATGTAATGTGTAAATGAGTAGCGTTCAGTGTTAACTAAAGTACAAAGAAATTTAAGACATTCAACCTGAATACGTGCATCAAGTGTGCTGAGATTCAAAGATCACAGGATGGACGAGGGAAAAAATCACCATCTTAACGGTGTTTTATGAAGGGCATAGATTTCTATTGAACAGATTGTAACTTCGTTATATCTAATTTTAAGTACGGATTTCGTGTAACCAAGCCATATTCAAAGAGAACACATACTTGTTGGAATTGGTGTTCATCTGCAAAGCATTGCACCAGGTATCGAAACGTTCAAATGAGCAATAAGAAGAAATTCCTCCTAATTGTATGTAATGATCTGATAAATTACTCAGTCATCTGCGTAAGTTCGGACTTTATATCAAACATGGTCGCTAAATCATTCATTTACAGCGAGAAATAGACTGGACCCAATAATGAGCCCTGCAGAACTCCAGCAGCAAGACCAGAGATAGGTGATAGATGATGTAGCCTAAATGGAACAGACATATTGTGACATAAGAGATAGAAAGTACGATACACAATTCACACTGTTAAAATAATATAATACCTTTTTAAATTTATGGAATAGTCTTCGGTAAACAACCGTACCGAAACCTTAGAAAAGTCCATGAATATGCGATAAATTTCAAAACTTAAGTGAAGAGATTAAGGGGCATTACGTTAAAATGCAGATAATTGAGTGATACTGCTTAGTCCACTGCGATAAGCGATGTTGACAGGCATATAAAATGCTGCTAGCATCAAGGAACTCAATATTATACTTATAGATTATATGCTCTAGAACAGAATATAAAATGGTGTTAGTTGGTTCATATTTACTCATTTTATTTTTTTAGAAGGGTGGTGATATAAACTTGCGGTTTTGTCTTGTTTCTTCCTATAGTGCGTTTTAATCAGCGCGTTCTTAAAATAAATCTATGCTTCAGAAGCTTGCTGCATAGAGAGGCTAACGAAATTGGTCTCTCGTTAAAAAGGTCGTGTTTACGGCAAGACTTATGAAGCGGAATCACTTCGCTCTCTTTAGGTCTGAAATAATATATTGTAGTAAAGATTTGTTTTTAAATCATGCACATAAACTTCTGGACCAAACGCATACTGAAGTATAAAAAGTTTGGGAGCGTTATCAAAACCACAACACTTTTTTGCAATCTAAGCTCAGAGCCAAATTCAAGGTAGCTTTCGGATTATGTCATTAGCAGAACAGTCCCGCTTAGCGCTGAACGCAGGAATTTCTACATTTTCTGTTTTAAACACTAAGCGAAAGTGAGGGTAAAAGCCACAGCAATTATGTTAGGATCATTGCATGCATCATTAATGGTAAACGTATAAGATGAAATTTCGGCAAGTTAAATTAGACCCCGCAATTTCTTATGATATATAGTTCGTAAGTTTAGCAAAGTAATGGCCCAGAAAAATTCATTTGCCGCTTTAATATTTAGTTAAAGAAGCTCCTTTGCGGTCTCAAATTGAGAAATTGCATTGCAACCTGAAAGATAAACGACATCTCTGGTTATCCACGGAAGATCAACAATTCTCTTACTTTGTTTCCGATTGAAAGAATCGCTTTATAAATGATTGTACACTGCATTGAAGAAAGTGGACCAGGCCGGTATTTTGTAGCGATGCCTTTTCTGATTCTATGCTTTTTCAGGCTTTTCGCGCTTGGCCAGCGACGGTCTGCCCACATTATCAGCGGGATCAGGTGGCCGTGTGTGCTGGATGATAAGAATAGCATAGAATAAGGCATAAGGCATCGCTACAAAATAGCGGCCCTGATCGATGCTTGCATCTGAAACACTGAGGCGTTCAAACACGTCAAAAAACTCGGCAAAAAAATCTCTTATAGACTGATCGCGTTCCCGAGTGAAATCATAAAATGTGCAATAAACAAATCTTGTTTTACGACAAAAATAACATGAACCAGACGGTGTTATGGTGGAATATATCATTGACAAAATAACTTGTATAACCACTGTCAATAAGAAGTTGGTAGAAGATCACTAGGTCAAAAATTTATGTAGCCCTAGTATTTTTCAGAACTTGTACAGCAAAATATTGAAGAGACATTTAGAAATTGGGGAATCATTACCAAATACTCAGGAGAAACGCTACGAAATACAAGGGACATTGAAATCCACTAAAACAACTAAGCTCCAAAATATATAAACGTTGTTCACGCAGAAATGCATTTAAGGAATGCAAAAGTATGAACGCAAGGATAATCTCTCTTCAGTTTTGGAGGAGTCGCTGTTTGTAGCTCCAAAAAGAAATTCTTACTGCGAACAAAGCCTATAAGGTGGGAAACCGGCCACTTGCGTTGGCGCTTCATTTTTTTTTTTACTCATTTCATTGAAGAATTCCTGCCAGCGTATACGGCAATTAACTGTTTTGTGCAGCCTCTCAATTCCTTAGTACATAGCGTGAGCGCCAGACGGAGAGTGTACGTCTGCGCCTCCTGGTTGGACAGACTGTCTCATTGAATGGAAATTCAAGCAGATGAAATTGTTACTCGCGTTCGGGAGAAGTGCGTGCGAATATGTTCGAGTGTACATAATATCGCGCGTGAATAAGGGGTGCGATAATATGAAAGGAATAAGCGGCTGTACATTATCGCACTAAAGTCATTTGGATCATCAGAACACCAGAATCAGCAGGCGCACCAAATTTTGATTCAGGAGCTGCAAGTAGGAAAGACACAGACTTTATATAGCCATCAACTTCAACAAAACTTCCGCCAGACGACGACAAACAGGAGGGGGGGGCTTCACTATGACAGAAGATGACGACGAAAGCTTAACGATGAAACTTCCTCGAATGCCATTGAACACTCGCGTACTGCTATCTTCCGGAGCGTCTGGGCTTGGCCACTCACGCAGGAATGTATGCATCGCCTTAGAAAAATTCATTATTGAATCAAACCGATTTCATTGTGGACCGTATTATTCATTTCATTCCTCCTTTATTGCCTCATTTGTATTATGCATACTTTCTTTTTTATCTTTGATTGAATGACTGCCTACTGAATCGCTTTGAACTTTCCTCGCTTTAGTTTATTCATAAAAACTAAAGATTTATAAGTTTATTGCCTGAACACATATGTAAAGTCTGCCCGACTGCCTGAGTGGTTATGCGCTGAACACATCAAGGTCGTCATCATCATCGTCATCATCATCATCATCATCATCATCATCATCATCGTTGACTCACGCCTACGACCCGTAGAGGCTTCTTAACATCACGCAGGAGTCAGCAACGCTAATGAAGAACCTATTGCATATGTTAGCAGTCAATAATTTTAAGAAATCAAATTGGCTGGAACGTGGTGATATTTTATTACATATTCGACTAAATGCGCAATATTTGCCGAAAAAAACAATCGTTTTCTTTCTTTCCGCAGAAAGGAAAAAGTGGGAAATGGGACTATCAACCATCGTTTCACCTATGATAATTTACGGAGCACTAACGCTCATCGCACGGAATGTATGGCTAAGTGCTGGAGGCGGTGAAAGGTGGCACGGCTTTCGCTATAGCCTTGTGCGCTAGGAGACAATTTATGACCAACTCGTTCAGGTTCGCTTGGCATCGATGGACCCTGGAGTACAGCCAACCAACGTCGGCCCTCATTACTCTCGACCTGCAGAGTCTGAGTGTGGTCTTGTGTAGCCTCCATAACTGCATCGACCGCTGAAGCAACACGAGCTGTTCGTGGATGCGAGCGTGGAAGCTAATTAGTCGTCGATTGGAGCACAATGGTTGTAAGACATTAATTACGAACCTCTTTCCTGTTTTATATAGTTTCGGCTAAGCAAAGGTAACAGTTGCTGGCTGTTTGCGAGGCATTAACTGTCAAAGTCGTCTCTGGCAAAATCTGTTTCACTTTATGAATGTTCGCGACGCTATTTAACGGTAGCTTGGGGTGAATTTTACTCTACAAGGACAAATAAAGCGAGCCATATCACTTCAATGAATTAATACGACCTAACATTACGCTTGCACGCGCTCATTTGAATTTTCAACAAATATTCCAAAAAAAAAGAAAATCCGCCTCAATTCCACTCTGTGGAATTGGATCTACAGCGAAGGTGTTGTTGACGTCACGCAAGCATCATCCCCACAAGTGACGTATGTCACGCGCGCTTGCACGCACACGTGTGGGAGTGCAGCATACATCCCCATTCTTCTAGGCCCTCCGCAAAGCGCAAGTGCATTATAAAACTAAATGAATGTTGAATAGCTAATTGCGTCAGAAGAATGAGCAAAGTATGACATAGACAAAAGCTGCTGACATGATGTCTTCGGATTGTTATTCTAGTGTAGGAGAAGACATAAATATGTTACGCGATAACTGGAAGACAAAGCGCCCTTTTTTTAGCTGCCGTTTGAGGCCTTCTTGAGTGGCAGCGGCCGCTCAAGCATGCTTTTTTATTGTTATTGGCCCTCCATCTAGTGCAAGTACGTTATTCAAATAACTGAATTTCTCAAACTGAAATGAGTCAGAAAATTCATAACGCCCCATTTACACACAACCTGCCGACATGATAACGTTGGATTGTAATTCGGTGCTACGACAAATTATGCCGCGAAGAAAACGCGAACAACCTGAGGCTAACAACTTTGTTGTAACACTAGAGGGAAAATTGTTCAGGTAGAGTCTTGCGATGAGCTCGACTACTCAAAAACAAGCAGAAGTGGCACGACCACTTTCAATCTGCCTGGTGCTCTGTATTGCAGTGCAGTCCCTCTTTTATTTATCCATTTGATGACATGCAGTATACGCATTCCTCAAAATGGAATTTTGAATCGAAGTCAACGGGAAGGTTGGCTTCCAGATTGAAAAGTTCACTTTACTACAACCCCGTTCCCTAAGTCCTCGGGAGAACAGGAATCTAAAGGACGAAAAAGAACAGTCATGAAATACAAGAAGGTACTTGTAAAGAGAAGGGTGTGAAATTCTATTAGCAACACAGTACGCACGAAGTAATTAACCGATCTCTGCCATCCTTCGAGCAGCACCGACGGCGATGTAGCTGTCGGCCTTAGGAAAGCTCGGCAGTCGGTAAGCATGCGATAATGCAATCCGAGATTCGGTGCAAGCACTCAAGGGCTTTCAAGCCATTAGGTAAATGGGAATGTCAGCCGCTAAGACGAGCAAAGGTAATAAACAAATGCAGTAAATTAAGCAAATGCTGGAGCTGAAGAAGCCTCTTGTGAGATCGAAGAAGCTGCCGGAGGCTCTTTGTTCAAAGGGCTAAGAAACGTAATGCTTATCAAGTAATATGCGAAGAATATTTCTTCTTTTTTTCAGGAGAAATGGAGACATTCCCTCAACGCAGAGAAGCTTTTAGTTTCAGGTTACTGCGCAACGTTTCTTGTTACGCATAGTCAGAACTAAATGGAGTGAACACGTGCAATGAGCACTCAAGGTTGTCAGATGACTTCAGAAACTCGAGTGGTAAATTACTGAGGCTTGGCCACTGAAACTGGTCGGTTACTAAAAATCGATGTGTCATGGTACGGAGAATAAGAGTAACGACAGCAAGTTGGCAGATGCGGCAAGCAAAGTAAAATGCCATGAACATTAGCTAGCGCGAACGAGACGAACGTCGAACCATATCAGAGAAGTCCTTGGCTTGGGATTGGAAAGCTACTCGATGCAACGGCATTCTTAAGTTTCCGTACGTCCTTATCCGCAAGTTATTTTCTCGCTGATCAACGATCTCTGTTTAAAACATGCAGAATGTCAAATCTGTTAGCGAATTTCAAAAATCTCTATTTCCTAAATAAAACGCGAAGACAGGCTATCTCTAGAAAATTGTCACATGTATATTTTTTTTTTTTTGTTCGGGCATGTCGCCCAGTAGTATATGAATTGGGTATATTTGTCGGCATCAGAATATCGGCATCGCCTACTTGTGTCGCGATTACTCAAATGGCAGCTTTCGTATAAAATGGCAAAACTCGCACTATTCCCCTTGCTCTCCCTTTCTCTGATGTAAAGACACCAATAGCTCTGTCACCTTCGTACAAGCGGACGTCAATGCTTTGATGATAGCGCTCGCAGCTTAGTCGGATATTATTGTGTGATTAATTGATTGATTGATTGCTTGATATTCCTGTGTGATTTCTCCCTTTGTTCAAAGAAGTTTATTGAGAAACATTTCCCGACTTCCAGTGCCATTGCAAAAGCTGGCTCCAGACGCAAATATGCCGTTGTATTTACCTATTTATTCTGTCACATTCCTTTATAGGTAACATTGCTTGGAGCTTTTGCCACTTCCGACCTATTGCTTAAAGAGACACTGATAAATCTGGTTTGCGACTGAATATAATAAACATAGCTAACGATTTTCATTTATTTCAATGTTCTTTTTCTTAAGCCCTTTTCATAACTTTGCTGAGGCACTGCCACCAATTTCGTCATTAAATATTCCAACCAACATGGAAAGAATGTTTTCGGAGTGACAAGCGTGACATTTTATAGCTGTTAAAACAGGTGTCTGAATCAAACGCTATCTCGTAATCAATGAAAGCTATATATAAAGGTTGGTTATATTCCGCACATTTTTCTATCACCTGATTGATAGTGTGAATATGGTCTATTGTTGAGTAGCCTTTACGGAATCCTGCCTGGTCCTTTGGTTGACGGAAGTCTAAGGTGTTCCTGATTCTATTTGCAATTACCTTAGTAAATACTTTGTAGGCAATGGACAGTAAATTGATCGGTCTATAAGTTTTAAGTCTCACGATGCGTAAAGCTGGATATCAAGTTTTTCAGCCTTCGCAGCAATTCATTTTCGTTTTATTTGAAAGATTTTTTAAGATACGTTCGCGCAAGGCTACAAATACGTCTGTCAATGTCGCCAAAACGATTTTGTATTTTAGCGCTAATTCAGTAGGCTTTTACATACAAAAGTCATAGGCATCATCAAAGCGCTTCGACATAGCACACTTACGCAGTGATAATCGCTCCCTACTATAGCCCTGGGATGCTAAGCACGAGGTCGCGGGATCGAATCGCGGCAACCGCATTCCGATGCGATCGAAATCATATAAAACACCCGTGTACTTAGATTTAGGTGCGCAATAAAGAACCCCAGGTGGTTTAAATTTCCGGAGCCCTCCACTACGGCGCCCCTCATAATGAGATCGTGATTTTCGCACGCAAAACCCCGTAGTTCAATTTTTACTGACTGAGCAGATCTTTGGAGGAGTGACAGCTTCCTTGATCACAGGCATCGTGACGATATATGAATTTTGCCATCCTATGTTACTAATAGACACTGCTTCCATTACGCTCAATCCTTGCGGAATTCACAGAAGTAGGCGGCGAGCCGTTCGTAATCAGGCGTAATTCGTATTGTGTGTCTCCGAAACCCGAAATAGCTTAATATATATCTGGAACGAAAGTATGTCGATCAGCGCCAGCATTGCTTTTACGTTATTTTGTTCTAAAGCGCAGTATCTGCTGCACTATCGGAAAATAGCCTTTCAAATAGCATCAGCTGCTCTCCTTGAACATGCTTATATTGCTTCCATTTTAGTTTCTTGTAAATTTATTGGCTTTCATTGTTATGTCTGCTTTCCTTTTCTGCTTGTTTGCTTACTTCCTCCTCCTGGAAACTTTCACGCTTTCCGCTGTAGACGCTGTTTAGCGCTCACAGAGACAAAGTAGCAAATATAAACTGCGCTAGCCTCCACTAGACGTTGAAGCAGGTTGAAGGTGTTCAGAGAGAGACAGAGAGATCGAAGAAAGCGGAAAGGAAGGGAGATTAACCAGAGGGGAAGATCCGGGTTAGGTGTAGTAACGTAGTAAAACTATGGGCCTAATGTCACAACAAGACATCAATACCAATCAGAATGTTGTCGCCCGATTGACGAAAAAACAGGCAGGTAAGACATATTTGAATTTGCGGCTAGATGGGCTTGAACCATCGCCTTGAGTGGCCTCTTCTGTATATCCCATCGCCCTTTTCATAAATATCGTTCAACCCGGGATGACATCTCCCATCTCTTAACCCTTCATTTTACACGATGTCAAAACCCTCCGACATGGCCTATCGTGTTCCCTAAATGTAAACACTTGATAAACGGCCAATCTGAGTGAAGTCAGAAGCTAAGTACATTGTAAACAGATACAAGATACCATTGCTCTTTCGTTCGAGAAAGGAAATCAGTGGCCTCGTTGCAGATAATCAGGCGCTTCCGCGTTGTGCTAGTAATTACCTGCCACGCTCTCCGAGAGAATTCTCTACAGATGCTGGAGAAAACGGTAGACTAATGGGAATCCCACGAATGCAGATCACGGTTCTCTGGAGCAGGAAGTGTATGAGAACGAGAGCGTGGCCGGGGCAACACTGCATCTACTACCTCTGCGCTGCAGCCGAGTTGTCCTTAACGAGCTGTCCTGAGTGGACTTCTTTTTCCTTTTTTTTTTTTTTTTTGCTGAGGCTAGGAGGTGGCAGCCTATAGACATCCGCTCGTAATATGGCCACGGCACATGCGTGCTGTAGTTAATCGTTCGAAGCAGCAAGCAGTGAGCCACGCCACGATCGTGAACGCCTGATAAACTGGTCTAATTAGATGACTGCCAACTTTCTGCTTTCCTTGCTATCTTGTTTGTTTTGTTTCGAGGTCAAAAATAAAGAAAGAAAGAAAAAAGAAAAAAACTGACACCTTGAACTGTCATGTAGGTTCAATTTTCAAGAACCTTCTAACGAAGTAAATGAGAAAAAAAATATCAAACTCGAGCAAGTACGTTTTTCTGGCGGCTGCCTCAAAACTGCGAAGATTGCCGGCAAGTATTGCTTGACCAGTAAAGGAAATATTTAAATAAGCGGCTTGTGCACACAAGAAGAATAGCCTAGATGAATTATGCGCGATATGCACGATACAACGAATTAAAACAGTGAACGTCCAAATAACTTTAAACGTTATCGCAAACAAATAGACCTACTATGTAATGAAAAACAATGCGTTGGCAGTATAACGTTGTTTTGCGCTTGCAAATTCTTATGCAAGTATCCAATGGGCGGTTTCAGCGTGGGCGTAAACGCCTGCAGAACAGGCAATGCCAAAAGTCGCCTATTTTGTGACTAGAACTATCGGCTCGGGAGCCTGGCAACCAGTTGTAATGTTTTTTTTTTAAATGTACATAATTTTAGAATTCACCTGTGGCAAGATTGCATGGTTCTTGTCCGGGAGCTGAATTACTCCTATAGGTGGACATTGTTTACAGAAGAATTGGAAATGTATAAGAAACGAAACAAATTTCACTGCATAACTTTCTAAATAATTGCTTTTCGGCATATTGAAATTTACGAATTGTAGCCGGTGAGTTCGCATAAATGTGTCTCCACTTCACACTGATTAGAAGGCGTACACCAGTTCCCCGATGTTCATGCGCAAACTGCACGATTAGATACGTTGGCCTTCCAGTTCTTCTTGTGCTTCAGTGCGTACAACTGTGTTTGTTAGAAACACAAGTTGAGCAAGAACGCATCCTGGAGCGGCGCTCATAAGCGGCCGTTTCTGCGTTGAGCGTTAGAGTGCGTCGACGGCGTTATACCTCGTAACCGAGCGAACGAGCAGGGGCGAAAGATGAAAGCGAACACAGAGTGCAGCGGTAGATGAAACAAGAGCGCGTGAAGAGGAAAGTGGAGGATGAGGCTACACGGAAGGCATGAGGCTGGAAGTGGAGGAGGAGCGGAGGGTGGAACGGCCTGCGCATGCGCTCAGTTATCGGCGGCCACGGCATCCACCGCTGCGTAGGAGATCTCGTATGCGCTTCCGAGGGGGGGGGGGGGGGGGGGGCAGTGCGGTGTGAGGTGGGGAGGGCTACGCTCGTCCGCGGCGTCAGCTGCTGAGGTGAGTCTACGGAACCAGCGTGCGAACCAGCGTGTCTGCACGGAAACAAAGGGCGCTACTCACAGCGTTCACTTTCTAATATAAACCGCGTACCTATGTAATCATAACACAAAATATTGGCACGAGAGATGAAAACACGTATAGAGCTGCGCTGACATTTCGCATTAGGGAGTGTTGTAATGGTCGGTGATTTTTTATACCTAGTTTGACGGCCCATGTGTCCAAACCACTGTGCGATCCTTAGAATTTGTTTCAAGGGGATATGCCTTACAAGCTCACCAGCTACAATTCATTATTTGCGATATAGGCCGTAATGTAGTTATTTAAAAACTTAATTACCTTTTGCTATTTAGTCACTTATGCATTTTAATTGATTATGCAAGTAAAGTCTACCACTATGCTCGAGATTGTGAGTCCCATCCTAGCTATGGCGGCCTAATTTCGATTGGTGAAAATTTGAAAACGCTCCTGCAGAATTTATATTTAGGTTCGTTTAAAGAACTCTCAGGCAATGAAAATTAATCTGGACTCCTCCACTACGACATAGACCAGATCGTGATTTTGGCATGTAGAACACTACAATTTATTTCATTATTTAGTTTGCATGTACAAGCTGGCTGGTACGGTAGGTTGTCTACCAGCCGTAAATACCGAGAAAACCGGGAATTCTCAGGGATTTTGAATAGTCCGGAAATACTGAGGGAAAAATCAGAGAATTTGTGCTGCTATCAGCTAAAATGAGCAGTAATTTTGTTAAAAGGGAACGAAAGTCGCGGTAGCACTGGCTCGAGTAACATAAGGGAATCGCAAAGAATCCTCTTTGACACCGTGTCGTCCGCTGGAGGAGTCGCAACTGCACCGTTAATGACCGACTTTCCAGATTGCCGATAATTCGGACTGCATCGCGGCACTACCACGTACTCCATAGAGTCAGTGTATAAGAACGTCTGAAATTTCGGAAGCGAGAGCTCTTCGCCGTCTGATTTTCCGGACTTTTTGCCGTGACCCTAAACGGCATTAATCAAGGGCACCACCACCACCGCCATTTTTATTATCTTGTTGTCTAGCTCCAACCGGCGCTCTCGCACACAGAACCACTTGCAGCAGTACCACCACCGCGGAACGCTAGGCCTAGCTGCTTCGACGTTCGCTATTAAACTTCTTGCCGTTCTATGCCGTGTTTTTCATTGAGAGGATTCGTCGCTGTCAGCATTGGCACCGACTCCGCCTTTGCCGTCCTCGCGACTGGCTTCGAAGCTCGGAAAGCACGGCGCGTTGCATGATGCCGGTTCCCGTAAGTCAGCTTCGGCTCAGTAGGAGTTTACGCGGTGAAGGAAGGGGCAATTGTCATGGGACAAAGTATGTATTCCTTAATTATACTCGCGCGCACCCGCCATCTCCAGTCTCAGTACGAGCACCATTATGCCTAATACGTATGTACTGGCAGGCCTTCAGAGCTTTTGCGGATGCGCCGGTGGTGATTTGAGCATTTGAGCGCTGTAAAAAAAAAAAAAAAAAACATGAATTCATTTTTCCGAACTGGCCGATTTTTCGGAGGTTTTCGCGGTCCCTAGATAGTCCGAAAAATCGGACGTTGACTGTACAAGTAACTGAGCGAATGCTTCAAATGGTCCATGGGGCAAACGCGCGGCAGAAGGAGGACGAGAACAGAAATGACTTACGCATGGAGGAATCAATGGGAAAGGCAGCGTGCCTCCGCTTCTTTGAAGGAGCTTGCGTTCAAAAAGCAAAGTGTTGGCTGACGCTGAGATGCATGTGTCCCTCATCCAAACCAAAACAAATTCTTTAAAGCAGTGAAACGCCATACTGAGGCGTTGTGCGCGAACTGAGATTATACATCAGGACAGTTGAGGTTGACTTACCAAATGTTGCGAGAGAATATCACTTCTGACAAAGTTCAGGCTTCATACCAATGAGCTTCTTGTCAGTTGGTAGAAATAGCTCATATTCGAAAATATTTCCTTCGGTATGCGTCTCCTTTTTATACGTATTTGAGAATGTCCGTCTCTATTTTCAATGGGTTTTACCATATTCTTTTCGATATTATTTTATTCGCTGTGCATTTTACTAAATCCGCCCTTCTGTTTTCTTTTTGTACAAAATAAACACTGCTCCTTACTGTACAAACTCGATTACGTCTTTTATTTTTTACCATGTTTACTAGAGAGTGACAGCATTACCCGCCGTGGTTGCTCAATGGCTATGGTGTTAGGCTGCTGAGCACGAGTTCATGGGATCGAATCCCGGCCACGGCGGCCGCATTTCGATGGGGGCGAAATGCGAAAACGCCCGTGTACTTAGATTTAGGTGCACGTTAAAAAACCCCAGGTGGTCGAAATTTCCGGAGTCCCCCACTACGGCGTGCCTCATAATCAGAAAGTGGTTTTGGCACGTAAAACCCCATACATTATTATTATTGAGTGACAGCATTGGGCGACATGGGGTCAACCCGTCTTGACATAAAACGGAGTTCTCTGTCACTCAGGGAATTTCACAAATTCCCTCAAGGAAAACATGAAATACTCGGGGAATTAGGAAATGTGAGCTTGGTAGGCACCTTTTACAAGTCGGGAGGGATATCAAACTCAAAGGGCTATCGTCGGCCCTTCCAGCAAATTTGCCGCTTTAAGACTTTTGCAGTGTATTGAAGATGATACTGTAACTCTCGCTTCCTTTTTCCCCGCTTTTGCTGTTTCTTGCAGCAGCATCCGCTGCCGCTGGGATGAGCCTGCTTATTTTCTTTATTTGTGTCATTAGGAAATTTTCTTTTATGTCGCGACTAAATACTTACAACGCCTTTTTAACCTCTCGTCACGCGGTTCCGACTTCATTAATTACGCAAACTTGGACAGAATCGGAACGGTGCCTTTCTTAAAGCCATAGGGCAGATCATGTCTGCGCAAACTCTACATTGCCTTTCGGTATCGTTAGGCACGCGCGCGCGCGCGTGTCGGTGTGTGTGTGTGCGTGAGAGAGAGAGAGAGAGAGAGGTGCTTTGAGGGGATTTCCAGTGAAAGGAAGCAAGTTTGTCTGTGAAGGAGCACTGGCTGACGCAACAAACAGCAAACGAAGTTGAGCAGAACCAATAGTACGTCTTATCCAGCTTTGTGGCCGCCGCGCCGGAGGCGACCTCCGGCGGCAGATTTACTTGAACAGCTGACGCTTACGGTTCAACCTTGACATTACGCGTGCATGTACACTCTTTGATCTGCGTATTCTTCAAGTCCCGACGTGTGTGTCAGTCGGCTCTTAACAGCGTTGAATCGCGTATCGAAACAAAAGGACAGCGAAATATTTCGGTATTGTTACACGTGCGTGAACTCGTACCTGGGCCTCGTTATCTTAGGAATCTTCGCCGCGGAGTTGACAAACCTCACTCACGCAACAATTTTGCCAAACACATTTTTTGTAGTTGTATGTGCTCGCCAGGAGGAAAGTACTGACGAAGAAGAGGGGAAGAGGAGGAAGTAAAACGGTACATAAACTAACTGGCTATCTTCTGGAAGGTGGTAAATGTGAAACAATAATCGAAAATTTCCGTTGCAAATTGCAAGCAAGGCTATTTAACACACCTTCTGACATATTTGTTGACAGACAACGTAATTGTGGAAATCACCGCTGAAAGTGAACAAAAGCAATATTTTGTAGTATATACTGTGATCAAGGGGTTAAATAGCCGTGCAATAGTTTTTTCTAGGAATCCGAGATGGCGGACGGACATGTCTGGGACTCTTGGCATGGAAGGACCCTGATACGAGGTAAAAAGTGGGTTGTTTTTTGTTCCAGAATTTTGAAGTGAGGATAGCAGCTACGTCCTCTAACCCTTTCTCAATTCTACGAATAATGAGGGTGCACATGTTGCTTTATTAGAACAGTTGAACCTTTACAATTGCTTGTAACTCACGCATGCATGCTTGGCTCTACGAAGAAAGGTGGAAATATAAAAGGGAAAGTTTAAAAAGAAGCTATCAAGACTACTGGTAGTCTCATGATTGCCAATAAAGGTGCGTCGCTTCAGCAATGAGCGACTAGATTTCCGCAAGTGAAACAAGTAAACAATTAAGGAAGCATTTAGAGATTTAGTATTCGATAATAATTGTCCATACAAATTTAGCAATGTTGAGTGCCTGTAGTACTGCGACACTGACAAATGTCATCTACTTTTCTCTACTGATCACAGTTTTAAAGTTTCTCCGTTTACTTTTTAACTAGAGAGGTAACGTAATGTGGCATACAAAAAAATATGTGCGATAACCAGCGAACTAAGAATCGTAACAAAATTACATATTTACGTCTTCGAAATAAAAAAGTTTTGCCAAGGTGAAAATGACGCACCAATACAATAAAGAAAGGTGTCGATATTAAGCTAAAAATAAGGCGCCGTCCTTAATAAAGCGTACGGTGAACTGCTCCTATTCAATTGGTATCGGAATTCTCGAAATGTTTCTGCGCAGTCCATGCATGTGCCATGACGTCATCTAACGGTGTTTCAAGCGTTGGCGGTGCACAGCCGGAAAGGGTGCTAAAGACAACGAAAGGCCATCATGCGGATGCAATCACGCACTCAGCTCGCGTCTAGTAATCATCATTCGAGATTGTAATTGTTTTTCTTTTCCACGAATCGATGCTCACAACAGCATGCGTTCGTACACGCATAAAAATATTAAAAGAAACGAAAAATAAACCAACGAGATTGAATACGAACGTCCACACGAACATGCAAAAGGATACAAGTTAAAATGGGGATTATAGAAAGGGCGCAATTTATTTCTGAGCCTCTATCGTTTCAATGCAGCGCTTTTAAACCCACCGCTTTATTTCTCGGCACGCAATTCCCATATATATGGATGGCGGGTCACTCCCCAGTTCAATACCCTTGAGCGTTTCAAGTATAAGAAAAAGACAAAACTTTTGTATGGAATAACGAAAGAAGCCTGTAGGGGAGTTGAGAGACGTGAGGGTGCCGACGGGACGCAGACCGCGACGACGCTTAGCAATAAGGAGATTGCCCAAGCTCGAGTCCCCGTCGACTGACATGACCGAAACCATCAGGATGTGTATATTGTCATTTTATTTTCTGCAATGCCACCTATATGTGTATTCGTGCAAGGACCAAGTTGTAATAAAGTTCGTTTGCAATGTGTTGCTGCATTACTTTTGACATGAAGGGTGAGATGAATAAAAAAAAAACAGGAATTGAACACATCAAAGCGACAAGATTATTTCTTTACTGAGAAGCTTCACAGCGCAGTTTCAAGGCACTAGAGCTCGGACATGCCTGTGAGCGGCTTTGTTTCTTCCTGGTAGTTCCAGGTGACCGGCAAACCAGAGGACTGAGGCTTGGCTGTCTGGATGCTTGATCAGAAATGACAACCCTGTCCTGTGAATTAATCCATTATTGAAGTTGCGACAAGCGTTCAGGGAATCAGTGAGCCTATCGGCATCGGGGTTAGGTGCTATAGCTAATGCAATAGCTGCTTCCTCTGCGTGAGTGGAGTTGGATGTTTTCATCGAGGTGCAGTTCACTATCGATCCTGCAGGCGTTGAGACCACAATATTCATCACTCCATTATTTGTTCCTGTTGCGTCCACTTAAAAGGTGTTAGGTTGCTCGTCCCATTTCTTCTGCAGGGCTTCCCCTCTTGCTTTTCTCCTTTCGATGTTATGTGCGGGATGCATGTTCCGCAGAGTGGGGTACACGTTGATGCGTCTCCTCACATCACGTGGTACCTCTTCCCTTTGGTCTATTGTATAGGGCAGATTATTATGGATCTTTTCGAGCAGATCTCTACCTGGTTTTCTGAGTGCGAGCCTATTGAGTTGCGAAAGGCATTGTGCTTCCCACATCTCTTTGAGAGTATTATGCACTTTTAGAGCCATGAGCTTTGAGGTTGGCGTGGAGTTTGGTAGCCCCAGTGCCGTCTTGTAGGCTTTCCTAATCAGTGTCTCCAAGTTTTCAATTTCCGACCTGGAGAGTTTAGGAATGCCGCCCCGTAAATTATCCAAGAGATCACGAAAGCTTGCACTAAGCGGATGGCGTCCCTTTCCTTCATGCCATGGTGCTTATTTCTGATACGATGTATCATCCGGAGGATTTGTTCGGTGGATGTTGTAAGCTTCTTCATAGTGGGGGTGTTCTGTCGCCCCTGCCGGATATACAGCCCTGGGATGTTGATCTTCGTGGGCTTCGGTACTGAGTAGTTGTCTATATACACCGTGATGTTCTGCGCAAGGAGTGTCCTCGGTTTCATCAGGATGAGCAACTGGAACTTTTCCGCCGCCCGCTTGAGGCCTTTCTCCCTGGCGTACCGGTCCACCGTGTCCGCTGCTGCTTGAAGACGCTCCTCGATTTCGGCGTCGCTCCCCGAGTTGCACCAGACAGTGATAGCATCCGCATACAATGTAAGTTTGATGCACGGGATTTCGGAGAGAAGGCCTGGGAGATCTTTCATAGCCAAACTGAACAAAAGGGGCGACAGTACCGTCCCTTGCGAGTTCCTCTCGGGCCTAGAGTGACGGGATCTGATTTTATTCCACCGAAGTTTATAGTGGCTTGCCTTGCTGATAAGAAGGTTTTGATATAGTTGTAGGTTCTGGCGCCACAGTTAGTATCGGCGAGGCCTTGCAAAATATTTTTATGCAGAACGTTATCAAACGCTCCTTTCAAATCAAATGCCAAGATGGCCCTTGTCTGTGATATCGGAGGTGTCTCAAGGAGGTCTCCTTCTATACCGGCCGTCTCCCCCTGATGACCTTGAAGGGTGCTGAGACCTAACTGCTTTAGCAGTGTATGCTGTCAATCTCGCACCATACAGAACAGCCAGGAAGGAGTACCCAACACCACATAAATCCCTCAATAAGTTAAAAGAGAACACCCTTAGGAGACTACAAACCAATACATACCCAACGCCAGCTAAGTTACAGCAGTGGTACCCTACATTATACTCCGCAATGCCCACACTGTGGAGAGGTAGCTAACCTCTACCACGTCGTGTGGGCATGCCAATTTAATGCCATAGTTGACCCCATTCGAAATTCCTCAGAAGACCAGTGAGAGGCTATTCTGCTCAGCGATGATCCTGACCGACAGCACTGGCTGGTGGGGAGGGCCAGCGCAGCAGCAATAACCAGTGGACTACCGGACTAGGCGGCCCACCCACGTGTTCTACGAATATTCAGCAAATAAAGATGTTTTCAATCAATGAATCAAGGCACTAGAGAGAATGCCTGGCGCCGTTTACTTCCTAATGGTAGTTCATTCTCTTCTTAATTCTTAACTGTTTACCTCATTACTTTCATACTTCTCTTTTTAACTTGCTTAATTCTTAATTGTTTACCTCATTAGGGCCCAGGACAAGACCTCTCAAATCCTGGCAGTCTAAAGGGGCCGCGAAAGGGCCGTCAGGTTTCACCTGATGGTCACCGAATGGGCCTTGCCAGGTGTCGTTGAGTTTACTCGCGTCTATTGTGGACCAAATAAAGTAGTATTGCTCACTCACTCACTCACTCACTCACTCACTCACTCACTCACTCACTCACTCACTCACTCACTCACTCACTCACTCACTCACTCACTCACTCACTCACTCACTCACTCACTCACTCACTCACTCGTACAAGTGTTAATTTATTTTCTCGATAACTTCTTTTCTTGTGTGGTTTCCTGATGTATGCACAATGTGCTTGATAATATGCTGTTACACTTTTGATCGATGTTAATGATCTTGGCTTCAAAAACTGCTTAGAGAGCATATATTGCTTCAGTCTTACCTTGGCGAATGTGCTTATCTTTCGTTGCGTTTTAACTGTGCGTGTACAGTGCGCATGTCTTTAAAATATTGGTTCTCTTCTCTAAAACTCAATTATGTCTTTGTAATGCCCACCTCTTATGTTCCCAACTGAGAGTGGCCAGCATTGAGAATAAATTTTAAAAAATCACCTCCCAAGCACTCCGTACATATGGCTACCGAGCGAAGCTTAAACGTGCGGCGCCGCTGTTTATCAGATCACTGGGTTAATCCCGACGGTTCATTAAACGAGGGCTTGGTAGGCTGCCGGATCCTCAGTTGCTGCTTGCGCTGGGCTGCACGAGTCTCTTCTTGTGCCCGAGCTGCAGCATCGGCTCTGCGGAGACAATCTAGTTTCCGGTTCTGCTCGCGGCATTGCTGATCAAAAGCTACCTGCTCCCCAGGAGTAAGTATGACGCATGGCCTACCCATTTCTCAGCCGGAGAGAAAACTCTGCGCACGCGCTCGGCTACGACGGAGAGCAACGACGTCACTACTGGCGCAGCCACTCGCGTGCCTCTCTCGCAAGTGCATGGGGTTGCGCCGGAGGAGTTTTCGGCGTACAGGCGACTGACAGACGGATGGCCGAATGGACAAATCGGCTAGCCATCTTCAGCTTCACTGTAAAAATGAAATTGCCTTTAAAGAACGCCTTATCGTAATTTCCCAACGTTTCCGTCTATGTAGGTTGTTGAAGCCTTTAAAGGAAATCTAACAGCTTCAAAGCACTTCTCAAAGGTATAAAGCTGCATCGACGCCGTTTCCGCAAAAGCTGGAGTTACATGAGACGGCGTGCGATACTTCGATACGTCCGAAAGAACGACACTTCTAAGCGGAACTCTTTTGAATGCTGGAATTAAAACCTGATCGAACACATTTAGAAGCTGTTGGAGGCAGTTGTTGATGGGACTTGTGCTTCGAATCGCGTGCGGAGTTGTACTAGGTGTTTCTTGCTATAGCTCTTCATTGTTACAGTTGGATTGTTACGCACGGAATTTCATGATTTTGCTGTGGTGGGTAGCGATGTCGCAATTAGGAAAGCGAAACGTTTGCTTGAAAAAATACGCTTTCTTGCGTGATATTAGCGTTTTGGACTGATGCCTCTCCATTGGAAGCGAAAAAGAGCACAATTACAATTCTTTCAAGGCGTTGGAAATGACAGTCCAGCGCTACTTGCGGTGTCAATTTTTTTTTTCTGCTCTGTGGACGTTTTGTTTTGCTTATGTTCTTCATGTTTGTTCTTTCAACCGCAATTTCGCTCTAATTGTACAGAGAGAGAGAAAGAGAGAGAGAGGGAGTGAGATTACATTCAGAAAAGGGGCAGAGTTCACCGTTATCTGTTGCGCTTTGGCTGCTACGTTTCACTGAGCCAAATGTATGGTGAGTGAAAGCACAGCGGTAGACGTGGAAAAATGAACGCGTTAATGAGAATGTACATTTCACAACGGCCCTGTTAAATCCGATCGTCCACTCGCGTGACATGCGGTAACTACAACTGCGCTTTCGTTTTCTACTTAGAAGTTTGTACCTATTGGTGCGGGAAAAAAGTGTGAAATAATATATGAGTAAAAGTAACGAATGCGGTAATTACTTGATTATTAATTTATTTGTGAACTATGCACAACTGAAAACTCCCTCCAGCACATCAAAAGCGCTACCTAGTAGGTTTCTACATTGAGCTTTCTATGCTTAAAGCAGTTTTTTAGTCATAAAATTCTCGATTGCCAGAAATAAATCTGAACAATTTGCTTTTTTTTTCGTTGATATGAACTGGTGTTCGGGCCTTGTGAGTTCTTACTGCAGCAAATGTACGACTTCAGGTGCTTCATTTCTTCAGTCAACAAAACTCGTTTCTTTCGCTCATCCTGCCTCTTTGATGCACATTCTTTCTTTGGTTCTTTTGGTTACTTTAGTAGTCGAATGCGCGCGTTCGTAGCCGAATGCCACGTGTCACTTTCAGAGGCTCAAGCTGTAACTCGAGTCTTCCAGGTTCAGACGCTGTGATAGGTGGTGGTGCTGTGTGGCGTTTCTCCGCCAATTCTGGCCTCCTCCCGACATATTCTAGAAATGTACTTTCCTTGCAAGACTAACACACCATTCAACGTCTTATATTTGTATGCGTAATTGAGGACAAATTCACTGTTCGTATGCCACACAGCAGCCGCAGCTTCTGTGATAGCCTGGTTTAGATTCGGGCACCATATTGTCTCCATTAATTTCTACCATCGATTGTCCAGAATATTGCAATTCCCGACAATGTTTACTTAAAATTACATGTCGGTGTCTAGAACTTCAAAAGTATGTCATAATGACATACTTTGGGCTTTGTGGGCCTCGTGGGACATACAATGGCCCTCGTGCGATAAAGTATAACACCTTTTTTTTTTCTCCTGCATTCCGAGTTTCCGAACACTTTCATTTAGATTTAAGTCTGCTCTGTGAGAAATTAAGTTAACGATATAGTGTCATTATGGCGCTGTGCACTCCATTAGCCCCACAGGGCGCATCTCTCAATCTTGCAAATCTTTCTCGCGTAACGTTCTGCTGATGTAGGCATAGCCAGCAATTTTTATTGCACTGTTTCGCAGGCACCTCCCGGAAACATTTGAACGTTTGTTTGAGCATTTTTCTCGCTGGAGTGTTTACTATTTCTACTTTCCTTCGTTTTTTACGTTTTACAACTGCTTTGTGGTTATCCTCATTTCCTTTCATTTCGTCATCGCAGGGCGCCAAGTCGATCTGATTACTTGAGGAGGAAATCGGGTCACACCGCTAATTCTAAGTAATTTGTTACAATGACCAGCGTAGACGTTCATGCTCTATACACTAAGCAGAAGATAATTAAACTGTTAGAAAAACGAAAACTTCAGGGCAGTTCCTGAACAAACGCACGGAGGAGGTCATTTATGCACGACAGTACCCGCCGTTCGGTAAGCATGTGTTGTCTTAGGCAGCCTGCGAAATCGCTGCTTTGATTCAGAAAAATAAGATTAATAGTTGACCAATCTCATCATGCTTGGATTCCATCAAAATGATGCGTCGCTTTGGGTTTTTCAATGAGCCATATACTCATTCAATGAGCCATATACATTGTACTACATGCATTGGAGACGGTCTGCTCCTTTTTTATTCTTTTTTTATTACTCTCTATGTCATCGTGCACCAGATGAAATCGTACTGTGTCACAGCATACATGTTTTGAATAATGTAGAGGAGCATTTTGTTGCCGAACAAGGCCCACCAAGCAGGCACTGCTGGCGAGATGGAAGACTCAGCGCCATAACAGAAGACTACGCGAGAAAATTTCGATATAAACAAGATGATAGAGGCTCATTGCAAGGTGCTATGCAAGCAGCAATGGGACGAGCTGTGCGACTCGGTGGAGGGCCAGCTCAAGAACGGTAAAAGCTGGGGTCTCCTTAGGCACCTACTGCACGATGGCAACACCAAGTCCAACCAGAAGAGAGCTTTGGCGAAAGCTGTGCATTTGGCGACCGACTCGACTCCAGATGAGGCAGTCACGGAGCACCTCATAGACAAGTACCTGGAGGCCACGGACGATCCGGTGCCCCCCCAGTTTCCCGAGTACGAAGGGCGTGACGCACCATCTATGGACGAGGATTTTCCCGTGGCTGAGGTCAAGCGAGTTCTCGCATCCCTCAACGGCAGATCTGGCCCTGGGCCCGACGGGATCACCAACAAAATGCTCAAGCATCTCGACGACGCCTCAATCGAGTTTCTTACGCACAAGATGAATGATATCTGGTGCAGCGGCCTCATTCCCAAGAGCTGGAAAGCAGCCTACACAGTACTCATACCGAAGCCAGGTAAGGCGCCGAGCATCGACAATCTAAGGCCCATCTCCCTGACGTCGTGTGTTGGAAAGATGGCCGAGCACGCCATGCTTAACCGCCTCACTGACCATCTCGAGTCTAACGAATGCTATACACACAACATGATTGGCTTTCGGTCGGGGCTTTCGACTCAGGACGCCATGAGACTGATCAAGCACCAGATCATTGACTCTACCTCCGCCGACACTAAGGCAATTCTCGGCTTGGATCTGGAAAAGGCTTTTGACAACATATCGCACGCCTTTATTCTCAAGAGCCTGACAGAGTGTAACGTTGGCAAACGGCCATACAATTTCGTGCGGTCCTTCCTTTCCTCAAGGTCCACTAGACTCAAGATTGACGAGTTTTTGACCCACGAAATCCAGCTTGGGCCAAAGGGAACACCTCAGGGGGCGGTGATCTCTCCGACGCTGTTCAACATCTCCCTGATCAGCCTGTCGAGGGCCTTGAACAAAATCCCGAACATTAACCACACGATCTACGCGGATGACATCACCATCTGGTGCTCCAGTGGATGTGAAGGGCAGGTCGAGGGTGCTTTGCAAGAGGCCATCGATGTGACGGAGCGGTATCTTATCCCCACCGGGCTAAGGTGCTCGCCCGCTAAATCCGAGCTCTTGCTCTACAAGAAGAGGCCCAGGGGCGGTTCACACCGGTCCTGGAAGCCAGCAACAGAGAGCCGCATTACGTTACTCACTGGTAAGGGCTCCCCAGTACCGCGGGTAGACACTACCAGGGTCCTAGGAATGTTTATCGAGTCGAACGGGGCCAATGGAGCCGCCCTCAAACGCATTTGTTCCAAGACCGAAAGCGCCCTCGGCCTGATCCGAAGAATCGCCAACAGGTACCGCGGAATCAAGGAAGACAATCTGATCCGGATTATCCACGCCTTCGTGTTAAGCCACCTCGCTTATTCAGGGACTATGCACAACTGGCTCGTATCGGAGCGCAACAAGATCAATGCCCTAATCAGAAGAGTCTTCAAGCTTGCCCTCGGCCTTCCCATCCGAACGCACACAAAAGACCTCCTCAATTTGGGAATTCACAACACGTTCGAAGAAATCGTTGAAGCCCAAGAATTTTCCCAGTTTGTCAGACTTTCCGGTACCCCAGCGGGCCGAGCCATACTTGGCAAGCTGGGACGTAACCCCACGGTCGTCAGTCTCGACGCTGTGAAGCTGCCTAGCGACGTAAGGTCCAAGATTTACATACACCGGTTGCCACGAAATATGCATCCCACCTACAACAAAGGACGAAGACGAGCCAGGGGTAAAGCTCTGCTCGCCAGTGCCCGCTTGAACAAGGACCGAACATGCTTCGTAGACGCTGCTTCGTATGCTCAAGAAGAGGCCTTCTCCTCAGTGGTCATCGACGGTGATTCTAAAATCCTTAGCTGCGCTACCGTCCGTACTTCTAATTCTAGCGTTGCAGAGCAGGTTGCTATTGCTCTTGCATTGACGGACAGTGTACATGACACGATTTATTCTGATTCCAAGGCCGCTGTCAGGGCCTTTCAGATGGGAATGGTGGCTCCCCAGGCCCTACGTATCATCCAAAGTGCCAAAGACATGAAACATCACTCTTTGGCCTGGTTCCCTGCGCACCTTGGAACCATTGAGGGTGCCTCGATCAACCCCAACGAGGAGGCGCACTCGGCTGCACGAGGTTTGACTGACCGTGCGCTGGGCAATGCGTCCTCTCCTGGGCGACCCGAGCCTCTCTGCTCGTACAACGAAATCTGCAAATATAATTATCTGTCAAGAAGACTCCTACCTTCGCCGCACTCCTCGCTGTGCAGGGCCCAGGCAGTCACTCTAAGGCTTCTGCAAACAAGCACTTACCCGAGCCCCGCGGCGCTGCAAACAATGTACCCCGAACGGTTCCCAAGCCCGGACTGCCCTCTGTGTGGTGATTATGCGGACTTCGAACATGTCCTGTGGGGCTGCGCCTCTGCCGGTGCCCCTTTTACTCAAGAGGAAATGATGAAGCTAATTAAGGCCCAGGATCAGACCTCTCAAATCCTGGCAGTCCAGAGGGCTCGCGAGAGGGCCGTCAGGTTTCACCTGATGGTCCCCGAGTGGGCCTAGCCAGGTGACGTGGAGCTTGCTTACGTCTATAGTGGACCGAATAAAGTTGTTTCTCTCTCTCTCTCTCTCTCCCGTTTTTTTTTTTTTAGAAACGGGGATACTTGATATTGTGTTTGATATATTAAATGGTAGTTTCTCTCAAATACTCGTATTCATGATCCCATTCCAAAATTTTAATATTCCAACATCCCTATTAATTTCTAGTGTTGCTTCCGTACTCAGTATGAATGATTCAAAAAGGAAAAGTGGGAAAAGGGGAGAACGCATTGATGTCCTCCCTTTTGCCCGTCGCAAGACCACGGGCAGCTTGTCGCACTGTCTTTTGACCGCACTATCTAAAATTACCAGCTTTAAGTGTATGGTTGTTGTATCTGTGCAACATTAAACGTCATATATGGCTATGTAAGAAACGTTCATTAAGGTCTCTGATTTACCAGATGGACCATTTCTTCCACCTCCCGACAAAGCCTGTGCATACACCATGCGAAAAAGTCAATAGCAGGATAACGTTTACTGTGCTGAACCAGTTCGCTGGCTGGTTTAGTGTTGCGAACCTGTTTGCGAATTATAAATTTTTGTTTATCGGGAGAGGAACTGAACCGAAAAGAAATCGGAGCGCGCTGAAGCCCAACACTAACCGAGCCAGTACTTTTTTCTGGTTCGACATTCTCATAACAATGAAACCAAAATTAAGCCAATGTAAGAACAAGCAGAAAATGTTTGAGGATGCTTAAGCTTCGCCTTTAAGAGTGAAACGCGATAAAATTCAAAGATCCGTCAGTGCTTCTCACGCTTCCCGGCAACTGCAGCTTTTGTAACCGCAATGTTTACCGAGAAACGCTGGTGGCAAACAATATGCACGAAGGCGAGCTTTCAGGTACAAATGCGGCCTCTTTCGAGGGCTGCAATCGCGCAAAAGTGAGCACCGTCTGGATGCTGTTGCAAGGAACCGAGCTCGCCGTGTCGCTCTATGAGTGGTAGAGAAGTTGGAAATGGTGTTTATGTTTTAGTTCACGTGTAATAGAATTATGCTTTCTCCTCTGACGCTAATCTGACGCTACTGTGTCTGTAGGTTGTGTTCAAGTTGCATTCTACGATTTTTCTGACTCGTCTTACATTGAGGAATTCAATTAGGTCAGTATCGCCTCTGTGCCACGCGGAGGGCCTGCGTGCTTGTTGTTCGCAATTATTTTTCGCCAAACGACGTGCGACGCAACCGGCCGACATTGAATATTTTTGCGACATGCGGCCCTTAATGTTATCGCGTTAATATGTTACGAGATTACAGTACACCAACCAAAGAGTGAGGAAAGTGCGTTCATCCTAATTGTTCGTGCTGGCTGGTATTTCTTTATTAACGCTGGCTTCTTTGCGACTCTTACCTAGAACTATGCTCTGGAAAACCTGATCTTCGCCAACAGCTGGCGGGGAGGCCTAATATGGTTATTACCGTTCATTAATCAAGCAAGGTGACAAACTCTTATAGCTGCCATTTTTTCGTCCACTGCCTTCCCCGACTTCCATCAATAACATTTGGTGCAGCGTTTTACGAGCGCCATAGGCAAAGTGCTGCTTACACCAATAAGCAATACTTGAAAGCAACAAGCAGAATCTGGCTGAGGGCGTTAGTTTCGAAGCAGTAGGGCGTGTCTCAGCATGTTTTAAATATGTGAGCGCAAAAATTAAAACTGCTTATCAAGTATGCAGGTGAGTGTTAGGTATTCAGAACGTTAGGGTGATTTTTACTGAGCAGTACTTACCCTCTTCATTTGTTGGGCGGCTGCTTTTATCATGGTAGCACAGGCAGGAAGAAAATAGGTGAATAAATTTCTTTTCCATCACAACACACCTAAGTTATGAAAGACGCTATACTGGCACAGTCAGAATAAATTTTCCGCATCAGGTACTCTTAATGCTCCTGGCATCTTGGGCATGGAAGGTTTCGCGTTAGGCTTCTTTGGATATGGTTATCAAAGTGGGAATTGAGCCTTCAGCCTTGAGCACAGCAGCCGGGAAACTAGAGTCACTAGGTTATCGCAGCTAGACGGTTATTACAAATCAGATAAAGAACTCGTCAATATACAGGTCTGTACCAACTGTATCCGTTACTTTATTATAAGTTACTACTGACAAGTGCTGAGCGACCCTCTGCCGTCGTTTACTATGACGGTTGAGTACCAAGTCCCTTACGGTTGGGCCTTGTGGATGAACGACACTGACAAACATTCTAGAATAGGTGCATGCGGGCAAGTTTCTGGGATCGGAGGGGAAAAAACAACGAGTAGAATGATGCCCGAGAAGACAATTTTCGTTATATGGAACGACCCTTAGGCTAGAATAGATATCTAGCAGGAGTTTTAGACGTCTGAATTTGTTCATTCGCAAGCATATGGCACACAAAAAAGGATTTTCGCATTTCGAGGCATATTAAAGAATTGAGAACGCGGGGATGTAACAAAGCGTTCAAACACCGTTTCGCCGTTCGGAACACGCAACATGAAATTCGCAGCGTATAGCAACAAGCACTACGTATTAAACAAATCAGCTGTGCCGCAAGCGTGCAGGCCGTGCGTGATGCTTGCCCTGATAAAGGAGCAAAATATGAGCTTTCATGGTCGGAACATGAGTACTCCCAAGATCACCATTATTTGGTTAGTGAGTGACACAGATATAATGGTTATGCAGTTTTAGCATCATGCCAAAATCATCAGATGAATCTTGAAATGAACTCTACATTGGAATTGACAAGACTGGACGTTGTTCGACCTCGTTGATATGACATTGTAAATAGGACAATTACGTTCAAGTTGTGTATTTTGCCCCGATAAATTAGTTTCGAAGAGGTTTTCAGCATTCTCACATTGTTCGTTTTTTTTTCTTCTGGAGGAGGGTAGTGTAGCGCACGATAGTGAGAATATTGGTCACATGTTATTACGCCGCCAAACGAAGTGAACACTAATCAGTGGCACGTCTCGACTATGGGAACAAATTAAAGAAGACAGATCCACAAGCCACATTCGAATATATGAGAAGCAAAGCTAATCGTGCAGCAGTCATATAATGCTATACAGCTGTATGCCATGCGTTCCGTTCTCCACGTGTAATCACCTACAGTGTTTGTGTTAATGCACTACGCCATTCTTAAGCCAAACCTAAATGTATGCACACATTGAGGACGATACACACCGTGAGTCTTTGACGCAGTAAAGTCCAGAAGATGAAGTCGATATTTGGTGCTTGTCAAGGGAAGAGTCGTGAGGAGAGCAGTAGGCGGAAAATGGGTACGATACACATGTGAAATATATCTTAGGCTTCTATACTCTTTGTGTGACCGCGTCATATACCAACTCTTAGTTATTGTTCAAAAATGGGTATATTACTATTGGCCAAAGAAGGGGGTTGAAAGCCCAAATATATATGCCGTGGTAAGTAGTGAATTTGCGCTGCATTGCTAAGCCCGATGGCGCGGGATAAGACCCCGCCTGTGGCTGCCGACTCTCTAGGTGGGTGAAATGCAAAAACGCCCGTTCACCATGTATTAGGAGACAGTTAATGAAACCCAGATGGTCAAAGTTAATCCAGGGCTCGCCGTTATGACGTGCGTCATGACTATATCGTGGTTTCGACCCATAAACCCAAGTATGAGAAATGAAAACATATAACAAATGAAAAGCATGTGGAATGGCAGGAGCTACTTCAAGAAAAATACTGTATGCTTTACTATGAGCCGACATTCCATGTACAGGTTTTATACCATGAGCTATTGTTCTTCTATAAAGCAAGACTGCGTGGCGGTCATTGGCAGTATATACCTCGTTGGACAAAAATCCGCGCTCTACACAAGTCGCAGTAAACGATGAAATACCAACTGACTCAACAGTCCCACGAAAGGCTGTTTTGGCAGAAAATAAAGCTTCGTTTTATAGCAATGTCAGCTTATGAAAGTGCAGATGTAGGTGGGCCTACATCCGACGTGGTCCTTCAAAACTCCTGCTCGTTGACTTACGGGTGCGTGCGCTACTGGAGAAACCTCCTAATGCCGATGATTATGTGCCTATCCTTGTAATTCAGAAAGAAGGAATTGCCAAAGTTATAAATGATGTAGGAAAAAAGAAATGAGGTCACAGTGACGTGAGAAATTATACAGATCTGGTGGACTGCGACTATCGATGTTATCGATGCATGTCGCGTGTTTATGGCTATCCGGCATCGTTTGTAGTTCTATCAAGCGTTGCCACAAAGACTGGCAAAGGGAGCGATTGTTTATGAGTCAGCAACAACAAGGCAGCCATGACGGTAGTTTGGCGATGACGGGGATCTCCGGCGAAAAAACTTACATTCTGCTCTGCTATGACTGCGATGGTCTCGAAGTTAATACATTGTCACAGGCTGGCTGAACATGCAAGCTGCCACTTGGAAATGACTAGGTAAATACATTTCGCAAGGGTATTAGACCAGTATTTTTGACGCACATGCACGTATTTGGAGACGACGAGAATATTTGGGACCAGAGTAGAAAATACAAGCGCTTAGACAGGGTTCATAGACAAAAATTCCCTTTGCTCTTCAGCCTTAGTTAGTGCGTACAAATTACTCGCCAATTTTCTGATAACCGGAAAACGTCAGATGCAATGAAATGGCCCGACGCACAGGTAGTCACCGTATATACTACAGGCCACCGAACAGTCCGCCATTGGAATCTGAACCTGGCAACGTCTAACGCAAGAATTTTGTCTACTGAGGCGAGTCTAGAAGTGCTATTGGAAGAATTGGAAGGCAGTAAATGGGTTATAATAGGGCTCAGTGAAGGTAGGAGGACAGAAGAAGCCTATACAGTGCTAAAAAGCGGGCACGTCCTGTGCTACCGGGGCTTAGCGGAGAGACAAGAACTAGGAGTCGGATTCATAATTAATACGGATATAGATGGTAACATACAGGAATTCTATAGCATTAACGAGAGGGTGGCAGGTCTTGCAGTGAAATTTAATAAGAGGTACAAATTGAAGGTCGTACATGCCTATGCCCCTACTTCCAGTCATGATGACCAGGAAGTCGAAAGCTTCTATGAAGACGGGGAATCGGCGATGGGTAAAGTCAAAACAAAATACTCTATACTGATGGGCGACTTCAATACCAGGGTAGGCAAGAAGCAGGGTGGAGACAAGTCAGTAGGGGAATATGGCATAGGCTCTAGGAATAGCAGGGGCGAGTTATTAGTAGAGTTTGCAGAACAGAATAAGATGCGGATAATGAATACCTTTTTCCGCAAGCGGGTTAGCCGAAAGTGGACGTGGAGGAGCCGAATGGTGAGACTAGAAATGAAATCGACTTCATACTCTGCGCGAACCCTGGCATCATACAAGATGTAGACGTGCTCGGCAAGGTGCGCTGCAGTGACCAATAGGATGGTAAGAACTCGAATAAGCCTAGACTTGAGGAGGGAACGGAAGAAACTGGTACATAAGAAGCTGATCAATGAGTTAGCGGTAAGAGGGAAAATAGAGGAATTCCGGATCAAGCTACAGAACAGGTATTCGGCTTTAAGTCAGGAAGAGGACCTTAGTGTTGAAGCAATGAACGACAATCTTATGCGCATAATTAAGAAGTCTGCAATAGAAGTCGGAGGTAACTCCGTTAGACAGGATACCAGCAAGCTACCGCAGGAGACGAAATATCTGATCAAGAAACGCCAATGTATGAAAGCCTGTAACCCTACAGCTAAAATAGAACTGGCAGAACTTTCCAGGTTAATCAACATGCGTCAGACTGCTGACATAAGGAAGTATAATATGGATAGAACTGAACATGCTCTCAAGAACGGATGAAACCTAAAACCAGTGAAGAAGAAACCAGGAATATGCAAAAATCATATGTATGCGTTAAGAGACATAGCGGGAAATATCATTACTAATATGGCTGAGATAGTTCAAGTGGCTGAGGAGTTCTATAGAGATTTATACAGTACCAGTGGCACCCACGACAATAATGGAAGAGGAAATAGTATAGAGGAACTTGAAATCCCACAAGCAACGCGGGAAGAAGTAAAGAAAGCGTTGGGAGCTATTCAAAGGGGGAAGGCAGCTGCAGGGAGGATCAGGTAACAGCAGATTTGTTGAAGGATCGTGGGCAGATTGTTCTAGAAAAACTGGCCACCCTATATACGCAATGCCTCATGACCTCGAGAGTACCAGAATCTTGGAACAACGCCAACATAATCTTAATCCATAAGGAAGGGGACGCCAAAGACATCAAAATTATAGACCTATCGTCCATTGCCTACAAAGTATTTACTAAGGTAATCACACATAGAATCAGTAACTCCTTAGAGTTCTGTACACCAAAGGACCAGGTAGGATTTCGTAAAGGCTACTCAACTATAGACCCTATTCACACTATCAATCAGGTGATAAAAAAATGTGCGGAATATAACCAACGCTTATATATAGCTTTCATTGATTACGAGAAAGCGTTCGATTCAGTCTAAACCTCAGCAGTCATGGAGGCATTACGGAATCAGGGTGTAGACGAGCCGTGTGTAAAAATACTGAAAGATATATATAGCGGCTTCACAGCCACCGTTGTCCTCCATAAAGAAAGCAACAAAATCCCAATAAAGAAAGGTGTCAGGCAGGGAGATACGATCTCTCCAATGGTATTCACAGCGTGTTTACAGGAGGTATTCAGAGACCTGGATTGGGAAGAATTGGTGAGAAGATTTAATTAAGAATACCTTAGTAACTTGCGATTCGCCGATGATATTGCCTTGCTTAGTAACTCAGGGGACCAATTGCAATGCATGCTCACTGACTTGAAGAGGCGAAGCAGAAGGGTCGGTCTAAAAATTAATCTGCGGGAAACTAAAGTAATGTTTAACAGTCCGGAATAGAAAAGCAGTTAGCGATAGGTAGCGAGACTCCGGTAGTGGTAAGGGAATACATCTGCTTAGTGCAGGTAGTGACCGCCGACCTGGATCATGAGACTGAAATCATCAGAAGAATAAGAATGGGCTGGGGTGGGTTTAGCAGGCATTCTCAGATCATGAACAGCAGGTTTCCATTATCCCTCAAAAGAAAAGTGAATAACAGCTGTGTCTTACCAGTACTCAGGGGCAGAAACTTGGAGGCTTACGAAAAGAGTTCTACTTAGAGTGAGGACGACGCAACGACCTATGGAAAGAAGAATGATGGGTGTAACGTTATGGGACAAGAAAAGAGCAGATTGGGCGATGGAACAAACGCGAGGTAATGACATTTAAGGTGAAATCAAGAAAAATAAATGAGCATGGGCAGGGCATGTAATGAGGAGTGAAGATAACCAATGGTCATTAAGGGTTACGGACTGGATTCCAAGGGAAGGGAAGCGTAGCAGGGGGCGGCAGAAAGTTAGGTGGGGGGTTGAGTTAAGAAGTTTGCAGGGACAACATGGCCACAATCATTACATGACCGCGGTAGTTGGAGAAGTATGGAAGAGGCCTTTGCCCTGCAGTGGGCGCAACCAGGATGATGATGATGATTATGATGATGATGATGATGATGTTGTTGATACTACAGCATCCAGGCTCTGCCGAATGAACAAAATCAACACCAAGGACACCTCCACCGCGTGCGCAACGCACCCATCATCGCGTTTTGCGAACGGGCGCACCATAAGCTATGTGTCAGCCTCTCTTTTCACCTTGGTCTCCCGAATGGCTACAATATCGAGGTCGTACACCGTAACGAGGCGGTAAAATAGGTTTTGCCGCCTCTTGGCACTAACACCCCGGACATTCAGGTTTGCCATTTTTATCGGCCCCTCTAAGGACTCCATATTATTGATGATACCAGACCGAGCGCACGGCGTGCCTTTCATAGGCTTTGCCGTATAGCATCCCACAGTCCTGTCAAATCTCAGGGCATCGATTGGCCGCCGCCGCGTGTAAGCAACGCCGACCGCTGTTTGCTGGCCATACGAGGCTTCTACGTTCCAGCCCGTTCCCACGCCTCTCCGTTCCTCGTAGCCGCGTGTCTTAGACGTCATGCCTGCTCTGTTGAGTCGGTACTGCGCAGGTGTTTCCTTGGCGTCCATTGCAGCCTTTCCCGTCGAATTATTGCCTTCCAGCGGTGCGACAATGTCGCTTACTGCAGTCTTGAGTGGATCTATTTTCTCATCAGTCCCGGGCACGCTTGTTGGCGGCTGCTGCTTTAAAAAGTGTGTTTCTGAAGTGCGGTCTGCCAGAGCCTCGTCCTCTTCGTGCTATCCTGTCGAAGTCTCTGCCAAAGTAGCGTCTGCTGTTCTGGCATCTGCAGCCTTTTCCTCTTGCGAGGGTGCATCATTGATGATGGACGTCACCTTCGCAGCCGTGCTTTCCACTTCCCCCTCGTTCATGAGCATCTCGCTCCAGGTCCGCGTCTCCGCCTGCGCTTGCAACTCTGGCGTACAAGCAAGTGGACCTAGCCTTCTTGTGCCCGAACCCTCGGCAAGCTGCACTGTGTGTGTGGATGTGTTCAGTATTGTGGCAACGAAGGCACAACGAAGGCACGTCCAGGCACAATCAGGAGCGCAGTGCAGCTACCAGGACGTATCTCAGGCAGGATGCTGTCTGGTATGACACTCTCGCGCAGCCTAAGACGTAGGATACGAGACGTTGACTCGTAACCCTCAAAGTCCGCCGCCTTCCACCGATCGCTGATCACTTCCCTTACCTCACCATATTCTCGGAAGGCTTGTAGTATGGTCTGCAAAGTTACGTCGAACTTTACACAGTGTAGCTAAATCCTGAGCTATTGCCGCGCCGGGTTAATGATGAGTCACAGCCGGTTTTTAACCATTAACGGTCTGTCGTCAGGCAGCGTCTACTTTGCCTCATCTCTCCTCATGTTCAGCAGCCACAAGTGCGACATTTGCTATGCACGAATTCCACCTACGTGCTAATTAATTAGTCCAGCATCATTAAAGGGCTTCCGGAGGTATTCGATTCTATACGGGCGTCTAGTGACGTCGCAGCTAAAGTAATACAATGCAAGTCTTTGTCCTTCGCCTGTTGGTAACAGAGGCAAGATGGCACGATAATCCTGGGGCAACATGGAGCACGGCACACCACGGCCAACATCAGCCGCTGTCGCAGCCATCGAGGGGCCCTCCATTCTGTGTCCGTACCGCATAGCGTCCAGAAGCAGAATGATTACGCCCCGGATGCATGCATTGTCAATCGACATAAAACGCCCTGATGATTTCATGGCGGGCAAGCCAATGCCTTGGTGCCCTCGGTGCATTACCATATGGCCACCTCGACAAGCTCAATTTTTGTAATAAGTAGCGATTGTACGTGTTCGCATCGTCTTCCGCCCTTCTAAAAGTATAGATTGCTCTGAAATTTACAACAATGAAAGAATATAAAGCGTAATCCAGAAAGCCCCAAGAACGGCTGAATCCACAAGTACGAAATTGAGAAAAATCCCTTATACGTCTCATCATTCCCATGGTGGCTGAACGATTGCAGCCCCAAAGTTCCCTCTAGTAAGTATTGCAGGAAACTCTACGCTCTGCAACCGAATATTATATGCCGATTTAAATTGAAGTGAAACGCTACCACGCATACGAAGCTTCGAGGTTAGTCAAGCTTGGTGCCCTAACTTGAATGAGCGGTCCGAGATCTAATTGGCTGCGGCTCGTATGTCTCTTTTTGCTTTATCACGTGACTGGTCGTCGTCCGTGGAAGCCACCCAAGGCGGCCTAAGAACCACGCTATTTCGGGAATTTAGGCTCTTTGGGTTGACCCTAACGCAAAGACCCAAGGCTCTCTTGCGCTCTGCGCATGCTCGGTTGTGGCCCGCTATCTTCTTGACGCCTCAGGGCGCTTAAGGGACAAATTCTAAAGCTCTAATATCTTTCACCCCAACGCTTTAGCGAGTTCAGTCATTAATGCACTAAGTATTTGGTACTTTTCATTAAACCTCACAGCAACTTGGGTAACTGATGGTGTGCCACAGAATGTGCGACAAGCGACGGAACAGTTTTCAGCGCTCACAGGCAACGGTGCTCCACGCTAATCGTTTTGGAGGGCGCTCGCAAACTTCTCGGCAGTGCAACTAGATGGCGTGTCGTGTCCAGAAAGAAACACGAGAGAGGAGCACAGTTGCCGCATGACACGTTTCTCAGGGTTCGCACGCACCGTCGCGCCATGCATTTCGGAAGCCACGCACAGTTCCGCGTAAGGGGTGCTAGATGGCGTCGAGTGTTCTTAGGGGAGCACGAAAGAGGAGTCGCGCTGCAGTACAAGCCCCATACATAGTTCATTGTGACGGTGGCAATGCATTGTGTTTCTATTTTCATTCAGTTCTAACGCACTACCGTAGACAGTCATCCTGCCGCAATATTTGTTTTACATGTCATTTGATATTCTACTGAGGTAACGTATCCTTACAACATTTACCTTTTGTTTAATCCATGAGTTTATTCTGTGAATTACTTTTCGATATTCCCCCGCCCCCTACTGCTGAGTCATCTTACCATAGTTAGTTCTGAATATAATAATAGGGAAATAGTGCTTCACATAACAAAATTGAAGAATATGGGCTTTTATTTTATCATGCTTTACCATTACGGGCATACAAACGTGCTTTGTGACTAGAAGTTTAGCAAAAGCTCTCGAATTTAGAGCCTTAGAATGCAAGAAAGGAAAAAAATTGGAAAAATAAGCTATGGGGTTTTAGGCACCAAAACCACGATCTCATTATGAAGCACGCCGTAGTATGGGACGCCCGAATAATTTTGACCACCTGGGGTTCTTTCGCGCGCACCTAAATTTAACTACATGGGTGTTCTCCCATTTCGCGTCCATCAAAATGTGGCCGTCGCGGCCGGGACTTGATCCCGCAACCTCGTGCTTAGCAGCGCAAAACGGAGCAAAAGAAATTACTTTCAATATCCCGTGTAAGAGGGAATGATACAGAACCTCGTGTCGAGGCACCTCCGAGAAAAGATCGTGGAATACGGCATACTAACAGCTTCTGAAATACAATAACATGTACCTTAGTGACAAATATGAATATTATCCCAGCAAAAATAAGGCTTGCAGCGAAATTCACTGTGCTGTGTTTGTTTGCTTGAGTAGCATTGCATTTCCGTCCTACCGGGCACTAAGATTGAATTAGTAGTCCACATATATTGCAATAGAGCAAGACACAAATATTTCTCAAAACACACAAGCTGAACAACTCAAAATTCAAAGTGATTTTCATTTCTTTTTTCGCGCTCGCTGATATCTGCACCCGTGATTTACCGCGTCTCCTGAAAATACCGCTTCCCATTGCTCGCATAACAGAAAAAAAAATGAAGCTGCAACAGATAAACATATAAACATACGTTTACCGCGGGGAATTGACAAGTTGTGCTCAAAGTTAAGTGCGAACACTACGCCCCCTCTCCTCCTCCCCTTTCGTTTTCACATTCGCCTTTCCCTAGCAGGGCACATTCTGCATGCATAAAAATAATGATGAACCAGAGGCGCTATAGCGCAGCGTTCGCATAGACTGATTATAAAATTGCATTAGGGCAACTTACAGAAGCAGAACTATATTGAACATCATTCGCACTGATTTTTCTTTCCTTCAAAGCCCCAAACCTGTCCGCGAAAGAGTTGCCGATACAGTGGCTTACATTACTGGTGCGTAGACAAACTTTTGCCCCTACGCGTAAACACTAGGGATGCAGAACGCATGGCATGGACTGCATAAAACAGTTGGAAACGTTACCCGAGGTTGCAATGTTCCAGATACTTTTAAACGGAAGAATCTGCCTCCACACGTGCATGGCAGCATCCTCATTGCAGGGCTAGCAAGCCACACGCATCGAACTTCGTTGAACGCGCTGTCGGAATTCATGGAGGTGTGGAGTGCGCATTAGTTTTGTTACGCAAACAACCGAAATCCCTTCCATGGAAGAGCAGACGATTGATTATATTGATTATTCTTTGAACCGACTGAAAGGGCTAGGCGCTGCTTGAAAACGGCATAGCAGTGCGAGGATGACGGGAAAGCGCCGAAAGCAACACAACCACGAAGGCTGCGACGTGAATAAATTATACTCGGTAATACAAGAAGGCAAGTTTTTCAGCGTTTTCTTTATAGATGTGCGTAACTGAACAATGAATCTCAGCAAAATAGAAGGAAGATCGTTCTTCAGCTGTTTCTTTCTTTTTTCTTTCTTCTCTTTTGTAGACATCCAACGCCTAACATGTTGCAAATAATTTGCTGTTACATACGAACTGAGGGAAAACAAGTAGAGGGTAGCAAATAAGCATTCGCGCGTATTGTTTAGCCTCCACTAATCAGATTTCTTGCACCTGTTACAATGCTCATTGTCGTTCCAAATCCTCTCCAAGCGACAACACGCATTTGCGAGCATGGCGTGATAACTTCACTGGCGCGTACCATTCGCTGTTGGTACTTCGTGGAAAGTCTTAACTGCACACCGACTTTAAGCGTGGGGCCGTCCGTGCATGTATTTCAATGGCCGCAACACGCCATGCTGCTACCATCGAGGACGATGTTTCATACACCGAAATGTTGCCAGGGAGAATTACGGTGGTGTCCGCCTGCAGCTGACGTTGGAAATGAGTTCTAAGTCGAAGGAATCTCACATCTCCTTTATTTTAATTCATCGTCAGTAAAGACAATCGGTTCCCATAGAGTTCTAAGTTGCCTTGCTGTAGGTGAACCCAATAAATTTGCCACAGATTGGGGAAACCGCGACGGAGGACTCACGTCAAGGACTCGCGCTTAGAAGGCGGCGAAATTTCTTTTCTTGGAAGGACAAGAAATAATGGAAAAGAAAGCGTAAAGCCTACTGTTGGCGTTTATACATTAGTCTATTCCAGCATTCTACAAAGAAAATAATATCTTTATATATCAGAAAAAGCATTTCTGGTACCGAACTTCGAGATAACCAAAGCGTGGCCTCGCAAGATACATGCGCAGAATGCTGGTTATTAACGGCTCTTCTTGCAGGACACCTCCCACTCTACTGACTGATATGTGACCTTCAAGCACGTATACTTAGTTTATTATCATCGTAGTGCTCTTGAGAATATTTCTTTTTATGCTTTTATAAATATTAGTAACATATTGCGAGTAGACATTTTTAAATATGAACGGGATGAATAAATGCATGAACTGTGTGCAGAACCAAATATTTGTTATAAGAAACGTGTGTTTTTGACCACGCAGGTTATATAACTCTTTGTAGCCGTTTGAGATATTCTCGCAATAAAATACATTTACTTTCGGGACAAGTCTGAGAGGCGAGAACGTTTTCAGTATGAAATAACCTCAAGTCGTTTTTCGATCGGCTAGGGTGAATGCCTGCGGGAAGAAACTATGCATATAAGGCCGCAGGAAGAGTGGAGAAAAAGATTGAAGACGTGCTAAGTTTGGCTTTTATACGCCTTTATGGGGGTAAAAAAAATCAGTGACTATTTAGTGGTAAATGCGAAAGAACTGCGTTTGCGTTACATTGCACCTATTTGCGTTCCCCGAGTGATTGCTTAAACCTTCGTCACCACATTGCAAAGTTCTGCCCAGTTTTCTGATCAGACATTTTATTGACAAATTGATGAACTGAGAATGAAGCGGCGATAAATCAGGGTTCGAACGCTAGCCACTCTAACCTGAAACACAATACTTCCAAAAACCACTTACCTTCGTAATATGAGTTCAAGCTCTACACAAGCCGGAACTGCAGACGCCCTAAACGAATAAACATCCTGCTTTAAACGAATAAAAGAATAAACATCCTACTCTAAGCAGGTCAAACCGTCCTGCTTAGAGTAGGTGTCAACACTGATGCCGCTGATTGCTGCCTTGTCGCCATAGACACCTCACCACTGTTTGCAACGACACCATCATCAACTATGAGCTCGGAACTTTCCGTGTACCTTCAATATTGCTCCATGGTGAAGCCACACGAAGAAGAACAACGTCAATGTTAGCTACCCACGTGCCAATCAAAATTTCATGAAATCACGTAAACATCGCCACTTGTGCCTTAGGTGGAATGGAATTGTGGTTCTGCGCACATATAGTGTGCAGCCGCCACGGACTTTTAAATATTGAAGAACTCTGGCGATGCATGACAGATGGCGCTTTGCTTCGATACAGTATCATCATCAATGACCGGAAAAAGCAGGTGACAGCGGGGGCAGAAATTTTCGAGAGTGCGAAGATTACTCGAGTAAAAATAATTCCAATTTTTTATCTTCATTGTTGGGTAGTGTGCGAGGAAATACGGTTGGCACTCTTCTCTCGGAACGAATGAATAATTATCTACAAGCATATACTAGAGTTAAGGGGCAACTTGTTGCGGGTATAACTTGGCAATATGCTGGCAACAATACAATTGCCAACCTGCATAAAAATTGGGCACAAATGTTCAACTATAGGCAACAATGTTATCTTTTCATTTCAACTGTTCTCGCTTGAAAGATTGTTTTTATACTGAAATAATATTCATCATTGGTGAGCACGTCGTTACAAATATTTTGGAACCTTCGAAATTATACCGGTCGCTGCATTTTCCTTAAATTTAACTACATCGTCTAGAGAAGAAGAAACGAAAAGGTTCGGTATAGCATGGAAATATAACAAAGTTGGAGATAGCGTTTGTTATCTCATCAAACAGGACATTCTGCCTATAGTGTGTGCCTCACAAAAGTTTCGCAAGTGTTGCAGGAAATTTCTGCTGCACAGTGGGCCGACCATGCCGTGGTTCCGACTAGCTCAAACGCTTGCTTTACGCTCGTATTGTTGGTTCTAAAATGCTGCACATTTACTTGCACGGTAGCGGTGATACGAATAACGAAATTTTTTTAACAACAATGACATTGCTTGAATTTCTTACTTAGAGCCTGCTTTATTTCCCTAACTGAACGCTTCGCTGCATCTCCCTCGGGTTTTTCAACGAGCTTATACTTTCCGGAATGTATGATTTGCCAGTGCCAGGCTGTTTGCAGCGTCTCATTTCCTAGTCTGATCGCAAAGTCGTTACGCTCTTGTAGTTCTTGCCGAAAATATAGCATAAACGCTATGTTTTTGTGGTTTCTAGAGTAATATATGGGCGCATACGATACGTAGCGGCTTGTGCAGTGGCTGCTGGAAGTTTCCGCCGGTTATCAGTCTCACATTACTCAGGAGACTCGCAGTTCCTTCCTCTATAATTAAGTTTATCTCCATTTGAGTATACCTGTGCTAACGGTCCTTTTCTTTCTTAATCTTATTTTTGACCTGCTTCCTAAAAAATATTGGCCTGCCTTACCTGCAACAATCCCATCATCGCCAGGATACAGCCTAAGCTTCTAAGCTCTTCAATATTTGATTTCACCTCTGCTAACTTTCCTGCTCTGTTGCTGTATTACAGAAGGAAGCTTTATAGGCAAACATAGTAACTGCAATACAGCTCCGTTCCTTAACGTCTACTCGAGACTTGATTTATCATATCACGTGATGTTGGCACAGCTTAGCCGCAAAACGAGATAAATTCAGGGCTTCGAGCGTCCGAGAGTCGGCTAATTACAGCATTGATTAACGTTAGTTCCAGAGACAGTTCAGAAGTCATTTTTCATGGCATGTACCCTGTAGAACTTTCGCACACTGTAACGCACTCAATTCCGCAAGCACAATAGCTCAACTGTTTTTCGTTAACGTCTTTTTAAGGCGCCGCGCCGTTCCCGACCGAAAGCATGGTTGCCACTTTCTACTGGACCTCATTTGGTCCCTCTGCTAATGTGAAATGCGCCTAGAGCGCTATCACTTGGTCATTTACAAAGGAACAAAAAGTTTGCAAGCTCATGTCGTGTCGTATAGTGTGATTTCGGGCAGTTAATCAAGCGTTTGTGATCGTGACAGTCGCTCGGTTAACGCAAAGGAACCGCTGGAGGCAATTAAGTGCGATGTGGCCCTTCGCTTCTCTAAGCTTCCAAAGAAAACTTGTAACGAGCTCGTTAGAGGGCGCTTTGCGCCACTGGGAGAAGAGAATAGCAAATCGTGCCGCACAATGGTGACTCCCTGCCACCTCTGGAACGCCTCTCGTGATTAATCATGTGCACCATTACTGTTGCTAGTACTATTTTCATTTCCCCAAGTTTGTGTCATCGGCTCGCCGTGGTTAGTCTGACCACGCAGCACATTGCGTTTGACAGAACGTGATTGCGCTGCATAACAACAATTACGCAGCTTTTCGTAAATAGTCCCTCATTGCATATATCGTGTTATTGGTATTCCATCTTCTCCTGCCGTTTTTCCCTGGTTCATGTCTTGCAAGGCTCTTACAACTTTATCGCCAGTTATAGAAGAAGCCTCTGTATCCTGCTCATTACTATTTAGCAACGAGGTAGTGTGGCTGCTCTGGCTACTATACAGGTAAGTATAGAATTCTTCCGCTGCTTTTACTATATCTTCCAGATTGCTGATGGTATTACCCTGCTTACTTTCAGTGCATACATCTGGGTTTATGTTATGCAAAGTTTACTTCTCACTGATTTCATGCTGCGTCCATTTTTACTGCTTCCTCAGTATAATTTGGAATATCCCGTATCTACTCCTTCTTGATCTGTTTTCACAGTTCTGCGAATTCTATCTGATCTTTTGAGTTCGACGCTTTCATTCTTTGTCGTTTGTTTATTAGGTCCTTTATTATTTGGGAGGGCGTACCTACTGGTTGCTTTGGTGCCTTACCTCCTACTTCACTTGGTGCTTCAGAAGTCAGCCTAGTTGCGGTTTCATTCATTGCCCTATGCCATCTTCATCGCTCTATTCTAAGGTTGCATATTTGTTTGCAAGCTCCAGGCTGAATTGGTCTGCTAGTGCCCTTACTGCATCTAGGTTGGCCTATTTTTTCTTGACCGATATTACTCTTTTTCTCTACATATACAGGAAAATCCTAGACCTCACTACACTATGTTCACTGCACTTTACCCTACCTAATACTGCATCATGCACTATGCTGCGACCGGCAAAAAGTATGAAATCTATTTCAATTCTCTTTTCTCCATTATGGCTTTTACAAGTCAACTTTCTGTTGCTACGCTTCCTAAAGAAGATATTCATTATCGGAGCTTATTCCTTTCCGTGAATTCCACCAACCTCTCCCCTATAGTGTTCTTAGAATCGATGCCGTAGTTGCCAATTGCTTGTTCACCAGCCTGCTTTTTCTGCACTTTTGCATTGAAATCGCCCATGACTACAGTATAATAAGTATACTGTAGTCTGTACTGTACTAAGGACAATAATTTTTTCGCAGTGGCCTCCTGGTTTGCACTTGGTTTGCGTCTGGTATTTCGCTTCGATTAAGTTTACTTATTGAGTGCACGTATATTATTGATGTTTACTTACCTAGTCTTATCAGTAGCAGAGATGCTGTAGGCCGCATTCTGTGCAAATCAGCGACAAGTGTAAATTGTTATATTTTCTTCTTTTGTTTTTGTTTTTTATATGTTTACTTTTCCAGTTACTTTTGAATACTTTAGGCATCCATCTTTGGGTGTACCTATGTCTTATTCAGGCTATTGCTCCCCTATAAGCATTATCTTTAAGAAAAGCATTAATGCACTCGAATCCTTTTTGCAGCAACTTATCCCCGTCTTGCTTTCCTCTATTGACATTTTTTGCATTACGAGAGCACGTCTCATAAAATCACCACACCATGTACAAGATTATTCAGAACATGGTGCTTAGTGTATGTCATTTTTGACAATAAATCACCATATACGCGCACATCTCATGCTCTGTGGCTTCAATTGTGGGCAGTAGATAAGCGGAGAGCCAGTAAACTAACCTGCTATTTGCTTCTAAGGAAGTACCATATATTTGAATAGCATGGGTACTGGTTATCAAAGCATGCAACGGACTCCATTCATTGTGCATGGTTCCTAACATTCTTTACGCAACTTTCTATGGCAAGCTTTATTATATGGTGAAGGTAAATAACGTTTTCCTTGTTCTATGAGTCGCACCCGCAGTGACATCTCTTTCTCAGGCCGAAACTCTATGTCTCAAAGAAGTGTAGTTAATGCACAAATTTTATCACTGCCGTCACAACGACTAAGGAGCTCTTGCGGGTACCGCAGTCGTCCGACAAATGAATGCACTGAACATCGTCGAATGGCTGTGTTGGCTCCTCGCTCCCGTGAGAAAGGTTCACAGTAGCAACTACGGCCAGGTGAATATTACCAAACATTACCGGTTTAAGCTACTGAGAGGCCCTTCTGCACTAGATGCCTCTAAACGTTGATGTTGTGCTCTTGGAAAGTGTAGGCTCTCTCATGTAGCAAGAACTATAATACGTTCAGTCAGTGAGGTGAGTATGATGACAAATTTCCAAAATAAACCTAAAAAAATTGTTGAGCTCCTTTCGCAAATAACTTTAGTGGGTTAGAACGTCCTGTCTGTTTCTCGTGCACCTTGCAAATGACGCCAGAGGACACGGAGGACTAATTGGGAAACATCAGTGTGAACACAAAATGCAGTGCAGACAAGGCCCTATTAGCCCTTTCTTTTATACGGCATAGTTTACAAGCCACGAAAAATCAACTTGACAGCATAAAATTATGTTTTTCCCCCTCGCTTGCTTTAAAGTCAAGCTCGTTGTATCTCTGCCGTCTGCTTCACCGATGCTCTCTCACCGAGAAAACAACTTGTGTAACCGGTATGTGCCTTTGCACATGTAGCTCAGGGCTAGTTCCCATAATTTAGTCAATGCCTCATGACTGATAAGTACCAGGTGATATATGCCCTATTGACAAGCAGAACAAGAACCAAAGAAAAAAATCGGCCTCATAAAGATTATAGGAGCCGGCTACAACGATGTGAAGAAGGTCAGCAGAACTGCGAGTAATGTGAAGGCTTCGATGTTGTGGTGTGCCGCTCTGTAAGATGATCCCTCCTCTTCTCCTCTCCACCTTCTCCTCTTCTGTGAGCTGCAGAAAAGGACTCCGGCAACGCGATGCACTGGTTAACGGCTCGGCTCTCTACATAATTACGCAATGAAAGAACGAACGCTGTCTAAAATCTTGTCTTCAACAAATACGCACCTTCAGCTCATCATTTCTTTAATAAAGTCAAAAACTTTCTAGAAGCATTCGGATATTGCCTTACGTTGACGAGCATCGTGGATAATTCCTCCAATATTCTTTTGGTAACTGATGATTGTGAGAGCGCCCTTAACTATAACCATAATGCTATAGTGACGGGGATATAGCAGCCGATGCAGAACCTTTGTAATAGCGGACCTTTCTGTCTGGGTTCCCTACTGAAAGGGTACACCTCACTTTAGCGATTATGCGGTTAGCGGCCCGTCATAACAGTGCATAGACTATCATACACTATTCAGACGAGAAGCGACAGGCTGGACATCGGAAGTCGGCTGACGATCGCGGGAGTATGCTTCAGGTTCTTGTTCTGGCAGCGTTCGATAAGGAGGTCGGAAGGGCTAACCTGGACATCTCGGTGCACTGGTGGTCACCACGAAACGCCGGCGACAAAAGCGGGCAACGTGACCTGGAGTTCCGCAAGCGTAGCAAATCGCTACGCTTGGCTGTGGCCCGAAAGGCAGCGCCACTGGTGGTTGAATTGGAGGCTGAGGGGTCAAAACCGACAGAGGACGTGGCTTCAAGACGGCGTTCGCGTACGGCGTGGCGACAAGGGTCGGTGGAGAGGCCGACGGCACCGCAAATGATAGCGGCACGGCGATAGCAGTCGGCTGGCAGGCGGACGGCAAAACCTGGGTGACCTGCCTCTGTGTCACCTGTCGGATGGCCGGAGACAGATAGTGCGGAGGCGCTTGCGTGGCTGGGAAGAACGAAAGCTGCCAAGTAACTTCCTCACGCACAATCTCCTTGATCTGTGCCAGGGGCGCCGTGTGGTGGCCACCGATGGTCAACGCGGAGAGGGAACCGTCTGTTGATATATGCCGCCGAGCTAAGACGTGTTGCTTACGTAGTTCATCGAAGCTCTGGCACAGGTTCACGATTTCAAACACGCTGCGTGTATCCTCAGCCACTAACATATGAAAGGCGTCGTCGTCTATGCGTTTCATGATGTGGTCAATCCTGTCTTGCTCAATCATGGAAGAATTCACGCACTTGCACAAGTCAATGGCACCTTCAATACATCTCGTGAAGTTCTCGCCCTGCTGCTGCGCTCGACCGCGTAGACGCTGTTCAGCACGAAGCTTGCGCACTGCGGGGTAGCCGAACACTTCCGCGAAGCTCGTCTTGAAAGCGGTCCAAGTGGCGAAGTCAGACTCATGGTTGCGGAACCATAGGTTTGCGACGTCTGTTAGGTAGAACAGGACGTTGCGTAGTTTCGTAGCGTCGTACCACTTGTTGTGTGCGCTCACGTTTTCAAAACCACGACAGCCAATCTTCTACATTATGGTCATCGGTGACGCAAAAGAAAGCAGGATAGCGCTGGCGCAGCACGCTTGACACTATGACCGATGGAGATTGGGCCGCGGCTTGCTAGGTGGCATCATCGGGCATTGTCGGAGTGGCGGTGGGCCCCGTCCGGCTTCGGAGCTCCAGGTTGGAAAAGGGTGCCCCGAACATCCACCACTTTAATAAGCGGATTTATTGTCGACAAGTGACAGACGAAAAACCAACGTAGTCCCAAGGGAGCAAAGCTCTCGGCGTCAACGGCTCGTGATCTGCGCTCGCATCCTACATCGACGATAGCGCCCTTTTAGGGCTTGCTTCTTGTTCTTCTTCTTCATTACATTATTATTATTATTATTATTATTATTATTATTATTATTATTATTATTATTATTATTATTATTATTATTATTATTATATTTCCACTTTTCTTCTCATATGCAAAACCGCCCGTCATTTTTCCTCTGTTTAAGTCTGGCTGTAGGACCAATGTCTCCAATTATCACCCGATTCCCCTTCTCTGTGCCACGCCTAAGGCTCTTGAGCTTGCTCTTGTGAACATATTGTCTTTTACTGTGAATATTTCATTGATTTCGAATCAGCATGGATTTCTGACCGGCCACTCGTCTACCACAAATCACCCGCCAAGGTTGTTCAGTGGCTATGGTGTTGGGCTGCTGAGCACGAGGTCGCGGGATCGAATCCCGGCCGCGGCGGCCGCATTTCTATGGAGGCGAAATGCGAAAACACCCGTGTACTTAGCTTTAGGTGCACGTTAAAGAACCCCAGGTGGTCGAAATTTCCGGAGTCCTTCACTACGGCGTGCCTCATAATCAGAAAGTGGTTTTGGCACGTAAAACCCCATAATGTAATTTTCTACCACAAGTCTCGGAAGTTTCAAGACACACATCCCCGCGCTCATATTTCAAAGGGTGGAAGTGGACGCTATATACTGTGACCCCAGCAATTCTTTCAATGTATTGAACCACTCAATGCTTCTGATCGAGCTTACACACTTTGGTACTGACTCATCAATCGTCAATTTTTCGCGCAGTTATCGTCCTAATAGATAATGCTATGTTAACATCAATGGCCCAGCGTCATCTTTTTACATGGAAAGTTGCGGCAGCCCTCAAGGATCAGTATTAGAACCACTCGATTTAAAACCTTTATTAATGACGTTCTTTCCACTATTTCGAATTCTTCATTCTTTCTGTACGCTGATGACATCAAGATCTTTAAGGAAATTCATGCTGTTGGTGACTTTCGCATGCTACAGTCTGTTGTGTTTTCTTTTTCTGAATTGTGAAAAGATAATAACCACACCTTGAATGCTGCTAAGACCAGAGTCATGACTTTCACGCGCAAAACAACAGGCATTTCCTTTTCTTATTCTGTAGATTCTGCGCCATTGCGTAAGTCTGTGGTATCAATGATCTAAGTGTACTTTTGATATAACCTTACGTTTTTCTGCTCACCCTAAACCTGTTGCAATGCGGGGTATGCGCTCTATTGGCTTTCTTTGCAGGTTATCCAGGAAATTCAATGCTCCTACACCGTTCTGCAAGTTGTACACAACAAATCGGTCCTCCTCAACTCGAATACTCGTCGTTTGTCTGGAATGACATCTCTAGATGAAGCAGTGACATAATAAATCTGGTCCGAAAACGTTTCTAGGCATATATCACCACCACAACTCAAGCACCGACACAGGACCTTATTCTAATACTGTTGAATTGTCATCGCCCATACTTCGCAGCTGACGTAATCACGCTGACCTTCTGCTTGTTTTCAAACTCCTTCATGGTATTCTGACCCAACGCGAACTCCTGAAGGAGTTCGCATCGGGTACAACTTACACAAGTAATTCATCATGATACAACTAATTAGTTGTATCATGATTCACATTCCGCGGAAAATCACCACAGAAAACAGACCTTTCCATGTTTCTGCTTGCCATCATGAGCACTCAACAGTCCACACAATACTGAGTCTTTAAAATGCTTATTTTCATGATCTCGGTATTTTTTATAACTCGCTGGCATTGTTGTTTTCTGAGCTTTCCCTTGTTGTGTAATATTTTCACACATTACTCAACTGACCTTTTCCTCCTTTTTCTTTTGTATTCACCTTACACCTTGTTGTATTTACACCCTCCTTTTTAAAGTTTGTCTTTTTATTGTTTTTTTTACTTATATGTCAGGCAGTCAGCTTTTTAATGCATGCATGCGCCAGCACTCAGGCCTTATGGTTGTTCCTGGGCACGGTAAATAAATCATTTATGATTGATTGATTGATTGATTGATTGATTGATTGATTGATTGATTGATTGATTGTGGTCACATAAACAGAAAGAAAAAATATGAAGGCCAACTTTGCCACCACCACAAGGAGGGTCTTAAAACCTATCGTCTTTTCCAGGAGGTGGGAATAAAAGCACAGAAATGGAAGACAGAAAGAAAGGAAAGAAAATCTGGAGAGACAAGCAGTAAACAGAAATAACAAGTTGCCGCCTACGAGCATTATGCTAGCAAAGACGCTATACTCTCTCTTCTAAACATTTTGTTAGCTTCTTTACTCCGTTTCCCACTCCCCACTTTGTTCTTGTACGCACGGTCTGATATACAGCGTTACAGCCGTTCTCACCTAAGAGTGAAAAAATAGCATGGCGAGAAATTATAACGCAAGAACACTCGCTTTCCACAGCTTAGACATGTGGCATTTTACTAAAGCGAAGAAAAGCGAAACACTGGGCCAATGTTACGATAGCGGGAAAGGAGGCAGATGGAGATAGCGCGCTCGACTGAAAAGAAGCTCCGCTGTGAGAGTAGGGAAAGCGCAAATCGCCATCAGGAAAAAGGCAGCACCATGATTGGGCGCTCTGGGAGGGACTTTCGGCGCGGTTCTGATGGGTTGCCTGCGCTCACACAGGATTGATGCATCGTTGTTGTTACTTAATGTGCCATCTTGCCAGACCCTGCGCGCGGGCAATTCACATTTATTGCATTTTTTGGCCTCTGGCTCTTTCGTTTTGTCGCTTTCCCGACACACAATCCAATTGTCTGTCCTACCAGAGCAGTGCCATTCTTACTATACTTTCGCGTCGCCGCTGTTGAGGACATCCGGCGACATTATTTACCCGCCGCACAATCCGTGAAACGCTCGTTTCCTTTATTAATACGGCTCTTCTTCTTTTCTTCTTTTCTCACAAACCGGGGCTAACTGCACTCAACAAATGCTGACAAACGACGTCGTTTACCTGCCCCTTTCCGCAGATGGCCCTGTGCGTGGCGGTCTCAATGTCCGACCTGGCGCTGCCCTGCTAGGTCACAAGCAGCTTCTATAAAGTTAGGTCATAAAAGCAGCGAAAATGATCTCGTCTCGAAAGTGACGTGCCTTATCATTTTATAACTATACGAGTTGGCAATGGAAGATTGTGAAAAGTGGTACCGCGATTTTTTAACGATAACTAATGCGCTTCTCCCTCCAGGAGCTCTTTTGCTGGTAATGGCATGTTCAATTACATAGAAAAGTGGGCAAAATTTCTTCTAACGATACTGTCTTTAATATCGCCATCTACAATGTCTTTGCAAGATGACATTTTTATTGCTCAATATTGTACTTGTGTTGTTTACTCAAAATGTTTTAACACTGCTTGAGCCCATAGATATAGTTAAATGTCGCGGTGAACTCCTCCAAATATCTTCGGGATAGAGATTCAGTGAGTGTATTAAGAAGTAAAGGGGGGGGGGGGGGAGAGTTTCACAGTGGTCGCGGGGGTCGTGGTGGCTAACCTATACGTGAGGAACGGGAATTGAACGAACAAAGATATGAAGTACAAAAGAGAAGGAGAGTCATTGTGCGCGCACCCGCTGATGAACGTTCCCTTTAGTATATAGTCGCAAGTCCACTAAAAGAATAAAAGCCCCTGTAGGAGATTGCTAGGAATGATGAGAAGTCAGGGAGAGAAGTGGCACTTGGGCGAGTTGTTACGAACTTTGTGAAATGCATGCACGACAGAACAACATCACTAATCTAGTCAGTTGTCTTTGTACTTCAAATAAAGAATGAGAGAGCTTGAAATGTGAAGAAGAGCCGAGGATTTTGAACCGAAATACCTGTGGCGTTGGTAATAAAACACTACCATTAGAAGCAATTATACTGAGCCACAATTCTCATGTCATCGTCATTACTTTTTTGCGTGCAGTTATTGATGACATTGACGTGTTTCCATCTTCATACGTGGTATATCAGTATGGTCAAACTAGGAGGTGTTGTGGCGTTGCTGCTTTGGTAATGTTAAAGCGACGGTAATAATTTTTCGTCAACTAAACAGTGATGCACAAAAGGGCTTCTTTAGGTTTGTCAGTTTGAGGGCGCCCTATTCTTTGGTTCCTGTTTGTCACCCACCAAATTTGTCGCCGCACTTACAGTGAGGCTTGCGTGACCTAATGTCAAATTTTTTTCATTACACAATAGCCCTGCAAGCGATTCGAACTTTCCTATAATAGACAACAATGGCTGATCGAACCAGTCCATTCTCTGTGGATGTGCTAAGTTTTTAGCTTGTGTCCTAATCGATCGCGACTTGCATCACCTAGCGCTGAAACCTGCACGAGTGCGCTATTCTTCCTACCTGCCACGGTATCTCAGTGGCTGCGGCACCGCGATACGTCTCTCAAGGTCACAGGCTCGGCCCCGGCCATGGCGTCCGCATTCGGATGATGGTAGAATGCAGGTACCTTCGTATTCTTCGATTTGGGAGCATGATTAGGAAGCCAAAGTGGTGGCCAAAGTAAATCCGGAGTCTTCTACTAGGGCGTGTCTCATAATGAGATCCTGCTTCTGGCCCGTCCACAGCGGAAAGGGGACATGAAACGCTTTTCCAATAATCATAGAATAGCCTCAATTATAAGCGATGTCGCCACACAAATCTCATGCGAGAATTTGTTAATCCTTGAAATAAGAATGGATTTATCTCACGAATACGCTGGCATTCTTTAGCTTTTCGTCTCCAGTCGTGCGCTCGAAGCCACACAGCCTAGAATGCAAAAGAGAGAAGCTCGACCTAAAATTGAGTGTCGCGGCAGCAAAAAAAGGCTTGTCGCGGCACACCATGGCGGCCACTGTAGATTACGCTAAGCAGGACGCCACTGCTCCCTCGGAAACTGGGCCAAGCAGACCTACCTGCGCGCAATTGTCGTCCCTATATAGTAGCAGTGCGAAGATCAATGGATTGTTATGGATTGTTCTGCCTTTCGGAGGACGCAGACACTCACACACACACACACACACACACACACACACACACATATATATATATATATATATATATATATATATATATATATATATATATATATATATATATATATATATATATATATATATATGTCAATTATTGAAGTAAATTTAGTAATTATGTGTTACTGATAATTCCCTCGCGATCAGAAAATCAACCAATAGCATTGCTGGGGGTCCATCTGCTCGGGACGACGTTACATAACAGCATTGCGGAGGCGAGAGTAAGCGACCTTTTTTCTGTGCTTGACAGAACATTAGATATTCCCTGCTGTCTCCATCGCAATAATATTTGGCTCACATGCTCACAGCACCCTTTATGACAGATCGGCAACGTTTTCCTGCTGTGTTCAATAAGTAAACGTTTCAGACCCCCTTTGAAAAAATATGGAAAATTATCATCGTGGAAGTAGCCCGCACCACCCACATCAGTTGGTACCGAACAACATAAAAACACCATAGTGAAGTGCGAGGATATAGAGAGAAATTGCGCACACAACCAGGAAAATAAACTTTTGAAGCGGTCATCCACTTGTCACAGTGGCATCTATCCATTGTTCTTGGACCATGTTGATTCATGAATATGTAGACTCCTAATCACACTATTTATTCTGAAGTCTTGACTTGTAGTGCGCCTCAACTTATTTAAATACTCTTATCTAAAATAAAATAAAATAAAATAAAATTGTGACTTTGGCACGTAAAACCCCAAATTGACAAAACATGATATTAAGCGTGTGGCGCACAAAAAAAGGCATTCCTGATCACTTCAGTGAGTTTTTCCAGAGTGTTCTTGCTGATGGGTTTGAAAGGCTTGAAAGTTAACGCTTGCGTAATAATAACGTTAAATTTTGTTGTTACTCTAACTTAAGCAGAACTCAGTGTCCCTTCAGTGCTGCTGTACCTGAAAACTAAATCCTCACCCAGCCCTGATAATATTCCAAATTATTTTATTCGTTGATGTGCAGAAATTAGGTTTTTTTTTTTTAAACGAAGCTTTCTTCGTCTCTTGCTTTTACCATCAACTTACCACTCTAGTATTGCACTAAACGCTGATGAACCCAAACATTGGCCATAAATTTCGCCGCAATTTGTCGCCTCCGAATGCTAACAGCACAGCAACCTTTGCTTGCGCCGATTCCCACAGTGCGTAGGATCCGCCATTTATGTTGCCTGCTAAGCTTCCATCTTATGGCGAGCGGCACTCTTCGTTTCTGTATTTGAAAAAGAACATTCTTTGGTGGCTACTAATAACAGGCCCATATTGCTTACTTCGTCCTGTTTCAAGATTAGCGAGGCCATCATGGCAAACTTTGTAACGAAGTTTCTTGAGAAAGACGTACTTTCTTCTCAGGAACAAGGTTAGAGAAAAAGATTTTCGACACGACGAGGAGGACGACAGTGGAAGCTACGGGCGGATCCAGCCCTGCAGAGGCATGCCGGCAATTCCTCTGTCCGAGCACCTCGCTTTACCGTGCGGGGAAAAAACGTGCCTAAGAACACGCAGTTTATCGCCGCGCGCAGTTCACTCCGCATCCAACGGGGCTAACAAGTGCATTGCGTGGTTGGCGAAGGTTAGCGTTACAGGCTAAGCTTCACCACTCTTTTAATACAGCAATGTCTTTAAAAAGCTTCATGGGGTGGCGAGACACCTCTGCCCTAAAGATCCAATGTGCTACTCAGGAAGATCAATTCGCCCACGGTAGCGCACGGACCGACTCTATGCCTGAATTGTGCACAATTTTACAAGTACACTGCATAAAGAAGAAAATTGTTTAATATCTCCAGATGTCACTAAAGCGTTCGACCTAGATTCACATGCCAACTTTATTCTCAAACTTGAATATACTGGCATTCCCGCATATCTGATAATTTTGGTAGCAGCGCAATTACCTGCATGCACATAACCGGACATTTTTGTCGAATTTGCTTTTAGCCCGTTAGCGGTATTTTAATGCATCCCTCAAGTGAGCGTTTTGGGACTCTTATTGTTCTTAGTATACGTAACATTTCTGAAGTATCACCTTTTCCCTCATAAATGTCGTTTGTGTATGTTCATACTTCAGATCCATCTTTCCCTCCTGAACTAGAGCATCAAATTCCGCAGTATTCTGTAAACATTGATGTGAACAAAAATAATAAATAGGTAAATAAAGAACTAAATCAATAGTTGACAAGTGCACGTTGTCATTTTGATGTGTTTAGCCTGATTATCACGTAAAGGCGTGTATATGAGAATTTCTGTCAGCATTATGCCCCATCATGCCATAAGTTTACGACCATAAACTGAGGAAGTGGAAGTAGGCAGATAAGGAAAAAAGGAAACCGATAAGGAAAAACAACTCATTCGCGCTTACATACAACAGCGTTCACGACGCAATCAAAGGTGGTCGCAGAGCCCCGTTATCTTCGAAGAATGCCTATGTGATGCGCAAAGCTGGTGCATTTATTCCAAGTAGAATTATGTTTCCTAAGAGTGCATCACTGATGCGCCTTGAATTTGCGTTGTACAATTAGCTATGCGTGTTACACGAGAAACGGTCGGTATTGCATTGCGCTACAGCTTCCTGAAAACTTCTTCGGAACCACGCTTCGAAGGCAGACTGTATATTTCCGGTTGGGATATAAAGCAGGGTTTAATTGTGTACGGGCTAGCTGGTAGTCCATTGCTAACTTGACTTCAACGCGCACATAGACAACAGGACCAAAAGAACGACGACTACAATCGCTGGTCGTCGTCGTTCTTTCGGTCCTTTTGTCTATGTAAGCGCTGTAGTCAAGTTTGCAACGGGATACATCAACAATAGAAGTCGGTGGTAACTTCGTTAGACAGGATACTAGTAAAGTATCGCAGCGGACGAAAGATCTGATTAAGAAACGCCAATGTATGAAAGCCACTAACCCTACAGCTAGAATAGAACTGGCAGAACTTTCCAAGTTAATCAACAAGAATAAGACAGCTGACATAAGGAGGTTTAATATGGATAGAATTGAGCATGCTCTCAGGAACGGAGGAAGCCTAAAAGCAGTGAAGAAGAAACTAGGAAAAGGCAAGAATCAGATGTATGCGTTAAGAGACAAAGCCGGCAATATCATTACTAATATGGACGAGATATTCAAGTGACTGAGGAGTTCTACAGAGACTTATACACTACGAGTGGCACCCACGACAATAATAGAAGAGGGAATAGTCTAGAAGAATTCGACATCCCACAAGTAACGCCGTAAGAAGTAAAGAAAGCCTTTGAAGCTATGCAACGCGGGAACGCAGCTGGGGAGGATCAGGTAACAGCAGATTTGTTGAAGGCTGGTGGGCCGATTGTTCTAAAAAATACTGGCCACGCTGTATACGCAATGCCTCATGACTCGAGCGTACCGGAATCTTGGAAGAACGTCATTATAATCTTAATCCATAAGAAAGGGGACGCCAAAGATTCAAAAGTTATAGACCGATCAGCTTACTGACCGTCGCCTACAAAGTATTTACTAAGGTAATCACAAATAGAATCAAGAACACCTTAGACTTCTGTCAACCAAAGGACCAGGCAGGACTTTGTAAAGGCTACTCAACAAAAGACCATATCCACACTATTAATCAGGTGATAGGGAAACGTGCGGAATATAGCCAACTCTTATATATATATATATATATATTGACACGTGTACTTGTCTCTATCGGGCGACAAGTTTTGCCGCCGAACAAATGTTATCGCACAGCGCGGGACGCGCCTGCATGTATCCGAAGTTTCTGGAAAGTTATCGATGCTTCTACCCGCTGTCTGTTGTCGCCGAACGTTGTGTTATCTGATTTCATCGCTTGACACGAATGGTGTAGAACATTTTAGAAGGCATGCGGGTCCCAACGTTTAATCTGGAACATTCGATGATTGCTGTATAAAAGCCGACGCGCTTGACCCGCTGATCAGATTTCCGACGATCGCCGACTGTGTTCGCCGCTTTCGTTGTGCTATAAGTGTAGCCTGTTTTGTGGGCACAAGTTCGCCCAATAAAAGTTAGTTTTCTCGTTCACAGTATTGCTACTGTGTTCTTCTACGTCACCACCACGTGACATCTGGTGGAGGTGCCTTACGTCCATGTACCGGACGCCCCCGACAAGCCGTAATACAAGCCCGGACCGCAAAGACAACACCAGCGCCGTCCCGGAACATCGAGCAAGCCGCCGTATTCAACAGCTGCCCCCGGAGCACGGACTTCTACCTGAGAAGACCAAGAAGATTGTGGCCACGGAAACCCCAATGGCAGCCCCAGCGTCCCCCATCGTGCTGCAGCAGCCCAGGGAGCCTCCAACGTTCCGCGGTTCAACATTCGAAGACCCGGAATCATGGCTGGAAACCTACGAACGGATCGCGACATTCAACAACTGGGACTCCGACGACAAGCTGCGGCATGTCTACTTCGCCTTAGAAGACGCCGCCAGAACTTGGTTTGAGAACAGGGAGTCGACCTTGACAACGTGGGACCTGTTCCGTAGCGGCTTCCTGCGCACCTTTACAAGTGTCGTGCGCAAGGAAAGGGCCGAAGCTATGCTGGACGCCCGAGTGCAGCTACCAAATGAGAACGTTGCCATCTTTACGGAAGAAATGAGCCGTCTGTTCCGCCACGCCGACCCGGATATGGCCGAGGAAAAGAAAGTACGCCTACTCATGCGTGGTGTGAAGGAAGAACTTTTCGGCGCAATGGTACGAAGCCCACCGACGACCGTAGCAGAGTTCCTTCGCGAGGCCACCGGCATTGAGAAGACACTCGAAATGCGGAACCGGCAATTCAACCGCCGCACAAGCTCTACCCACTACGCAGGAATTCAATCACTGGCCACGGACGATCTGCGCGAGACCATCAGGGCCATTGTGCGCGAAGAACTGCGCAAGGTCTTGCCTTCGTCGCAGCCTCAAGTGGCCTCTATCGCCGACATCGTGAAGGAAGAGGTGCACCGATCCCTTGGAGTTCCTGAGGTGCAACCAGAAGCACCGCAGCCGGAAGCAATGACCTACGCCGCCGCCGTCGCCCGCCGTCAAGGCCCCCCTGCGCGACCGCGCCAAGGTCCTGCAACACCGCAATTCCGTCGTCCACCGCCGCCACTGCCAGCGCGCCCACCCGTCGCCCAGCGCACCTATGCGAGGAAGACGGACATTTGGCGAGCCCCCGACCACCGCCCGCTCTGCTATCACTGCGGAGAAGCCGGCCATGTGTACCGCCGATGCCCATACCGCGACATGGGACTGAGAGGGCTCGCCGTCAACGCGCCGCGTCCACAGCTTGGGGAGCGCCCACGTGACATTGCCGATTACCTAGCCGCCACTCAGTGGAACTCTCGACGACCGTCCCGTTCGCCGTCACCAGGCCGCTACCTGTCGCCGCAGCGCCGTCCATACACTGGCCCAGCCCGGGGCCGCTCTGCGAGCCCATACCCGGAAAACTAAAAGCAGCAACCGATGGAGGTGCGGTTGCTGTTCGTCGAACTGACGAAGATCCTCCGCCGCCGACGAAGACGACGAAGAAACCATCTCTACGACCTAAAGACGACACGCCGCCGTCCCGAAGAAGTCGGGAAGCCAAGACTACACCGACGAAAGACGACTTGACGACGCGACGTTCCCGCTTCAGTTCAACACGACGCAGCCGTGATCCGACGCCACGACCCAACTGCAACGCCAGACAAAGAACCACCGACCTCGACGTGCTTCTCGACGGCCACGCAGTCACTGCCTTAGTCGACACAGGGGCCGATTACTCCGTAATGAGTGGACACATCGCCGCCCAGTTGAAGAAGGTTAAGACTGTATGGGAGGGCCCCCAAATTCGGACCGCTGGAGGACACCTCATTACGCCGACTGGGATCTGCACGGCAAGAATAACCATTCGTGACCGGACTTACCCTGCCACCTTCGTTATCCTCCAACAGTGTTCACGAGACGTCATTCTCGGTATGGACTTCCTGGACCAACACGGCGCAATCATCAACCTGAAGTCGAAGTCAGTAACGCTGTCGGAAGATAAAGCAATGCCGCCGGAGAACCCTCGTAGTCACCACGCCTTGAGTGTGCTCGAAGATCAAGTGAGCGTCCCGCCTCGCTGCAGCATCGTTATTTCGGTCAGCACCGAAACACCCGCTGACGTAGAAGGCGTCATCGAAGGCGACCAACGTCTACTGCTAGACCATGAAATTTGCGTCGCAAGAGGGATCGCTCGACTGCATGGAGGGAAAACTGAAGTGTTGCTGACAAACTTCAGCCAGGAGTTCAAGCACATCAACAAGGGCACGACGATCGCGTACATCGAGGAAATTCTGGAAACAAGTAATGCGTTTGTCCTCTCGGATTCCGCCGCATCTACCCCGACGACCATGGTTCCCGAACCAGACTACGACATTAATCCAAATCTCCCTATGATTAAGCAACAGCAGCTCAGAAGTCTGCTCCGACGATACAAAAGCTGCTTTTCGACGTCATCGAGGCTTCGTCAAACTCCAGTCGCCAAGCATCGCATAATCACCGAGGAATGCGCTCGCCCACTCCGTCAGAGCCCTTACCGAGTTTCGGCGCGAGAACGTGAAGCTATAAGAGAACAAGTCGACGAAATGCTGCGCGACGACATCATCCAGCCGTCGAAAAGCCCGTGGGCATCCCCTGTTGTTCTGGTAAAGAAAAAGGACGGAACCCTACGTTTCTGCGTCGATTATCGTCGTCTGAACAAGATCACGAAGAAGGACGTATACCCCCTCCCACGGATAGACGACGCATTGGATCGGCTCTGCAACGCTAAATACTTCTCGTCCATGGACCTAAAGTCTGGCTATTGGCAAATAGAAGTCGACGAAAGAGATCGCGAAAAGACCGCCTTCATCACCCCAGACGGCCTCTACGAGTTCAAGGTTATGCCATTCGGACTGTGCTCGGCGCCTGCAACGTTCCAGCGCGTGATGGACACGGTTTTAGCAGGATTGAAGTGGCAGACCTGTCTCGTATACTTGGATGACGTCGTTGTATTCGCCGGAAATTTCGACGATCACCTTAGGAGGCTTGCCACAGTACTAGAGGCCATCAAGTCATCAGGGCTCACTCTGAAGCCAGAAAAATGCCGCTTCGCTTACGACGAGCTTTTGTTCCTAGGCCACGTCATCAGTAAATCCGGAGTACGCCCCGACCCCCAGAAAACAGCTGCCATCGCAAAGTTCCCGCAGCCCACCGACAAGAAGGCAGTGCGTAGATTCCTTGGCATGTGTGCCTACTACAGGCGCTTTGTCAAGGACTTTTCACGCATCGCCGAGCCGTTGACACGTCTAACTAAATGTGATGTTGAGTTCAAGTGGGAAACGCCGCAGGCCGAGGCATTTCAAGAACTCAAACGACGCATGCAGTCGCCGCCCGTACTTGCGCACTTCGACGAGCACGCCGATACCGAAATCCACACTGACGCCAGTAGCCTAGGCCTCGGCGCCGTCCTGGTCCAGAGAAAAGATGGACATGAACACGTGATAGCTTACGCTAGCCGGTCGTTGTCAAAAGCGGAAGGCAATTATTCTACAACCGAAAAGGAATGCCTCGCCATCGTTTGGGCTACAGCGAAATTTCGCCCTTACCTATATGGCAGGCCATTCAAAGTCGTCAGCGACCATCACGCCTTGTGTTGGCTAGCGAATTTAAAGGATCCCTCAGGACGGCTGGCACGGTGGAGCCTCAGACTACAAGAATACGACATCACTGTAACATACAAGTCCGGACGAAAACACTCAGACGCCGATTGCCTATCACGCGCCCCCATTGACCCGCCGCCGCAAGATGACGAGGATGACGACGCCTTCCTTGGAATAATAAGCGCGGAAGACTTCGCTGAACAACAACGAGCGGACCCGGAACTTAAAGGCCTCGTCGATTATTTGGAAGGGCACACCGACGTTGTCCCCAGGGCATTTAAGCGCGGATTATCTTCCTTCACGCTTCAAGACAGTCTACTCGTGAAGAAGAACTTCTCGCCAGTCCGCGCCAATTACCTTCTTGTTGTCCCGTCAGGACTTCGTCCAGAAGTATTGCATGCCCTACATGACGATCCGACCGCTGGACACCTCGGATTCTCCCGGACACTATCGAGGATACAAGAAAAGTATTATTGGCCGCGCCTGACCGCCGACGTCACCCGTTATGTCAGAACATGCCGAGACTGTCAGCGACGCAAGACACCGCCGACAAGGCCAGCCGGATTACTACAGCCAATCGAGCCTCCTTGCCGACCATTCCAGCAGATCGGGATGGACTTGCTGGGACCCTTTCCGACGTCAATAACCGGAAATAAGTGGATCGTCGTGGCGACGGACTACCTCACCCGCTTCGCTGAAACAAAAGCACTGCCGAAAGGTAGCGCAGCCGAAGTGGCGAAATTCTTTGTCGAAAACATCCTGCTGCGACATGGCGCCCCAGAAGTCCTCATCACCGACCGAGGAACGGCATTTACAGCGGAGCTCACCCAAGCCATTCTGAAATACAGTCAGACAAGGCACAGGAGAACAACGGCTTACCACCCGCAGACGAATGGTCTTACGGAGCGGCTGAATAAGACCCTCGCCGACATGCTAGCGATATACGTCGACGTCGAACACAAGACCTGGGATGCCGTCCTGCCGTACGTAACATTCGCTTATAACACGGCGGTGCAAGAAACAACACAGATCACGCCGTTCAAGTTGGTTTACGGCAGGGACCCGACGACGACGCTCGACGCCATGCTGCCGCACGTAACGGACGAAGAGAATCTTGACGTCGCTGCCTATCTCCAGCGCGCCGAAGAAGCCCGACAGCTCGCCCGCCTGCGAATCAAGAACCAGCAGAGGACCGACAGCCGACACTACAATCTCCGACGACGCTTCGTCGAGTACCAGCCCGGCGACCGTGTTTGGGTATGGACCCCGATACGCCGACGGGGACTGAGTGAGAAACTATTGCGACGCTATTTCGGACCCTACAAGGTCATCCGACGTATTGGCGCACTGGACTATGAGGTCGTGCCAGACGGCATTTCGCATTCACAGCGACGTCGCGCACGACCTGAAGTGGTCCACGTGGTGCGTCTGAAACCATTTTACGGACGCTAACGAACTTTCTTTATTTTGCTTTATTCTTTGCTATCAGTGCTTACTTATTACTTTGATTTGTTTGCAGCATCGGGTCGATGCTTTTTAAGAGGGGGGGTATTGACACGTGTACTTGTCTCTATCGGGCGACAAGTTTTGCCGCCGAACAAATGTTATCGCACAGCGCGGGACGCGCCTGCATGTATCCGAAGTTTCTGGAAAGTTATCGATGCTTCTACCCGCTGTCTGTTGTCGCCGAACGTTGTGTTATCTGATTTCATCGCTTGACACGAATGGTGTAGAACATTTTAGAAGGCATGCGGGTCCCAACGTTTAATCTGGAACATTCGATGATTGCTGTATAAAAGCCGACGCGCTTGACCCGCTGATCAGATTTCCGACGATCGCCGACTGTGTTCGCCGCTTTCGTTGTGCTATAAGTGTAGCCTGTTTTGTGGGCACAAGTTCGCCCAATAAAAGTTAGTTTTCTCGTTCACAGTATTGCTACTGTGTTCTTCTACGTCACCACCACGTGACAATATATATATAACTTTCGTTGTTTACGAGAAAGCGTATGTAGATATAGTGAAAGATATCTATAGCGGCTCCACAGCCACGGTAGTCCGCCATAAAGAAAGCACCTAATCGCAATAAAGAAGGGCGTCAGGCAGCGAGATACGATCTCCCCAAAGCTATTCACAGCGTGTTTACAGGAGGCATTCAGAGACCTGGATTGGGAAGAATTGGGGAAAAGAGTTAATGGAGAATACCTTAGTAACTTGCGATTCGTTGATGATATTGCCTTGCTTAGTAACTCAGGGGACCAATTGCAATGCATGCTCACTGACTTGGATAGGTAAAGCAGAAGGGTGGGTCTAAAAATTAATCTGCAGAAAACTAAAATAATCTTTAACAGTCTCGGAAGAGAACAACAGTTTAGATAGGTAGCGAGGCACTGGAAGTGGTAAGGGAATACATCTACTTAGGGCAGGTATTGTCCGCGGATCCGGATCATGAGACTGAAATAATCAGGAGAATAAGAATGGGCTAGGGTGCGTTTGGCAGGCATTCTCAGATCATGAACATCAGGTTGCCATTCGGTGGCGTAGCTAGGTGGTCTTGCACCCGGGGCCCATAGGTCTTCTGTCACCCCCCCCTCCCACCCCGGGTGAAGTCGAGGAAGGCGAGGATGTCGACAATTTCCGGGTTTCAGTACCACTACAGCCACCTTGGACACCGCGCACGTCCCCAGGGTCCCCCTCTCCTTCGCTTTCTTTCCCAGAGATCGCGAATGCGGCAGGTATACACGCTGTTTTTTCTGCGCCAAGTAACACAGGATGCTGCACTGATAACTTGTGATAAGCGCATGTGCACATCTTCTGTCAGACTGTAAGGCTTGGCAGCCAATACAAATGCGGCATCATGGAAAATATGGCTCACGTCACAGGTAACAAAAAATATCTTTATAAAGGTTTAATTACCAATTTTAGCGGCAATTTTGCATTTGCAAAATTGAAGCCCGACATTCATATCTTGCCCTACAACAATTTCACAAAAATTGTCGTAGGTACTATGGCGCGCAGTATTTTACCTGCGGGCAGCCCTGAACGAAAACGAAAATTCAATTGTGTGTCAGTGGCGCTGATCTCCCCACCCTATTAGAAAATGCCACCTGCCTACCTGCGGCGCGGGCGCCAATGCTATGACAATTGCGAGTTCTCTTTATTCTGATCGATAAAACCTTGTTTTTATTTGCTGCTATACGGACAAACGTGATTATCCGAGCTGCGGTACCACCTCAAGATTGGGAACAGAATAGAGCACGCTACGCGTCGATTCTTGGCGTCACCATAAAAGAAAAGGCCGTGTTGAAACCTGTACCAACGAAAGCTTGCACTACTGTTGGTCTGCATTGCAATGCAGATGATTGAAGGATCAACGTCAATGGTCCACTATTTAATATTTCTGTCGCTGCTGCCATACTAGGCGCCGCCCGCAGTGCCAAAGTACTGTAGGCTGTAGCACCCAAAACAATTTTGTTTAAGAAGTTTTTCTTGAGTTAATAATATGACTTTGAGTCCTCGATTCTCGAATTGAAGTGCTTCCTCTATAAGCACTAATTAAAGGATTATTCAGGGTATGGTTATAACTTATCTGCCATATTTTTCACGCTACCAAGTTCCTAGTAATCGCAAAGACACATAACGTCATAGAATATCGGGAAATATTATTGCACAATTAAGCTTCTTTTTAAAAAATTCCGTGTAGTTGACACAGACACTGTACTTGTGACATGAAGTCACATAACAACAATATGATAAAGAAACGGTTAGCCAGGACTAGGAGAAATATCTTTCATTGAACACCGCGAAACTGATAAAGAACGAATACAACGATTCAAAATTGATAAATAGAACATTGTATACATATCGCCGATGCAGAAACCATGGTGGGACATCGAGCCTTTTGCACTAATGTAATGACCGGTAAGGACACATTTCCTTCAGAAGTTCTTTTGCCGACACTTCGCTTCTGCAAACTCGTTAATTAGAGTAGTAAAGATTATATATTTTTACGTGTTTTTTTTCTATGGTCAGTATCGCTACGGTTGATAGCATTTCATCACTCATGGCGGAGCGCAGAGACGTCTTGATCAGCTTTAACTTGGAAAAGTTCCTTTCGCATGATGCAACTGACACGCAGATCGTTACGAGCAAGCGAAAGATAACAGTAAGTAAGAAGTTCCATTTGGCGATAAATTCCAGGAACTCCAGGCACCGAGTCTGAAGATGATCCAGCGAATCTCATTCGCGACTTTTCACGGCCGCACTTATGCAATGTCGTCCCTACTTGACTTTAGCTTTGACACGCAGCTGAGAGCGCGGCTGTAAGCCCCGCATTGCTTCTTCACCCTCCTTGTTATTTTTTTCCGCCTTCTTTTCCTTCTCTCCCTGATCTTTTTCTCCCCACTCCCCTTTCCCTGTGCAGTGCTTCCTCCTCCGAGAGACAGTTACGGCACTGCACTTCTCTCTTCCTCTCCTTCAAAAGTCACTACACATGCAATGTCGCTCTCAACGAACGCTTCGCCGTAAACGCGAGCGCCGGGCGCGCTCGCTGTACGCCCTCTCGCTGCTGTCTTTGTTCGTCTTCGCTGCGCGTTCGGAACGGAAGAGGGACCCAAGAGCCTCAACGCCTTATAACGCCCGACTGTATGTTTAGCGGCGCCTGCTCCCAGCATGAATGCACGGCACGAGCGCACCCCACATGAAACGTTCTGCTAAGGCGAGTAGTTTAGCGACCATTTTGCGAAATAAATTGTTTAGCCCGCACATTCGTGCAATTATTTCGTGGGGTGTTAGAGCTGCAACCGACAATTCTGCGGCGCAACGCATCGGGTACATGAGCTCGGGCTACTGGATACCGGAGCATTCTTTGCCATTTGCGCCCACTCAAGCCGACGGAAAGAGGGGTGTCTTCAGACGTATATGACACCCCTCCCCCCCCCCCCTCTGGCCCCTTGCACCCAGGGCCCACGGCCCCCCAGCCCCCCCTGTTGCTACGCCACTGTTGCCATTATCCCTCAAGAGAAAAGTGTATAATAGCTGTGTCTGACCAGTACTCACCTACGGGGCAGAAACCTGGAGGCTTAAGAAAGGGGTTCTACTCAAATTGAGGACGACGCAACGAGCTATGGAAAGAAGAATGATAGGTGTAACGTTAAGGGATAAGAAAAAAGCAGATTGGGTGAGGGAACAAACGCGAGTTAATGACATCTTAGTTAAAATCAAGAAAAAGAAATGCGCATGGGCAGGACATGTAATGAGGAGGGAAGATAACCGATGATCATTAAGGGTTACGGACTGGATTCCAAGGGAAGGGAAGCGTAGCAGGGGGCGGCAGAAAGTTAGGTGGGCGGATGAGATTAAGGAGTTTGCAGGGACAACATGGCCACAATTTGCACTGGACCAGGGTATTTGGAGAGGTATAGGAGTAGCCTTTGCCCTGCAGTGGGCGTAGCCAGGCTGATGATGATGAGGCTGACGAAAATGATGACGATGATATCAACAAGGCACTTTTGATCTTCTGTTGTTAACCGTCACATTGGCCACGGAAGAATATCAGAAAACGGCTCCTTTCAAATTCATACCTAGAGGAGCGAAATACCAAAAATGCTGCTAATACGTATCCGTATTTCGTGCACCTCTACAGTCCAAAGTGAGCGCCAGCGTTAACTTCAAGGAAAGCAACTAGAGAGGTTTGCGGCATGTGCAAATTTCTAAGGCCGCATGGATACATCGTGGAAGCAAAAAAAAAACTTTGCCAGTTTGACGACACTAATACAGGTTATCCAGGCTGATGTTGCTTTCGTTTCTTTTATTTTGTTACAGCGGATTGGGAGACCTTTGTTTAGCCATTCAGGGGCATCATCGTGCGAACCTCAGGAAAGTACGTTGGTGAGAAAGTTAGTTATACATTTCCACCAGAAGAATCAACGCGAACATTCGATTGATCGATGAAATAGACGACGTAGCATAATGATGCATCATCATCACCATCAGCCTGGCTACGCCCACTCCAGGGCAAAGGCCTCTCCCATACTTCTTCAACTACCCCGGTCATGTGCTACACATTGATGCAGAATAGTTTTAACATAAGATTGTTTAGCGCACCATGAGTGACTGGTGCACGAGCTTTTGTGCATAGAGCCTGTAGCGGTGTCTGACAGCTGCAATTACGATTCGAGCCCATGATTTCACGCAGAACGTTACACCTATTGAGGCCACGGCGGCGTATGCGCGAAAAAATGCACACAATTACGCAACGAAGGAAACGGACAAGACAAGCGCGCGCCTTGACCGCCCCTATGTTTGATTGTTCGTGGTAGTTCGCGCACCATCTGTAAGTAGCGAATTGATCGAATCACTTATCAGCTTGTTCTGCTCAGCCATAAGCAAGCAGGTTCCAACCTGGTCTCGAGCAAACCATCTTACTTTCAGTGAGTAATGAAACTATTTTAAAAACAAGTACTCTTTCGACGCTATTGGTCGGAACATGTCTGCTTCCTTTTCTTTTCTTTTTCTTTATTTATTGTTTTACGTTAGTAGAGGGGGGATATTGCCTATTTGCGGTATCATGAGGGGTGCTGTGATAAACGTGTCACTTACCGCTGCGAAATGATGAGCACATTGACCAAATGATTGTCGAGCCTTCTGAAAACGCTCATATTCCGCTATATAAGGTGCCGCCCCTTACGTGCCGCCCCCCCCCCCCCCACCTCTTTTCTTTTTTTTTTCGTCTTTTAGACACTGATTTTCTATATGCGTCCTATGCCCGAATCCCGTGTCACCTTCTGCACCAGGTCTAAAATTCCCCGGGAATTGCTTCATAATCTTGCGTTTTCATTTTTGGTCTGGTAGACCTAATGACGGCACTCTACTAAACCGTGTATCTCATCTTCAGTGTCCCGCAAACGATGATGATAACGAGAAACAGTGTCGTAAAATTTGTTCTTTTGATTCTTGTTTTCCTCTTCGCCTTCCTTCCCTGAATCTGTGTAACGGCCGACGTGGTACATCCTCCTCGCATCGTTTAGCTGCAACGTTAGAGTGCGCTGAAACACAACCACAGATGGCCAGGTTTACTCGGAAGCTGTCTCCAGTGGCAGGCCATCACGTCCGTGTCGGGTTTCCGCACACAAGTCACCTGTCTCCAATTGCACATCGCGAGTGGTTCTACGCAGGAAAATGTTGTTTCGAGCAACGAGGGTGCGACACCGAAAAAAGAGAAAAGAAAAAGGAAACTAGGTAATGAGGCGGTAAAAGAAGAAAAATGGCGCATGTCACACTGTCTCACAACAATCTCCAGCACAGGCTGGTCTGCGGTGCAATTTTCCGAAACGAGGAGTCGTGTTACAAGAGCCCTGGCAACGAGTCTGCAGAATAACTGGCTGCATGCTGTTCCTTTGTTTCTTTGTTTTCTTTTTCGTTTATGCGTGGTGATAATCTTCCTTCACAAGTAAACCGAGTTTTCCAAGGGAACGCGCAGGAAAGGAGAAAATGTCGTACTCTGCCCACTTCACTGTTTTTCTTCTACTTGTTATCCTCGCTGTTTTCGTTTTATGTTGACGACATTTTACTGCTAATCACACGCTCGTAACAACACAACGTTCACGGAGATTTGGGTAACGTGTGCGTTAATTTCCATCGACCGCTATCACCTGGAAAAGTAAAGTGACAAGCAAAGAGAACCGCAAATTAATTATTTGATTACTCTCGCACCGTCTCGCCCATAACATAAAGAAGTGTTCGTGCGCCCCTCCTAATGTTATATATGACCGTAATAAATTATGAGGATCAGGAGTGATCGGAGTGGAATGATCAGAATAATCGGATCAGGGTTTGTACCAAGATTGCTTGCGAAGGAGGCGGGCAGCTGCTCCACTTGGAAACTGCTTCAAAACACTGTCGTACGTGTGAAAGAGATGCGATGCATATTGGTAAGGCGGCTTGGGATTTCGAGTTTGAATATAACAAAGAAAAATGTGACGCAGTAGGAAAGAGCTGACAATTGAAACCAGTGTTAGTTGAGTAGGTTGTAGAGGGCACCTTAGATTTGTCACCCCGTACTGCCCAGGAGTGCCCGAGACGCAGCATACGTACCGCTCATTGGCTGAAAGCACCACCTCGAGCAGTCTGGGACTGTAAGGGAAGGGTAATCCAATAGCATTGAGTATCCAAGATCAAACGAATATATAGAAACCTTGCGCCCCTTCCAAGGCTTCCTGGACTTTCTAACAGGCCTACCAGTAGGAATACGCGTCTCTTAGTGGATCGTAAGTGCGTCTGTGTCTGTGCGTCTCTAATAAAACTCAGGCTCGGTGATTTCTCGGTAATTTGTCTATTGTAATGAAACAGAAGTACGTTTGGAATCCCACCGAGCAATGTCTGCCCTGAAAGAAGCTGAGGCAGTGACCTAATTACTGTTCACCCCTTCCCCGCTCCACCCCGCCCTAGATGAAATGCGTTTTCCCGGCAGAAATGCGCCCCTCTGACAATCACTGAAACGACATGAATAAGATTTCAAATATTTTCAGAGAAAAAGCACATTTCAAGAACGAAACGAAGCAGAATCCCGACTGTGCATACTTCGAAAAAAATATTACTCTGATCAAAACTTAAAACGATTTTTTTTCTTCGCCCTCATTGCGTATCATCGCGCGTTGACCTTCATATCAAAGTTGGTGTGCGGAAGAGCCACGATAGACGTTACTATGAATAATTTGCCCCAATGACCTGTGTCAACTGCCTTGCTTGCCTGTCACCATTATGTCCGTCGCTGTACCTGCACCTTTTAAAGTCTGCAGTTGAAGAACTCATGTAAGGAAATGTGCCTGATCATATAACCTTTTGTTGTTGCTGGCATTCTCACTCCTCTCTGTAACACCTCGCGACCGTAAGAGTATCTGAACAAACAAATAAATAAATATTTATTTATTTATTTATTTATTTATTTATTTATTTATTTATTTATTTATTTATTTATTTATTTATTTATCAATTAAGTTTCATTTACGGTTGCTCATTTTCTACAACTATTACCAAATATTAAAGTTTGAAAAACTCGAAGAAAAGCCAAGAACGTCATTCACGAAAAAAATTTGACGTAATGTTTTGTGGCTTACGAGGAATTGTCATCTGGCTTTCGGTGTGTTACCGGATTCCTATTCATGAGCTAATATTTCAATGCGATACATATTAATTCCAGTCATCTCAGATGTGCAAAAAGAACACGATTAGAGAATTATGAGACCACGATTTGTCGATGTAACACACGTGCTCCAGCTGTCCTTTCATGAGAAGCAATATTTGTAGAAGGATAGGCGCCCTAAATCAATAATTTACTTCCCGCAGCCGGTAAACTTTACATTCTTCCCTAACAAGTTCGGTGCCGGTGCAACGAAACCATGTTCAGTTCTCGTGTATTTAGACAGGAACCAGCGATGTCTGATTTTACCTTTCCCATGCGCTGCTTCATAAGGTGCGTTTAGTAAAAATGCCTTCAAATCACTTCCAATGACATTCAGATGACAACGCAGTCAAATATTTAGGCTGGAAAACTTTGCCGGTCTTTGTACATAATTCCACTGCACTAGATGCCTCGCTGAAGTCAGCACAAGACTGAACATACGGATGTTAGAGCCTAGTTGAATGTCTGGCTGCGACTTCGGTTTGCCTAGTTTTTCGCACGTATTTATAGTGTATCTGTGAGTGGTTAAGCGGGATATACACAACGGGCCGAACAGCGTTTCTTTTTTTTTTCTTTTTTTTTTGTAACCGCGTCGCCAGATCTCGTCTGTTGCGTCTTTCGGTGTCTTAAGCAAGGTCGTCTGAACTTCGTCGACCCGGATTGAACAAAGCTCCGCGAGTCGTTGTTATAAGCTAATCAGCTTTAGTGGGCGCACCCACCCGGCAATCCTAGGAAATCAGTGACGACAAGTTTATGGTCGAGACTCCTTGCGCGCTGAATAATTCGGCGGCACTGAGCCACGTAGTCCCGCTATGCTCGGCCGCAGGCATAATCGGCCTTCCGATACGTCGTGCGCGTGCGTAGACAAAGAAAGCAGGCCTTGAAGCGCGTTCCCCTTGCACGCCCTTCGTCTTCTTCCGCAGCCGAGGACTTTCAGAGTTTACAAATATTCTAAGTAATTACCAGCCCTCACAGGGATCAGCACTTTCGAAGCATGGTATTACACGTATGGGAGCCAAGTAACTTTGACGACAAAGCTTTTTTTCTTTCTCAGTGAAGGAATGCTTGTTAGCGAAACTTTTTTTTTAATTTTGATGCTGCAACACTACGATATTCAAATACAGAAGAAGTCACACGTAAGGAGCTGTGGTGGTTAAATTTGCATCTAAATGTAGAACCTTAAGTATACGGCGCAACGCATCGTGTCCCTGTCTACTGTAAAATATCGCGCTATCACTTCCAACTGATTAGGGCTCTTTATTCACAGGAAGACAATCGAATGCCAGAAACGAGCCCCGGAAAACCTCCTAACACCTTGACATTTTTTCGCAAAAGCAACGTTCATCATATTTCATGAATAAAAGTGCTGATAGAAAAGACTGGCCTAAAATTGTAGGAAAGACTACGAGGCATGTCTGTAACAACGGTGCCAGCAATACCCTGTAGCTGAAACAACCTTCCACCAGTTACCGCTACACAAGTGGGATTGTACGTTTGTTCAACGCCTTTCTGGTGGTGAAGCATCGAATGTGCTTTAAATGAGGAAGAAAAGCTACGGCACGCCACATAATTCTGCAGACACACACACAAAAATGCTTCTTTCATCTTTTTTTCTTTCACATATACCCTTCTAATATTTTTCATTGGATTCGGATTGGCGCTTTGCACACTGTAACTTCACACTGCGCTAAATCAAACTTCAGACGTGCCCAGGAAAACAAACTTTGTACCTAAGAAGCACTTTTTATGACTTGTAATTCAGAAGCAAAGCAATAAAACTGTCGACTGCGTTCTGACATTCTTACCATGGCCCCGACAAGAAAATTTCCTAAAAATTCCCAAGAGGAAAGTTTTTCTGCTCGTTTGTACCGATCTTTGTGCTAGAGATACTGAAGTTATGGTATCGTTTGCGAAGTAAGTGTGTTTTCCTCAAGAGCTACAAACGCTTTGTCAGCATTGAGTCGGGAGCGTTCATCAAATACTACGCGCAGCAGTCAAGTTTATGCGTTTCTCGAATACCTGTCAGGTAGACCACGCCACTTCCACTCGCGTACACGGTCCTGCATACCTAAACGCAGGAGACTGCATACAAATTTGTTCCGCATTTGTGCCTCCTGGTATCCTTTGCGCCGTTAGTGCACAGCTCGCGGAACGCTACATTTCAAAGAAGATATCTGTTCGCCATTCTGCAACCGAATTGCGGCTGTCATGCAAAGCTTGCGCAGTGGCCTGGGCTACAGATACCTCTAGTTGTAGTTCTCGAAACCGTTTCTAAGCTTGTTAAGCCGCCAAGTACGTGGTGGTCGTTGGGAAACCTCTTTAATATTCGAGCAAATGACGTCACTGTGCTCGCTATGCAGTAAAGGGAAACAAACGCTCTGCTCCTGTGCAGGCAGCTCCACGATAGTAATGATGAAATATGTTAACTGCGAAAGCGAAATAATGCTTCGCGTATAAATAAAAAAGGCGCGATGTTGAAACTGTACTGAAAACACAGCAAAAGAATTCGCGGTAGGTATGATCTACGCAAGTCCCTAAGCAAACTTTAGCTCTATATGGCTGCGAACAACGAAAGCCTTCGCATGTCGTAACCTCGCGATAATAATTTCTGGCTTATGACCCTGCAAGCTTGTGCACAGAATACGTTCCTATGTGGCAATTTCCTTTTGGACGTTCTATTCGGAACGTGCGCTTGTTTCGGAATGTTGGGAAGTTAGTCTAATGAATCTATGAGAAACGCAGCAGAGTTATATCTGAATTGTATATGAAGAAGCTTTTTTTCAGAAGGTCGCAAGTTTCCGACTGCTATTTCTCTTGTATTCGTTTCGTGCCGTGGCGAAACGCGTGGCATTAGGTAACCTTAAGCCTAGGCGAGGCACCTTTGGATCAGCTGGGCTGCGTTGTAAATGTTTTTTTATGTGTCTGTCTATTGGCGTCGTAAGAGGCATCAGTGATACCAAGGCGTACAAAAGAAAAAAGAGTCTACGAAGCGTCATACCTTCGCAATTTACTTGGCGATGAATTATCGCAAAAGTGTATGCGAGGCTGGTTGGGAACGCAATTGCTATTGAGTTACGTTGCTGAGTTCGGGGTCCAGGGTTCGATCCCGGTCGCGACGGCGGTATCTCCTGGGGGCGAAATTGTAAACGTCTTTTGTGCTTATATTGAGGTGCGCATTAAACAACACCACAGTTTAAAAAGCAAATGTAAAGAAATTCGATAATTTTCATTTTTCCCAGAGAAAGTTCTTTTATAATGGGAACTAGACATTCTTTTATATAAAGAAACACTTCCTTCTCTTTACGGTGAAACTAAATATTTTTAGGCACTGTCAACAGGATACTAAGAAAACCGCAACAGGAAGACAGCACACTTTTACTCATAACATTTGAAACAAAATTCAGATGCTCCCATTTCCCCAGAATATGTAACCTGACCGGCACAAAAGTCGGAGAGGAGCAAGAGCACAAGCCCTGGCTTGACTCTGGCAATGACTCAACACACAAGCCATTCCTATACACCGGCGTGGTCCGGTACCCACAGAGACGTGTCCTGTCTCTAGTCGTACAAGATATCGCATACAATCTGCGGGCTTCGGTCACGCTCAACACTGTGGACAGGCATCGCACAGGCTTCAACCATACCGGCAGCGGATGGACCTATCACAGTGGCCACTGATTCACAAACCTCCTGCACGACTTTGGCAGGAGGAATTGTGACAACCTACACACACCGCATTCTTAAATCATTGCACCTTACAACGTTACTGAGGGTGCGTATAGTCTGGTCACCTGGACATGGCTCTCTCCGTAGTAATGAACGCGCTAATGTGGTAGCCCGAGAGCTCGCTAATCGGGCGCCATTGAAAGAGCTGTGCAACCCAGACGTAGCACCGATGGAACCACTGATTTACACTAAAGCTCTACAACATTGCAGACATAGCAGGATACATTATGTTATATTATAATTATATAATAAAATTATATTTACAATGCAGGCGGCGAAAATTATTTCAGAGTACCCTGTACGGGGCGTCCTTCATCATAGAATTGTGTTACGCGCCTTAAACCCCTGAATTTATTCATCTTTATTCTACACGCTCGAAGACGAGGCTTGGTTTCTTTCTGCGAAAAGTAACGACCAGCGTTAAATAATGAGTTAGCGTGTAAAAACAACGGCAAATTCAAAAATGATCCCCAAGACACCTTTGCGGGGCAGATGTTTTTGTGAGCAGTTAGCCACCATTCCATCATTTAGTTTCATCTATTTCGGCCATCTTCATATTTTCTTCTACTGTTCCATTTGCACCATAGATTTCTTTATGTTTCTGAAAGCTAGTGAATATTGGTTTCCATCCAATATGATCTTGCTTCGTTGAATATGGTGCTTCACAACAGCCTCCTGGTAAACAGTACAACTTAACATGGGCCAAGAACTAACCGACACATACCAGCGCTGAATTCCCAAGGAACTTGTACTGGAAACCTAGCAATATATATATATATATATATATGTGTTTATCCAGATGAATTATTCACAGGAGACACTGATCATAAGAAAAAAAACTTACAGAAGAATAAAAATGAGTTGCAGGGCATATTGCAGGCATTACCAAATCTTTAATGGGAGCTTACCACTGTTTTTTGAAAAGAATAGTGCACAATCGTTGCATTCTACCGGTGCTAACCTACGGGGCTGAAATTTACAGGTTAACAGTGAAGCTCCAGAACAAGGACTATGCAAAGAGTCGTGAAACGAAAAATGTTAGGCGTAGCGTCAACACACAGTTAGAGAGCAGTGTGGATCACAGAGCCGTTATTCTGGCTGAAATGAAGAGAAAAAAATTGAGTTGTGCAGGTCATGTAATGCATAGGGCAGATAAACGGCTAGTCATTAGAATTAGAGAAGGAGTGCCAAGCGAAGGGAAGTGCAGTTGAGGACAGCAAAGGAAAGCTATGTGGGGTAATAAAATTATAAAATTTGCAGGCGGAAGTTCGAGTGAGCTAGCTTAAGCTCATTAAGTTCACCCTACCGGGTACATAAAAATATACTGAAGAAGATGATGATGTATTTTCGCATCACACGGCTAAAAGCTTTTAAAATGCGTCTTTGCTTGGAAGCACAAGAAACTCAAGCAAATTCCTACAGAAACATGAAGATACTAACAAATTTTCTGCCAGATTGAAACCTAGATTTCAACAGGCATGGTTTATGAGATGTGACTTTTATTATTGTGAACAGCGAGTACCAAAAATACGTGACTTCAATTTGATAATATAGTCCGCAGGAATATTGCTTGCACAAACAGTGGCTGAGATCACTTTTCAGGATAAGGCTATAGTGAGTTAAATGATATTATCCCGTACAATTTGCAATTATTTTCTTCTTTTCCCACGTACCTGGTAATTTCACACCTAAATCACTCGCAGCGCTCCGTGCAACTAGTTGCGCTCGCAAAAAATTTTAGATTTACGTTAAGTGCAGTGGTAGCACGGTATCATAAGAAACGTAGTAGCGAAGGATACAAATGCAACAATATGCCCATACTTTTATATTTAGATGGGTTCTTCTATCGTAGCATATAGCTTAGTTTTTCTAAACACTATCTGAATTCAGCAGAACACCCACTCATAAGAGGTATGCGTGTAATTGCCTTGAGAGTCATGCATATCTCAATGAGTCTGCTAAGAAGATCTGGGACTCACAAAAAATTTTTTCTCGGAAAACTGCTCATTCATTCACAGATATGTTTAGAGGTAGTCAGAATCATCTGCTTCCATCTATTGTAGTCTCTTAAACTACAAAATGTAATCAAATGTAATTCCAACTTAGCTGAGAAAGAGAGAACAACATCTGTGTTGAAAAGCAGAGTGATAATCCAGCCTGCTCGTATATTCGCCTGCAGGCTACTCTGCAGGGATTTGGACAAAGGGGAAGGAGGGCCTTAGAAAAAGGTGGATTGCGAAGAAAAAAGTCCCAGGTTTTATTAATTTATCGCCATCAGAATAGGTGTCTTAGGCGATGAAGCCAGGTAATTCTTTTAAACTAGACGATTAAAGAAAAAAAACACACGCAGATATCACACTCTTCGTCAGACGACGTGGGTAGGTCATAGTTCAGAGAGCAAACCTATTGATTTAGTATATGATTTAATCTGACAGGACCCATCCGACGATGAATGTCAATGGCAATGCGATAAGCATTGAATGAAGCAATGTATTGAAACACCGTATTGAAGCCGCCGCAACGCCTTATCTATCAGGCGTGTAAGCAGCCGGAGTGTTCTCTCGTGCCGTACACACTGCGCCATCTAGCGCCGCCGCGGTGAATTCCCCGCGTGGCGCGTGTGTGAAGATATGCTCATACAATCTTCGACTGCGCCCAAATCTGGTGAAATTTACATGATCTTTTTGTCAGTGAAAAACGGCACGTACCCAATGGCTCGTACCAAGTAAGCCAAGCTGCCTTCACAGGCGTTCATTGGAGAGCGGCATATACCGAATTACAAATACCTGGCGACTCAAGTTTGCGTGAAATAGGTTTATTGCAGAGCAACGCATGCCTTGCGGCACATATGTTGTGGTACATACCCATTGGCACATAGGCAGTGTCCCAAGTTCGTGATAACGAGGCTCAATAAAACACGGCCCATACCTAGCAGCACATATCCAGTTATGCAAGTTGACATCAAAGAGCCTTACTGAAGTGTGGGACATAGTTTCACATGCCCTGTGAAACAACAGCACATGAACAATGGCTTGTAGCCAGTAACGCAAGTTGGTGTGAAATGGGTTACCTCATAAATGACACATGCCCAACATATGCGTGATCTCAGTTGGCCTGATGATTGGCATATAACCCGGTTTCCTCAACACCCCAGCCCGATGCGCTCTAACCTGTAGACCATGAACTACCCATTGGCCCAAGTTGGCGAGTAAATAGTTAGACACATATAGACATGCATAGGCAGACCGACAAATAGACAGGCCTCTTAAAGTTCGTGGAGTACCCTAAGAGTACTAATCGTATGAAAGCAAGAAATGCAAATCTTTGCCCTCTTTTGATGGTCCAGGCCAGGGACGTAGATCCGTGTCAAAATCAGGAGGGATTGGTCGAGCTTTTCCACCTGCATTTCATACTGTTCGTTCTCGTCCCTATGCGCAGGCCACTCAGCAAGACGTTCGCTAGAGACTCCACGGTGCCACAGTTGCCCAACACGGACTTGGAATCTGGCCACTACTAAAAAAAAAGCGAGAAAGGCTATCCGGGTGTGAAATGTTTAACCGACGCCGGTGATAGAATCGCTCCATATGCCTTTGTAGACAATGTAGTAAGTAGACTTCACAGGAGATATGGGCCCACGTTTTACAAAAAATTGTAGTTGCTTTCAGGTGAAGAGAAACTTATTTTGCCAAAATAGATAAAAAGTGCAAAAAGGTTATTGCTTGATCTTGTGTTTTTTGTGCAAAGGCTCTGCGATGCTGTTTTAGCGTCTGTGAAGGTTGTGCAGTGTTGTTGAAGTGGTGTAGTACGCATTTCAGTGCCTGTTTCATCACATGCAACTCGGCCTATGTTCGTAACGTTACTCTCTCAATTCCCGTGAAGATGTCTGACCTGTGGAAAGACCGTAAAGACCACAGAGACAACAATGTTGTGTAGTGGAGCCGTCAATCGATATGTGCCTCGTAGCAGAGTATTTTACGCTCATGTATGCCAGTATTGCTCGTATAATAGCCGCTTCAGGCATGTCTTGAAGTCCATTCACTGGTGTAACTTCAAATGTGGAGAGAAGATTCTCGCAGGAAACTGTAGAGGCACAATATATGCCACCTGTTTGGGAACAGTCAGTCGAGTTTGTCAAACAGCTTGCTTGAATCCGAAATTGTGCATTTTGATATGACTGAAGAAGTAATAGCTGTATTGAACCACATGGCTCACTTTTAAGCGGATTGTTTATTAAAATCGTAGCACATCTGAGCTTAAATCGTTCCTGTATAACACGAACATTTCGGAAGGCCAAGAAAGAGACGCAGTAAATTGTTGCGTGCCACTTCCAAAGTTTTCCTCTTATTTGTAAACAGTCTCTGCCGGCCGGGTAGGCTATAGCGCAGGAGGCCGTCAACGTAAGCATTGTAAAGCGCTGACCAGACGTAGTTTAACTCACTCTTATTCACACAAGCCGGGTGTGTGAATAAGAGTCAGTTAAACTAACGGGCTTCCGGGTACTTATGCACACCAGAACTATGCTCATTTCCTTGTTAAACACACCTGATTGGACTCATAAATTCACCCGGACTCGGATGCATGTACCCTCGAACTCACTGATTCACCGTCACACTCACGCCTTGCATCATATTTTCGGGTTCATTTATACACTAACACATTCGAAAAAAATACTGTCTCACACTTACTCCGACGCAGCGTTGTCTCAGCATTCGACTGAGTCTGAATGAGTCAAAGGTAAAGAGTTGACTTATGTGTAGCCGATGCATGCGTGCCTCCGCCCTGGGAGTACATCTGTTTTATAGTGTTACGCAGGCACTTCTCTGAAAGCTGCGTGTTCTTCCGCCCATACAGTGCACCATCATGCCAAGCGAGCGCGCAAGCTAGGATGAGCTGTCTCCACATTTTGTCACCTCTTTACTACAAGCACACAACATGCTTTAAGAACTTGACACACATGGACCGAAAAACATCTAGTTTGCCAATCAACGAGCGTACCCTCGACGGCTCCTGAAAGTCAAAATTTCAAAACTGCATATATCTCTGCATAAGTGTGTCTCGGTAGACATATTAGCGTGTACGCTATTTATACTGTAAATATAAATGAAGTACCTCGCGTTAAAAATACTATAGACGCTATTGCGGAAAACGAGAACAAGGTGAAAGCAGGAGCCAACGTTTTGACAAGTGGACTTGTCGTCTTAAAGGCCTTGAAGAAGACAATTCCACTAGTCGAAACGTTACCTCCTGCTTTTACCTTGTCCTGGTGTTGCTCATCGTTTTGAACTTTCATCTCGCGCCTTCCGCGCGTTTTCTATAGACGCTATTGCGTGACAAATGACTTCATCATCATTATTATCATCATAATCAGCCTATTTTTTTCTCACTGCAGGACGAAGGCGTTTCCCTGCAATCTCCAATTACCCCTGTCCTGCGCCAACCCATTCCAATTAGCGCCCGCGAATTTCCTAATTTCATCGCTCGACCTAGTCTTCTGCCGTCTTCGATTGCGCTTCCCTTCTCTTCGTACCCATTTTGAAACCCTAATGGTCGGACGGTTACCTAACCTGCGCATTACATGACCTGCCCAGCTCCATTTTCGAAGCATAGCTTTCTTTGCCTCTTCCTACGACTCTCCCGTCGACTGCTGCTGCTGCTGCTGCTGTCAGGCACACCGCGTCGGGAAGGGGGCTGAGAGCGTGTTTTTAATGACAGGAGTGAATGAGAGAGGAAAGGCGACGCTAGAAAGTCGTTTTCACCCCACTGCGTCGAATGTTCAGAATGCCCTCTGGCGCTCGCTGGCCGTTGCCACCTTAGCCTCCTGACAGCTGTAATTATCCGTGACTCCCCTCAGAAGCATTGCAGAAACTGCAGCGCTTCCCTTTCTACTAACGTGCGAGTCATGAGGGGACGTAAACGGATCTGCAGGGAGTAGGAAGGAAAAGAGGCAGTTCCCATGCGAGGGAGGGGAGGAGCAGCTGACGTTAGAAAGCAAGCAAACCATACTTCTATATGACGGCGGTTGCGGGGAAACTGGATAAGCTTAAGTTCAAGGTACGATACAGTATGTTGCTGCTATTTCAGAAAAATAAACACCATGCATATATGTCATGCAAGCAAACTACGCAGGGCGTGCAGAAGTAGAGCCGCAATAACAAAAGTACACCGCAGGGTCCAGCCGACTCTACGGTCGACCGTAAAATCAACGCTTCTGTGCCCGCCGGGGTAGCTTTGAGGCTATGGCATTGCTAGAGGCCGTGAATGTGATCCTAACCACGGCAGCCGCATTTCAAATGGGGGCGAAATAGAAAATGCACGTGCATCTAGATTTTGGAACACGTTAAGCATCGCGGTGTCAAAATTAATCCGGAGACCGCCACTACGACGTGCCTCATGATCCGATTGTGGTTTTGGCTCGTACAGCTCCATCATCCAATTCAAGTTTAATACTAATACCACAGTGCGATCTGCCATGTGAGGCAATCATTATGCTCAACCCCCCGAGAGGTTATCAAATATGGCACACAACAGCGCCTCAAGCAAACACCTCCCCCTGTGTGTTCTGTGTGCTGCACAGAAAAATTGCAGTGGTGCCCGCAAGGTAACATTTACCATCAACTCGCCACTCTCGTGTTAAACTAAACATTGAAGAAATTAAGCTTTAGCCATCAACATCACCGCTAATTATCGTCAATCAAAGCATAAACATAAATAAACTTGAAAGAATCCAAAAGAAAGCAGTAAGGTTTATATATAACACTTACGGGCGAGCATCAGTCAGTGACCTCAAAAAAAGCGGTTTACCCTCTATTCCTAACAGAAATCGCATATGTCGCTTAAAGTTTTTCTATCAATTAATTAATAATAATTTCAAAGTTGACACCTCCACTATCCTTACCTATTCCTCGGGGTACTAAACTAGAAATCACCATTCTCTTTCTATAACACCATTAAATCCGCGTGTTAATTGTATTAAGTATTCCTTTTTTCCAAGGACCATCACTGATTGGAATAACCTCACGGATGATGTTGTCAGACAGACATCATTACATTCATTTCAAGAGCATTTGAATTGATTGTTGTTAATTGACCTTGTCGCTGTATTCTCTTGTTGAATTTCTATGTGCAATTTTGTTTTCTTTTTGTCTGTAATTCTGTATCTTAACACAATGTTTCCCACCTGCTATCATCTTGTGTACAAGATCGCAGTATTCATAAATAAAATAAAAATAAATAACTCCAGCACGGGAAGTTTCCCATGCATCGATTCCTACAGTGCGTGGGATCTGCATAATTTTTTCTCCTAATGTCATTTAGAATATCGGCTATACCCGTTTGCTCTCTGATCCAAACCCTTCTCTTTCAGTCTCTTAACGTTATGCCCAACATTCTTCGTTTTATCGCTTTTTTCGGCGGTCCTTGACTTCTTCACAAGCTTCTTTGTCAGTCTGCAAGTTTCTGCCCCATATGTCAGCACCGATAAAATGCACTGATTGTACGCGTTCAGAAGGTTCAGAGGGACTTCCAGGCTTTGCTGGCTGACGTGTACCGCTTCGTAGCTCCCGAGCACAAGTCTTTGTATTTTAAGCTTCTCTGTCATAACGGTGCTGCACCTGCACTCTATGGCTTGCCGAAAGTTCACAAACCTAACGTCCCCCTGCGTCCAATCGTTGACTACACCCGCTCCCCTCTCTACAAATTGTCCGCATACCTTCACCAGCTTCTGTCTCCACTCGTCGGGAAAAGATCCACGCATGGGAGCAACGCCTGCGACATTATTGAAAAAATTTGGGACGTATCTCTAAACGACGATGAGGTGATGGTTTCTTTCGCCGTGATGTAGCTGTTTACCTCAATTCTGACTGACATGGCTGTAGAAGCATGCACGTCTGCTCTACTATCTGACAGAACTTTGCCAGACAGGTCGCTCACTGACGTTCTCGACTTCAAGAGGCTCGTGTTTTTGCCTTAGAAACGCGTACTTCTGCTTCGACAAGGTCTTCTACAGGCAAGTCTACGGTACGGCAATGGGTGCATCCGTGTCTCTTACTGCTGCCAATCATACGATGGAGTGTTCGGAAAGTCGTGCTCTCGCATCCTTCACTCCTAGGCCCAAAGTAGTTCTGCGCTATGTGGACGACTGTTCTTGTGTGATCCGGCGCAGCGCTTTGACTTCGTTCACTGCACACCTAAAGAGTCAGGAAAAGGTCATCCAATTTACTGTTGAGACACAGGTCGATAGTAGACTCCCATATTTAAACGTACTTGTCACCAGACGTGATGGACCGCTATACTATACCGTAAGGACACTCACACTGGCCGCTACCTGAACTATCAAATCGTTCATCCTAACGCTCACAATACGTCGGTTGCTGCACCCCTGCTCAACCGTGCGAACCGCATTTGCACCACAGCAGAAAGCCGCTCCACCGACTTGGACCACGTGCGACAAAATCTCTCAGCGAGCGGCTATCCCACGTCTTTTTTAAATGCTGTGGAACGCCGCCTGTCCAATTCGGTCCGACCGCCTAACCCCCGACCGAGAATACGTGCTCCCATACCCTACGTGCCAGGGATAAGCGAAACGTTGTCTCGCGTTCTGCGAAGTTATGACGTTGAGGTGGGGCACGTGCCCGTGTGTAAGCTGAGGCAAGCACTCATTGGCGGTAAGCACAGGCTTCCGAAAGAATCATCTCCCGGCGTAGTCTATGCGGTACCCTGCACAGATTTCGACTACGCATACATAGGTGAATCGGGCAACTTCAAACATAAACTTAGATGTCGAAAAGAACGGTACAGTTTCGAATGCCCTCGCCGAGCACATGGATGCAACGGGCCGTAAGATTGACTGGGTTCGCTCGATAGTTATCGGCCATGAAAGAAACTTGAAATCGCGACTGTATCTGCAATCACTGGAGATACAAAAAACACGTCCCACGCTCAATCGAAATGAGGGAACCCTCGCCCCCGTCATACACGCGCTGCTTACGTCACGTTCTGAAGTATACATAAGCTTCCGTGAACTTTACTTGATCCCATTGTGAACAAGGCTTCCCTAGGGAAGCCGAAACGTCTTTTTGGTTTATTCCTTTTTTAGTACTTCTTTTGGTCGGTGTCCATGGTTTTATTGCTTCATGCTTCATCCCGACCAGACGGGCTTCTGTCGAACCGTCGACTTCATCAACCTGTACATTACTGCTTCGACTGGAGGTATTGTGGCTCCTTGGGTACTGTACAGGACAGTACACAATTATTCCGCTGTCTTTTATATACCTTTGAGATTGCTGATGATATTACCCATCTTAGCTTTCAATGCATACATCGAGATTTGTATTATGCCAAATTTCCTTCTCACTGATTTCAGGCTGCGTGCATTTTTTACGGCTTCTTCAGTCTTTCTCGCGTTATAATTTCGAATATCCCATATTTGCTCCTTGTTGATCAAATTCGACAGTTCCGCGAATCCTACGTTATCTCTTGAGTGGGAAACTTTCATTCTTTGTCGCTTCTCATTAGGTCTTTTGTTACTTGAGAGAGCTTACCTACTGGTTGCGTTGGTTATTTGCCTCTCACTTCAATAGCTGCCTCTGAAGTTATCCTATTTACGGTTTCATTCATTACTTGTATGTCATATTCATCTCTCTGTTCTAAGGCTGCATAATTGGTTGCAAGTACCAGCCTGTATTTTTCTGCTTGTACCCTTACTGCATCTAGGTTGGCCTAGCCTGCTTTATTTCATCAATCTTTTTTTTGTTCCACACTTGTTGCAGTGTTAGCTACAGTCCAGGATGAAATTTCAATTCGTATACAGGGATGCATGGATGAATGAATGCCTATTAGTGTACAGTGATTGAACTGGGGCTCCAACAAGTCTGTGTAAACAACAGCACCTAGCAGGTTTTCGTAATGGATGCGAGGGACGGTTTAAAGTTGTGTGCAAAGAGCGTCCACTTACGACAAATTCAGAGATCGTCCCTTTTTTGAGCCATTTGAGGGATAAACAAAGCACGGTGGAGGATAAAAAAAAATTTCTGAAGAGTTTATCGAAATGAGCACTGCAGTCGTATTTCTCTACAAAGGAAACGATTTAAAGTGTTTTCTCTTTCAGAGAAGTCCACTCAGCAACAGCGGGATCTTTTTTTTAAAGCGGTAGTCTTCAGACAAAAGAAACTGCAGACATAAATTGTACTTATGACTGAACGGCAGTTTGCGCACATTCGAGATACGCGGAGCGCCCCGACAAAAGAGAACACAGAAGAACAAGTGGTACAGTAGTCGTTTTACTTTCTGCAGCGTGGAATAACACACAAAACCCTGCCCGAAATTGCATTTTCGCAAGGATGACGCACAGTGAAGGACTCGCAATAATGCGTGCCCCATTGTTCTTTTGGGCATTGGGTGGAAGTCGCTGGATTCGAAAGTTTTCATTTTGCCCTACTCTTCATTTTTGCGCTTTTATACAGTGACCTTGATTTTAATGCCACAGTCTCGTACATTCCTATCTGTATTATTTTTATATTTTCCATTTATGGGTCTTTCTTCTGGGTTTGTTTTTCTGGTCCGGGCGCCCAGTATAAATCAACCACATTCACTTGAGCGGTTGTTTTGTTTTAGCGGGAAGGCACTGTGTTTTGAGCCTGAAGTGATGAAGTGCTATGTATATTCAAGAATTACGGCCCAAGCGCTTTTTTCATGCGTGTGCGCCGTGCGTGTGGGCCTATGTGTGTTCTCTAAAAGTGTGTAATGTGTCTTTTGTTGGTTCCTTTCATTGGTCAAAATGTACCCGTTAGAAATTAAGTGTTCGAGTTCCGAAAATTGCGCAGTGAGCAGAGCATCAAGGAAGCATCCGGAAATTGATAGCTTTAAGTGGCTTTGCGTCGCCTTGAAAAGAGGATTGTTTCCTGTTTCAAACTTATGTAAAACTTGTTCATGGAACACTCAAAGTACAGCATGAGAAACTAAATCTCGGGAGGCTTTAATTATGCATAATAAAGGCGTTCAATGTTGTCGCTGGGAAAAGAAAGAAACGATTATAGAATCATCGCCCCTGGCTGTGCGAAAACTACATACAAGTTGGCATGAAAAATCGGTATCGATGTACCGAAAAATCTATACGTAAGCACTGTTGCTGAACTGAGCGTCAATTTCGCAAGACTAACTTCCTGGAGACCTAATGCTCACGAACGGTGATGGCGGACGTATAGACGGCACAAACAGTTCTTGCGAATGCGCATCACCCGCTTTACCGTTGAACAGTTATCGCACTTTCGTTTTTTTTTTTCAACATAACGAACACGCACTTATGAATCAGTGCACTTGCAAAAAGCAAGTTGTAATTTTTTCTTAGTTGTTTATTGTTCAAGATGTCCTTCCTTTGATAGCAATCATTGGTCGATGAAAATACGGCTACCTTTTCAAACGTATTCCAAAGATGCTTAAAGCCCTTCCACTGGTAGCCCAGAAATATTCTAGACATACTGTATCTCGCTCAGTTTTTAAAAACTTTTTTTAAAAATGTTTAATTTAGTAAGTCATTGGTGCGCCATGAAAAAGAATTATTGCAATAGAAAAATTCTAGGCCGTGTATTTTGTATTTTGTCTGTTAAACGGGGCACAAGCTATGTGCCTGCGTAAAGTCTGTCAGCGAAGGTTTTTTCTGTAGCAATATGGCGGATTACGTTGAATTATTTGCTAAAGAAGTCACCTACTTATCTCACCTTATACCAGTGATTTTGTTGCACACCTGTCTCGACGCACGCTAGACCCCACGAGGTATCTCAGCCCCCCTCTCAACCAATTTTACAGCGCACGTAAGCTCCGCCCCCACATTCACGTCTCTACTACTTGCCTATGTAAACTACTATATAAATTTTCGTTTTCTTTTACTTTTCCATAAGGCAGCCTACTTCGAAATAAAAGAAGTCCCCGACGACTACGTCACTTCCTAATGCAAATTTTGAGGGCAGCTGTTCAGCGCTTTGAAATTCGCGATACATTGTGGGCGAAGAATTTGATTCTGAACGACAGAGTGCGCTCGGTGGCGGCGCTGAGCCTGTGCTCGAACAGTTCGTTTAGCAGCAGTGGCAGACGTAGCATTTCCACCGGTTTCATCGCCCGTTGTTCACGAATAAAGCGTGAACCCGGGAACGCGCAGCTTGCGCGGAGCGCATTCTCTAGCGGAAGCGGCCCACGCAACGTAGCGCATGAATACTCTGTCCGAAGCCCACGTCAGCGCTTTGTTTCCAAATGTCGCGTTAGTCGGCGTGCTCGCCGCATGCCTGGTCGCCGCCCTTGAGCACGTCTCGTGCGGCACTCCACTTTCCTCCGCATCCTTTCGCTATACTCTCCTCCTCCGCTTAGGTCCTCCTCATGCTTCCGCTGCACTTTCCTCCTCCGCTTTTCGCCCTCGTGCTCTCTTCGTTATTTCATCCTTCCCCGTGCTCGTTCGCTCGGTTACGTCGAGGGACGCCGACGCCGACACTCAACGCAGGAACGGGCTTTTAAGAGCTGCGCTGCAAAACAATCCGAAGACATCTAAGCACTTCTTATTAGTTGTGAAGGATTAATATCCAACTGAACGCCACTGAGCGGCCCTTCGAGTTATGAAAACCTCGCCGGCAAGCTAACTCACGCACAACTTTCCGTGGCAATGAAGGAAAAGCTACGGGCGCATGCCTTCTGCACATGTGATCGCGCGCCAAGTAGTCCGGCAACGTTTGACAGTGCTTTTGGTTGCTCGGAAGTGACGCTGAATCCACACAGCTTGTGTGTGCGACGGTTTCGTGTTTCCCTAGACGGGGAAGGGAAAATCCGCAAAATAAGTAAAGTTTACATTCAGCAATGTGTCCTGTCTTATTTACCTGTTGATAGTAAGCCGTTTATGTTTTGTCTTCATCAGCCTAAACGAACGTGAATTAAAACGCGGGAATGTTTTCAGGAGCGCTGTCACTTGTGCATGCTTTGCCCCCGTGGCTTTCCTTTCATTGCTACAGAAAGGTGTCCGCTTTTATAGTGCATGTTGAGATGCTTGGCCAACGCCTCCTAAATAGCACAAGGCCGGGAAAGTTTGATCTGTGACGTCATGCTACCTTGTCCGACTGTCATAAAATCTAATGGGAATGCTCCTGAATAAGCCGCGGTGATTTTGACGTCGCCGCTTTCATCACGCCAGGCTTGGTAAGGACAATTTCGGTCTAGGTATTATGATCTTGTAGAGCAGGTTACGCAAGACTGACATCTGGGAGGCACTGGTTTAGCCCAGTGGGTAAGACACTCGGCTTCTGAGCGTGGCGTCGTAGGTTCCAAACTCACTGCCGCCAATGTTTTAAAACGAAAGCTTTACTGGCCGTAAACTTGGGATTTCGCAGTGGCGGTGCTCCGAGGAGGCACATGACATCCCAACGCGCGCCTCGCCGCGGATATTTCTCTCTCTCTCGCTCCCTAGTCACTACTGCGCATGCGCCACTAGTAGCACCGAACCACGGGTATTCCGCCACTGCGTAGCGCCGCGCCTTTCAACTGTCGCCGTTTGTTATGACGTCACACCGCATTCCTCGTCGTTTCGCTCGCCTCCGCTCGCATCGCCAGCTGCGTTGCATGCCTGATAACGTGTCGGAGGATTGAAAAGGAGAGCTCGCATGCGCCGCAACAACAGTTGAGGCGGCAGTATGGACGGCGACAATTCTGATAAGCAGGAGAAGGCCTGTAATCGACATCGGAACGAGATGAAGAGGAAACGAATCTCCCAAGAACCAGACGAACAGAGCGCCGAACGACTGGCTAAACGCCGCAACCTAGCTAGACAACCAGACTAACCTGAACTTGCAATCAAGCTTAACCAAGGCTAACCATGCTATGCCTTAGCTTTCGCTACGCATATCCTGGCAAAACCGAGCTAAACCACTGCCAATTCTTGTGTTTCGAATTTGTTGACATAATTTCTTTATAGCGATTACTAAGGCGATGATAGAACGCAGGCAAGTTGCTTAGTTGCTGTGTTGTTGGGCTGGTAAGCCCGAGGTCGCGGGATTGAATCCCGACCACGGCGGGCCGCATTTCGCTGTGGGCGAAATGCGAAAACACCCGTGTACTTAGATTTACGTGCGCGTTAAAGAACCCCAGGTGGTCCAAATTAATTAAGGGTCCCGCACTACGGTGTGCCTCATAATCAGATCGTTGTTTCGTCACGTAAAACCACATAATTTGAATTTTTTCAGAACGCAGGCGAGAGCTTCCGCGGACAAGGCGCCCGCGGATAACACAGGCTACGGTGAGCGAGGGTGACGTGGCGTCGTGACAATGCCCTTTCCCCTCATGCAACGCCTGGCGCGCCAGCGTTGCAGCAGGTGTACCCCCTCGCTCGCTCGGCTTCGCCGAGGCGTGCAGGTGACGTGGCGTCGCAGGCAAGCCTTTAGCTGCCGTTTCGTGGCTACAGATGCCGGTTTTTTGCGCTCAATGAGCCATGTGCATTAAAACACATAGAACGAATGTAATGTTCGTGCAGACTGAAAGGCGATCAAGAAATAACTGATCAGAACGCCTATTACGCGTAAAAAAAAACGGCGATTCAACGTGTTATAGCTCTGTATCGGGCTTCTTAGCTTGGCATATCCCAAGTGTACTTATGGGGCTCCGTATTAGGGTATTGTTGTAAATACAGGGGCCCTATAACGTAAAACAATTCCAATATGTTTTATTCCAATCTCCTGACGTCAAATTTGCGTAACCACCGGCACAAGCACCGGGCGGTCACTCGCAGGGTTGTCTGAACTGGCCAAGCAAACGCTCTCCTCGTTCATAGGAGGTCACTTTTGTTTGCTTGCAGAACGGATAACATTGCCTACACTGAGCGGCTAGTCGTGTCTAATTGGCTGACAAGAGGCGAGGAGAACACTCAAGTGGAGAGGGATTTGATGGGGCAGCGCCAGGGCACTGAAAATCGATAACCGGATGAAGAAGGTGGTGCCGGCGTCTGCAATTGGTCCGCTTTCCCTTACTTAGCTTGCGGCGGCTGGTCGAAAATAGCGGCGTCGTGCAACGGAAGCTTAAGAATGACGCTAAAACAGATCCTCAGCAAAGAATAGTTGCCAGAATGAGGTCGTAAACGTGCCGAATGTGCACGAAAACGTTACACGGCCACGCAAGATGCTTTATTATACGCAAATAAACACATGCTCTCCGGCAGGTGCGAGTAGCCAGCGCCTGAGCGATCGGTGACAGCCATCTTTTATTCCTTTCTGAACGAGGCAGCCTACGGCTATTCAGAAGAAAATTCAGATTTGTTCGGCATATTAATGCATCTTTAATGCGCACACGTCACCTTGACATGGTAAGTTTTCGCGGTCTTGTGACATCGCGTGACAGGCAGGTGAAGTGAGTGCAGCCTGAAACCTTTTGACCAATAGCCGAGGGCTAATGGCGAAAAGGTATCGAATCAGAAATAACTATTTTTATTTTGTAAGGTCAAATCCTGCATAATCAGAGTGTACACATCATATCAGATAGGGAGGTATCGCGCTTTTCGTGACGTCGCGTAACAGACAGGTGAAGTGGGGGTGGTCCAAAAATGGTTTTGACCAATCGCGGAGGGCTGACAGCAGAATTGGAATAGAAAAGTTTGAAATAGTTTTACGTTATAGCGCCCCAGGTGGATATGCAAACAGGCACGCAGCAATAGGGTAGTTTTGTAATTTCTTACGTTTAAATTGGTGCTTGTAGTACGTTATCACTATACTACACCGAATGCCTGCTTTCTACTCGAATAACGCTTTTTTTAGTTATAACTGTGCATGGCCAGAAACAAAAATCGAACAAGTTGCTTTAATGTTCCTGGGTGGATAAGTGTTTAGGCATTGCAGAGGTGAATGCTTCCGCCAAGCCTATGCCCACACAGTTAAAGATCTACTGGTATCCCTACACACGGAAGAAGGGACAATGTATTATCCTGATGGCGGAATTATCTTTACTTGCTAGCGCACACTATGACTAAATATTAGTAGCAGGACAAATTGGGTCAACTCGCAGTTCTTTAATTTGCTATAATTTTCGCTACATTTCATTAATTTTCTTTTTCATTTTCAGTCTTTACTTGTACTAATACTTGTATTGTACTTTACTTGTAGTATTACTTCTGCCCCCCCCCCCCCCCTCCTGCATGCGGAACGTGTTATATATGACTTATAAAAAGTACTAAAGTCACTTATGAAAATAAGTGCTAAAGATTCCGTGCGAAATGATCCAAGAGCCCAGTTTTCAATGGTTCAATCCGCTGTACAAAGCTGAATGCGGTTCAGTATTGTTGATCATGTGGCTTAAATGGCAAACGCAATGACGCGTTCTGTCATCGGCTCTAAGGATTCGTAGAACCGGCGAAGCCTGCAGGTTTCGAAGCGAAAAGTCACGAGCTTTGTATATCGACTTGACGTATTTATGCATATTTCTTGACATTTCTTCTGGCTGACTTTCCCGGATAACCTCCGCTTCACCTTTTCCGTTGTTAACGACTCCACCTTAGAGATTGCTAACGTCCTTGCTTACTGTGGCTGCTTCTATTGAACCCTACCTTCAGCTTTCCTCCTCGAGAATAACAGCAGCAAGGCTGCGAGTAACCTTTTGAAACTGCTCCAATATTCTACAGTTAAATAAACCATACTAGCCAATAATGCAACCAAAACTACACCCTTCAAGGCGAAGGGACGCGTTCCAAACGGTCCAAGATACTCCGCAACGTTCGCGTGCCTTGTTGTAGTTCGAAGCCATGACGTTTTAGCATCCGCGCTAAATTTGTCGGCTCCTTTTATGGGAATTATTATTACTTATAGCGTTATTACTTACAGCGTTACTATACTACAGCCCAGCTATCTACCGTACTACAGTTGTTTTATGAGGCCAGTTTGCGTAAACAGGGCTCCAGCAAAAGGCTTTGCATGTGTGTTCCCATTGCTTACCTTCAAAAAAGCTGCCATAAACAAATACAGGTGACAGGCTTTCAAGTTAATTAGGTCTTTGTGGGGCAACTGGTATTGCGCAAGCAGAGGTTGGGAAAGCGACTCAGGCTCGCTTACCCAACGACTTTTTTCGACCATGAGCTACGCGATTACGCAGACTTGTTATTTTACCGTGGAATATTTCAGCTCCCAAATTTTATACAAGCTTCTTGTGTTGTACGGAATAAAGCGCACGCTGCCCCAAGACGAAAACTGCACATCAAAGTATACTGCGACGGCAGTAGGGATGTGGTGTGAGAAAAAAAGATACACTGGGTATTGCAAGAAACGCTACGATAGGCCATACCGTATCAGTCCGTTGTCGTTGTTGTTTTGTTGTTTATTTAGCATGATTTGCGTAATAAAATTCTAGTTGTCGTTTTCTGACAATCGCTGTAAAGTGGGACATCGAAAGAGCCAGTTTTCCTTTCACGCAGTATTGCTATGGACATTTCATTCTTTATCAATGGCCTGCTAAGCTCGTGTCTTTCTAACGCGTACAACTAGAGGTTATTCGTTCGTAGATGTGCATTTTAGAGCGCGAAGAACCCAGGACTGTGCTCAGCAGGGATTTCACAAGAGACCTTTCAGATGTCTGGAACGTGTCGGTCTCGATGTAGGTGTGAGCCTTGTCTGCCTGTACACCTACTACTTGTTCCCATTCTTCTCCGTTTGCTTCAAATATGCGCTATCAAGCTCCTTTCACGCGTCTCAAGGTTGGCTCAGAAACATCTTTGGGGAGGCGGGCGGATTTCCGAAGTATAAGCGTTGTAAGAAAACGTCCGTGGCATAAAAAGACTTCCCGTTAGGAAAAAATAATTTGTTAAAGAGGCATGGTGCTGGAAGGCCGTGGCCCTCAGATGTCTTGCTCAGGCGTGTGCCTTCTGAATTCCTAAACATTTTCTTGCCGTCTCAGCGTCATTACTTCATTCCAACAATGTGAGCTGCGTTTGTACGTGTGTAATTTCGCTTGCGTGCATGAAACATTTTGCCATAGTTGATTGATATTTATTTGACCTCATAAATTTGTATGTTTCGAAGCAATACTTAGTAACGGAAAAAACGAAAAGACAAACAATGACACATCGGATGTCTCGTTTTCCCAAAACGCGCGATGTGGCCAATCGCAACGTCTGCACGCCTCTGGAAAACTTAATTCATTGGATATATATATTTTTTATTTTGCTATCTGAAATTCGGAGATTAAGAAAGCGTCACCTCTGACTAGGAACTGCGAAGTCAGCAATGAAGAATTCGTTCGTCAGCCCTTTGTCAAACTACCTTAACAGCAGAATTATCTGGGTGTCTATAATCAATTTATATGCGCTAAACGGTTTCGACTTAAAAAATAAATTATGGCGTTTTACGTGCCAAAAGCACGATTTGATTATGCTGTACGCCATAGTAGGGGGAGTCCTAAAAATTGGGACCACTTGGAGTTCTTTAACGTGCACCTACATCTAAGCTCATGGCTATTTTCCCCCCTTCCAAATGCGGCCACCGCGACCGTGATACGATCCCATGACCTCGTGCTTAGCAGCCCAACACCATAGCCACTAAGCAACCACGGCGGGTTGCGGTTTCATTGAACTGAACGCACAATGACATTGCTCACTGCAGGTAATACAACAAAGATAAATGTGTTGATTGGAGTAATTCAGGTGTATGATGTTCCACATCAACACAGAACATGCAGTTGTTCTGTGTCGAGGCCAACGTAAATTTTGCTTGCCAATTTTACGGCAGCTTAGTCGAACAGCGGACCGTGAAAAAATTTTGCGTCATACGAAAGACCTACAGGCAGATGAGAAAAACAATTATTTCTTTGTTCTGCCATAGAGAAACGATTGTTGCCGGGGCAATTGTGCCACATTCTTAAGCATCTATTCAATTTTTATGAGGAAAACTTTATTAGAAAGAGAGGGAAAAGGTAGCTGCAGCTTTGTCGTAAGTCTGCAACTCCGCGTAGGAATGGGGACGTTGGCAAGTAAACAGGAAAGAAACAGTAGATATTTCTACGTTATTGTACTATGTATCAGTCACATACAGGTGATGTACAATAAAGTCCCACGCGCTAACGCACACGTTACAACGTACACGCGCCTGGAAGGCTCTGCTAAAGTGGCGGTTACTTCGCATCGTTACTTCAAAAGCAATTCTGACAGTTTTTCATTCGGTAAAGCTGAAGCAAACATGCTTGTTAACATTACTAACGAGAATATTTACTAGCGGCTGAAATTCTTTTTTGATCATGAGTGATACAAGTTCCTAATGATAGTAATTGCTGCCCCTTGATTATTGTTGTGGGATTGAACTGTCATTAGATATATTGCTTTCTGTAGCTTTAACGTAATCATAAAAAGAAGCATATAAAAGTAAGGGTGTAGATAAAACAAGACCAATAAAATGTTCTCAAAAGATCACATTGATGAAAGTATTTTAGAAAAGTCGCTCAACTGCCTACACTTCGCGATAGGCTACCCGACGCAAACAATTATTCATGCAGTTTTAGGCTTAGATATTCCGTGTAACTCTACCGTTATAGGTACCTCCCCCATTATTCCGCGACTCAGATTTCGGGCTTCGGGTGAGTCTACTTAAGCGCACGAGAACGTTTTTATGGGCAAATGGAATACGAAATCTTCGCGTAGGGGATAATTTATTGCATGGACTGACCGATGAGATATTGTTTCACGGGCCAGCGATAGACCAATTAGCGAGCCAGGAGCATACAACAAGCTGAGTGACAGCTCAACTGCCTTAATTGGACCGTCATTAATTTCGCGTCCAATCTTTCAGCCTCGCGCGCTGTGTCATATAACCAATTACGAAGTTCAGAATCAGACAAGAACGAAGGTATTATGGCTTTGCTGATCTATGTATTTGTTCTCCGGGGTTTTCTAGTCTGCTTCGCTACACGTTTCAATATTGACACGTGTTAAACGTTGAACGTACGTTTAACAAATGTTAAACGCATTCGAACGGCACAGGACATGTCTGCTGTAGTTTCTCGCATCGGAAGTTTTCTCGAATGCTTTCGATAGTTCTATCCGTTGCATTTTGTCACCGAGCCTTGCGCAATCTTAATGCGTGCGAAACGCGGATTGTTCAGTACTTTCTGGAAGGCACGCGGGCACCACCAATCACGCTGGAACCTTCAACGAACCATCAATGAAGGCCGACGTGCTTGATCTGCCGATCAGATTTCGACGATCGCCAACCGTGCTTTGCCTTTATCGTTGTGCTTTGAGGGCAACTTGTTCTTCTGGGCGCAGGTTCTACAAAGGAAGGGTTAGTTTCATAATTTACATTTTTGCTGCTGTGAGTTTCATCCTCACTACAACGTGACATTTGGTGAAGGCGATTCTTTGTGTCACGGAAATCCTCGGCAGGCCCAAGGTGAGGTGACACCGTCAACGTCGCCACGGACCACCAAGATAGCCGCAGGCTGATAAATCTACCTCCGCAAAAGGGACTTCTACATGAGACATCCATGAAGATTAAAGCCAAGCTAACAGCCGAAATGACGGAATCCGTGTCTTTGATCGCCCCACAGCAACCTAGAGAGCCACCTACCTTTCGCAAATCATTGGCTGAAGACCCAGAAAGATGGCTGCAGATATACGAAAGGATTGCGACTTTCAACAACTGCAACTCTCAGCAAAAGTTGCGTCGTGTATACTTCTCCTTGGAAGATGTTTCAAAGTCCTGAGTTGAGAACCGACAGTCGACCCTTGACTAGGGGCCTGTTTGACAACGGCCTCCTGCAGACCGTCACGAGCGCCGTAGGCAAGGAAAAGGCAGAAACTCTGCTGGAAGCCCGAGTGCAGCTTCCGAACGAGAACCTTGCCATTTGCACGGAAGAGATGGCGCGTCTGTTCCGCCATGCCGACTCGTATATCTCTGAGGAGAAGAAAGTTTGTTTCTTCATGTGGGGAATAAAGCTATAACTCTTGGCTGGATTAATTTGCAATTCGCCTAATACAGATACGGAATTCTCAAACACTATCTCGAAAAGACGCTAGAGATACGCAGTAGGCAATATCGCCACGAAGTGCTTACGCCAAAGTACCAAGTCCAAGCGCTTGGCTTTGACGAGCTCCGAGAAACTATCAGGGCCATCATGTGAAGAACTACGTAAAATGTTCGCCGAAGTGGCCTCGACTACTGACATTGTGAAGAAGAAATTGCCGGCCACTGGGAGGTCCCGATGTTCAGCGCGAATCACCGCAGCCCCAGCCTAAAGCAATGACCTGCATCGCCATCATCATCTCCCACCGTGAGCTTCCTTTCCCGCGCCGGCGCTACGGCCAGATAACGCCGCAGTTAGGTCGCCAGCAACCGCCGCCGCCACCGCCAGCCCATCCCCTTGTCAGGTCGCGCAACCCCCCGAGAAAGACAGATGTATGGCGCGCTTCAGACCACCGCCCGCTTCGCTGCCACTGCGGATAATTGAGCCTCGTCTACCGCCGGTGCCCATACCGCGACTTGGGACTGCCAGGCTTCGCCGTGAACGCGCCGCGTCCACAGCTTGGTGAGTGACTACGTGACACCGCTGACTACATAGCCGCAATGCAGGGGAGATACCGACGTCCTTCCCGTTCGCCTTCGCCGCAGTGCCGACCGTACACAGGACCAGCTCGGGGACTGTCCGAAAGCCCATGCACGAAAAAATAAAAGCAGCAACCGATGGAGGAGCAGTTGCTGTTTGTCGACATAGTGAAGTGAAGATGAGATATAAATACATGGGAAAAACAGAATTCGTTTTTCCCACCAACTACAGCACCAATTCTGTTGCGTTAAAAATATAGGTTTGACTGTAGCGGTTGTAGCACATGCATTCATTATTTAGGCTATAGACTTGCTATGAGAAATGTTGAAAATTGAAAAACTTGAAAGAAAACAAAAACTATCAAGTTTACGACTCTGAAACTAAACTACGAAAATCAATATGACATTCCTGTAAACTGCACGTAATAACACATCTAAAGCAGATGGAAATTGATTCTACCCTAAAGCATCTAAAGCAGAAGGGAATTGATATATACCCTTCGACTTTTCTGTAGTGCAGGCGGCCGCTCTGATATGTGAAATATTATGCATCACTATGCTTCCTCTCTCCCTTTCTTCCTCTTTCTATTCCCCTTTCCCCCACCCCCAGTGTAGGGTAGCAAACCGGATGCTGTTCTGGTTGACCTCCCTGCCTTTCCTACCCTTGTTTACTCTCTCTCTCTCTATGCATCACTATAAGCTGTACCACTAATACGTAAGCAGCACTCCTGAAAAACCCTTGTAAGCACTGTAAAAAAATCAGGTAGGCTGTCAATTTTTAAACGAAATTTTCTTCTTTAGGTGCTTTGGTGGGTGCAGTTTACAGAACCGCAATATATATTTTGATGCTGATTTATAGATATTTAAACTCTGTTTGTTCACTTCTCTTTAACTTTGATTTCCGGGTATTTTTGCAAAACCTTTCAGTTGTTACATTGAAATTCCTCTTCGTTGGGTCACTAGAATCGAAAATTCTCTTTCAAGCGAAACGAATTTCCTAAAATGTCATAAATATCTTAATCTCACAAAGTAATTTCTGTCTTTTACATCTATCTGAGTTAACCTCTAGCTAAATATTCCTCCTGAAACACCGACCCATTCTAGTGTTGTTTGTCGCAAGCGATTGCGGAGAACAACCAACCACGTCATAGCATTCATGAACTGAAACTCTACATTCTGCAGTCAAATTTATATTCTGCGCGGGACAGAAAATACAGTGAATCATACCCCATTCCTAAGGTCAAGACAATTGAAGCAATAGCTATAAACGTTTCAGAGGGAGCTTAGGCAACAGCACTTTGTTGTTTTTCGTAGGGGTGCTTAGTGTTTTGTTCTCTCTTTTCTTTCCTCCCTTTCTTTTTTGTATTTCATTTTTATATTTGTTTCATTTTCGTATTTTTTTCCACGAGCACCATTTTCTGCCGCTTCATTAATTCTCTCTTTCAGAGAGATGGTAGCTCACTGACCTCCAGCGGAGCAGATAATCCTCCCCCCCCCCCCTCGCCTTCTCCCCATCGTCGAGGCCAATGAGGTTTAAGAAAAAAAAAATTGATGGAGTGGGGATGCCATCCCAAAAGTGAAGCTGAAACGCTGTCATCTTACCAGAGGCAGAAAAATAACGTTAGCAAATAGCGGCGAACATACGAACCGCTATCAGCCCGCTCCGTGCTATTTAGGATGCTTAATTTAGCCGTACAGATATCGTTCGATGTCTTTCTTTCTGTCACTGGTTTCAAAAGGAGGCCTAAACTTTCTTTTTTCAAATTTTATGGCACATCATGATATCAATGCAGCCAAAGGCAGGATTTTAGATAATAACTTAGCATTAACTTAGCACTTAGCTATTAGCATTTCCAATAACTGATCGAAACGACGTAAGCTTTGAGAAGTTTCGGCTGTCGCAGCCCTCTTTCAGAGTAGAAGTATAGGCATACTCTGGCTTCACCTGTGCTGGTAAGAAACTACGGGGGCTTCCACGCCAGGATACGGCCCCTTCCACGGAAGACACACGGCCGGCTGACACACGGCGCTACATAACATTTCTCCACCGACGTTGAATAGCACACCTTTTGTGCAATTCAACACCCTCGCTGCTAACAAACCTGCGGCCGTTGCCTCATCCACCCGCGCCTTAACCCATCTCCCCTTTAGAAGAACCCTACATATACACTCTGCCGAGGAAAGTATATGCCGCCTTGAAAAAGGCAAGTCCACTTGTCGAAACATTGCCTCCCGCTTTTACCTTGTTCTAGAGCTGCTCATCATCTTCAATTTCCATTTCCCGCCTTGCTCGTGTTTTCCCTCGCATCATGTACAACACAGACATTTTGCACGTAACTTTCACTTCTCTTACAAAGCACGAGCACATTTTCTTTAGCTATTATCGTTTTTTAAGCACAGCTTCGCAGAGTCGTTGCAGCTTGTTAGAGGCGCTGAAAATAACATCGACACCAAATCACCTAGCCACGTGCTTTGGTCCGTGCGAAAAGGGATGGACGTAAGGCATGACGGCGAAGTGCTTTGGCTCCGTGCATTCTCTGTTTCTTGAAGGACCTTGTTGTTCTACACTCTTGAGCCGCTTTATTACTATTCGGCCGCTCTACAAATTATTTTCTCGGGAAATACGACCGATTTCAGTCTAGTTGCTCGATTTGAACATCTTTCGCTTTTATGACACGACATGATTTCTACAAGGCTGTCCAGAGGTAAGGCACCCGCATTCCGGTTTTTCCTATCTTAGCGTGATCCTGTAAGTATGGTCAAAATTCATCGGATACGTGTTATGACGAAGCCCCCGGCCCAGTATAATACGCAAGTCCGTGACGTAATAAGGATCGGCTATTGCAAGTATGTCCTAAACCAAAGATGAGGAGCCAGCAAACAAATCTAACATTACGCAATACATTAGGAGTAACTGAAAGCAAGCATTAAGTATAGACAAAAACAGTTGAGCCTAACCTCGGCTAACGAAAATACGTACTGTAAAAGGAATTGATCGTCAACACCTTAGCAATTCCTATGATATGTAAATGCGAAAGCATGTTTGGCTGATGTGTTGCTGAGTTATGTTGTTGAGATTAGGGCTGCCGCGTTATGTTTCAGAGTGTACGGTTGCTGCTTATTTGAGGTCGTAACAACGCAAGACGACGAACTTGCCATATTGCGATCTCTCAGCTGAGTTTCACTACTCAGTTGTAATTAAAGTAGTGTTTCGCACACAATGCAGTGCGTGTTCTTTCTCGATCACACCAATTTTTCAGCACGATGACGCAGCTTTGCCGAGCGATAACAGCACTTCTTTCCGAGTGGCACCATGGTGTTGTGATACATTTATTAATCGGGTGCTCAGGCGAGCTCCACCTCAAATTCTAGGGGGATGTCGTGTAGTCGTAGTCCGGCGGCTATCTGATGCGCGTTGAACCTTATTCGTCGTCGTCGTAATCGTCGACCATGGGCTCCGGCGACGGCGTCTGCGGGTCCCGACAACGCGAAAAGCGTTGGCGGGACCACGGCCGCCATCTAGTGAAGCGACCGCCAGGGAGAGCCCAACCACGGTCATAGGCCCGAAGATATTCGCCACTGCCGCCTGTTGCAAAGGTGGCGCAGTGGTTAGCAGCTCGGCTACGGAACAATTGTACTGCTGATGGGGCAAAGGGACAGCTCCTTACCGCGGCGACTATTCATTAGTTAGATGAAGATGACGTAATTTGTGTGCCATTTTCCTGCCACGGCTTTCTGATGACGACGGGGTCGCACAAAGAGCCAAGTGATCCTGTCGCAATAAATATAAAATGTTGACCGATACCCCGCCTATGCTGGAGTGGGTGTGTTAGGCGAAGCTTTCCTTGATTAGTGTTTAACTGAGCTAGTCGGTGCATAGCTAAAGCGAGTTTTGAACAATTGAAATTAAGAAGAACGAAGAACAAAGGAAGACAGTCAGCGTTGCTGTACTAACAGCTCAATTTATTTTCGCGCTTGCAGTTACAGATTTAGTAGTGCATGTGGAAAAAGCAAATGGCAGATGCATACTGCCTGCGCCTCGTATCGGGCACGTAAATGAAGACGATAGGTGAGATCCAATCTCCTATCGTCTCCCCTTACGTGGCCGACAGGATGCACGGGTAGTACAGGTAGGTATATATCTTCATTTTAGCGTTTGCACTACTATATTTGAAGCCGCAAGCCGGGAGGTTAATTCAGTAGAGCGACTTCCTTGTCTGTATTCCTGAAACCTTTGTTTCTTCAGTTCAGCTGTTGAAAACTCGTCTTTTCTTGGTGTTAGAGAAAATGTTAAAGCCAGTATTGCGCAAATGTAAAGCTAACGAGCGAAATGTCTTGCGCGAAATGATTCGGAGAAAGGGTCGTTTTTCGGAAGTTGGGGAGTAATAACGCACGTGCAATGCAATGTTTAACCAATTATAACGCGGACACGCAGGTGTAACATCACGGCACAGATGTTTTTAAGCAGAAGCGGCCTCTCTTCCGGAGGGAGAGAAATGCTCTTTAAATGAACCCATTTTTTTTTACGAGCTTTTAATTTCTTACAACGCCCGTTCCCATCAATAACCCGTTATAGGGGGTTGCAACTTCGTACTTTCCCGCGCTCTCTTAGGCCCTGGGGAAGCTAGTGTCATCTACTGGAATATAAAGAAACTATTTTTTTTTGTCCTTCGGGCGGTTATTTTTAAAGCGTCTCCGGAGCATGGGTGTGGTCGGCGTGATGAGCGCTCCTCTATAGTTACCAAGATCGAATCGGTATCGAGCGATCGGGCCTCGCAGTCTTCATCGCAATGCTTTGGCGCGACACCCCGAAACAGGAATGGATAGTGAGCTTACTTCGGATTATTTATTTGCCTGTCATGTAGTGCAGCTCGATTAAAGAAAAACGGAGTAAAGCCGGTCCTTCTCCGTAGTACCGTAGTGGCGCAGTACCAATGGAAAGAAAGATTTCGAGAGCCAAAAATACCCGGTTGTTTATCTGGTTACTCAAGCATGCGCAAGACGCCCCGGAAAAATACGAGAGAGAAGGTCTCGTGCCGCTTCGCTTTCTTCTCCGAACCATTTCATTGCTGACGCGTGCTGACCTAAGGGTATCCTGTGTATCTTACTGATCGCAGTCCTTATCTTGATGGTGTCAAAGTGCTTCGGACGGGTTTACTTACCGGCAGCGGCAGCGAGAGAATTTTTCGGTAGAAGGCACCTGGGAGACGACTTCGGCATTGTGCTAAGGCTATTCATTGGGCTTAAAGTTTGTTTCAATACATCGAGATTTGGTTACATTGCAAGCCGATATTAGCGGGAATATTGCATATATTTTTCACATCAGAAAAATGCAGTCTGCATCTCTTCCTTTTTCTGCGCGCAAAGCAACATGCACGTTTCTATATAACTGATTATCTTTTCTTACAAAATTTTTCGTTAGATATGTCTTTCAATTCGTAAACGAATGTTTGAGACTAGTGCCTTGTAAACAGAATTTCATACTGTACAGTTTGATACTATCCACTTTAATTCAAGCTTGCTCTGATACAGGAGAAGAAAGTGTTTACTAGACTACCCGAAAACTGTAGCTTTCGGAGTGCCCCATAATACACTTTCAGCGTGCGGCCGTAATACACTATGGCGTGCCCCGAAATACAGTCGCGGCAGAGCTACTACCGTAGTGTGGGAGTGCGGATTACTTTTTTGACCACGTGAGATCTTCTTTCGCGCGCGTAGTGCATGCGCACGCTAGCCTTTTTGCATTCCGTGTTAACCAGCATCGAACCAACAACCTCCTGCGCTGCAGCGCAACACCATAGCGCCTGCGCTGCAACGGCAGTCGTTGTGGCGCAACTATGTTTCACGACAGATGAGTTCTTACGGTGCTCGCGGATCTCAGCAGCTGCCGCTATAGATATTTTACGTACGCGCAGAGCGTTCGCTTGGCGGGCTACAAGCTGCAACCCTTACATTTCAGCGCGCCAAAACAATTGACACGTGATCCCAGTATAACCAGCAAGGCGAGCTCTTTGCTCACGTTCCCCAGCGCCACCGTTGACGTGTTTTCCAGAAGCATCTTTTCTTGACGTTATCGGCGACTTCGAAAAAAAAAGATACAACGTCTCGACGAGCTTGTGCGTCCGCTTGCACTCTGCAGAACTCTGATTTTTGCTTTTTGAAACCCAGATGGCAGGTAAAACGATTACTGTGCAACCGTCAGCAGTCCATGTTGGTCAGAGCAGAGGGAAAGGGGCCGCGTGCAGCAACAGCGCTACCGAGCAGTATTGGCTCATCGTTCGCGTATGGTGCTATAGTCGCCACGTCTAGACGAACACTGATTTTGTAGTGCACAATTAGCGTTGTGTGACCGCGTAACTCGGTGAGCCGCCCCTACTCGCTAGGAAGAGTGTCAGTTGTTTGCCCTGCTGACATGCTCTGCATGTGAATTTGATGCTCTGGTGGACACAGCTATTGCATTTAGCTTCCTTCATTAAAAGAAAACTGCCGTTCTTGATACTTCTGCGGTTTCCAGACAAGCAGCTCCCTTGTTGATAGATGATGTACCTTCTTCTAGCATACACAACTTGCAGTGACAGAATTAAAGAAGACCGCAAAACATCCATTATCGTCCACAATTTCTCAGTGGCAGATATTTTGGGCTGAAAGTGGGGCTCAACTTTCACAGTGTGCCCGAGCTTCCATGTAAATGAATGCGTATTCAAGCCAGCTTTTGCCGTCCAGAGCCGTACCAACGCTGCTCGGCTTATTTAGAACACTCTCGAACAGTTCTCTCGCATGTCCTGCCTGCCACAGTTATAACTTATAGGTTGTCCCAATTCTCGTAAGCACATGGTGTCGGCAAACTGCCAGTCTCTTCGGTAAACAGGATCTTTTAAGCAGTTTCCATCAACTGGAGTTCAACTCAATGTTCGCCTTTATAAGCTCAATGAAATGACCCTCCATCTTGAAAAGGAAAATGAATATGCCGTCAGGAACAGAACTCATCAACTCAATGTTCGCCTTTATAAGCTCAATGAAATGGCCCTCCATCTTGAAAAGGAAAATGAATATGCCGTCAGGAGCAGAACCTTCTGCTTCCCTAAATCGCGGTCACATTTGAAGGATTAAAAAAAATCTGTCAAGAGGTGTGGGAGGCGACGCCCCGTAATGGTGACACCATTCTATGAGTTTTTGCGAAGCAGTTTAAAAACCGCCTCAATAGGAGGCAAGGGGAACGTCGTTTGGTTTCTGTGACAAAAAACAACAACAACAGTAAATCAGTAGAACGAAGCAAATACGCATGAGCCGATGCACTCAAAATGTTCATTTGATATTACAGCCTTTAATGACGAATGCAATTGCCTATTCGAAACATTTGGCAGATTTAACTGTAGTTGCCGACTATGTAATACCCAGCATTTCAAAATCGTTGCAGCGTCAGACGCCGAGGTGCGGCCGACGCGCATCGAGCGTCTGGCGTCCTAGCGGCCCGCGATGTGCTTTGTCGTTTTCCTATTGCGTAGTATTTGAGTCCTTTAACTGGTAGCTAAATAATATATTTGGTCTAGTAAGATTACTCGCAAAAACAAGACAGATTCCAATGTTAGTCTGAGTCTTTAAACTTAACTTAGTTACCTGCTCAATCATGGTTTTCAATAATTGTCTACTCTGACCACCAGCAAATGTGCTGGCGATAAAACCTGCAGGCTTCGTTGTTTACTCCTTAGCGCACGCAGCAGTCAAACTCTCGGTACTGTGAAATTGTTTACTATATTTAAAGAACTTCCTGTTCTCTTATCTGCATAGACGTTCGTCTCAAGAGTTCACATTGATCTTGTTACAGTGTTGTTGTTATTAAATACCCTGAAGGAAGTGCATGATGACACTCAGCAAACTTTTTGAGCGGTGACGGTAGGGTTGAGGCACGTGTTTTGGGGCTGTGTACGAGTTACTGCCTTCTTGGAACCAGCCAAGCACTCAGAGCGCTTGGTTCGTGCACCTCCGTCGTCCCACTCGCTCGCGGCCGCCAATCGAAACCTGAACAACTCCTTCTTGACTGCAGATTGCGGTAGTTGTGTGCTTGTTGAAAAGTTATTTGAAAGTGTGAATCGACAATGAGAAGTGGTCAAAAAGAAAGAGAAACAGAGGAAGTTGAGTGGAAGAGAGAATGGAAACAAAAAGCAACATGGAGATTTACAAGAATGGGATTTACAAGGATGGGAGGTGGACTGGGCGGAGAAGGCCAAGCAGGCCCAGGGCCTTACTTGAGCCCAATCCCTCAGCCACGTCCCCCTTTACCCTTCCCCCTTTCAATAAAGTTTATCGCCACCACCACTACAAGAATGGGAGGAAAGAAATGGGAAGGAAAAATCTGTGCGCTAACACAAAGGAAAGTACCTTACAATCTGATATTCGATTTGATTCACCATGATCATCATCATCATCATCATCATCATCATCATCATCATCAGCCTGATTACGCCCACTGCAGGGCAAAGGCCTCTCCCATACTTCTCCAACTACCCCGGTCAGGTACTAATTGTGGCCATGTTGTCCCAGCAAACTTCTTAATCTCATACGCCCACCTAACTTTCTGCCGCCCCCTGTTACGATTCCCTTCCCTTGGAATCCAGTCCGTAACCCTTAATGACCATCGGTTATCTTCCCTCCTGATTACATGTCCTGTCCATGCCCATTTCTTTTTCTTGATTTCAACTAAGATGTCATTAACTTGCGTTTGTACCCTCACCCAATCTGCTCTTTTCTTATCCCTTAACGTCACACCCATCATTCTTCTTCCCATAGCTCGTTGCGTCGTCCTCAATTTAAGTAGAACCCTTTTTGTAAGCCTCTAGGTTTCTGCCCCGTACGTGAGCACTGGTAAGACGCAGCTGTTATACACTTTTCTCTTGAGGGATAATGGCAACCTGCTTTTCATGATCTGAGAATGCCTGCCAAACGCACCCCAGCCCATTCTTATTCTTCTCATTATTTCAGTCTCATGATCCGGATCCGCGGTCACTACCTACCCTAAGTAGATGTATTCCCTGTCATGCAGAGGTGGACAGCGTACCTCTTGCTGAGCAATCAAGCTGTGTGAAAACTGCATATTTATGTAACTTCTACCCCTTGCTATTGGCCATTGCTCCTGCCCTCAGCAAATGTGGAACATTATCACGACATTTCTTTTTCTAACTCATTTTTCTAATAGCACTGGGATTACTGCATGTGTAAGAAGGAAACGAATCACAGACAATCAAAAGCCAGCAATATGTAAACTTGGAACATTGATTGTGCAGTTTGATGACTCAGAATAAGTAGATATACACAATAAACAATTGACAACTATCTAAAGCATACAGTCACTATACGATATGCCCATGCCTTGTCACGTAAATTTAAATTGTAGTGTAGCTTTCCAATGTAGTATATTGTTGCATTCCGTCAGAGGGCTGGTAACGTGTTTCACACACGTCTAGCAAGAGTGGTGAAATGTGCCAACTGTATTTATTTAATGGTTTGATAGAATATGTAGGCAGTTCACTTAGAAAAGCAAAGCCATAGAATCAACGCAGAGTGATGTGACTTTATCTGCATGTGTTGCAAGTTCAAAATGTAAAGTTTTAGCTGTTTCCATGTTTCCGCGCAGAAAAGAAGGCCAGTATAAAAGGGTCAACGCCGTTGATTTTAACTGTCGGGGGTGGATAGCACATCGAGCGCCCAGAACTGAAGCCAACCTTGCCCCGGAAGTTGGCGCTTCAAGACCCTGCAGCAGCACTTCGTGTGCACGGGTGTGTGGTAGTCCTTCCCTTAAAATACTTGCCTATTGTGCCGTAGGCTAACCAAATAGGCCAGAGCAATGTTTTGAGAAGATGTCCAGAATTACCCCATTGCAGCACCCACAGCGTCACTAACATAAGTGGCGCGCACTCGAAGCATTGGTTAACGAGAAAACACTTCGTCTAAGAAAACAGTGTCGTAGACGATTTCAGATTGTCATAAAAGCGCTTACCAGTCATGTAGAGACATTTTCTGAAATGTGGAAAACCATGAAGAGAAATTTTTATGGTAGCAATGTTATCTGATCACACGCAATAATTAGTGCACCGTACACCCTGCTTCAAGGAGAAGCCGCGGCAGGACACCGCATTTCCACTGGCTTCACCTGCATCAGGCGCAGCGAGTGGCATCCAGCAAAACATTAGCAATAAGTGGTGCACAGTCTTTGTGTCCCCTTTCTCGACGCCAGCTGTACACATGGTAAACTGTTTTCAAAGCATCGAAAGCAGAAAAACAGAGGGCAAGGTCTCTGAACACACTGCATGTTAAAGTGGCTGGTGCGGGGCAAAGGAAGTACTGTGGCATATTAGATTTGCACGAGGCAAGCTAGGAGCCAAAAACACTGCTGGTTTCCTGCAAATGGCCAACGTATTGTCAGCATGTTAAAGCTTTTTTTTTTCATTCTTATCACTTAGTTGTGCAGTCGAGACAGCTTTCACAAGAAGAGAAGAAGCCTTGGAAGCATGAAACACTTCATGAAACCAGCTTCTAAATTATATCATGTGTCTGCATCACAAGATTTACACGTTTACATGTTAACCCCACTGGTTAACATGTAAACGTGTAAATCTAGTCTGGAGTATGCATCCTTTACCAGAAAATGAACTTTCTTCCCTTCTCATCCTATACCCGATTGGATTGTGAAGCGGGGTGTAATTTGTAGGGCATACTCTTGCATAAACTTCAAAAGATAATTGTTGCTGTGACTGTAAAATTAGGGTAGCTGTTTACAGCATCCATAAAGAAGAGTCTCTGAATCTTTAACGAGCAGTAAACAAAATAAATATTCAAATAATTTTTAGTAATTTTCAACAAATGTAGCGCTCTTTGCCTTCCACTGTGGTGTTCTTGAAATTCTAAGGTTGGCACGCCTCCACAAGGTTTGACTGCCGGATGTTATTTTGCATGAAAAAGTGCACTTGTGTGCATAACACCTCATTGACAACGTTATGCTGAACAAGATGTTACGAGCTTTCGCATGCATCGGTCATCATCTCACAAACTGGCTGCTCCTTTGTTAGTTGGAATGTAGCATAAATGTAAAGCACATATGATATTCTAGCAAAAAAAATTCTGCCCTCTGATTCCCTTATTCTCCTCACTGATGCCTAGTGTTATAATAGCGTCATCGACAACATGAGAGTCAGTGTGGTGTATAATTATGTGTATGGTGGGGTGGGGGCTACAATCATTTTAGCAACTTTTCAGGATGAGTAGAATCAGTATTGTGGAGTGCTGTTTCTTTCTTTCACTTATTGTTACCTAAATTCACCTATGTTGTGGCAACAAGTATAATTTAGTTTGCTAGCACTCCTGCCAACATATATAATGTGTAGGCATCTGTGTTTGAAAAAGAGCAGCTAATGGTTTGCCGGGAGCTAAGGTTCATTTAGACCATTGAATTTTGAGTTTGTACCTGTGGCAATTACTGCTGAATGAATGCCCACCCAGAAGAACTGCTCATAGCATTTTCTTTCATCATAATAACGCTAATGCTTTGAACAGCATTTGAACTTAGACTTGTTTAAAAAATGACCCAATTCCTGGTTCAGGTAAGACAAAGGTTCCACAGGAAGACAGAAACTTGAAGGTATCAACAGTGGCATGAATATAAATAGCGCTCAACATTTCGCAATCTTGCACCTGGTTGTCATATTGCCCATGCCATTTCTTCCACATGCTGTTCTTTACGGTTTATTGTCGTACACAGTTTAATTTTTATGTCCTTGTTTTTTATTATATGGTGAATATTTTTTTCTTCATCGGCTTTACACAACATGTGTCCTCATAATGTGCCTTCATTTACCATTTACACTAATCTTAACCAGATGCATCTTGATTAAAATTTATTTTCCTCAGTTCTTCTTTGCTTTTTCCAAATGTGCAAACAGTTTATCTTAATTCCTGTTTTGACTTCTGGAAAGACTAAGTCTACTGGAATAATGATTGCCTACATGTGTACATGGTTTCTGTTCCGGTCATCCCCGCTCTTTGCAAGGAATGACAGCAGTACCCAAACACGCTCCATCGCCATCACTAGTGCTAAGCACACCCTTCCTGCCTCTATTTTAACACTTTGGCTTTTCTTGACCTATTGTATGCACAAGCTTCTCCCCCAATTAGGGTAGGGGACAGTGAGCTATGCACAAAAACGCTGCCAAGGAAAACATTCGCTATCCTGAGGACAAGCACCTTTCTTGAAATGTCGGCTGCAGCAACATCCCTTGTTCCATTCAATGTTGGTCTACGTACATGTTTTTCTAACACAGAAGCTACTGCTTTGTAGTGCTCTGGCAATATCCTTTTTGGCCGCTTTTTTTAGTATGGAAATTCACGAATACTCTTTGTTTCTCATAACAGCAGCAAGTTCATCCTTGCAAGGCGTTTGGTGTCAAGAATAACTTTCACCAGGAGAAAGTACAAGACGAGTGATTGAAGAAAATGTATTTGCTTATGTGAGCTAAACAACTTGAGGAGTGAAATTTTTCCCCGTTTTCTATATATGCTATGCAATGCATTCATATTAAAAAGAGCAAAGTATTTTAAGTTTTGAGCTATGTCAGTGCGTTGGCAAGACAATTTTCTCAATGTTGTTCTGCTGCTTTGGCTATGAGCTGCCTTCATGACATTTCCTATAAAGAACATCGCGGACGAAAGTACCCTGATAGTGCGAGCGTCGAGCAAATTGCATGTCTTCGTTCAAGACCGCTACAAACAGTGGGTCACCTATGCGCATTCTGAACGCAGTTGTTAAAGCGGCTGACTCCAGCAGATAGCGCACCAATACATTTCTGTGGACGCTCGAGCATCCTGGGCAATGTTGTCCCCGATGGTACATTCTCGAAACAATGGGAATGCTCTGTAAGACGAAATACGGGAAGCACCTGTACTTTAATGAATATAGTACAAATTCAGCTACACAGTATTTCGTTCTCTGAATACGGGAGGCACCTGTATTTTAACGCTTAAAGTACAGCCTCAGCATACAATGTGTTCCGTTTTCTAAATACGAGAAGCTACTGTACATTAACGGTTACAGTACAGATCTAGCATACAGTCTTCCGTTTTCTAGATACGAAGGCACTCGTATTTTGTATTACGGTCTTTCTTTTACGGCTGTCCGTTCTATACAAATGACCGCTCTTTACAAAAATGCGTTCGGCCACACATTACCAGCAGATTTACCGTACAATGAGGAAAGTTTTTTACAGTGTACGTTTTTCAGCTGATGCCGTCCATTGGAGCTTCGTAGGGGACTACTGCTACTTACATGGTGCCATAACATTGGATGAATGCACCAAAAGCCCGGAACGAGCATTAATATAGAACAAAATAGACGTTTGCTCATTTCACATTGCGTCTTGCGTCTACGTTATGAAATTGCGCATTGCACGGAGGAACGATGCAGGCTTCTAAAGATCGCTCGCAATCATATTTATTCTGCTGAATGAAAAAAAACGATACCTTGCCATGACTGGGCGGAGTTGAGCTGTATAAGCAAAAACAAAGGCCACGCCGATCAGCGCAGCCGGTGTAACGCGTACCAGCTGGTGTTCAGGAAACGCGCGCCCAGTACCGAACCCGGAAGTGTGGTTCGGGTTTTCACACCGGCCAATTGGTGCATTAGCAGTCAATTCGGCCGTTGGTAACAGTAGGAGTGTCCGCTTTTGTTTAATGTCTTACTCTGTGGTGCCGCCGTAGAATGTTCTGACGGACTATGAAGTAGATGCCTAGAGCAGCGGCCGCCCACTTAGCCACGGTGCACGCGCATGGTTCTTTTGCTTGAAGCGCGCTTGAGAGCGCTGCAATACGATAGCGCATGAGCGTAGTCGCACGGTTTTCTTTCATATTTCGCAGGTTCTCTTTAAACGCCGAAAGACCACCATGCCGCATGTACCTTGCTACAACAAAAAAATGGATCAGTCGTTTCTGAACCCCTTTTACAACTTAATGAAACGCACTTCACGCTAAAGTGAACGCCATCTGAGATACGTAATTGAGCCGAGTATAAAAGAAAAATATTTTTATGAGCTCCACATGACGCCCATACAAAATGCTTCCTTACTTTCTTTAGAACTTTTATCAACTTCCTATCAGCTTTAGTAACATCCCATTGACTTTTATTTTTAGTAACGTTCGTCAAAAGAAAGTTGGTTATTTTTTTTTCTAATTCACTATGTTAAAAAGTCACTAGAATGTTAAGACACACTATTTTAACTTTTTAGAAACACCATTCAACAGGAAGTTGATAAAAATAATTGTTCTTATTGTGTGCAACCCAAGTTACAGAACATGCACGAATATTATTAAATAAGCTTATAATTATTCGGTGAACATGGCTGATGCAAGACAGTCTTGTTACATGCACAGGCGTAAATTTGCTTCATTTTCAATCAACTTTCTAGTAACTGGTTGTTAGAAAGGTTTTAAAAATTTTTTACTGACATATGAACAGATAACATAATCTTAATTATAAATGAATATGTAAAGCCTGGCTGGTTCCAAACATTTTTTTTTTGCACATTAACTGTTTTCTTCATTTTTAATCAACTTCCTAGCAATATATGATAGTAGAATGTTCATAGAAAAAAATTGCTTTTAATTCCGGTCGCTAAGAGGAAATATGATCTCACCAATTCAATATGAGGGCACATATTCTCGAAAACACGACACCTAGCTCCATAGGAAGCGTGTATATGAGCGGTGATCATGAATTTGTGCTCGGTAGGTGTCAAGGAAGCCCGTAGGTCATGCACCATTGCAAGCAGACGGAGCTGCGCGGACGGCGCGCTGGTTGGCTCGTGTTAGCCAACTAAAGCTCGCTCATGGTTCGTCTTAAGCCCCTGTATATGCTTTATAGTTTAGGAACCCTACCTAGATACTGTAAAGCTAACAATTGCGGCCTAATGCCTGCCCTCCTCCCAGCTACGGCTTCCTTTCAGTGACCAAGTCTGATCTTCAAGGCGGTGCTTTTGCAAACTTCATGCGCCTGAAATGGTTGCGAACCTTTCCGATTTGTTTGGTTCCGATTTGTTTATATATATATATATATATTTCGTTAAGCTTCGTATCACAAAGTATGAATTACATACTTTTACAAAATACACACTTCTTGGACCCAACATATTTGTTAAAGGGTCTCTACCGATTGGTATTAGTAAAAAACACGCAATTTTATAATTTAAGATACATTTTTCTGACAATCGCAGAGTGGCGCTACTGCAGTATTTGTTTGGTCGACATACCACGTTGGTTGTACTGAATGCTCCTTGCAGTAAGGTGGTGGTTGAATTATATTTCAGAAGTGCCTAGACAAAATGTGGTCCTTGTCGTGTGCATTAAACATCGCAAACCCCCGGACTCTTGTAACGTCATTAGTTCGCCATGTGTTTCGTGCGATCCACCAGTGTCTAGAGTGAGTGTCCTACTAGAGCGCCCGTCCGATCTGCCTTTGTTCTGCCGAGCTGCCTGCCCGCGCTCTTGTGAAAAGTCTGGTACTGGGTCTTCGAATCGTAGTGTATGGAAGACTGTTGAAGGTTGTGCTATTGTGGAGCTGGAGTTCATCGGAAGTTCTACAGTGCTTGCGCCAGAGAAACGTCGGTGCCTCTGTACCTGTTAGACGAAGGAGCGTTTGCCAAGTCTTGAAAGGTAAGCAAGTTTGGCGCTTGCGCGCATTCTTGAAGCTTATGATTTACGTAGTGAGCGTTGTGTAACTAGCTAGAGCAAAGCGCTTTCTATCGTATGTTAGCCATGTTGCTGTGCACATTTAGCAAGCAATTTCACGAAAGCTTCCTCTGATGTTACAGCATACTTGCATTCTGCTACCCACCTTATTGCTATGCCTGAATGGGCACACAAATATGAAAACATCGAAAGTTGGTGTTCGTTCGGTAGTTTCCTGGCAAGAAGTTATTCGCTATATAGGCATTCCCGCAAGTACAGTACATGTGTAATGTATACGTCGATGTATCATGGGCTTCGCGCGTTGGCACACGATTGCTATGTTTGACGCTTAAGCAGATAGAAGCTTGTATGAAGATTCTTGTATCTATATACAGTTCGGTTTGGAGGTCCGCGTCGCGAGAACCTGTGTGTATTGTTTATGTTCTTGAGTGTCTTCGCGTATTTGTCTTCTATGTTACAGAGCGGATATAGGCCGATATTACAATAACGAGGTTTATTTTTAATCTAGACATTTCAATCAGACGCCAGCCTTTAAGAAAGACAGACCAACCAAATCTTAACAACGAGATGTCAGCTCTTGCAATCGTAGGTTACGGCAGTGCATAATAATTTAAGGACTGCGATTTTGTAGCAATACTTACCCCTCGATTCTATATCACTCTTCTCGCCCACCGCTACCGGGCGGCTGTTCTAGTACGTAGCACGGGCCGGGCCGTCGGTCAGACCACTAACGAATAGCGAAAAGGTATAGCATCGCTACAAAATTGCGGTATGGCTTTCAGAAAGATTTCATGTGCTCAATATTTCTTTATTCCAATGCTCTATGCTTTACTACATACTTGAGTTTTGTTGTTGATTGTCCTAGTAGTCTGTTGTAGCTGCTGATTTCGTTCCTTCCTGAAATTTTACTCGTTGCAGGCTCCCACTGAGGGAAGAATAAAGTCTTTAGAACAATGGGAGACCTTATTACTCAGCTCCGATCCCGAGATTCAACTGAAGACCGTCCGACTGGCCGAAAACGCCGCTAGGGTCCAATGACTCCTGGCCGTCGTCTAGGTGGGAAGGCTTAAAGCCTTCCCTACATCTGTTGGACAAATAAAGTTTTACAATCCAAACAAAAAATCGTTACAACCTAGCAGTGTAACCTCCCGAGATATAACAAAGAGGCATTTGTACAACCAGACACAGATTGATGCAGCTGGCTGTGTGAGGCTCTCTTTCAGATTTCATATGACACTGGTAAATGACAAATTTTTAGGTTCGCAGCGCAATAAATTAAACATTTCTTACTGTTGAAGGTTATGCGGACTTTGGGGGCTTCCCTACATCCCGCGGGAATCTGCTGCACTGCTGAAAGCTGGACAACACTACGATAAAGCACCTGATCTGCGTGCTTTGACAAAGGTGCGTACAAGACTAGCGTTACCTTTCGAGTTGTAGGATACATTTGTGTAATATGCAATTATTTTGCTGTATTGCCATTTTCAGGTTTTCTAGTGGCTGATCAAAAATATTATGTTTTCGTGGAGTGCCCTCAGTTTAATGAACTTACCTAATGTAGCCTCCTCTGAATCTATTTATTTATTTATTTATTTATTTATTTATTTATTTATTTATTTATTTATTTATTTATTTCAGATACTTTCAAGGCCCGGAGGCATTACAGAAAGGAGTGGGGGAACATAACAAAAGAATTGTGCAAGATAAAAAGACATATTCAACGTGGCGTTTCATGAATGCTGGTTTTGAAGGTGTCGGTATCCAGGATGGCTGCAACAGTGGTGAGAAAGTGGTTCCAATCTTTGCTCTTGCTAGGAATGAATGTATTGCTGCAAAGTTTAGTACGTGAAGACGACACACCAAATTTGAAACTGTGGTCAGAGCGAGATGACATGTATGACGGTTGGGTGATGAGCTGTTCTTTCAACAAAGGGTTGTGGTGGTAGATTTTATAGAATAGCGAAAGGCGGAAGCATCTACAACGGAAAGAAAGTTCTGGCAAGTTAAGTATTGTTTTCATTGAGGTAACGCTAGCATGTCGGGAGTACTTTGATAAGATGAAACGCGCTGCACGATATTGAATGGCTTCTATGCTGGTTATGAGTGTAATGTGAGCGGGGTCCCAAATGGCGCATGCGTATTCTAGTTTGGAACGAACTAATGTTTTGTAGAGAGTTAGTTTCAAAAAAATTAAATCATGGGGTTTTACGTGCCAAAACCACTTTCTGATTATGAGGCACGCCGTAGTGGAGGACTCCGGAAATTTCGACCACCTGGTGTTCTTTAACGTGCACCTAAATCTAAGCACACGGGTATTTTCGCACTTCGCCTCCATCGAAATGCGGCCGCCGTGGCCGCGATTCGATCCCGCGACCTCGTGCTCAGCCGCCCAACACCATACCCACTGAGCAACCACGGTGGGTAGAGTTAGTTTCAGCGACGATGGCGCGGATGAGAAGTTTCGGCGCAAATAGCCCAACATGCGATTGGCATTGCTACATATAATGTCGACATGCGTGTGCCAGGAAAGGTTTTTACGATGGTATGTCCAAGGTATTTGTACGATGAGACAACTGAGAGAGGGCTATTATTGAGGAAATATGTATGCAGATTAGTAGTATTTGTACGCTGTGATACGCGCATGCATTTACATTTGCTTAAGTTAAGCTTCATAGACCACTTGTTACACCATAACAGGAGGAGGAGACAAAGGAGAGGAAAGACGGGAGGTTAGCCAGTGTAAGTACCGGCTGGCTACCCTGTGCTGGGTAAAGGGGTAAAGGGAATAAAAGGAGAAAGAAGAAGAGGAAAACAATGGAAACCAGAAAATTCACACAGTAATGCGAAACTACGCGCTACAACATTCAAAGGCGGTCGCACAATTCGCATGTCCTTAAAAACTTCAGCAAAGCCCTTAAGGCCTTGAGTGCCGAAGCCCGTCTGGACCAATGTCCTAGAGCTTTTTCCTCTGTAAAGGGGCGATTGTCAAGTTTTTCGAGAGCGGTCACGAGCACTTTTCTTGGCACATTGTAACGGGGACAGTCACAAAGGAGGTGCTCAATCGTCTCCTCGCAGCCGCAGGTGTCACAAGTAGGGCTGTCGGCCATTCTAATGCGGAATGAATAGGAGTTCGTGAATGCCACGCCGAGCCACAGGCGGCACAGAAGTGTTGCTTCCGCTCGTGGCAACCCTGGTGGTAGGCGGAGTTGCAGACGTGGATCCAATCTGTAGAGACGTGCGTTCGTGAATTCACTGGTGTTCCAGAGGTGCTGTGTAAGCTCGCGGGCGAGGGAGCGAAGACTTGTGGCTGCATCTGTTCTTGACAGAGGTATGGACACCATAACAGAACGTTATTAATGTGCTCTTGAAGTTTACGAGAATGCAGATACGTCATATATATATATATATATATATATATATATATATATATATATATATATATATATATATATATATATATATATATATATATATATATATATATATATATATGCATATACGTTATATATTTATGAGAACCTTGCACATACGTCAAAAAATGTTTACAACAAAGGTAACATATATACATGGGCACATATATGTGTCAATAACATACTGGAGCCTTATTTTTGATATCTAAGTGCTTATGTGGCATGCACAAAGCGATTGCATCAATTTCTGGATGAGCTGCTTAAAATCTAATTTTGAGTAATAATTGCAATAATTGACTCATTTCACCTGTCTTCTAATGAATATAAAATTCTGTGCTTCTATCTTGACAAACATTTTATGAAATTAGTTTTTTGAGGCACAATATACAGGGCTTTATAAATTGAAGGAATGAATAACTATTAAAGACTATGCTAACAATGAAAATGCTGCGTGTGTATGTGGTTTATTCACTTTGTCAGACAAAATCTTTACACCCAAGTGCAGTCAGTAAATTGAAAACGGCATGTCTGCAAGGGGAAGTCAGACAATTGTAATCGAAGGCAATTGCATCTTGTTTGATAGTTCTCGAGTACTTGTGCGTCACTAATCGCGCACAGGTTGACCTTTCGCCCACTACTCATTACGTCTTGAAGCTTTCAATGTCTGCTAATCGCTAGAACAGCACTAGATCTCACTCTGTGGCAACGAGTGGCACGCATTTGCTTAGATCTCGGCAGATGTATGTCTTTATTTCGTATTGAAGTTCCCAATACTTTCTAGTCTTAGGTGAAAGTACACAGCTCGGCACAATGCATGCATGGTATACGTAAGGCTGCTTTGTTCTTTAGAACGAATCAGAAAGAAGCAGCTACTGCCGTTTTTGCAAACCTTACCTTATTTGGTAACCGTTCCTTGATCAAAAGTGTATAAAATGAATCTGTGCTTGTTCTATTGTTTCGCAGGTAGACATCGGTGGCGGTGTATATGTTGAAAAGGGCCTGCTGAAGAGGCTGCGCCAGGATGCTAACAATTCAGGCTTGCATTCGCGGGGCGCCTCCTGAAAGATTCTTTTACAAAATAAGAGGTTGAAGGGAGGTCCTACCTCGGGCGGCCATCAAATGTTTTCCACAGAAGGATCCGTTGGACTCCAAGAAGGTCAACGCCATACTCGGTACGTGTGTGACAAAGAAGCATCTTAATATTCTTTGTGTAGTTTTCAACAAAACTCTTTTCATGGCAATCTCAGTGCTATCTTAGGGTAGTGCTTTCATTCCTGCTAAACTAGCTATTAACCTTATTATAACAGCACGTTATAATACAAGCTTTGGCAACATAACTAGAAAATTGTCATTACTGTTGGCATATCTATTTTTGTGATGGAGGCCCTGGTCATATGAATGCACTGATAATACAATATCCTGTCTTGTGGAAGGCTAACGTGTTCGTAACAAACTCACATTGACAATATCTGCCTGCACAGCAAAGGCATTTATAATCTTGCTGTAGGACGTTCATAATGCCTGCTCAACTGCTTACATGTTGCTTGTATCATTTCTTGGTTCTTAAGTGGCACATGTAAGTCAATTAGTCTATGTGCCTGTGCCCAAGCAAAGCTGCAACACAGTTTCGAATGGCACCTTGCCTTTCCTAAGATAATTCACACATGAAACTTCCGTGTGCTAGTCACGATAGCAATATGGAAGTTCATTAAACTAAAGTTGACTTAGAGCTTTTGATTGGTAGATGACAATTGGTGTGATAGAGCTTATGTGTCGTGCATCTGTTGGTGGTAAGCACATCCATCACGCTCCCAGCTCTAATGCACTAATTCAGCCATTTCATGCATTTTAGAAGAACTTTGATCAAAATATGTGGAGATGTTTAGAGCTCACAGGGCTGAAAACTAGGAAGTTACTAGGAAGTTGTTCCGGTGTCTAAATATGGTTTCTTGAATGTCGATATATTCTAGTAACATTTGTCTAAAGATGGTTCGTTCAATGTTACTGAAAATTTCTGTAAGGGCGGCATACCATATATTCTCGGTTTTATTCAGCTGCGGTTAAATTCTCGCTTTAAATCCTTGGTTCAAGTTACGTGAAACAGCTGTATATCTGACGTATATTTGTTGATGTGTGAGTTTATTACCTACAGGTATGTAGCTATGTGCAGGTAAATCAGCTGTCTTGTCAGCAAAATTGTGCACTTTTGTAAGTCTTTTCGAAATCTTTCATGCAATTTCACATTTTTCGGAACTCTGTGCGTGTCTTAGCGGTCTCTTCACTACCTTCCTTTACTCGTTTGAGAAGGTGCGCAAACGTTCCTGATATTTCAATTTCTCCAGTGTTGTTGCATATTATTTTGGGATTTTTATTTATGTTCGCACTGCCAAGATGTGTGTCTGGCGCTGATGCAGGCGCCAACTTTGATATTTAAAAACTGATTTATTTGTGAAGACTAATTGTCTACTTAGGTGGAATGAAAAATATAATAATGAGTATCTCCAAGCGACAGCCAACAACATTACCTTGGTTCTGTCCAGCTACGTGGCATTCGCATATTTTGAAGCTCTGGCTAAATTTAGCTGGGACACCCGCTATAAATGGTAACACGCCAAGCCCTGTAACGAAAAGTGGGGGCATCTAGGTCTGCTCGAACATGATACACGTTTAAGAGGTATATATATATATATCGCCACTTACACGTGTATCGTGCACAAAAAGAAATGCCTCAACTCTCCGTTTTTCATTGCACGGCTTCGCATACTACCATTTATTATTGTGGATCTTCAATTTCTTTTTGCCCTGCGAAGAGGAGCAGCTGAGGCTGATCCAGGCGCCAAGCGTTCCTTTTATTTCATTTATATATATTTATCGGCCGTGTTGAGCTAAATGAGCCAGAATAATAAATTTTAATACGCGAAGCCGTGCAACAAAAAACGGGGGAGTTGAGGTATTTCTTCTTGAACAAAATACACGTGTAAGACGCGATATATGTATATATATATATATATATATATATATATATATATATATATATATATATATATATATATAATGCCCACCTTCTCGGTTTCTCGTTACACGGCTGCGCGTATTAATATTTATTATTTTGGCTCACTTGGCTCAGCCCGACCCCAATATGAATTTACGACATCATTCCTTTCAGAAATGCTAAGCTTTAATGCTCTGTATATTGCCATAAAAACAATGTGCCATCAATTCTCAGCTTGTCAAGCAAAATCGCGATGGGTACTTCTTATTAAAGCGAAAGCCTTCGATGGCTTTCGCTTGAACGGCTTAACGCCGTCCGGCGGTATGGCAGAGAAATGTATGGCACCAAAATTCACAGGGAGTCGAACCCTCGACGTTTGGTGGGAGTCGAACACATGAGCTTCGGGGTTAGGGCGAATCAGGTCACCAATTTCTTTATAAGGCAGCGTGAAGCCGAGGCGAAGATGGATGGAGTTGAACTGTCGACATTTCATGGGCCCGAAACTCAATTGCATCAATATTGATGGTGCCACCATTAATGGTCGAGCCCAAGACCTTTGGCGCTAATTACGGCACAGCGAATTAGGGACAATTCATTAGGACAAAGTATATAAAGCACTTCAACCTTTGAGCATTGGTTGAAGTTGAACCCACGAACTTTGGTGTTATTACAGCAAAGTGAATTAAGGCACAATTCATAATTACAGAGGTAAGCAAGGCACTCGAATCCACGACCTTTGGTGGGAGCTAAACCCACGAGCTATGGCGTTCGTTAAGGTAAAGCTAAGTATGGCACAGTTCATTGCGATATAGTTAAATAAAACACTCATACGCGCGACCTTTGGTGGGCGTCGAACACTTTTGTATATAACGACGAACGGGCCATTGGCGAACCGCCCATTGGAGCGGGCCAGTTGGCAACGGGAAGGTCGAGCATCGAGCCCACTACTTTTGCTTTTAAGGCAAACTAAATTAGGCCACAGTTAATTCAGACAGTCAATAGGCCACTCGAACCCACGACCTCTGGTGGGAGAAAACAAGTAATAGGAAGTAACAATGCATTAGAATGAAATGGCAAGTAATGTTATGAATGTTTCGCGAGCACACCGGCTTTCGCCTTCACCCTCTTTCACGTGTGTTAAATTGACTATGACCTTCTTTTTCACTGCCACTTTTATAGAAGTTTATGAAGTGGAGTGTTTGCTGGCTATAGTCATTATGGATGAAAATGTTTGTTCTCAGAATCTCATTGGCATTTTGCATGACGGCCCGTTTTTGAGATAGCCCTTGTAAATGGGCAGCCACCGGGCAGCGATTTCTCTGGTGACCGCAAACGTGTTGAGTAAGAGCCATCGATTTGCATGAAGGCTTATATTTCCTGCCAATGAGCTTTGCCACTAACATTCTCTTCAAGTGGCTTCGTTTCCTTTGAACTGCGTGCATGATGCTATAAATTACAATGCCTAACTCTCGGCTGCAATCTGCCAGGATGACAGTTTTGTTGTGTTTCAGTCTCAGTATAATCTGAACGATCACACACGATGATTAAGGTCATCAATGCACGTGATAGTCAGTATTTAAAGCAAAGCATTCTTTGTTTCTTCCCTTGAATTCTCTGCAGCTGCCTGGTATTTCCAAATAGCTGCTGCCCAATGCGTGGGTCATACTTAAAATAGTTTCGTCATCACGATGTTTTCGTCGTGCCAACGTCACCATGCTGGCGTCTGCCTTCGACGATTGGGCGGTGCAGGACATAATCGAAACAAATGCCAGATGTAGTACGAAGCGAGGCGTCTCCTTCCAAATGCCCGAATGCCTGGGTCGCACTAAATGTAGCGTTGTGATAACTGCCTCGCCGTACTATTCTCATTCCCCCTGCCTTCTGGCTGCAGTCATGGACGATTAATCGCTATAGGGCATAGTGTGTAGTGTGAATCGAGGTGGCCCATTGGAGGAGATGCGTGTACGTCCGCATGGGAGCTTCAAAATCAACACTCCGTCATTCAATAGTGAGACAGTTCGTTGTCATGTCAAGGTCCTCATTACACCACCACCACCACAGATTCGCCGTCATGCCGTCGTGGTCTTCAATCGTCGTCATTTTGTCTTGGCGATTACCACGATTCATTTTTCGTCGCCTCGTTGTCGCGATTATATTGTTGTAATTGTATCTTCGCCATGCTATTGTTATAAAGTAATCGTCGACACCGCGTCGTCGTCACTGGGTTGCGTCAATCCATCATCATCACACCCTCGTCATCACACCGTTGCATCCCATTGCCGTCATACCACTGGCATCATTCTAGCATCGGTGCAACGTTGTGGCCACGCTGTCGCCGTCACATCATCGCCGTAATTATATTGCCGTTCGGTTATTGTCATCACTACATCGTCGTCATGCATGTTCTCGTGGTTATTCTGTTGCCGTGATATCGTCATAGTGATGCGCATTGGCGCCAAGCCATCGTCGACACGCTGTAAGTGTCATAAAGGCGTCGCCCCTCGAGTATCGTTATACCGCGTAATCTATTTGACATCACCACCCAATTTTTGTAAAGCAATAATCCTGATCCATGCTGTGTTATTTCCTTCGTTACACAGTTGTGGTCGTTATGGGGTCGTCATGTCATCGGTGTCATTCTAGCATCATCATAAGGTTACTGCCTCGCCGTCGCAGTCATCCCATGCTTGACATGCAATCGCTCCCACTTCAACGTCGTAACGTCGTCGTAATGATTCTAGTGTGGTCATTCAATTGTCGTCACGCCATCAGTGACATTCAATCGTCGTAGTTGCTTCGCCATTGTACAGTCATGGGCCGGCGTGGTCGTCCCATTGTCGTGGTTCTTTTGGTCATACGTGGCATGTGCATGATCGATAGAAGCAAGTTAGTGTGTATTGAGGCAGTTTCCGCAAACTAAACACGCCTCGCTGCGTCTTCAATGCCATCTTCTTTCAAATGAGCGATAAGAAAAAACAGCATTTTTATCAAACACCTATGAAAGCTTTGTTTAATTAGATTCCCACAGTTGATTTTGAAATTTTTACTTTGTTGATTTCTTCATAATCTCCTCTATCAATTTACTTGACTGGAGATGAAGAATCAGTTCCTCGTACTCATTAAATTTGTTTTTCCTCTGATTGACAACAGCATGGATACCTGCTTGATCTTTCTACACTGGTAGGATATCGCCATTACAGATGAGCCCGGATTGGCTTCAATGTCACCGCCGTAATAAATCTGCTCAAGTATGGCAGTCATGCGGCAACGTCCAAAGGGCCAGAACACAGAACTAGAAATAAAAAAAACGCAGCAACGCTACTAATTTATGTGAGAGAAGGACTAACCTGCTTTGTGAAACCAATTTCATGGCCATAGCCATGGCCGTTATCGTTTCTCTGTGCCCACTGGTGAACAACTCGAGTGGATGTCACTTTCGAGTGTGTGAGGCAGATGACGTCTTTAAAATGAGCACCACCTGTATATGTGCGCGGAAAGTGTAATGTTTTCATTTGTTAATGTTGGGAGCTCGATTTAGCGGAAGCTTGAGAATGAAGAGTCGACTGGCTTTATTCAAAAGTAAAAGCAGGTTTGCCTAGTGGCAATGGTGGCGCCCCAGTCGGGCCCCCCTAGTATGCCGGAGGCTTAGGTGTAAATGATGGAAGGAATTAAGAGTTAATGTTCAAGACAGGCTGGTTTCACGCGGTCGCACGACACTGTCGCTTCTTCGCCGCGAACGTCAATCTTCAAAGCTTTCTCTGATCGCGGAACCACACGAAAGGGGCCTTCATAGGTATGAGCCGATCGTGGCTTGATAGAGTCACGTCGCAGAAACACGGGCGTGGTCCTGTTCATCGTCAGGAAAGTAAACACTGGCCTTTAGGCGCCGATCATGAACACTCACATCTAGGTTGGAATGGCTGAGGAGCTCCGCTCCCGGTATACGAAAGCTGACGTCGGCGGTCACAGACAAAGATCTGTGCAAACGCGATTAGCGATGTTCTCCGTACGCCACAAGAAAAAGAATTCATTCTTCCTTTCATAATTTCGCATATCCTGGTGTATGGAAAATAGCCAATTCAGTCTTTGTATATACAAACGTTCATAACATTCTACTCGAGAATTACCGCATTGTTTGTGTTTTGAGTTCTATTAATACAGATTTAGAAAAACTACTTGCAAAGAAAATGACCTTTTTTCTCGAGCAGGAACGTATTCCCAGTAAATGTCAGCATAGCTTCAGGAGTAAAAGGTCCAGATATTAACGTTCTTACCTTGCCCTCTGCCGTGCTTTCATTGAGCGCCAAAAAAGTCAACAAATCACACCTAACACATAAGATGATAGTGACGTACGCGTGTACAATTGACAGCTGTGTGCGAAGTCTAACTACCACCCTGTGAAAGTAGCGTTAAGCTTCTCTGGATACAGTATTGCGGGAGAGCTTTCACCTTGTGTGTTCAGTCATATATTTCGGAAGACTTGCGGGGCATCGGACGTGTTCATAACTAGTATTCGTGCGTACACCAGATGTATATTTAGACTCGTAGAAAACAAGCATTCTGGAGCAGAAGTCATACGCACTGGCCCATTCCCCCCGAAAGTTAGTGATATTAGTGCCATTATTGCTATGGAACAGTATTTGCGATGACGAAGAGGCGAGAAGTGTGAAGACGACGACGACGACGATTAGAGGCTAGCGCGGACTGTTGGCTCTTGGCCAAGTGCGGCGTATTTCCTTGTAAATATAGTTGTATATAGCTTTTCTTCTGCGTCTTCCTACGTAACATATTTCAGAATTGAATTATATAATCCCAGAGAAAAACAAAGTAATGTTGCACGCAAAACACCCCATATGCCTTTAAAAAACGTATATTGCGCATTGACTCCGTCAGTCCGCAGGACATTTGCCAGAAAATACAGTTAGATTGGACAATCTAAAATAGAAGTTCCTGTGTTTGGCCAGCTCAACTGCTCGATGATGCTTTGTAGTAACGAGTCCAATTTTTCGGAAGCGATACATCGTGCTCCAGTAAATACATCATTATTGCGAAGCAAGCTTCCAAAAGTGGTAGAGTATTTCTGCCTGCTTTGGGTCAGCAGGCAAACTCTCCATAGAGCTGTCGTTCATTTAAATATCAGCCAGCCTAGTGCAGGCTCTTAAAAAAATTGAATTATGGGGTTTTACGTGCCGAAACTACTTTCTGATTATGAGGCACGCCGTAGTGGAGGACTCCGGAAATTTCGATCCCCTGGGGTTCGTTAGCGTGCAATTAAATCTAAGTACACTGGTGTTTTCGAACCTCACACCCATCGAAATGTGGCCACCGTGGCCGGGATTCGATCCCGCGACCTCGTGCCTAGTGCAGGCTCTTCTAAACATGATCCACTCAATATCTTTTTAAAAGAAACATTCACAAAATACACATTACCAATTTTCTGATCTTACACTTACAGATGAACAGGAAGTTTTTCTTCGGATTAAGAATCTTGAACATTCGCACAGCCCACAAAAATGGCAATCGCGTTACGGATTAATATGTAAGTCGTGGACTGCAATATGATATGCGCGCCACAATTCTGTTATTCTATTATCCGCCCCGTTTTCAGCCAATTATGTTTTTATTTATTGCTTGCAAGTTCGGATTTTATTGTTACAAGTGGACAATGAATATTTCTTTCGTCCTATTAGGGGCTTGTACATCTCATTTCTCTTTTTCGTTTTTCGGCTAGCATAGGCGTGAGAGCCGCTAAATACAGCGTCAGTGAGGAAGGAGGTGAATGTACATAAGTATGAAGGAGAGTCAGCGCTGATACATGTAAATGGAAGTGACTGTTTACGCGAGGGAGTGTTGTTGAGTTATAGTGAGCTTTGAGGATTGTGTGAGTATTATGTGAATGTGAATGAATTCGCGTCCAAGAGAAGAGAAGTGTAGCAGGGGGCCGCAGATGTTAGATCGGTGGATCAGATTAACATGTTTGCAGGGACAACGTGGCCACAACTAGCACATGAACGGGGTAGTTGGAGAAGTATGGGAGAGGCCTTTTCCCTGCAGTGGGCGTAGCCAGGCTGCTGACGATGATGGTGATGATGACGACGACGACGACGATGATGATGATGATGATGATGATGATGATGATGATGAATGAGTGCATAGCCGGCGATAATATACGTGAGTCAGTATCATAAGATATGCGTTTATTTCGACGACATGTGCCTAATCGAGGATGTTCATCGTACAAGCTGGTAGTCACGATAATAGCAGGCTGCACAAAACAGCTAAACCGAACAACGTGTATAGGAAACTGCCAACTGACGGTAACCATGGCTGATGCTTCCACTTTCTTTGTAAAGTGTGCATCATAAAGAATAGAGTGCGCACAATAGGCACATACGCCCTGATCAATTATGGGAAGGTTTCGCCAGCGAAAAGAAAGCAGCAGTAAGCGTCAGAAGACCGGCTACAATTATCTCTAACAAATCTCCCACAACGACCTTTACAATGTGCGCACTGCCACAGATTTTTCTATTTTTTGCTCTTACTTTCTCCAGTCGGACTCACGAAAGGCATTGTATGTTTTTATAGTTGTGGTTTTTTCATTTAATAATAAATGTTGACAGGTCATTGTGATGATTCATACTTTGAGATGGTGTAGGTGTTCCTTCTCTGCGCATCCCTTGAAACTAATGGGTGACTTCTGCTCCGTAATCGATAATTTTATTCTGATATTTTTTATTGCTTCAAAGCCACCCACTGCTGCAGCGATATTACCTGTCAACCAACTCTGTGCCGCCTATTCAATGATTAGTGCTATGTCCTTCTGGTATAATAAGTCATGTTGTTTGTCGATTGCTTAACACCTTGCTTTCCAATCGAATTCAAATAAAACCAAATATCGATATTAGTTGCGTTATCACAAGCTCCTCGGCCAGTTGAAGCATGATGAACATGAGAAAGTGGGTACAAGCGAAACACAAGACGCGCACACAAGGCAAAGGCATAACCCACGGACGGACGGCATCCGTCCGCGTCTAACGCCTTTGCCTTGTGTGCGCGCCTTCTGTGTTTCGCTGATAACCCCCGTTTTCAAGGTCATATATTAATACTCAGCTCATCTGCTCAGGTTTCTTTCTTCTCTTGTCCTTGGCGCTTTTCATCGTGCCACGCATTAACCAACTCGTACACTTTCAAGCTCTTGTAAAAAAAGAAAATATAGAGACAGCCTGATGCACAAAGCCGTTCAGCGGTGAGCGTAATTGAACGCTCGAAACTATTTACAAAGTGCGCCTTTCTGGCATTTGAAAAACACTATTACTGTGTCTCCATCTCCGCTAGCTGTACTGGTGGGTGTATTTTAATATTTTATTTGATAAACCTCTTGTGCAAATGCGTCTTGTTTAAGACGTACGCATGCGAAGAGGACGAAGATGAAATCGCGGCATGGAGTGCTGTCCTGATTGAATTCGTCAACTAACCCAGTGTATTCTGGAATATCTCTCACGTGCCTTGACAAGGAGACCGTTGGCAAAGAGCGTTCTGCGGCACCACTGGGAGTAATACTGGCGAATAATGAAAGGTATCGCGATGAAAGGCTTAAGAACACTATGATTTGGGTTGAAAACACACCATACACACTTGGAGAGGAAAGGAAAAGCGAAGATCAGGTTGACAACTGCTACTGAAAGAGGCACGAACCCTGCAACTTTTGTGTATAGGGCAAATAATGCAACAAATCGTGTTCATTCTACATGAGCCTTTTAAATAGTTTAGATAATCGTAGAAGTTTGTATTTCTTACGTCTTCTTTGCATTCTGATGCACTTCTGGAAACCTACTACTCTGACTAGTGAAGCTTTTTTATCATAAAGTACGTTGTATTGCCAACAATCTAAACATAAAATATAAAAAAATTCTTAATGGCAAGATGACGCCAAATTTTTCTGGGAGTTAAGCTAATATAAACAACGACAGAAATTAAGGGTATTTTCTTTTTCTCAAATGATACCTATACAAAAAAAAAATCCTAGGTTTCGCTTATGTGAAATATACCACTCAATCTAAATATTCATCTTGTGCGTAAATTTCGGAAAAAGGCTTCATTGAAATTTGTAAGGCTGTCTGAAATTTGATAAATAACTTCAGAAAAAATTGGGAGGTGCTTACATTTCACGTTTAAGAGTAGAACGCGATAGCATTAAAGGGTCCCTGACTACTTCTCATGCTTCCCGGCAACTGCAACTGATGCAACAATAATCTTAGCAGGGAAGCGCTTGCGGCAAACGCTACAGGAATTCGCTGACTGGTGCTGCCGCTCTTCCTTGCATGAGCGTTTTGACAGCGAGTGTCGGTGGTCATCAAGTGGGATGAGTTCGTGCTTGCTCATGCAAGCGCGACAACACCATGCTTGTTAATTTAGTGGGGAAGCAAATGTGTAAAAGTTTACGCGGCCGTTACGACTGCGTTCCTTACTTCGTGTAGCTATGTGATAACTAGCTATTGCAAACGATGCTTCGACTTCGGGTAAAACTAGGACTCCTTTTTTATTTTTTTGCTTGACTACGAAAAGCAGCAATACGCCTCAGAGGTGCTAGTTAGCGGATCAAAATGAAGGGCAGGTATTCTGAAGTTAAGATTCTCGATAGCCCAAGGAATCCTTGCAAGAAGATTTGCTTGTAAGTTTACAAACAAACGCGACATTTTTATGCAATGACGCGCAAAAGGTGGTGTTGGATATTGTGGAAAAAAGAAACACACAAGGTTGAATTGGCGCGACCATTACTTTCTCTTATGCGCTTGAACTATGGTTTTCCACCTCAGCTATCAAAGATCACCGCGTCTCAGTGGATGCTATGAGTGCAATGGAAAGGGCTCTGGTGTTACCATACATTGCTGGCGAGTGCACGTGGCATTGTTTCCCACAGAAACTATGGGGTCGTGCGCTATAACGAAAAGGCTCATAAGTGTACTTATTTTAGCTCTCAAGTTTGTTTCCCAGCAAAATCCTATACATTCATATTAACATTCTAGCCTCGCGACTCTGCCAAGATCTAACTCAGGAAGGGCTTGTTCGGCTGTCCTCTGCTCGCTTTACCAAACATAAGAAGTATCTCTGGAATGCAGCGAATGCGCATTGTCTGATCGTACCTGCGAAAGGTAAATAACGCATATCAGCAACGATTTACATCACGTGGAGATGGGGCACATAGCCGAACTCTGCAGGAGCTAAGCGTCTGCGCTGTGAAGGATGCCGTATTTCGGACGGCTGGACACATTCGAAGAGTCTGCAACATTAAAACTTTTCTGTAAGACACGCTCGATAAGCGTATATTGTGTGCCGTTTTCAGTTATGCGTTCAGGCAGCTAAAATTGTTGTTTTCTCTGCAGATATGGCCATCGGCCGCACATAACCGTAGCAGCACTACTTTTTCATTTACATTAGGCCAGCACTGACATATGTACCGTACAGTGACGCGGCACCACCATGGATAGGCACTCATATGACATTTGGAGCGAAGCATGAAAGCAAGCTGCAAATTTTTTGTTACTTTGTTTCTGCCTAAGCGTATGAATTCCAACATGACCGTTGCAATAACATTGACTTGACGTCATGGTGTTCTTGTTTTCAAAGTCGGGGCTCGCCTATATAAAGGCATTGAAATATGTTATAGCAGGCGTAGATTGTTTGTTGCTTTGCGTGATCAATTTGCGTACGTCTCCTCTTCGAGAGTTTCCTTTCCGTGAAACAGCGTGCTTAGGTCAAGCTATACGTGAGAACTTTTCAACGGTTACAGTAGCGACAGATTGCACTCATATATAGGACTACAAAGTATTTCAGTGTCTGTGCTAAGCAACGAATCGAGTAAAGGAAAGCGTACGCGAGGAAAAGCTATTGAAAAGACTTCGTTCTTGTATTTGTTGAACAACTGTACATCAGCTACGCAGGTAAGTAAGGGGTGGCGCCGCTGTGTGCTTCTCTGCTAATGAAGTCTAACCACGTAAGTGTGATGGCGCTCCCTCACTATACACGGCAAAGACGTCCGTGACAGCTACACATAGGTGCCTGAAAATATATCAAGGTATATCTAAAACTGACGAAAATATGTTTACTGAGAAGGAAAGGTAGCTTCTATAGGGAAACGAGCACATTCATCAAAATCCAACTCTTGACCGGCAATCTCGTCATATGGTAACTGGTCATACCGGCCATATGATACGATGTTATATGCCATTCAGAGTTTCTCGACATCTCAGCTATAGTACCTTCCGTCCCTTGGAATATTTTTTTCATGCCACTTTGCAAACGAAAGCGCGGAAAATTTTTTTTATGGGGTTTTACGTGCCAAAACCACTTTCAAATTATGACGCACGCCGTAGTGGACTCCTGGAATTTCGCCCACCTGGGGTTCTTTAAGGTGCACCTAAATCTAAGTACACGGGAGTTACGAAAGCGTGGAGTTTAGAGGGGAATTGGGAGCGAATATGCATTTGGTGTTAGCAATGACAGCTACTTTCTTTCTTGGTTGTTTTATATTTCTGTGTGTGCAGATTGGCCATATAGAAAGTCGATTGCATGCAGCCCGGTATCACGGAAGGATGAGATCTTATGTAGGAGGCATAAGCTTAACTTGGGTGCATTACTACATCATTTTCCCCTTTCACTTCTGTTGACATGTTCCTTTTCGTATGCTTTAAAACCACACCTGACACTGATGATGCCTGCCAAAGGGAGCGGAGCGACCGCGTGGAGAGTGAGGATGGAGCAGTAAGGCAGATACCATTTTAGCAGGCCACGCGCCAATTAATACATATACGCTCTCTGGTCACACATGAAAGCAGCCCTTTTTTGTGCTCAACAACGTAGGATGGAAGGTATGCATACGGCGACAGGACAGAGCTCAGTGTGCTGCTGCTACCCTTTCAGCACGTTCTTACTGCATACTCATTTTATTGTAAAAAAATACTGCAGAAGCTCCCTAGTGGGACTGGTTAGATAGTACGTACGCATTATTTCCACTCACCCATCTTGCATTAATGCAACGAATGAATGGTTCAGCGGCCAAGTTACCAATACCGCGGCTAAATGTGTTGATGATGATACTATATGCTGCATGTATGCCAATGACTTGTTGCAATTAACTTATTGATGAACTTAATTAGTCGGAAGTAATATTATTGGGCTAAATTATAGTGATCATAGTGAATATGAATTAAGGTGTAATATAGCCTCATATGACCCCACATATACCTATGGAGCACATCATATCACGTGTTACAAACAGATCGACAGATTTTCAAAGGAAGTAGCCCTAGAATTCTTACGCATTAACAGGCATTCGCTGGTTATACTGAAGTTCATATTCATGGACGGCGAGAGCATACACTGAGAAGACCCGTGCGTGGCCTGCCTCTCATGCGTGGTAGTTGCTGTGTGGCAGGCAAAACAAATTGCTTATCACATTGCAAACCCATCTCCTAAGTTTCCGTGTGGCGAATAGTCCGGTAGCACGAGAAATCCTCGCACGACATGCAATACGGTAAGGTAGCCTTCCTGACAAGTTTACCTACGATTAGTTGGCCTATGACGAGTAGCCTTGTGACGAATGGAACTGGACTTGGTATATACGAATGCATGTTTCCAGGCGAGCGTCATACGCAATAGTTCCCATTAGCTAGATAAGCAGCACCATTTTATTACATTTTATGCATTAACTATATTGCTTTGTTTTGTTTTCGACTCTCTCGCCTTTGTGGTGATGTCGTGTTGCTGCTTTTCCATACATTGCGATAAGCTACCATAGTTAAAATGCAACATGAATTAGGCCGATAGTCAGTGTATATATTCCGTAAAAGGCGAGTGCGAATAAAGAGTAACACCGAAGATTTTATTGCTTAGCTGACATTTCAAGATGAGTCGTATAAACGAAGGGTGTAGTTTCGATTGGCGCGGGCATTGGGGAAGTATAGAGAGCGTGATTTTTATGTGTTGATGGTCACTTTTGCACGACGCGCGCCGGCGGGCATAAGATTGACTGCATCGTGGGTGTTCGTGACTAGATCCGAGTGTTTGGTCGTGGAAATGGCAACCACAAGGCCTTCGGCGTACACCTGCCTTGACACAGGCTGAGAAGGGCAGACTTACAAATACCTAATTGGTACTATTTCATTGTAGGGGACTTAGTCATGAGCCTTGGAGACTTCCAATCCAGTTGTAGCTTACTCCTCGCAGGCCCTACAGCGGTAGATGTCACTTTCGTGTTCAAGCTAAGCTGGTAAATGTTTTACCACAGTGATGGCATGAGAGAACGTTCGATGCTGTGGGGTGCTTAATCATGTCCAACGTATCTTTTAATTCAAGAAAAGCGGGTTAAGCATATAGCTGTCTTTTTTTATTACAAATCAAATATCTACGCAGTCTATTTAATGCGAGGGATGCATTCTTTCTACATCTAAGACAACATTGTTTAGGATGAATAAAATTATCAGAGTGTAGGAAATAATTTAAGTGATGATTCAAAGTATTCCAAAAATTTTCACAGAAACGGAATTTCTTGCAATACATCAGCACGATGAGACTGCATTTTGTGGTAGATTGACATTTAAATTAAAAACTTGTAACCTCTTCGCCAACAAACAGGCAACCACGTTACCTTTAAAACGTAAATAGATACGACATTCAAAAACCTCGAAAACATGACAAAGACTTTTCAGCATGGGAAGAGTGAGCCCGTCGAGCTTTGAGCAGAACACGTGCTATATAGAGTTACTGAATGTTCGATTTCTCTAATACTGAAAAACATGTAGTTGGTCTGACTGTGCTAACCTTTAGGCATTACATGCCGGGGCAAAGTATGATAATCATCGCCTGTGGATTGATCAACCATATGAATTTCTGCTGTAAACAATTTATCGGAGCATTAATCTGTGGTTGTGGAACGATTCTATCAAGGTGTAAGCAGTGGATGTTGTCGCCTGCCATGACGTTTTCCGAACGAGATTTCGGATGCGAGGACTAATATGTTTTGCTTTGCAAACAATGTACAAAGCCCCTTGGAGGCAGATATATTATTAAGCTCAATGTACTTTTTTAATTGGCGCAAATGTTGTATATTGATATTTCTAGTGGTCTTCGAGCTGGTTTTATTTCTCTTGTTGTTGTTGTTGTTGTTTTGCTTTATCGCCGACATATTGCCCTACCGCTAATACACTGAATCATCTAATTTGACATTAGTCTGGAATTTCTCCCCTTTAGCAGCGGAACAACTGCTACTGAGTACGTGTTACGCGAGCACTCGAAAAGTAGAGTGAATTATAACAAATTAAAAGGCTTTCTTTGAATGAAAGGAAGTTTGTAATTAAAGTTAGAGAGGGAATCCAGATACTCTTGTGTTCCAATTATTAGAAGATACTTTAGTTGAAGGTTGTTTTCATAAAAAAAAGGAGCAGTGAATGTTTTGTATTCTGAGTTGTCGAGTTGCTAATGATTCGCAGCCATATGAGGCAAGAAAAAGAGGCGCTAACGCCCTATTTTTCCAACTGTGAACACCCTGCAGTTGCAATTTAGGCTGGAATCGAGTTCCATTGAATAGTATGAGATAAATGGCTGATGCGAATTGTGATAATTGCGCGCGGTGCGTATCTCCGTCAAGAGGCCCTAAAGAAAGTCATTCACATTAAAGTGCCGGCAACGAATTCAAATGAGAGAAACATATGAGTAATGCGCACTTCAATTTCGTCGAGCAGTAGGTCGAACACGTACAATGCTATGATTGTACACGTTTCCTTCCGAAGACAAAGGTAGGCACCTAGTTAGCATTTCCGTAATGGCCCCTGTATGCCCTCCAACCTCCATTTTTATTCATCTGTAAATTACCTTCTCATACGTATCATGCAAAAAGTTGAGTCCAACTCGCATGCAGAGCGATAATATCTTGTATGCTTCGTACATAACGATGCGTCAATTCAATGCTGACCACTTTCAATATAAAGAGTGTTTGAAAACGAATTGATTAAAATAATTGTCGTGGTTACGTTTGATTTGTCTGAATTATTCTAATTGTCTAATTGTCTGAATGCCGTCTTTTCAAAGCGTTTTAATTTTAATGTCGCGTATTGGTAGCAATTGAAAAAGCAAATATGTTTATATTGGTAATCGGCACCCGCCGTCTATGAGGCAGAAATGTGTTGTAAGAAACAGACCGGCTGTAGTATACATAATTTTAATTTGTGCGCTCTTTCTCAATAACAGCGCAGTTTTGCTTCTTATCATGCGCTTTTGCAAGCTTTGCACTTAAAGCACCGAGCTGTCGCCAAAAATAAGGGCCATTTAAAGTTCTAAAGAGGCTGTCCTCTTACGAAGGGATGCTAAGCCTGTCGTTCTACGCAACGCACTCAAGACTGGTTGTGCGAGCGGTCCCTCGTCTGCTGTTTAGCAAGCTGAGTGACATTAAAATCGAACAACAAATTGTCGTGATGCAGCTGCCCTGTCCAACAGCTTCGATACGTATAGTTAGACATGACTACTATGTGCAAATCATTTCATACATCGGGTCCATGTTCCTGAAACTAACTAGACTAAAAAATAACGTGCTTGCTTGCATCACGTGCACTTGCCAAATTAATGAAGGACACTTAGAAGAACAGGAATGCAATATTGTGCGTTACATCGCAACAAAATAATCAGCGCTCGCTTTTCTTTTCGCATATTTCTAAGCAAATGTAGCTACGGCTGCGTTAAATTCACGTTTGCCTCAATCCCGATGTTCCAGAAGATTGTGTCGCAGAAGTGTGAAACACACTTGGCCTTTGTATTCACGTCCTAGATCCACAATTTTGTTCGACACCATTTTTGAGATGCACAGCGCACGCTCCCGTTTCATGACGTGCGTGCTGTGATAAATGTATTCTTCGCTCTACAGATGCTGCAATATGGCACTGTTGCTTACACAATGCCGTCTCACAACAAATTCTCCACGTCCGCTCATGCTACAGCGTGAGTGTAACGCGTAACGATGCGGAAAACACACAGCAGCATGTGAAGTAACCGTTGCTGGGGTGCCGCCGCAACCCAGACAAGTTGTACATAAAACAAGCATAAGACCAACAAATACCAATATATTTCAGTCTCTAATAGTATTTCGCATTCGAAACCATGTTCCTGGGACAGCTTCAAGTGCACGCATCGGCCGTACTTGTGATGTTTTACAGCGAAGCTGTATATGGCTAGCGATCCACGCATTTTTGTTCTCCGTGAATAAAACTATCATCATCAATCGTTCATACCCCTGTAAGCAATTAAAAAAATGCAATGGCTCATAGCCTGGTAAGGCAGTAGCTACTACTCAGCAAAATGAAGTGAACCGTGCTTGAATTCTTTCTAATCACACATATATCATACAGAACAGCATGTCGAAAACGTTCCATCATCAATGGCTAATACGCCCGTGAGCAAAGGCTCATACATCCGTAAGCAAGCAAAAAATGCAATGACTCGTAGTCCCGTAAGGTTCATAGATACTCACTTTGCGTGAATTTGCTGCGATGATACTACCCCTGTTGTCGTTGTTGGCGATTTCAATGTGGATGTGTCGGTACCGAAAAGAGAGCGGTTTACGCGTTCCTTGTTGCAGACATGTCCCCTGCTATGCCACCCCGGTCCGGCCCAACCGATCACCCAGCAGCGTACGTGGATCGATTTGACATTATCAATGAATTTGCTTGCAGTTGCGAGTGAAATAACGATCATCGCTCAAGACAATAAATGAGTGTGCGTACATTTCGTCACGATGACCACCTATCAAAACAATAAATGAGTTCGCATCTTTGTTCAAAATAATCTTTCGCCTCCGTGTGGCGTGCTAAACAGCTTCGGTGATCAACCACCTTCACATAGTGGAATGGCGCATTATTTTCTTGTTGGCCGTTTACCCGAGAGTTTCTACAACGACAGCAGAGTTGAATCAAGACTATTTTTCCTGACATCTTTTCTGAGACAGGCTAAATATTTGCTACAATGCAAGCGACGGTTTTTGATACCTTCATGCCTTCAGGTCAGGTTTCTTATACCTTCAAGGAGGCTTCTGCATGGTTCGATAATTTCGTGTATCTTCACCCCAGCTCCATTGTTAAGCACTTGGTAAAGGACAGGTTTGGCGTGTTCAGTGATTGCATGAAATTACTCAATGCACGTTTCCATAACCCTCATACCGTAGCAAGAGTATTGCGGATATTCAGCGATAAGCAAGGAAATGGCGGATGCGCGAGAAAGACCAAAACGCACTCGGAGGCTGAGGTATAAATGCCATTGAAGGTGATTCTTTTGTGTGTGCTTGTTTTTTTCAAAGCTGCAGGTTAGGCAAGGAAAGGCCAAAGCGCAGTGTGCAATCCTTCGCATGACGAGTGCGAAATGCACACGTATTATTGATGGCGTCACACCTGCCCAACCTTTGCCAATATTTCATCCATTATAGTGTGGATATCTTACTTTGTTATGAACGCATGTCTTTAACTTTTGGCTAAATGTTCACTCGCACTCTTACGTCGTTCATTCTTTGTTTTTTGTAGCCATGCTCTGGAACCACTTGCTTTTGTGTTTCTTCCTAGTTGTGGATATCTACCCAAGAACTACAGGTGAGAACACCATGTCGTTAAATGTTGAGTACACTTTTTTATGGAAGCTAGACTTTTGTAATACCAGAAACAATAGGATAATACCCTGTTCTTCATCTGAACGTGTGAAAAGCTATTTGATTGAATTTCGCCGATGAAGCACAAACAAGAACTATTAATAAACAAAAAAGGTTTACAATATATCTCCACTCAACAATATTTCTGTGCACTCTATAGCCCTGGGTTGCAGGCAGACGTTGGTTAGAGGTTTCGAGGCAGAGCTTCGTAGCGTCTGTGATTTCCCGCGACTTGTGCTTTTGTCTTACCGCACTTATGTGTGTCCGCGAAACGTGAAATTCTCTCTGTCAACCATGCGTGAGCTAAGGTTGCCGACGACGAGTCGTTTACCTTTTTTGAAAATTCGGTCCTTTTGTTTCATTGCGAGAAACCATTCTCTTGTTTTACAGCGTAAGCTACTGTAGGCTTATTCCAATAGCCGTTTTGGTTGGCGATGGAGTCTGCTGGGGCCTGCGTCACCGGTCACCGGTGTCCGTAGTAGCTATCGCCGAAAATGAGAAAAAAAAAAATGCCTGGTTGCCGCCGGGATTGAACCCAGTCCTGCTGTCTGGGAGTCGGCTACTCTACCACTGAGGCACGCCAGCGCTTTTTTTCAACCTATATATATTATATTTACTGAAATGGTGCATACATAGTCACTATTTACGATATTATGAGCACCAGCTGGTCATCAGCGATCACAGGTATACGAGCAATACATACAAATAAAATGTGAGACAAAGCGACGTCTTGGATCACAAAAGAACTAGAAAGTTGAAACTTAAACAGCTAATCAAAAATTGGTACCAATCGTAATCGTAATCGTGATCGTAAATTTCCTTTAAGTGCGCAATAATTTACGCGAACTGCCATTTTTACGAAACTGTTCTTTCTGTAATTCGGTCTTGCATACGAGTGCTCCATAGGCTGTGAAAGGCAATCAGTAAAAACATATTTTATGGTACATCATCGCACGGAACAACATATCAGATACTCTGAGAATTTAGATTAAAATAATTTTGCAAACATTTAGGCGATCATCTCCGAATAAAATGACATCTGTGCAATCAATAAAGTAGTGTTCAATAGTTTCCGCCACGGCACAAAGGCGACACCGAATTGATAAAACGAAAATGTTCTTTTTTTGAAGCCATGTTCCAGCGTACACCTGCAACCTTGCCAGTGGCCCACGCCAGCGCTTGCTAGCATTCCGCGAAAAAATGCCCTATAGACGAGTGCTAGCGCGCGAGGAGACACGCGATGTGACCTGCACCCCGGGAAGCGTCGATTCGTGCACAATTTGCATTAAAGTTGCATAACACCAGGTAGAACACCAAACAGCAGATGCACAGGTAGCTGTACAAGGTAGTTAAAGTTTAGGGAAGAAAAAGAAATTTTAGTGGGTGTATAAAAGAATGCTAGAAAATATATTGTTACGTTGCAGAAGTCACGTAAAAATGTAATTTTAATAATCACAAGAGATACTACAATACATAAACAAGATGGCTGTCGAGACCGATTCTGCCTCTGCACGCCAAATCCTATTCTTCTGACTGGCGCCACTCTTGGTTTCGCCGTAATATAACCACCGCCTGTAAAGGCGCCGTCTCGGCGCCAAATATAAGGGATGTGAACTCGCGGCAAAATAGGGGTTTAGCCGCGACACATGAGCAACGTCCGTGGGGAGAGAGAGAGAGAGAGAATGAAGAGGAAAGGAAGGGAGGTTAATGAGATAGGAGTCTCCGGTTCGCTACCCTACACTGGGGATGGGGGATAGGGGTTAGAAAGATGACAGATAGGAAAACGCTAAAGAAAGAAAAAAAAAAAACACGCACACATGGAGACACACACACACAAAAGGCGTTCCAGTTAAAGTCGTTCACACAGGCCGGTAGATCGCAAAAAGCGCCATAGCGCTTGCACGGCCTTTTTCTGTGACGGTAGGTCCTTTCGATGTTGTAGAATTCTTTTTTCGTATAGCGGTTGTTCGTCTAATTGGTCAAGTTCGTGGCGAAGGCATGCCCTCTGTGGACTGTACTGCGGGCAGGCGCACAAAATATGGTCAATTGATTCCTCATGGCCGCAGTGGTCACAGGTTGGGCTGTCGGTCATCCCTATGCGGAATGCATAGGCTTTGGTAAAGGCAACGCCCAACCAAAGTCGATATAAAAGTGGGGACACGCTATTTTAACGGAGCGATCTCGTAGTTCACATCGCTAAGCTGATGCAATATCGTGTAGAGTCCTTTGTAGTGCGGCGGCAGCTTTTCAGAAGAGCCGACGCGGTGACATGGTGCCCAAAGGAGGAGAACCAGCCAGGAGAGAATCGAACGTGCCGATTTCGGCTGTCTTACTGGATCTTCTGCCCGGCCTGAGACTCTGTTTGCCGGGATTCGGCAATTTGGCGTGCCGTGTGAGCCTGGGTGTAGACGTATTGAGCATATTCAGTGGAAGCGTTCGTCGAGCAAGGAAGCAGTGTGTCAAAGGGCAAAGAAAGGTGGTGGCCGAACAGAAGGTAAAAGGCTGAAAAGCCAGTGGTCTCCTGACGGGACAAATTATAGGCGAAAGTCACGAAAGGTAGCGTGCTGTCCCAATCACTGTGTCCGTCAGAAACGTACACGGATAGCATTTGTGTCAACATGCCACTGATCCACTCCGTCAGTCCGTTTGTCTGCAGGTGGTAGGCGGTAGAAAGCTTGTGCTCGGAAGAACAGGAGCGAAGTAGGGCTTCAACTATTCGGGGCAAGAAGGAGCGGCCGCGATCAGTGAGAAGCTGCCGGGGTGCGCCTTTATGGAAGATGACGTCATGTAAAATGAAATCTGCCACCTCAGTTGTACAGCATGTGCGCAAAGCTCGCGTGATCGCGTACCTCGTCGCGTAATCAGTCGCGACTACAACCCACTTATTGCCAAATTTCGACGTCGGAAAAGAGCCGAAAAGACCAAGGCCGACGCGAAAGAATGGATTTAAGGGCACATCAATGGGGTGAAGGCGTCTAGCGGGAAGCATAGCAGGTTTTCTGCGGCACTGGCAGAGCGCACAGGCTTCAACGTAGCGTTGCACTAACCGGTACAGCCCTGGCCAGTAGAAGCGGCGTCAAACGCGGTCTTAAATACGCGAAATGCCGAGATGGCCTTCAGTAGGGGTATCATGCAACCGCTCAAGAACTACTGCGTGGTATAAGGAGTAAAACTTCTGGTTCTCCAGGCCGTAAGCTTCGACGGTAGAGAAGGCCGTCGCGGAGCACGAACGTGTGCGGCGTGGGCTCCGAATGTCCAGAATTGAGACGATTGATGAGTACACGTAAGCAGTCATCACGCGATTCTCCAGTGCGGATGTCGTGCAGATCAGGAGTGGCCAGGACCCAAGAGTCGGTGTCATGCACCTCATACCCAAGAGAGTCGAGAGAATGACTAGAGAGGCACTCAGCGTCCTTGTGAAATCGGCCTCACTTGTATAAAACAGAAAATTAATATTCTGGCAGCCGTAGTGCCCATCTGCGCAATCGTCCAGTGGGGACTTAAGTGAGGAGAGCCAGCACAAGGCGTGGTGAACAGTGATCGCATAAAATGTGCAGCTGTACAAGCAAGGGCGGAACTAATCAACTGCTCAAACTAACGTCAGGCACTCCGGTTTGGTAATTGAAAAATTCCTCTCGACGGGTGACAGGAAACGGCAGGCGTGTGCAATTACTCGCTCTGCGTTACGCTGCCATTGAACAAGTACAGCCCCAATTCCATCGCCATTAGCGTCCCTGTGAAGTTTAATGACGGCAGATGGATTATAATGAGCCACCAATGGGGTAACCGTGAACAAGCGTACGAGGGCAGAGGAGGCTTTAGTTTGAGCTAGGCCCCATGTCAAAGGAACTTCCTTCTTAAGGAAGTTCAGGAACTTCCTTCTTAAGGAAGGACAATAAAAGTAGCAACACAACGTATTGCCACCGTCGAAGAGAGTTCTATATGGAGCGTGCAGGGCAGCGCGATTACTTTTTCGCCGTTGCCAAAGAACACTTGGTGCCACACAGCGCCGCCACCACGAGCGTGCACATTGCCTCCGAAATGCATGGCGCACCAGTACGCACGAACGATGACAAGCGCGTCATGTGGCGTCCGGGCTCCTCTCTCGCACTGCTTTCTGTACACGCTGTGCCATTTAGTGGTATTGCCGATAAGTTCACGCGTGGTCTCCGAGGCTATAAGCGTGGCGTGCCGCTGCCTGTGAACGCTAAGAATTGTTCCCTCAACTGCCGTACAATAAGTGGCACGTATTCGGGCACCCGAGTTAGCGAGGGGTTCATTAAATAGCGGCACATACGTAGAGTATTCATGGCGCAGCTCACTAATATTGTGGCGTGAAAGGCCGCCATTGAAATCGGCACCTACAGAGTGCCCTTGTGGCGCAGCCTGCTAAAACGTCGGGTTGCTGTCCTTGGGGAACCCTCGTGGCGTAGGTTAGATACTGGGCAGCACGGAAGTCAAATCAGCAGATATTATATGTAGCGGACAATTTCTAGGTCGTACTGTCTCCCGTTTTCATCACTGCCAGTCTAATGCATTTCAAGCATGCTTGGCAAGTTGACACTGTCCGTTGAGGTTTACAGGCATCAGCTTCTGTAGCTTCATGCCCTGCTACTGTGCTTGTACGAGTTCAGGCTACGTTTTTGTCTGCTGCTCGACTTCGTGGTTCTCCTCTGGGCAGTGGCTAACTTCGCCTTAAAGAAGCAAATCGCATTGTTCCTTCTGGCATTGTACAGTACGGCTTCAGCGTCTCATTCCAATGCGTCTTCTTCTAGTTCGTTATTCCGCATTGGAAGCTCACAGTTGTGGGTTTCTGTAGGTTTTCCTTCCCAGCGTTTTGATTCATTGACCACATTGTTCGGAAAGTTTGCGAAGGCTTTACTTGTTCAATTTTTAGGTTCTTAATGCAGAGCACTCTTACGGCACAGTCATGCACGTTGGCCAATATAGAAGCTAACTCCATGCTAGGTTTACTGAAGCCGAGAAAGATATAAATTTGTGCTTCACTCTCGCCGGTTCAGACGCCACAGTGTAGGCTAGTAAAGATTTCGATGCCGGTTTTTGCCTTGTTAATGAAAGCATAGACAAAGACTGAGCTAGTAACGGTGGCTGTGCCCCACTGAGCAGTTTTATTGAAGTGGCTCATGTCGCTTCTTTCAAAAGTGTTGTTTAGTTCAGCGAAGAGATTTAGCAGGTTCTTTCTGACAGAATTAAATGGTTTTAGTTGCGTGATTTTCACATTATTCATCGTCGCTATCGTTCCGACTGTGAATTTATAATATATTCTTTCCTCTCGCTCCTGCCTACCCAGGTCTTTGTGTATCTTGCTGTGTGTGCAACAAAATATTGGTCGAAAGTCAGCGCTTCATGTGTCTGAGTAACGTCCCGTTGTCCAGCACTGTCACTCGTTTTCTTCGGTCATGTACCAACCAGCAGAAATTAGCACGGTATTGTAGCAGAACAAAACTTGCAAAAGACGTTCCCATGCATTCCAAGTGCGGTATAAAGCGGCACGTGCAGCAGAAAATTATTACAATTCCATTTTCTTTACGCACTTAGGGCCATTCGAAAGTTTCAAAGAAATTCTAAGTACACATCGTGTATAGTGAAGGAAGAACGTTCTAGTCGCTACAGCAACATTGCAAGAAGTTAAGTGGTGAACTTGGAGGGCGACATCAAAATATTAGTTTTTATTTCTTCTCTAGGTTTCAAATCCTGTAAGGAACGGTCGAGACTGTGTGAACCAGGCACCAGACCCAACTGCCTCGTAAAAAACAACAAAATGCAATATTTTGAATGTTGTAAGTATTTGCAATGCATTAACGACTCCTTATATTTGCACCGCTTTACCCTGTACTGACATCCCTGTCATCAGGATGTTAGATTTATTCATGTGAGAAAGAAAATCAAGACCTAATTTACTGTTATAGGGCTAGCGCGATGAACTTACCTGCATTATCCTAGTTTAGGTAATATTTCGCAGAAGGAACAAACGGTAGTAACTATTAAGTATTGTTGCAGCTACTTAAATTTATGTAAATCTAGAGTCTAAACCAAACAGACACGTAGAATGGGAGCAAAAGATTCAAATATGAAAATTGAAAAAATAAGTGAGAAGATGTCTATGCAGGAAAAAATAGCGTTTGAAATACTGCAGCCAATTCTGCTTCGAACGCATGGCATTTCACAAGTGCGAAATCAAGTAAGCACTCGACAGAAATAGAACATAATTAAGAAAGACCGCTGTGATTCCGTGCGATTAAATTTCTTCATTTATTAGCGTACCCCGCGCAGGACGATCTGATACCGGTGACAACGTCTGGAATATATATATCAATTAATTATGTTGTGACTCATGCAGATTACAACTCTCTATTGGCTTATTGTATAATTAGTCCATATTATTTGTATTCAGATTATTTAGTGTTTTGATAAAGACTGTGCAAATCCACGAGCTTGTTTCGTATATTTTCCAGCGTAGTCAGATGCCCATGTGGTATGGGTACGGCGAAGGCGTGCACTCTTCTACGTACCCAGATGGCAATTGTTCAGATTCTTTTTTTTTATGGTCCGAAAGCCCACCTAGGGGAGGGAGGTGAGTCACAGGGTACGCCATGGTATTGCGGTAGTGATGAGGAAAATGGATTCGGAGGACGCGGTCTTGTCAGCGCCGGGTTCAGATTCCGCTGAGGGTCATAATTTGTTCGTACAGAAAAAAACTTGAGTGCCACTACTGCGCCGGCTGTTGCGACACCGGCTCATAGTTACCAGCGCTAACGAGACTAACGAAAAAAGTTGCAACAGCACAGAGAGCTAGATTTCAACTTCCAGGCTTTATTCAGAAAAAAAAAACATGCAAGGAACCACCGTATGCTGAAATAAACGCGCAGACGGATGCCTAAACGAATGTTACAGGTTGGAGATAACCACATGCGCAACGAAGCCTATAGGCGCCCACACCAAGCCATTACAAAGCATTGATCAGATTCCTCAAGGTACAACAACTCTTAATCAGTGAGTGCCAGGGATGGAGCGCTTACGCAGTCATCATCAGCTTTTGAAATGCAATAGGTCTCAAATATTTCCCTATCTAACTGCCTGGCGAACCGTCTGAGCACTTGCGTGTTATGAAAACGCATCTCGTGTTATGATGAACCTGATCAATGCTTTGTAATGGCTTGTTGTGTAATGGCTTGTTATCTACTATATGGCACGTTCCTTTATGCGTCCGTCTGCACTTTTATTTGAGCATACGGTGGTTTCTTGCATTTTTTTTTTTCTGAATAAAACCTGTCAGTTGAAGTCTAGCGCTCTGCGCTGTCCCAGCCTTTTCTATTAGTCTTGTTAGCGATGGTAACTATGTCTCAGCAAATGCGTCAGCACAAGCTAGCCCAACTTTCTGGGTTAATGAAACTGGCTCCCGAGATCTTTGCTGGCTAGATATGTCACTAAGGCTAGCAATGGCGTGTACAGTGCAGGGGTCCACTGCCCTACGCGTCCGGGCGGCAACCACTCCATTTTATTTTTGTTTTTCATCATCATCATCATCAGCAGCAGCAGCCTGATTACGCCCACTGCAGGGCAAAGGCCTCTCCCATACTTCTCCAACTACCCCGGTCATGTACTAATTGTGGCCATGTTGACCCTCCAAACTTCCTAATCTCATCTGCCCACCTAACTTTCTGTCGCCCCCTGCTACGCTTCCCTTCCCTCGGAATCCAGTCCGTAACCCTTAATGACCATCGGTTATCTTCCCTCCTCATTACATGTCCTGCCCATGCCCATTTCTTTTTCTTGATTTCAACTAAGATGTCATTAACGCGCGTTTGTTCCCTCACCCAATCTGCTCTTTTCTTATCCCTTAACGTTACACCTATCATTTTTCTTTCCATAGCTCGTTGCGTCGTCCTCAATTTAAGTAGAACCCTTTTCGTAAGCCTCCAGGTTTCTGCCCCGTACGTGAGTACTGGTAAGACACAGCTGTTATACACTTTTCTCTTGAGGGATAATGGCAACCTGCTGTTCATGATCTGCGAATGCCTGCCAAACGCACCCCAGCCCATTCTTATTCTTCTGATTATTTCACTCTCATGATCTGGATCAGCAGTCACTACCTGTCCTAAGTAGATGTATTCTCTTACCACTTCCAGTGCCTCGCTACCTATCGTAAACTGCTGTTCCCTTCCGAGACTGTTAAACATTACTTTAGTTTTCTGCAGATTCATTTTTAGTCCCACCCTTCTGCTCTGCCTCTCCAGATCAGTGAGCATGCATTGCAGTTGGTCCCCTGAGTTACTAAGCAAGGCAATATCATCAGCGAAGCGCAAGTTACTAAGGTATTCTCCATTTACTCTTATCCCCAATTCTTCCCAATCCAGGTCTCTGAATACCTCCTGTAAACACGCTGTGAATAGCATTGGAGAGATCGTATCTCCCTGCCTGACGCCTTTCTTTATTGGGATTTTGTTTTTAGTGTTAAGAAAAGCCCGTGTGTTGTCGAGTGACGTGGCGCCATGTGCGCTGTAGAGTCGCGGTACGGATGGGGAGAATGCATTTGGAGAACGTGACCTTGTGAAAACCGCACTGAGGATCTGCTGCTCTACAACGAACAACTTGAAAATTTGGGACACTGAGTACGTGCCAGAAATAGTGCAGCAAAGGTGAGTACAGTTCCCAGCGTTTGCCGGCATCGACATGCCACCCTTCTCGTCTCGGAGGACACGTGTGGACTTCACGACAGTGCCACTCGGTGGCGAAGCGTGTACAGAAAGAATCGCGACAAAAGCGCCCGGTTGCCGGACGGCACGTTTCTCAGCTTTCGGGTACACTGGCACGCCACGCATTTCGGAGGCAACGCATATGCTTTGGGGTGGCGGCGCTAGATGGCACCGAACGTCCTTAGGGAATACATTGGGACAAAATTCTACGGATCAAGTACTGGTGCAAGCAAAGGTAAAAGGTGAAAGTGAACGTTGGTTGTCGGAAATACGTGAGAAAAAGTTGACCACACCTAGAATACTTTGGAGCCACATAAAATTATTAGGCAGGAAGTCAACAACAATACAATAACATATCCTAGACGAAGATGGAAACAAACTGGAAGGGGAAACGGCATTAAATTACATCCGAAAAATAAAAGCCGTATCTTTCCGAAGCAATGACGTGCTTGTATTTGAAGAAAAAAAGAGCATGAAAGAGAACCAGATGGGAATGAAGCTGGTGCTAACAAATTCCACTGGAAGAAAGCCCAAGAGAAAATTCCTAAGCTCAAAGCCACAGGGCTAGACGAGGTTCCCGTTAGGCTAATTAATGAACTAGGGCCAAAAAGTAAGGAAACTCTGGTGAAAGCAGTGGAAAAATCTTTCAAAGATAGTCGAATACCAGACAGTTCGCGACAAAGTAGAATTAATTTAATTTATAGAGGTATGGGGTAGAAAGGTAGAATGCACTCATATAGACCGTTGACCGTTACACTGGTAATATACAGGCTAGCAATGCAGGAAGTCAAATTAAAGCTGCAAGCACGGGCAGAGAATAATGGCATTTTGGGAGAACTTCAGAATGGTGTCGGAATAGGTGGGCGTTTGGATGGTAACTTATTTGTTCTTACTCAGTGTATTGAAATATCAAGAGTAGAAATCACACCGTTATTTGTGGCCTTTTTAGACATTGCAGGAGGGTATAACAACGTAGACCACAACATTTTGTGGGATATTCTGGAAGGGGAAGGCTTAGGCGACGATTATCTAAAGCGTTTGAAAGAGATTTGCCTAGAAAACGCCGTTTTCTTTGAATGGGAAGGATTAAGGAGCGTGGAGGAAGTTGATATCAACAAGGGACTGAGGCAGGGTGGCACTGATGTTTATGATGCACATGGTGAGGATGGATAGGACGTTAGAAGGAAGTAATATCTGGTTGAATCTATCATACGAACAGGCGGGTACAGTAGTAAAGCAGCTGCTTCCCGGTTTATCTTATGCGGACGACATTGTAGTGCTAGCTAACAAGCAAAGTTATTTGCAACGTCTCGTTGATATCAGTAGGCAGGAAGTCGAGAATTCAGGTTTGAAATTTAGTGTTAGAAATCAGGTGTTATGTTATTCAATAAGAATGCTGAACAGACAGTGGTAATACAAGGGCCGGGAAATACCTCGGGTAAAAGAATATAAACATCTTGGTATATGGATAAACGAAGGCAATAGATATATGGAAACCAAGGAAAAAACAATAACAGTAAAGGGGAAGAGAAATGCATCCATAATGAAGCACAGAGCGCTACGGGGATCAAATAGGTACAAGGGGCTACGTGGTATGTGGAAAGGTGTAATGGTTCCAGTGCTTATTTTTGGAAATGCGGTTGTTTCCTTAAAATCAGGGGCACAATCAGGACTTGGTGGGAACCAAAGGTCAGTGGGACACCTCGCATTGGGCGCTCGCGGGAAGACTACAAATGAAGCTGTGCAGGGTGATATGGGCTGGACTAGTTTTGAAGTGAAGGAAGCTCACAGTAAAATTGATTATGAAGAATGGCTGAGGAAAATGGAAGAAACTGAATGGGCTGGGAGAGTGTTGAGCTATCTGTAGAGGAAATACATTTATCCACAGTGGAGGAAAATAACTAGGAAGCTTACCAGCAAGTATGCGGCCTGTAGGTCGAGCAACACAGCAGCAAAGAACGTCAAATCGAAAGCAAGAGAGGCTGAAATAATCTCATGGGTGGCGGCAATGCAAAAGAAACCTGCCACGAGTAACAACTTAAGACTAAAAAGCGAAATCAGGAAATAAAACATTTATGATAACTCAAAGGGAAGCTGATTACATTCAAAAGTGAGATCAGGATGCCTCAGAACATGCACTTATAAAGCGAGATATAAGCAGGAAGATGAAGCATGTGCTTGCTGCGGTAAAGCTAGGGAAACGATGGAGCGTGTTTTATTAGAATGTGAAGACATCTGCCCAGCGGTTGGTTTAGGCATCACTGTATGAGATAATAAACCAGATATTACTTTCTTGAAGCCTTTCGGTTCAGCGAAAGCAGAGGAAAGTAAACATGTTCGCAATAAAGTTTAGTAAGAGGCGATTGCAATATTGGCTATAGGAAAGTAGGAAAACGATAAAAACCGCAGACGTACAAAAGCGAAGTTCACTATAGCAGGTCAGAAAATTTTTTTATGGGAATTCATCCATCCATCGAAGCGCGAAGGAGGAGTCCCGCTGAAGTAGTCGCTTCATGCAGACATTTCTACGGTGACAATACGTTATGGTGCTATATTGATTTATCTCTAAACGCATTACCGTTGGGAGTCATAGTGAGCTGGGTCATGCCGAATATTTTAAATACGTATTGCCAACGTCTCGTGTGGTCCAAACAGGAGGAACCATGCTTGGACCACACGAGACATGAGGAACTGAGAGACATGAGGAACTGGAATATTCCACGCTCTTTATTTGTCTCAAAAAGTGAATGCGGAAGTACTTTTACGCCACTTCCTCAGTAACATTTTTTTTTACATTTTCAGCCAATAAAGAGCGTAACTGTAAAGATTCCTGGACCAGGGAATGCAGAAAATCAACTAGCATTTCTTGTACTACTGCTGAGACCTACTGTGATTGTGTTTGTTGTAAGTGAAATGTTTATTTTAACAAAATAATTAATGGGGTTTTACGTGCTAAAACCACTTTTTAGTTATTAGACGTGCCGTAGTGGGGGCCTCCTGAAATTCTGACCACCTGGGTTTTTTTAACATGCGCCTCAAGCTAAGTACATTCAATTTTTTCTAGTAGAAGTGCATATATAAAGACAAAAGGTGTTTTTGTGTTTTTACGAACGGACGTTATTCCGATTACATTCAAACTCAGTTATAGTGATACAGGTTAAAACGAAGGAATATATTGCCACGCGCTAGTAACTCTTAAAGCCTAGGACGAAGTGTGTGGTAGCTGCTGCAGAAACGAACAGTAAGCGACCCTTCGTTGGACCTGACTGCTTGCCTTTCCCTCTTGCGACAAACTGGTGGAGGCGTAGGGTAGGCATACGCCCTATGCCTATTGGTCCAGAAGCAGAAGCTACCGTCGCCAATACCTCGAGGATGTCAGAAATCCATCGAAGCTGCCGTCACCTCCAAGGTTTTTCACCGCAATACAGTCAGTTCCCTGGCAAGCTCTGCGAGGAAGATGTCAACAACAACCGCAAACCAAACGGAGAGGATCCCAAATGTTGCTGGACCATGCATTGTCAACGCGCCTCACACGCCTATCCCGTTCCACGGTGATGCCTTTGAAGACGTCGAAGAGTGGTTAGAGCATTTCGACCGAGTCGCCACCTTTCATGACTGGGACAATCGCTGTAAGTTAAAGAATGTCTACTTTTCCATTTTAGATGCGGCAATGTTTTGTACGAGAACCACGAAGCTTCATTTGCCAGCTGGCAGCTGGCAAACTGATTCGCGATGCTTTCAGCACCCCCGAAACGAAAGAAAGAGCAGAACAGGCACTATCTTCGAGGTTCCAAATGCCGAACAAAAGCGCCGCCATGTTCGTAGAAGACATGACGCGATTGTTCCATCGGGCCGACCCACTAATGCCCGAAAACAAAAAGGTGCCTCTCCTAATGCCAGGCGTGAAAGAACAGCTTTTTGCGAGCCTCGTGCGCAATCCCCCTGCAACAGTTGTTACATCGTGCATAGTACTCAGTACGATGTCAATGGAGACATTACTCAGCCCCTCTCCGTTTATTCCATCCTCTTCTGTGTTCTTTTCAGGCGGCTCCCAGCAAGCGCCTTCTAATGGCACTGCAGTAGGCAACGATGCCCTCTATAATATATCCCCTCGTGAAAAAAAAAAACGGTTCTCCATTACTGCCTAACGTAGTCCTGCAGCTTCTTTGTTGCTTTTTTGTTGCGTGCACCCTGCAGAAGGTGGTTCAGGGTTCATGGGTGCGTATTCATAGTTATCCGCGCTTGATGTGTCAGGTTGTGACGGATTATTTACAGCCGCAATAGCTGAATATTCGGATGCCCGTGACCAGTTCATGAAAACAGAGGTACCCAATTTCATTTTGCTGATACCTTCTCCGTGAACGGCCGCTACTTTGCAAGCATATAATGCACGGTTACTTTCAAGAGGTAAGAGGTGCGTCCTCGCATTCCAATAATTTTTTGGGTGCAGAAAACTGTGGAGATAGCTTTCCATGAACTGCAGGTAATTTCGGCCTCACGTAATGACCAACGACGAAGTTGAGTTCCTTGGCAACTCGTTTTTATCAGTGTAGCTCTTCGACTTCATTTGCTTGTTCTTGATGCGCTCGCAACTGGTGTAGTGTCTTTGAAGGTTCCGTGCAGAAACATTTGCCAGGCAATCTCACAATGTCAAGTCTGGTTCGAGGTTGGCGTTCATAAAGAACAGCAGGTGCAATACCAGTAGTCGCATGAGGCATGCGTCGATATGTTTGCAGATAACCAAATATCGCTGTTTTTCTATCATGACGTTCTATCAGGGCCAGTTGAATATATCACTTTATTACCCTGTTAAATCTTTCAACCAATCCATTAGCTTGCGGGTAATACACAGAAGAATTGTAATGCGTGATTCCGTGCTCTACGAGAAATTCTTCAAAGTTCGCTGAACAAAATTGTGGTCCATGATACGATACGATACCACGTGGATATCCTTCTCTTGCAAAAAGTTCAAGTAGGAATTTTCTCACTGTAGGCGTGGCCGCATCCCGTACGAAAGCCAGCTCTGGCCGCTTGCTGTAATAGTCAGTAATTGTAATGGCAAAATGGTAGTCAGCTGAAGCTTGCGTAAAAGGTCCCACAATGTCGATAGGGACTTTTTCCTGGCTTTCTCGGGAAGGGTGGCGGGTTGCATTGGAGCTGCAGAAGTGCGTGAGGATTTGTCACATGACTGTTAGGTTACACATCTGCGTACAAGTTCTTCAATGTAATTACCCATGCATAGCCACCAATACGACTCTCCAAGACGCGCTTTGGTACGACTAATTCCTGGGTGTGATTCATGAGCCAGATCCATAAGATGGTGAGTCAAAGTTGTACGCACGACGATCCTGCCACCATGGCGCAGAATGTCGCTAACAACAGAGAGTTCAGATCGCATGTGAAAGTAGCAGCTCTTCTAACAAGGATTTCTTGTCAGGCAAAGAAGTAGTGGTAAACTGCTTAACTTGAGATATAGCCTGATCCGCGGCAATTGCTTCTTGAAGCTCTTGCCTGGTAACCACTAGGGACAAAAGCCATATAAACTCTGCTTCGGGTGCATCGCAGATGAAACGTTGTACGGGCAGACGCGAGAGTGCATCAGCCACGACGTTTTCTCTAGCCTTCCTGTATTCCACGGTGTAGTTGTAGCAGAGCAACCGTGATGGTCAGAGCGCAATCCTTAACGGACGGTGACGTGTGCCTTTCTTTGAAAGATGCGTAACTAAAGGAGCGTGGTCTCTCCGCAAGGTGAAAGGTCGGCCCCACAGGTAAACGTGCCACTGCTCGCAAGTTCAGATGCAGGTAAGGGCATCACACTCACCGACTGAGTACTCCGGTTCATGTGGTTGCAGAACACGTGAGGCGAACACGACAGTTTGCAGTAACGTTCCGTTATCCTTCTGCAGTGCAGCACCTAATCCATATCTTGAGGCATCAGTTGTAACGTACACAGGTAACTGATGATCAAAAAGGTGAAGAACTTCGCAAGATATTTTCAACGTTTGCAGTTGCTCCAAGCCGCTTTGCGCTGCCGCAGTCCAAACGAAAGGCGCATTTCCTCAAAGCAAAGCACTCATTGGCTCTACAACATCACAAAAATGCAAGATGAACTTGGAGTAGAAGCCTGCAAGTCCCAGCAGCGAGGGAAGGTCATTGATATTTGTAGAGGATGGTGCCTTGGTGCCTCGATAGATGACAACAGTGGGAATAACCTTTTGGCGCTGACCAGATGGCCTAGTAAAGTGAACTCCGCGACATAAAAACACATTTATGGTTGAGCCTGAGGCCAACATCAAAGAGCCGTTTCAAAACAGTGCGCAAATTGACCGAGTGATCCTTTTGGGAGCGTTCATACACGATTATGTCGTCAATGTAAAATAAGACATATATGCATCCTTTGAGGATCATATGCGTCATCTTCTGAAACGCTGATGGTGCCGATACCAGTCCGAAGCAAACCCTCTTGAAGCGAAACAATCCGTCGTGCATTATAAACGTCATAAGTGCACGGCTCTCTGAGCTTAGTGGTAACTAATCGTATGCAGAAGCTAAATGTAGCTTGGAGCATCGCTGTGCACCAGGCAAGTTGTTCAAAAGTTCCTCAATTTGTGGCATGGGAAAACTGTCCACTACTATAGCTTCGTTAGGCTCTCGTAGGTCTACGTACATGCGAATCAAGCTATCTTTTTTTGTGGCTACGACAATTGGTGAGACCCACTCTTACCAAGTTTATAATTTTTGTATTTCTGCCGAGACTTGCTCAGGAATGACGAGTGGTAGTGGTATCAATTCGATGGCTACTTGTTGAACAGACGAGCGAACTCTGACCTGGCGAGAGAAACCTTTCATAGTTCCTAGCTGATTTCGAACAAGTGCTCGAACTCGGAACGTAATTCAGGAGGTAGCAGACGAGTTTCTTGCGTCATTAGCAGACACCTGAGCGGCGACTTCCTCCTAATCCTCCCAATTCCTCCCAATCCAGAGACCTGGATTGGGAGGAATTGGGGATAAGAGTTAATGGAGAATACTTTAGTAACTTGCGATTCGCTGATGATATTGCTTTCCCTAGTAACTCAGAGGACCAATTGCAGTGCATGCTCACTGACCTGGAGAGGCAAAGCAGAAGGGTGGGTCTAAAATTATTCTGCAGAAAACTAATGTTTAACAGTCTCGGAAGAGAACAGCAGTTTACGATAGGTAGCGAGGCACTGGAAGTGGTAAGAGAATACATCTACTTAGGGCAGGTAGTGACCGCGGATCCGGATCATGAGACTGAAATAATCAGAAGAATAAGAATGGGCTGGGGTGCGTTTGACAGGCATTCTCAAATCATGAGCAGCTGGTTGCCATTATTCCTCAAGAGACAAGTGTATAACAGCTCTATCTTACCAGTACTCAGGTACGGGGCAGAAAGCTGGAGGCTTACGGAAAGGGTTCTACTTAAATTGAGGACGACGCAACGAGCTACGGAAAGAAGAATGATGGGTGTAACGTTAAGGGATAAGAAAAGAGCACATTGGGTGAGGGAACAAACGCGAGTTAATGACATCTTAGTTGAAATCAAGAAAAGGAAATGGACATGGGCAGGACATGTAATGAGGAGGGAAGATAACCGATGGTCATTAAGGGTTACGGACTAGATTCCAGTGGAAGGCAAGCGTAGCAGGGGGCGGCAGAAAGTTGGGTGGGCGGATGAGATTAAGAAGTTTGCAGGGACGACATGGCCACAATTTGTACATGACCGGGGTAGTTGGAGAAGTATGGGAGAGGCCTATGTCCTGCAGTGGGCTTAACCAGGCTGATGATGATGATAATGAGCGGCGACTCTGAATATTCATATCCAGAGCCACGATACCATCTAAACCATGATTGGTTGTTCCTCCAGACACAACGTAGAGAAGAATAGAAGTGCATCGGCCATGAAATGAAACTGTAGCAATGAAAGATGCATTTATGGGAATTGCTGACTTAGAATAATCGAGGAGCTAGACTGCTGTTGATGTCAGAGAAAATGCAGTAGCAAAATGACGTCGGTAAAGTTCTTCCGCTAGGATTGAAACCGGTGATCCAGTGTGAATCAGGAACGACATTGAAATTGCAATTTCCAACACTCCCTAAATTCCCTTCTTACAGCTCCAGATGTGACAAACGTTTATGTGATGGTCAGTGTCAGCTGTGTCTGTGTAGTTTTCCATTAAATGCTGAATTTTTGTCATACTTTCGGAGAGATTTGCACACCTTTTCCAAATGGCCAGTCTTTTCACATCTGTGACACTTATGTGTCTTAGCTTTGCAGTGCGGGCTATTCGCCAGATGTTCCAAAGTATCACATCGATAACCTTCTTGCTCTTTCAACGTTCAACGACATTTAGTTGGCGTCTTACAGCATGTGCACATGCCACGGTGCTTTATTCTCGTATTTGAAGTGTTTGCGTCTTTAACGTAAAACGCACTTCTGCGTCATGTTGTGCAAGGTCTCTAACTTCTCTAGTCGCCTGATCCTGCTGTCTCGCAATGATAAGTGCCCGAGAAACCGCAAGATACTCTTTCAGTAGAGGGTGTTCACGCAAGTATTCGCTAGCACTTTTATCTATGAGCTGGTCACGTATCATGTCGTCCGCCAAGTCACCGGAATTGCACATTCCTACGAGACCTCGTAGCGCGGTGACGTAATCGTTCAAAGTATCACCTGTGGCTTGTGTACGTCAACGGAAACGGTGACGCGCTGCGGTGACATTGACATAGCTCTTGTAGTGTCCTTCAAGCGTCGCAATAGCGCGGTCGAACTCATCTGCGGCAGGACTCGTCAAGGTCCCTCCGGCGGCGGTCGAAGCCAAAAAGCGCAGGTGGTCCTCCGACGTGAGAGTCTGGAAGATACATAGTCCTTCCAAGCCAAAGCAGTAGAGCAGAGTCGCCTTTCGATGCATGCAAGGTAAGTCAGAGGCACCCGACGCCACCATGTAGTTCTTGAGCACTTGAATCCATTGCACTCATGGGATGACCAGGTGTGCATGTGACGTCAGGAACCGGGGTGGTGGTTGTAGCCACGAAATACTCATCATAGAGGATGATATGCAGCAATCGAAGGCACAGATGAAAGGCAAGCCGGTAGCACACGGGTTGTTAAATCGTCCTCGCCAATTATGTTATATCTTGCCTAGTACTAAGTACGATGTCAATAGAGGCATTACTGTCCCCTTCCGTTTATTCCATCCTCCTTTATCGTCTTTTTAGGCGACTCCAAGCAGGCGCCTTCTAATGGCGCTACTGTAGGCAATGACGCCTTATATAACATCAGTGTCTCAGTTTGTCCGTGAGACAACAGTCATGGAAGTCATGCTTCGGCAGTGGGTCTCGCAGTATGAACGCCAGACCACCATTACTGCTGCATGCACGTTTGCACCTGCAAATGATGACAAGGAATCCCTTACCGAACTAATACAGGAAATTTTTCGAGAACTCTAGAAGTGTTTTCCATCGGCTCAGGCACCCCCGAGTGCCGCGATTCTTCTGGACGTCATTCGAGAGGAAATGAGGCTGGTGGTTTTCTCGCCATCAACAAGTATCGATTCCCCTACGTTCTTGTACGCGAATCCTCTTCGGGTTCCTGCGCCGTCCACGGCCCGTTTCTCGCAGCCGCGTGCTGGCATTCCTCGACCCATCCCAAGTCCAATCCACCGCACGACTCTGCAAGTAGCCTTTCATCCTGGTCCATGCAAGTTCACGGTATGGCGCGCTCCCGACAACAGTCCGTTGTGCTACCGCTGTGGGGATGCTGGACACTTGTATCGCGACTGCCAGTACCGACAGATTAGTCTGCAGGGATACCAGCCGGTCGCCCGTTGCCCACGCTATCTCGCAGCCAAGACACTCACCGTCGCCATCACCTCGTCGGCACGAGTCACCAAACCGCGCTGCACCCACCATTGATACCACTGGAGTCAACGGCGGAAGACCACGACGGGGAAAATGAAAACGGCGACCCCCGGTGGTGATACCGCTGTCATGCGAATCGTCAAATATACTCCGCCTACGCCACTCCCTTGTGACGTGCCGCTGACGCCTTTATTCGGAACCGCCAAAAGAACTTCTGCTGCTATTATTATTTTCGTCGACTGTTATCCGGTAACTGCACTTGTCGATACCGGAGCTGACAACTCGGTTATGAGTGCCTCACTGGCCACTCGGCTACGCAAGGTGCTGACAATGCGGGACGACCTACATCTGATCAAGTCTGGACGACACCTCGTGTCACCCATTGTACGATGCACCACCAGACTCACAAATTGTACTTCGACCTTCGTAGCGTCTGTCCTTGTGATGCCTAAGTGTTCTAGTGTGGTTATATTGGGCATGGATTTTCTCCAAGAATATGGGCCGGTCATTATTCTACGTGACTTGTTCGTGACATATTCTATGTTTCTTGCGATTTGGTGTGGAAGATGAACATCATCGCGCGGCTTTACGCGTGGTCGATGTCTGTATGACGTCACCGCCTCGGAGCAGCATCTTCATCCTCGTTGAGTGCCCACAAGGTCAACTAGGAATATGCACTACCGAAGGTGACCTCACCATTTGGTGAATCGAGATGTCCGCGTCCCACGAGGGCTTGTAGAGCTCCGAAATACGGGAACCACGATCCTAGTTACTAACTTCAGTGGCGAATACAAGCTCTATGTGAGGCATACCACCATGGCCTATTTGAAACAGCAGACGAGTCCAACGCCTGTGCTTCGTTAACGACAATCTAGATTCTGGAATACAGCGATATGGACTTGACCAGTCATATTAACGTCAATCTACAGCAAGAACAATCCGAAATCGAGAGGATCCTCAGCCTAATATTATCATTTACCAGCTGTTTTGACACCACGTCGAAGGTCGAACAGACTCCTTTAGCCAAACACAGAATCATCACTGAACCGACCGTACAACCTGTTCGCTGAAACCCTTACCGCGTGTGGCAGAGAGAACCGGATGCTATTCGTCATCAAGTTAAACAAATGCTAGATGATGTCATTCAACCCTCGACACGTCCTTGGGCTTCACATGTTGTACTAGTTAAGAGGAAAGGCAGTTCACTACGATTCTGTGTCGATTATCGCAAACTGAACAAGATCACGAAAAAAGACCTTTATCCCCTTTCTCGGATTGACGACTCTTTGGATCGCCTGGGACATTCCCGTTACTTCTGTTCAGTGGACCTGCGTAGTGGGCACTGGCAGATTGAAGTTGACGAATGGGACCGGCAGAAAAACGGCGTTTATAACACCCGACAGTCTCCATGAATTCGAGGTCCTCCCTTTTGGATTGTGTTCCCCTCCAGCCACATTTCAACGCATGATGGACATACTTTTGTCTGACCTCAAGTGGCACTTGTGTCTAGTCTGCCTGGACAATGTAGTTGTGTTTTCCACCACGTTTGAGCAATACATCGAGTGGCTTGAGCTGGTTTTTCAGGCTATGCGCACCGCCGGGCTGTCTCTGAAGCCTGAAAAATCTCACTTTGGTTACCAAGAGCTTAAACTTCTGGGTCATACTGTCCGCAGCACTGGTGTTCGTCCTGAACCTGACAAAGTCAAGGCAGTTGCTCTGTTCCTGATATCGAAGACAAAGCACGACGTGCGCCGATTTTCAGGGCTTTGTACGTATTACCGCCGTTATGTGCCCAATTTTTTTAGATTGCCGAACCTTTGCAATGACTCATTAAAAAGAACGTCATATTTATTTGTGGCCCGGCGCAATCCGCCGCTTGCCTTGGCCTTCAGAGAGGTCTACAGACACCGCCGATCCTTGGTCACTTCGACACAGAGGCCGACACAGAGGGGAAAACTGATGCTAGCAACGTTGGTCTCGGAGCGACACTCGTACAATGCAAGCTGGTGTTGAACGCGTTATTGCCTATGTTTGCCACACGTTGTCTGCTGCTAAAAAATGCTACTCAGCAACTGAATAAGAATGTTTGGAGGTCATGTGGCCTATCCAGAATTTCCAGCCATATTTCTACGGACGCCCCTTCCGCATCGTCACCCACCACCACTCTCTCTTCTGGCTGGCGAATCTCAAGGATCCTTCAGACCGTCTGGCAAGATGAAGCCTTCCGCTGCAGGAATTTGGCCTAATAATCGTCTGTTAGTCTGGTCAGAAACAGAACTTCGCCAACTGTCTCTCCCACACACCCGTAGAACCCGCACCACTAGATACTGATGACAAATGTGGTATTCTCTTTACACTTCCGTCTTTAAATCTAGCTTAACAGCAACACCAAGTTTCCGAGCTGCAACCCTTGAATAAATAACTTGAAGGAAGCCACCAAAAACCCCCGCGGCAGTTCACACGTCAATTGTCCTCTGTCTGCCTACGCCGCGACATCCTTTACAAGCGGAACTTTCACCCAGCTTAAGCCGTTTTCCTGCTCGTTGTTCCCGGCTCTCTTCGCGACAACATTTTACGCGCATGCCACGGCTGACCAACGTCCGGGTGTTCTGGTTTCACACGTAGAATCAAGCAGAAGTATTACCTGCGAAAACTCGCAATAACCGTGAACAATTGCGACAGAAGTTGTCGAGATTTCCAACATCGCAAAGTTCCACCAATGAAAGCAACCTCTCTGCTTCAGCCTGTACGACCTCCTTGCTCACCTGTTCAACAAGTCGGGAGGGATTTACTTGGCCCGCTTCCCAAATCTTCGGCTGATAACCGCTGGATCGTTGTCGCCACCGATTAAATCACTCGATATTGCGAAACCCAAGCCGTTCAGCGAGCTACTGCTTCAGATGTAGCCAATTCTCTCTAAAAAATACCGTCCTTCGACATGGTTCTCCCGCGGTCATCATCACGGACCGTAGTGTAGCCTTCACCGCGCAGTTGGTCCGAGATATTCTGCAGCTGAGTGGAACAACACACCGTACGGTAACAGCGTATCGTCCCCAGGCCAAAGGGTTGACTGAGCGTATCAACAAAACGATTGCTGATATGCTTTCCATGCATGTCGCCACGGATCATAAAAATTGGGTCGAACTGCTTCTGTATGTGGCATTTGCGAACAACATTGCGCTACAAAAAACTACCGGGTTTCCTCCTTCTCATCTGGTGTATGGAGGCGACGTCATCACTATGCTCAAGGAGATTCTCCTGCCAACTTCGTCTCATCTTAGCACACCAGATACAGAGGCTTTTCTTCAGAGTGCTGAAGAAACACGGCACCTTGCACACAGTCGGCAAACATGGTCGGCACCTTGCACAGCAACGAATTCTATCTCGACAAAGTCAAGATGCTCGTATGACAACATACGCCACCGAGACGTGCAACCCGGAAGACCTCGTATGTCTTTGGACCCCCATCCGTCAACGAGGCTGCTCAGAAATATTATTGTGGCGATACTTTGGGCCATACATAGTTTTGCATCGCCTAAATCCTGTCAAGTACGAAGTTCTCCCAACCGAAACATCGTACCAGTCTCGTAGACCACGTTCCTCTCACAGTGTTTACGTTACCAGGAATCGCGCTGACTCGAATTCAGAAACTTTGTGGTGCGGTTCCTGTCCTCACGCCCGTTGTCTTGCTCATTTTTTTTATTTTCTTGTGGTATTTAAAACAATCATGGGGTTTTACGTGCCAAAACCACTTTCTGATAATGAGGCACGCCGTAGTGGAGGACTCTGGAAATTTCGACCGCCTGGGCTTCTTTAACGTGCACCTTAATCTAAGTACATCGAAATGCCGCCGCCGCAGCAGGGATACGATCCCATGACCTCGTGCTCAGCAGCCCAACACCATAGCCACTTGAGCAACCACGGCGGGTTGTGGTATTTAACCTGTTCCTAATGTATTTAGCTGTACTTTGGTGCAGTCGCATCGCGACGAAGTCTCTTTTCTTTTCTTTATGAAGGAGGGTAATTCCAAGCTCTATTAACGCTGAAAACCCAGGACGAAGAAGTGTGTGGGGTAGCTGCTGCATAAACGAACAATAAACGACCAGTATTGGTCCAGTTTGGTCCAGTACTGACCAGTATTGGTCCATTAATCCAGTTTACTGGATTAATGCTGCACAAAGGAAACGACCACCCGGTTCGCAAAGATAGCCGCCATACAATTTGAACCGATGAACGGGACGGACTGCAATCGATACCAGTGGGCTGCTGCTTATCACACGTCAGTGGGGTCTCAAAACATTTATTCAAGCAATAAATCACATGTTATTTAACGTATGTTCAATAAAAAGAATTGTCTGTTTATTTCGCAAAAAATTGCACGTTAACTATGTTTGACGGTTACTATATGTACATCTATAAATCCAATATTGAGCCGCGTTGAACGTCCCTAGCAGAAAAAATACAAACTAAAGTATGCGACCAAATTACAGTAGCTCCACTTGCGCGCTTATGCTGGAACACGCCGCGGTTGATTTTTCGCCCTCTGTCGCGATCGCTGGAATTTGAGAGTGTGCGGGGCCTGGGTAAGAGTGCTGCGTCACAGAAAATGCGACATCGACGTCGAGCGTCGACTGTCTTTTCGCGAAAGATCATTCCGAACCATGCATACACGACCACTCTTTTGTTACCAAAGTTGCTCATACCTTCTCTTTGGCTCTTTACAAACTTATTCCTCGGAATTTCGAGAATGAGGACCCACAAACAAATGTCATGAAAACAAACACCGACAGCGCATACCTTTTATGGTAGATCTTCTCAGACTGAAAGATTAACAGTGCTAAACAATAACAGGAGATCAGTTCCCGCACGAAGCCGCGTTTCTACCACAGAGATCGCCTTCGTGCGTAGTGTTCGCTGTCAGCTTTTCCAGGTAAACATTATGATTACATGAGCGGCAGTTGCCGCACTGTGAAAATGTTTACACCCTTAAGGGCTTCTTCTTGTCGCACTGGTAACGCCCTTACCGCTCTTACAAAAAAGCTTATAGAGGCCAATAAGGAAACTCAACTAGATGTGCGATGACAAAAAATGTAGTTGAAAACGATGTAGTCATTCATTCTAACAGCCTTTGGCGCTCAGAAATATCCGAGAAGAAAATTTCACAAGGAGAGATATGAAACTCTCCTGTCGGATATTTCTATGCGCCCAATGCTGTGGGAGCACAGAAAGTATTGTAAACTAACTTCAAAGCCCATCATGGCCGTGTGTTTCCTATAAAGGAGCTGGTCAATAGCTAGCTCAATTTCTTGTGTCGTAAGGATTATCCCTGGTGAATGTACACTCATGCTGTAAAGGCTTTACTAGAGACAAAACTCTCTAAGACGTTTGCACTGAACTTCTGGAGGGGCACTAAAAACACATTGTAGTAACTTTCAAAGTGCAAAATAATGGTTTTCGTATAATTGCTTTAGATGATGGTGATTTGAGGCAAAGAAGTTCACAGGCATTAAATGGACTGATGTTCCGCCCAAGTACCTTGGCGTGCCGCTAGACGCGTACAAATTAAGTGCATACTGTTGCAAAGAACGGGCTTCGGCCTTGTAAAAGTGTACGCTCACACATTAGCTTCAGACCGACTTGCCAATTTAGAAATAGCTGAAGACTGCAATAAATGTTTGACAACTACAACATACTACGTATTGCAAGTTATTGACTGTGCCAAGCGTTACATCCAACGGTTTTACGGAATTTTCGCAACTTTCATACGGTCTTCAACGTTTGACTCAGTGACGCGAGACAATAATTTTAGGCCAGTTAGTTTGGGTTGGCTGAGCTTTCTGCCGCTTTACGCACGACAAATATTGTCTCGTTTCTTTATTTCGCCGTACTGCGCATCCAATAATTCGATCATTCATGCAAGAGACATTAGCTAATGTCTTACCTGATTTAGTTTAGACACCTTTTAAAGCTGAACCACCATTTCCAGCTAAAATATGAACAGGGCCTGTTCTGTGCCCGCCATTCTATGGCTATCGACAATTATTGAATATCTTATGGGGTTACATGTTACACTAGTAAATACCACAAAAGAAGAACTAATGCGAGCGTGGCCTAATGTTGAGAGCAACACTCTACTTTGCTCCACGGCAGAGGTTCGATTCAATCATTTTTCACACTATATTTAGCTTTCATTAGAGTGAGGCGAGACAGAAAGGCTAATCACTGCGAAGTGTCAAGAATGAGGCAAAGAAGGCTTGGCATTAAAAGCGTTCAAAATCCAAGCAAAAGTTAGCCATGAACATCCTGTTTTTTTTTATTTGCACGGAAGTCTTCAAGACAAACTTGAAGCAGAAAGTGAAACTGTCAATGCTGCTTTTACGTGGAGGTCCTGAATCGTCTGACAAATCTGTCCGCCACGTGAGGCCAAATCTGTGGAAAGAAGTGCACTTGAATCTCCAAAGTGCTGGTGCGCGATTTTCCGGCATGTGATGCACTCACTGTGCTAAACCACGCTCCCTACTAGCTGTATTTGTCCCCTTGCAACCTTGATTTCTTTATTCGAATGGAAACTAGGCCTAAGGGAGCGCTATTGCAGGAATGCGATAACAGTTCTACGCTCGAATGCTTAGCAGAAGAGGACTTCCAAGGGGGAGTTTCTCGGACTATGATAATACATCCATGAGCAAAAGTGGCTCTCAGTGGCACTAGCGCGTGCGATAAGAACGGATGTAGAGTACCAACAGACTCTACATGGCATTTGTGCTGTGTATGTTTCCGGCATTGGAAAAATAGTTGCATTATGTCTAATTACCTCGAAGATTAGCACATTGATATCTGTGAGTGTTTGGCAAATAATTCTTTTAAACGTACTGGGGATGGCGGAAGGGGGCTCAAACCTTTGAGACCCTTGGTATGTAGTCCCTACGTCGTTTGTCTATGCAATAGGATGTGTCGCTTTTCTTTTTTCTGAAGCGTCTGTATGTTTAAAAAGCCTTGTCTGCGATGTACTTACACTTTCTTTTACAGATACACGTTCTTTGACTAAACCGAAGCCTAAAAGAACGTGACGCTCGAGTACAAAACGCTAGGATGTCAAGGAAGCATCACACAGATTCCTCGTCCTTCTCTTTGCCCTGACCCTGCATGATATGCCTTATTTTTCAGCTACCACATTTTAGTAAGCAATAAACGTGTGTTTTACTTCTATATTCGTGCCTTAATTTCTGCTGGTCAACAAGCACAGGCAATATATAGGATAAGCCACGTAGCTTGAGCCAAAGATTTAAAAATATGAAAATGCCCCGTAGCTAAACAAAATCAAGGCAATGTTATTTCCCTTTGCTTGGAATTACTCAGATCATTTATTGCATTCCACCTAATTACATATTTAGCCTTAATAATTTAATCAACTTCTCCAATATTATAATTCGAGGAAAAGTGTCAATGAGAAAATTGCAGAGCAACGCGAGAACTCCCGATACACCTTTTTTGTTGCTCAATGGGTGCTACATAAAAGCGTTTTTCCAAGCATGAAAGAAGCCCCGAAATACCTGCTAAGTGCCTCGAGCAACGGTCTTCAACTGAAAATGAGGTCTTCTCGAGTGATGACTAGTATAGTAACGTTGCTGTGGTAAAAGTAGTTGAATAAAACTTCCATAAAACTTGGTGAGGGGCTAGTTGTTAATGAATTCTTTAAAACTGAAGGTAGTGCTAAATAGGGCGAACAAGCGGTGAAATAACGACACGACGACGAGGAAACGCCGTCGTGTCATCTTTTCACCGTGTGTTCGTCCTTTTTAGTGCTACCATCAGTTTTAAAGAGTAATTGAAGTGAAGAAATCTTGCTGCATAAATTCCAGGGCTGTTCAGAGGTTACATTAGTGTGGGTCCCAAACTGAGCATACATACTCTAGCTTAGGTAGGAGAAAACTAATTATGCTAAAAGTTTTACTGGAGAGTGACGGAGACGTAGCTTACTGCGTACATAACATGGCATATCATTGGCTTTTTTGCAAATGCTGTGAATGTGGGAGGAACAACCGAGGCTATTGCACGTGTTGACTCCTAAGTACTTGTAGGAAGCGAGAGCATTTATTAGAGAGCCAGAGATAACGTACTTAGTTGAAAAGAACGATTGGAGGCGATGAAATCTACGTACGGACCTTTAGGTGACGTAAGAGATATAAATTAACATTACACATCTTCCGTGAGTAACCTTCATACTGGAGGATACGGCCACCATCGTTGTTAGTGACATGACAATAACTTATAACCCGCCATGGTTGCTTCGCGGCTACGGTGTTGAGCTCTTAAACACGAAGTCGCGGGATCGAATCTCAGCCACTGTGGCTGCAGTTTGATGGAGGCGAAATGCGAAAACACCCGTCTACTTCGATTGAGGTGCATGTTAAAGAACCCCAGGTGGTCCAAATTTCCGGAGTACCTCAATACGGCGTCCCTCATAATCAGGTCGGGGTTCTGGCACGTAAAACAACATAATTTTATTTTATTTTTTAATTAATCACACAATCGTCATCAAATACAGAACGTTTAGAAGAACGACCGCTTCGCAAGTCATTCCTGTATATTAGAAAAGATAGTGGCCTTAAGAGGGTGTCTTGCGCCACCCTGAGATAAAGGGAGATAAACGAGAAAAGCATGTTTTAACGTAGTTCTCGCTTTCGCAGACATAATTTTTGTATGCATTCTAGAAAAGAGGGTTAACATTCAGGCCGATAACTTTAAGAAGAGCCATTCATGAGGAACCTTCACAAATGTATTTTGGACGTCTTCAGGATGTCTTCAAGATGTGAGCTTACGAGGGGCGTTCAATAAATATTTCCCTTGACTCACTTCTATTTATTGCAGGATGCTAAAACTGCGCATGTGTAATGACATTGGTCACTATAGGTCACGTGCCAATGTGCAACTCTGAACTAATAACGGTCTTTCTTTTACAGGTGCTGAAGTGGTGTCAGGTGTCATATTTGATGCAGTGGAATACAGAGCAGTCGTCAAGTTCCTGTATCTGAAAGGCCGCACTCCAAGGGAAACGTTCGATGAGATAAAAGAGGTTTATGGGGAGGACACGCCATCATATGATGTAGTGAAGAACTGGCATCGTCAATTCAAATGTAGTCGAACTTCGGTGGAAACGGCTTCGATTGCAGGGTGACCCCACTCCGCTATCGATTCCTCTGTTGGTTCTTGAAGCACAGGTGGGCGAGTGATGTGCTTCTTCAGCGCGTTGAAGGTAGGCGTCGGCTTTGAGGCTGTCTTCGTCGATGACGTCCATCAGCATAGTGTCGAGCATCGCTAGCCGGGATTCTTCTCTATACCAGCTTGAACGGCATTACTTTCGTCGTCTCTTGCACTGCCGTGTTGTAATCAAAGCTTGCGTACGCAACCATGGCACCCCACGTCTCTTGCTCGACGTGGATGTAAATTTAAACTGCTAACATGTCGTAGAGGGTCTTGTGTTGGCGTTCCGTATGGCAATTCGTCTGCAAGGGATAAGCGGTGGTCAAGCGGTGGCTTGTCTGGCTACATTACAGGATGGCTTGAGTAAACTTTTGTGTAAAAGCCATTCATCGTCCAGTGATGCGGACTCTTGTGGTACGATGTGGTAGCACGATGTTCTCGACGAAAAATTTTGCCACTTCGGCCACACTAATTTTGAGCAGGGCTTTCGTTTCGGCGTAGCTGCTAAGCTAGTGTGTGGTTACGACGATGCACTAATTGCACTATGTTGAAGTCCCGCAAAGGGCTACAATACGTCTTTCCCGATCTGCTGGAAAGGTCGGCAAGCAGGTTCAATCCGCTACAGTAACCCTGCTGGCCTTTTCGGTGCTGTCTTGCGTAGCTGAGACTCTTGGCAGGTCTGGACGCAGTGAGCGACGTCCGCGGTGACACGCGGCCAATAATACTTATCTTGTATTCTCGATAGCGTACGGGAGAATCCGAGGTGCCCAGAATTGAGGTCGGGTTGCGTACAGGGCGTGCATAACTTCTCGCCGCAGTACTGATGGTACAACAAGAAGGTAGTTGGTCCGGACTGCTGAAAAGATCGTCCTCAATATGACATCTTCTAGGGCATGTCATGATCTGGACAAGATAGGCTGAGAAATCCCATCGCATCACATTTTTTTCTTCTTTATGGTTGCACACTGACTATTGTGCTTCGCTGTAGAAGTCTGTGAAGCGTCCCCATGACTAACAATTTCAGAGAAGTACTAAGAAGAAAAATCGCATGTTCTGTTACACCAGTCTTCTACCCTCCCCGCCCCCTATCACGAACATTAATATGTCTTCTGTCTACTTCCCCTACAACAAATATCGCTTGTAAGGATGACTTGGCAACGTAGCAGCTTGGCACAGCAAGTAATATAATCACTGTCCTGATCAGAGAACAATGCAGTGCAAGATATGATTAATTGCTTTGAAGCCGTTCATGCCTTGCAATACACTTACATAATTTTAAAAAGCAACTGGTCACAGAGAAGACATACGCGACAAAAATGTAAAGTTCGGCGTTTCAATGCGTTAGAGGCGTGTAGTGTCAAATTCAGTTTTGTAACGCCACACAACAACGACATCAATCGGTTTCCCAAAGAACAACTTCAGTGGCTAAACTTGGCGTAAGATCTCTAGCAGGGTGAACCCTGCGTCAAGGGGATAGAAATAGTAAGCTCAGTTAAAAGAAAAGTGCCTCCATTCGAAGGACTTATAATAGGGGAAAGCTACCCTCGCCCCCCCCCCCCCCCCCCCCCCCAGATGGAAAAGTGGAAGTAGCGTAGTTTAGGAACAGTTAATGGTGAAAAAATGGAAACATGTTACTAATGTCGCCCAACAGAAGATACAAGATTTACGCCATCATGTTATTTAGCGCTCTTGACATGCTTCAGTACGAGTAACAAATTCGGTCAGCTAAGCTAAGTAAAAGCACATCATATATAAAGAATCTGACGCATTAATTTTCGCCAACCTACAATTCATAAAGCAAAAGAAAGGGGTAAGGCGTGCAAACACGTACACAAGAGAAGAGGACAACACGAACGCGGTTCGTGTTGTGCACTTCTCTTTTGTCCGTGTCTACACGCCTTACCACCCTTCTTTGCATTATGAATCCTCACCAACTAGCTCAGCTTTCTGTCGCTCTAAGCCTCGTTTCTAGTACTCTGAGCCCCTTTCCGTGTTCCCCTACTTATCTGCACATTCCGGCTTCTTTAGCTTCCTCAATTGCGATATCTACAAATTCATAGCTTGCCGCCAGGTACAGCGCAGGCTCGTGTAAGTCGTGACTGACAATATATATTTCCACCGGTTGTATGCCCGATCACTGCGTGATTAAATAGGCGCCTCTAATTTTTGCTTTCAGCAGCCGCGAGCATGAGTGAACCCGTTGGTACATTAATAAGTATAAACGGCGCTTGAATATTTTCACAAGTCTACTTTCCTACGAACAAGTTTCACGACGCTGCAGTTCCTTGAACTATGCTTCGCATTCCTAGTCTTAGAAGTGAAAAAAAAAATAATATTAGCTCCTTGATGCAATGAACCAATTTGACATAAAAACATAGATATAGGGCACTGTAAGGTAAAGCTATTCCAAAATTTTCTATTCAAATTCTGCAATCAGCATTCTATAATTGGTCAAATACTTTTTTAGACCAGCCCCACTTCGCCAGTGTGTCACGCGACGTCACGAAAACCGCGCTAGCTCCCCACCTGATATGACGTGTACACACTGATTACGCATGATTGGAAAGAACAAAATAAAAATAGTTATTTCTAATTCGACGCCTTGTCGTCATTAGCCCTAGACATTGGTCAAAAGATTTCAGGTGGCAGCCACTTCACCTGCATGCCACGCGACTTCACAAAGCCGCGAAAACTCACCACGTGAAAGGGAGGTCTACGCGTTAAAGATGCATTACTATGCCGAACAAAACTGGAATTTCTTCCGAATAGCCGCAGGCTGCCGCGTTCTGAAAGGAATAAAAGGAGGCTGCCGCCGATCGCTAAGGCACTAGCTACTCGCACCTGCCGGAGAGCGTGGGTTTATTTGCATACAATAAAGCTTTTTGCGTGGCCATGCAATGTTTTCGAGCACTTTCGGCATGTTTATGGTCTCGCTATGCCAACTCTTCCTTGCTGAGTATCCGTTTTAGTGGCATTATTAACTTTCCCTTGCATGCACCCGGAATTTTCGACCAGCCACCGCAAACTGAGGGAAAGTAGACTAATCACAGACGCCGGCACCACCCTCTTCATCAGGTTATCAAGTTTCAGTGCTTGGGCCCATCGAATCCCTCTCCTTTTGAGCGTGCTACTCGTCTCTTGTCAGCCTGTTAGATAAGACAAGCCGCTCAGTGTAGGCAATGTTATTCGTATTTAAAGGAAACAAAAGGGACTTCCTATGTACGAGGAGAGCGTTTGATAGGCCTGTTCAGACAACCCTGCGGATCACCGCCCGATGCTTGCGTCGCCGGTTGCGCAAATTTGACGTCAGGAGATTGGGATAAAAACATATTGGAATAGTTTTGCGTTATAAGGCGCCTATTCTGGTCCCATCCTAACCTTGATGTATATACGCAGACCATCTTCTGATGCTACCGACAGCGCTTTGCTAGCGGCATTCTTCCCTATTGTGGTTTTCACGCTACATGCGCTGCCGATCCATTTTTGCACTTGATAGTGAGTCCTTTGCTGCCAGCTGTGCTTTTCTCAAGACAATGTGTCCCGTTTCTGCTGCTCTTGTAACCCCGTTAGTTTCGGCCAAATCCACTCCACGTTCATTTCATTCCCTGCTGAACAACATATTCAACGTCATGGCAAAATTAATTTTATTGAAGTAATTTCGACATTAAAGCTTTAAAGGGTTTAAAATATTTGAGCCTCATTCGTTAATAATAAAGGTAAGTGTCTTCGCATTTTTCTTAGAAATACTGATATTTTCTGTTGCTTTTTTACTCTCATGGGCAACGTGCGAAGTGTAGCTGATCGCTGGCACCCTTTACATAAAGGTGCACAAACTACTGCTAGAAGGATTCAAATTAGTGTTCATTCTGCATTGCTCACTTTGGATACCGAGGCGCTAAGCTTTCATTTATTTGTAAATATTCGCGCTATGCTGCCTTTGTATCCTCTCGTATAGGGTTGTAGCAGAATGTGTCATGAAATTTTGTACTTTTATTTGTGAGCAGAAGCTCACCCGTGTTTCTTGTCCTGACGTTTACTACAACGGGGTCATCTATATAGCCATTTTTAGAGCTCCTTCTTTAATGCTACGTAAATAGAACAACAGGCTCTGTAATGCTATAGATACAATTTTTGTGCCTATATTTTTAACCTCCACACGAGAACAACCGGGCTAAGGTTACACAATGAACTGTTCTAGAACGTGGGGTGAAATAGTGTTGTGTAAATCTCAATGCATCTAATCACACTGTTGCTTTATGATTCTTGAGCGCATTTCCTCTGTTTATTATTATGTTTTTGCAGCCATGCTGGTGAATTATCTCCTTGTGTGTTTCCTGGCATTTGTGGATGCAAACATGAGAAACAGAAGTAAGTACGTGATATCTTATGATTAAAAGTCAAGCGACATTAAAAAGGTTCTGTGACATGAAGTATAAGTTGTACGACAGATAGTTATATGGTCCTGCAGACGCCTTGCTCCAAGATTCCAGGAAAAAGCTTCTTCGCATCTGTGCTATCTGACAGCTTGTTTTGTTTAGTTCCTCCCCTGTGCCTTGACATAAATTGTAGCCACCAGCTGGCTGTCGCTGTCCCCTCTTCGGTCCCTAATTTATGGTGGTGCAAGTGCCAGAAACAACATGCCCTGCATTTTGTACGTCCTCCCATCTCCCCTTGCAAGTCTGGCCAGCTGATTTCATTTTGGTCTACGGATAGTACAGAAACTGTAGTGCGTGTAGAATTTACTCGATGATAACTTGACAGCACAAAGCCGCAGGGCTTTGTGTTTCATTTTTAATACCACCTAACTCGATGCGTTTTCCACACGTCTGCAAGCACGTCGTTCGGCACATGCACATGGTCCTGCAAATAAAGACTGTTTGTTCCCTTATATAGCAGTAATAGTGCTAAGATTGAGAAAAGAGTTTTCCTGTGATATTTTTTTTTACCTGAATTGGGTAGCCGGTCACCGATATCTTTTACAATGATTAATGTTGGCAGTAGTAGAAGACGAAACGGGTGCGATTCAGCCGCTCTTCTGTGATGACATGAGATGATGCAAGAATTACTGTTCGCCCAGGCTGCTCATTGTAATATGTCAATGGCGGTGAGCAGATGGGAGCTGTTACGTAAGGGAGTGTGGTCATAATTTGTTTCTTTGTAACGCCTAGCCGCCGTGTAGGTTATGAATGTGCTGCGATGTTGACCGCCAGTTCGTGAGCTTGTTGAGCCGTTTTACCACAGTGTCTCGATTATGAACCAGTTTTCTAAACAAGTCTTTTCGCAGTACCACAATCTCATCACGAAGACTAGACTCTTCATTGCTATTTTCGAACTATTTAGTTGTTCACTCCTTTGCTATTCTGATAGGTCTGCGATGCCAATGTCGTCAAGTTGCAAAAACTTCTGCAGTGTAATTCGCACTTTCTCCACAGTCTCAAAGACGATCATAAGAATTGTGTCTACTACGAAAGCGTATATAGCGCTGAACAGATTTTGAATGTTTAACCGAAGGCTCCGTTTGCAGCCGCAAATTTATCTTGGACTCCATAATGTCAGATTTACCCTGACAGAAACGTCCTAACATGATCACCTGGAATCGGCAGCCCTGTTCAGCGAAGCGCTGGGATGTCTGGACGCAAAAGTCAGTCACCGATCAGTGCCGAAACGTTTACTACGAGATATTGAAGAGTTTAGTGGCGTGTGAAAGACATGCCAACGGCGTCGAATACTGTCTCCTTTGGTGCGCGTTGATTACAAATCTGAAGTTCCAGTACTCAGAAAGTTTAGATCAACTTGGTTGCCATAAAAAATTTGTTGAAATACATTCTTCTCCATTAAAACCCTTCAATTTGCTCTGTCGGAAATCACTTATATAATTCCGGATTTCTGACTCTCTACGTCTATGAATGTAGAAATGTGGCCCAGTATGTCGTCCACACAGACTCAAGTTCGGGAGACTAACAAATCCACTTTCTTGTTTCTTTTCATCTGGCAGCACGTACGTTAGACTCAGTCCCTATTTTTGTTTTTCTCATTTCTGGGATCTTTTTAATCGGGGTTACAGGTTGTAAAGTCACATCCTTTGTGACAATCGGAGCAATTAATTTTCCTTTTACATTGCTTTGAGTGGGGCCCGTGCAGTGTGCAGAAAAGACAGCGTCCCTTGCACCCCTTCTTCGCTGTAGTTTCCTTCAGAGGTTGGAAAGTGGCGCATTCCTCTATCTCCTGTTATGGTGACTCGCAGAAATAACTCCCTTTAAAACGCTGTAGCGCTCACAGTGCGGACCTGTTGGCACCTCCCTAAATTTTATAGACCGATTTGTCCTGTTTCTCGGCTGTCCTTCCTATGATGAATATGAAATTGTGGAAGTTGGCGTTCCATCTTGAACTGCATCACTTACGACAGAGACAAGCAAAAGAACATAGCACATGTGCTGACCACCAACGGAATTCATAGCACAGAAAAAAATCTTCATACAAACGACTCATAGTATCGCAAAGAAAAACGTTCCCTCTTCACTGACCGCTTTGTAAGCACTACGATTCTCCCTCCAGCTGAACTGTATTTTAGTTACCTGAGATTGTCTGCATGTGAAATACGTTTACCATATTTAGGGATAAAGCTCCTATATAACCACACGCACCATCGCAATATAAGAGGCATCACCAACGGCTACAGCGGTTAATTCAAGTATGGTTTCTTTTGTAGCCAATGCAATCTTTCTGCGTCGCTGGACTAGAATATATGGAGCAGAAGCACCTCCTCAGCCGTTCAGCTTTCCAGATATTTTCAGGTTTCCTAGATTTCAGTTCTCCTAAACTCGACGTTTTTTACTAAGCCTTCGCCCCAATGCTCATATGGCATGGTCGAAGCATGGTTCCCTTCCCTTACAAGCCTTTAGTTGCAGCAACGGTTGATGTATTCGGCAGAGATCTCAAGCTACAAGATATTTCTGACTTGGATAGTTGTTTCTTTTTGTGTAGTGATTATATATAGCACTCGTTAAGTGCTTGCCATGTTCTAAATTCACCAGTCGACGCCTTCAGCCATTGCTTTGGTATCAAAATACCTTCTGAGTTGCTCGCCGTTGTGGTTCTCGTCATAGAAGTCACTATTATTGGTTGAAGGTGAAAGACAGCGTAACTCACTTTATCGCCATACAGTACAGCTAAGGCGTAGTCCTCGAAGGCGTCCTCTTGCAAATGTTCTTCAAATTCATCGCTGACAGTTGTTTGGCAGCTTATTTGCGAATATCCCGTCTGGTTTTCCAGAGAATGTCAACCGACTTTGCCCCTCCCCCCACTCAGATCATTTCCTCCTTAGCGTAGAGCACCCCAAGCGTTACCGCCCATGGGACTAGGAAGAAGCGAACGCCCTTCCATTTCCATACCAGTTGAAAGCATGGAGCCTTCGTCAATTGTTCGCGACGTTCTTGAAGTCACCGTAGGAGTGGCTACCGTCCTAGATATCAGTGTTCTCCATTGTCAAGTCCGCACAGACAGAGGAAAAGGCAGCCCTGGCGGTTGCCCCCAGCTAAGCATATGTTTAGAAACTGCTCGCTAGGGCCTGTTTCGTGATCGACCTTGATGAACAGAATAAGGAAGCTCTCTGCGAGAAGATCACTTTCTTTTCCATTTTTCGAAGTGCACGCGCTCCTTCTTACACTCCGCATAATCACTCGACCTCGTTTTAAGAGAGTCGGATTAGTCGGGACATTTTGGAAGAAGTTTAATTGAAGTCGTAAAGGTTACGTTTTTTAACCCCACCTGGATGGTCGCGAATGTTCTACACACGACTTTACATAGCATATTTTGAGACACTGTCGGCACTGCAGAAGCATGGACACCTATTGTCGGCGAAGATGTCTCACGTACTAATACTTTTACACAAGCTAGTAAAGCCGGAGAAGGAAATACTGTGCTGTAGCCCGTAGGCACTGCGAACAGTGAATATCGAGTACGCCTGCACCGATGCTCTAAAAAATGACCTTTGTATTAAAACGCTATTTCAAGGCCCACATTAGAAATCAAACTAGTTGTTTACTCATTTACATAAGTAAAAAATCTAATAACTGGAAATATGTTTATTGTTCAAGTAATCCTCAACATCGCTACTTTATATTGTTGCAATCATTTGCATATACCGGAAGCTCTGTGGAGGATGCATGCTCATTTCATCAATGTGTCCAGAGGCCACACTTGCGAATTATTCTTTTAGGAATCTACGGTTTACAGAGCCCAAGTTCTGTTGCACCAAACAGAAAACATAAGAAATTACCAAGGATGGTTGCTCAATTGCATTCCATTATGTCAGCTCACTCGACGTCTAGCCTATCTTCCCTCTTTCATTAGGCAATGCATAGCCATGGTGCACTGGCCGTCGGAATTGATGACATGGATCTCTTCCGAGGTTTCGCAATCCAGTCGTCCTAAGAGCAGCAATGTAGTAGATGAACCTTTGCCAGGCGTCCGTGGTAGCGCCCTCTTCCTCATTTCTTCCGATAGTGCCGTCAAACAATGGGCCGAAACAAATAGCAAACAACAAAAGCGAGAACCACAAGAGACAGCTGAACACCGGCTACTTCTACATCTCTCCCACCAATGCATCGAGCACCTGGAGTGCGGAAGCATAAAATTTCCAACTGCTCTATTTGCGTGTCATGTTGAGATACCTCATGAACTGCAATGTGTGCTTGCCCCATGATCTTTATGAATGCTTTGATGGCCCTACCTGAGCGAGCGTGTTTACGACTGTCTCTCGGTAGTCGCGAGCACGCGAATTATATTGCAGGCCGCGGCCATTGTATAGGCCAAGAAGACAAGGGGAGGGCGGAGGGGTACATACAAAAGCTATTATGTAGTTACATTAAGGCACACGATAAAGATCTGTAGGTTATAAAAATTATTAGCTTACTGCCACGGCATCTTTTCAAGCCCGTTTTCTGCGTGTGCGTGATATACTCCTGAATGAATTAAAATAGAAAAATCTTCTCGGCGGACAGACGTGAGATGCTTAGGCATGCGCAATGATTCTTGCAGTACTGCTCGTATGCCAGAATAATACAAATGTTGATCTAGGTGTGCACAGCTACTATGCTCTTTTTTACTTCGGCGGAGCTCTTCGTTCAACTGAAACAGCTAGAAAGCTTGAACGCCAACACCGAACGCTCCATATTTATTTATAATGTCCACAAATAAACAATAAATCCACAGTTTCGCCGGAAAGCGAAATATCCATTGCGATAACAAATTAGTAGACAGCTATACGAAGTAAGGATAGTAGTTTTATCGGCCGTATATACTTGTAGACATTCGCTTACTAAGTTAACAAGCATGGTGTCACGCGCGCACACGCAAGCATGAGCACATCCCACTCGATGACCACGCACACTCGCTGTCAAAAACGGTAGAGTGAAAAAGCGCGGCCACAGCAGCGAGAGAATTGACATTCGTGCTGCTTTTCACTGGCGGTGACAAAGACGGCGGAAAAACAATGCGCCTGGAGTGTCCATATAGTTACTATCTGAATAAAACAAAATTCGGACGTTGTAGGGTGCTAAGGGCTTGAGCGGACGTGGAGGGAAATAATAGTGACGCGGGACAAGTGTGCGGTGAAATTAGATTTACTACGGAAAATTGGTGAGGACTTACTTCATTTCATAGACACTTGGAAGTTTCTAAGAACATTTACGAGAGAAATACGTGGCGCACTAAGTACAAACACTGGAATAACAGAGTTTCTACATTGTAAAACATGTTTCCGAAGTTTTGTTACCTTAGGGTGAATTAAGGAGCAAAGATAAATGGTTTCCATGGTTGTCTAAATATTTCCCGGTGGTGAAAAATTGTTAAGAGAAAAAAAAAGGAGAGTGGCGGCTGAGGGAAGAGCACAGTAATGGTTGTAATAGTTTGGTACAAAAGTAGACTTAATTTTTATGGCGGCATATGAATGTTGTACTTTATTCTCACATTTTTGCTTCTATGTTTATTCTAAGGCTCTTTTACTTTCTTCCGTAGATTTCACACCATGCGAACAACGGATAAATCAGTGCCCTCGAGGCAGCATACCCAACTGCCTGGTTAAAGACAGGGTGAACGAACATTTCGTATGCTGTAAGCATCTGCAACGCATTTACAACTTCTTACGCGCATCGCAGTCGTGCGAATTCTGCCGGATTTAGTGCGTGGAAAAAATTTTCTATTTTATTATGTAGGTTAACCGCCACTGTTGCCTCTTTAGGGAGCTTCAAGGGATTGAAAACGCCCTAATACAACATTTTAATCTCACTTCATTTCTAAAGAAATTACGGGGTGATCATTTTTAGGATTGCTAGAATTTAAACAGATATGTATCCGTGGCAGATAGCATAATTCTGGTCCTTGAATTGGAATATTCAAGGAGACGGATTTTATCTGCGTGATGAAGGCACCCAATGAACTGCTTGTGAACAATTCACTAATTAACTTCTTAAATAATATTTGACGGCACTGATTGACATTTAAGAATTCTAGTCGCTGAGTATGCAAGCCATATCAAATTGAAACAAAGTTTGAATGTGGGGTTCACAGTGTGCGCCACCAAACTCGCGATAAAAGTGCACTGCTGACCCACTTCATTAATAAAAGACTCTTTCATGCATTGAAGCACAACCGTATAAAGTGCTCATGTATTGTGTCGCACACATTTGGAATGAATATCTCTAAACTGGTGGTATCCTGAGAACTTAACATAGGTGCATACGGTTTGCAGACTCACCGGCTACCCGCCGTGGTTGCTCAGTGGCTATGGTGTTAGGCTGCTGAGCACGAGGTCGCGGGATCGAGTCCCGGCCATGGCAGCCGCATCTCATGGGGGCGAAATGCGAAAACACCCGTGTACTTAGATTTAGGTGCACGTTAAAGATCCCCAGGTGGTCGAAATTTCCGGAGTCCTCCACTACGGTGTGCCTCATAATCAGAAAGTGGTTTTGGCACGTAAAACCCCATAATTTAATTTTAAAAAAAGACTCACGGGCTAAAATTCGAAAATCGCAACATGTTCTATAGATTAATCAAAAAGATATTTTGTTAATGTTTGGTAATTATTTGAATATGTGTTTAACTTTCTCGTGCAACTAATATCCACCTCATCGAAAATTTTAGCTCAAGTACTCTCAGTTATGCTATCTGTAAAGTAAATATTCTCTAAAACCTAAAAATGACCACCCAGTACATAATTGTGTTTCATTGAGCAGAGTTAGAGCGAACTTGTGAACTTCGGAGATGGAATTGGTATCGTCATGCATGTGGGTATGCCATGGAAACTCAAAAGTGAGTGCGCATGCAAAATGACTCAACCACACCGGCAACATATGGCTTTGCAAACGTAAAAGGTTTAATCAACAGTCATTGCTTTTCGTTTCCTAAGGTAAAAACATTACCTATTTTAGTTTATGTTTAGAACAAATAGCGTGTAGCATTTTGTAGATAGAAGCTATTCAACAAATTTATTTCCAGAAGAATAACTCATGAGTGCGCCAATATCTATCATGTGACTGGTTCAGGAGAGAGTTGCGGAGTGATAACTCCAGTGTTAGAGTGATTCCGGAATCACTCCTCATATTTAAACACCCAGAACTGTATAGGATTGGAATTACGCCAGATATCTAGCAGATGGAGTGGAAATGAAATGGGAGCACGAGATTTCAGAATGGAGTTGGAATGGAATATGCGCATAGTCCGGGAGCGGATATTGCTGATGCTAATTGCTATGTTGCGCATTGCTGAATTGCTGATGCAGGCTAAAAGCGCTCATGTCGCAAACGAGTGCACCCTGCCCGATTTCACGGTGACTTAAAAGTGCGCCACATTTTTTCCCGCAGACTGCCGAGAATTCAGAAGGCGCAATAGCAGGCAGTCTGAGAGGGGCGCTAGAAGATCTCCTCTGCTAAAGTTCCACTAAATATGACACAACAACAAAAGGCAGCACACTTCTGTGACTTCTTCATCTCTGAGCTCATTTACTGTGATAGCACCAATCTCCATGAAGACTACCATCATAACTTTACTTGCCTGCTTTTAACCGCAGGGCTGTTCTAAGTCGAGCATTCGCAGCCCGGCGTCCTGTGTCGAGCAAGGTGGCAAGTTAATGGCACAAACACTATGGGGGACAGGCCGTAGGAGGGATAGGAAAGGGGTATAAGAGCAGGTGTTTCGCCGGCGCGCACCCTTTCGCCCGATGAATTCCGTTCGACGCAAGTGGCAGCGGGACCTCGTGCGAGAGCAGTAATGCAGACGTCGCGCAAATCCCGAGCTTCGAGAGCGAGCAGCGCAAGCAAAGCGCAAACGGAGAGAAGCCGCTACCGCCGACGATCGAGAACGGGAAGCGCAAGCCAAACGCCGGTGGAGGGAAGCCAATCCCCACTTTCAAGTGAAGGCAACCCAAGCGAATCGTCAGCAGAGACAATCTAACCCCCTACTTCGAGAGTAGGAGGCTGAAAAGAGACGTCGATGCAGAGAGATGCCTCCCACGGAGGGTGCCAATGGACGGTTCACGAGAGAATTCCTCGACCGTGAGTGCAGCCACAGCTTCAAAGTGTGTGGCACACTGTGGTTTGATCACAACCTCACGAAACTGAAGAGTGTGCGCAATTCGGAACCGATGCTCAAATATCACTAAACGATGACGAGACAAAAGACTTTCATGAAAATGGCGCTTAACGCGAGTTAAAACTTGAGAACACGATCACCAGCTTCACTATTTTGACAACTTTCACTCTGTGGAACTGGGTTTACTGTTTTCCTCAAATAATCGCGCTCATCCACTACGCGGGGTAAGGTAAGCGGATTTTACCCTTTTCTTTCATCGAATGATTACTCATTAGAGAGATTTCAGGCAACGCCTCCCTAAAATAATAAGAGGCCATAAAACATGAAAAAATACTACGGAATATTTTTTCTTACGTTATTAAGACTTCAAAATATGCTGGTGTTTTTTGTTACTAGACATGCTAGCGTATGTAGTAAACGATTACAGAGTAAGCATTTCACCTACTGCAATTGGAGGAATGAAAAAGACAAGCTCAGCATCTGCAGGAGTTGGAACGGTCCAACAGTCACAATTCTGAGGAGCAATAAGAAGTGGAATAACGTGGAACTTCCCTCTCTGGATTGGAGTGGCATTGGTATTTAGGGCACTGCTCTGACCGTCTGGTTCTTTGATGATGCAAGTATATGCAAGAGAGTACATAATTCTCGTTAGACACCTTTTGTACGATTACACGACGCAGATTAGGGGGCATAAATAAACAAAATAAAAGCGCAGGCTGCTAATACGTGCAACTAGGAAGTTCCTAAGTCTCCAACGTTCACCGGTAAATTAAGCGCTTTTCTCAAAAACAGTGCGTACTATTGTGCGCTAAATGTCAACACCCTTAATGAAACACGTACACGGAAGTAACAGGCAATTTGAACACGTATTAGAAAAATTTTTAAAGCTATCTGTGAGCTGACCGTGGTGTCATCTTAGTTTAACTCTTACATGAAGCCTGCTCATTCTGCAGTCCGCTAATACCGCAAAGCGATATTCACATCATAGCAATGTCACGTATCATCAGGCACAGTCTAATATCCAGGATTACTTAGCTGCTATACAGTTGAATTCCTCAGAGCTCTGCGCACAACTTAGAGTGGATACCATTGAGCAGAACAAACACATTGTGGTGACATTGAAATTGTTAGCCATTTAAAGACTTGAATTGAACTCGGCGACTCCAAACCGTAACAAGCACATATGAATGCGAGTGCAAGATGCAAGCTTGCTAAGTGCTAGGCGAGTTGGTACATAAACTTGGAACAGAAACCAGCAAAGGAAACGCCGGATTGCACAGAAAAAATAATGGACTAACAACTGTTCTGAAAAAGTTGTTCAGAATTCGTCCTGCATATTTCTTGTTTCTTGTGTATGCTATTCTTTTGCTGGTATTCGTCTTAATTAAAAAGTGCAAAATGCTACATGCCAACATAAAGGAGAACGAGATGTGTTGCTAACTTCAGGTAGACTTATTATTTCTCATGTAACATAATGTGCCAATCATTTGAAAAGCTACCGACGTCCCGTTATGCCCTGTACAACTACATATAGCCGCGTCCCCGCTGCCAATGCGGAGCGAATTCCTGTGATTCTAGAAAAATAAATGTGTTTCTTTCCCTACCTATAACGTCTCTCTTTCTGTGATGACACCGGGCCACCGCAGAAAGCACTGGAGACTAAAGCTTCACCCACAGCAGTTGAGGCAATGCATTGCTCCAACTTTGACGTAACAAGTGAGCGCGCATGGCAACCAGAACATCGTATTTTGCTGGCCGGATTGAGAAGTTCAGTGGAAGCTGCGTTTCGTAGACTTCTAGGTATGAGTGCCTCTAATTTTATTTCGAAGCTAACGACTTCACGGACACAGTTAAGAAGCATGCCCATTTTTGGACCTTGTATTGAACGCAGACGTATGAAACCGTTTGTGCGCTTTTGCAACCTTTCATGCTGGACAAAGGTCAGCTAAGCCAACATCGTGAGCGTGTTGCCACAGCACTTTGTACGACGGTAGTCCGAAGTCTACCGCCGTGCCATGTCCCAACGACGGAATCAACTGGCTGGCGCAAACGTGAGGGAATATGGTGCCACTCTTAGGAAGCTGTCTGCTAGCTGCAGCTTTAGAATTTTGCCTGCTGCGCACTCAGCGCCGACGCTGCCATCGGCGGGAGCAGCCGCCGCTGCGCCGGTGACATCACGTAAGGCAGGTGCACATGCTCCAGGGAGGAATGCGACTGTGCTGCCGTTGGAGGTAGTGCGACGCGATTGCATCGTATGAGGCATCAGATAAAAATTTTACTTTCGCTAGAGTTTATGACTTCACTGTTCAAACAGAAGGTGGAATAAGACAGCAACAAAAATCCTATTGGGAGCAACCAGAAGTAAAAAAGAAACAGTCATCGCGGGGCAATTGGGATATTAGAAACCGAAGGCAAACGTGGGACAACGTTATTGGAGATGTGGTGAAACCAGTGTTCAATATTGTGCAAGTACGCAACTGCCACATGTCACTCTTGCTGAAAACGGTCTCAGATCAAGCAACTGCACATTTAAAAATAAAATAAAGCGTTAAATAAAACGCGTCAAAGGAACAATAATGTGGGAAGTTCACAGTCAGCAACAATCATATGAACTTGGTCAGAAAGTTCCCACGGCATGACATTCACACGCAGTGCTCAGTGAGTTATTCACTCCAAAAATGGTACAAACAATGAATGTACAAGGTGAAGCTACCGCATTCGATGTTGACTCAGGATACGCGTGCACAATGATCAGCAACAAGACGTTAAGCACTGTATGGCCGAACAATCCTCCTAGACTGCGCCAGAATGACACGCACCTATACAGCTGGTAGGGTTGAGTGCCCCAAGTCATTTGGGACAGGGAAGATGAATGTCACACACAAGCACAGACGCTGCCGACTTCCACGTCTAGTATTCCAAGGTTCTTGCTGCAGTTTGCTTGACCACAATAATATCAACTGTCTGGAAACTCTTACTGATGGTATCAGTCAGGCCGCTGAGAACTTGGACACTTCAGGGAGTCTATAAAGGTACCAGTCCATGTTTGTTAAGTACTCCAGTGAATCTTCTGTAGACCAATGGAGTCAAGCCAAAGTTTATGAAGGCAACGCCTGTTCCTCTTGCGCTTCATTTGGTTGTTCAACCACGAAATTGATAGTTTTCAAAAACCAGGCATGCTGGAAAGAGCACCACATCCCTGAATGGATTCTTCGATATTTTAGTACTCAAAACCTTCTTTGTTTTGGTACTCGAGAAAGACGGTGATCTACGCCTATACAGTGACTACCACTGAAATTTTAATTAGGCTACGAAGAAAGCTGATTACCGTTTTCCAACAGCACAGGAAGCTTCAGTTTGCCTGTGAGGCGGCGTGAAGCTGAGTGCCTTAATCTGGAGCAAGCGTATCAATAACTGTGGGTGACAGAGCAGCTACATCGGAAGTGCTTATAGTCAATATAGTAAAAGCACTATAAATAATTAAAACGCTTCTATTTGGTGTGGCTGCAAGTCCAACCATGTGCCAATGTTCGCACAGACAAGGCTCAGTTGTCTATGCGGTGTGTGTGCTTATCTAGAGGACAGTCTCATCAGTGGAGTCACAGAAGCGCAGCATTGATACGAACTGGCTTCAGCCTGTAGTCGTGTAGTGACTTCTCAGGGCCAATTTTCAACTAAAGAAATCCAAGTGTCACTTCTTCATCCCCGATGGTCAACTTCTGGGACGAAACATCGATGCCAAAGAAATACATACAACAGATGAGTACATCCGCGCTATTGTCAACGTTCCTGCACCGATAAACAAGCATACTCTGCAGCCATTGTTCAACATGGTGGCCTTTCATGACCGTTTTACAGAAGAAAAATCCTTGGGCACATGCATCCTCTAGGAGTTGGTTTAAAAAGGTGCTTCATGGAACTGTGATGAGCCACACCAAAAGGCCTTTGAGTATCTCAAGGCGCTCCTCTTTAAACTAGGAGGAGCTGCTTTTACTATGAAGGTCAGCCAACTCGCCCTGCTTTACACTCTGTTGCTGCTCTTACAAGAACTGTCTAGGCACGCTACGATCAGAACATGGAACTTTTGATTTCCTGCGATGGGTCACCTTACGGCATTCGCACTGTTCTGGCAGTTAGTTACAGTTTAGAATGGGAAGCACCAACAGAGCGGCCTTCACGCATGCTGGGGCCAGCAGAGCAAAACTATGCTTAACTACACCGGGAAAGACTTGGAGTAGCGCTTGCGGCCATCTACTTCCCCAATTGCAGCGCCTGCCACAAGGTGCCCTTTGTGACTGATCGTCCACCCTTGCTAGATATTATGGGACGAAGCAAGCTTGCGTCACAGGTTTCCTCTCCCCACATGACACGGTGGTGTTTGAAATTAGCAGCTTATCACAATGATCTGTAGAACCGAATCGTAAAGTTGCACAAAAACGCAAACGCCTTCAGCAAATTGCTACTTGCCAAATTCATTGACAAACCTTATGCATTCGGAGGCTTTCTCATTTTCGAGGTCCTACCATGCCCTCTTCTTGCAGCAGTAGTTGCTTCTTTAACAAAAGAAGACGCTATTCTCACCAAATATTACACGCTGTATATGATGTCACTGTACAGAAGCAAACCGAAGAAAGAATAATACCTTACCACCGAAGGGGGAAGAGGAAGAAGCCGAGTAGTACGGTCGTGCCCATATCGGCTCCTGCTTTCTTCGATATTTTCGGTGAGCAATTGATCTCAATCTCGATGATTTCTGCACCAGCGGATGCATAAGGAAAAGAGGAACCCACGGATACCAACTTTTCAACGGTGGGTGGCCTTTTCGGCGGTTTTTTGAGCTGCTTCTCTTCCGTCACGCCGCGCTTCGCTCAGTCTGACGGAAAGGCCTAACCAGCGTTCGCCGGGTAAGGTTAATGCCGCCTCGTCATGACAGAGGGAATGGTCGTTGTAATGGAAGGAGACGATCTTCCTCTGGAAGAATTTGGTGCGGAGCACGGCTGGCGCTCCGCCGCTGTCAAGAAAAACGCCCTGCGCGTCCCTGGTCGCGACAGCACCCGTGAAGGGGCAAGCAGCGAGGGGCACCACGAGCGTCTCAATGGCAGCAGGAAGCCCATTAGCCTAAAGCACAAGATCATCAAGTCGTCGCGAATGCCTCAGCTCCCGAAGGAACACTGGAAGATTATCGCCCGCCCCAGGGGTGCTCTGGATGCTCAGAAAACGGGCTCCGCAAGGCTTGGTCGGCCGTCGCCACCGCGGCAGGACTCACGTCCGAGCAAGCTAGCCACGACATCGTCTGCCCCAACCCAACTATAAATATTATCGTCCTCAGCACCGCGTCTCGCGATAACGCAGATGCTTACCTAAAAATGAATTGCGTCACTCTGGGAATCGAAAAATACGAACTCAGCACTTACGAAGCCGCGCCGCACGCCACGTGCAAAGGTGTCATACGCCAAATTGGTGTGTCGGAGAGCCAGGCCGACCTGAAGCACCCTCAACCAGACAAATGCCTTAGCCCTGGGAGCGCCAGGGCTAATACGCCAATACATCACCTTCATTATTATTACCATCGTAATGTGTAATTTGACGTGTGTGCCACGTAGCGTCGATATGTAAAAACTTCGCATTGCAGTTCCGTTATATTCCACAAGGTGCGCCGACATGTAGCAGTTGCATATACCAGTTGCATACTACATATAGCTGACCCTGGATGTATCAGGCTAGGTGACCATTTGTCACCATCTCGTTTCGAAGGAGATGTCATCTATCAGCGCCATCATCAACAGCAACGTACCGTTCCATGGCTCAAGGGATGTGCGCGTGTAGTGAATTTTGAAGGACAGGAAGAGAAAAGTGCAGTGCCGTAACTGCCTCTCATAGAAGGACACCTCAACAGCACTGCACAGGGAAAGGGGAGTGAGGAGAAAAAGATCAGGGAGAGAAGGAAAGGAAGACGGGAAAAAAATAACAAGAAGGTTGAAGAAGCAATGCGGGGCTTACAGCCGCGCTCTCAGCTGCGTGTCACAACAAAAGTCAAGTTGGGCAGGAAGCACTTTCTTGACAATGGAAGGGTGGGCTGCCGGAAAGAGAAGTGCTCCCTCCGAGTCACAGGGCAATCCCACACGACGGTATGATGCAAAGAGCGCAGTGCGCTCAACATCGAAGGCCGGGCAGCGGAGCAGAAGGTGCTCAAGCGTCTCCTCCTCGCCGCAATCCAAGCACGCGGGGCTGCCTCTTCCGTGCAGTCTGTGCATTCTGGCGGCCGTGTTGTGGCAGCCGACGCGTAGCCGAAGGAGAAACGAGCGGTCCCAGCGGGAAAGACCCGCGCGGGGGAGAAGGCGAAGGCGCGCACCTGCAGCAACGCGTGGATCCGGGTGCTGCGCGCGGAGGATGCGCAGTATCGCCGTCTTGGCCACGTCGAAACGGGTGACTGAGCTGGCGTGGATGAAGCGAGTCGAGAGAGCTTGCTTCGCGAGGGCATCGGCCGCTTCGTTCCCGGGCAGGCCAATGTGCGCGGGGACCCACTGCAATGCCAAATCGCAGCCCTGATTTACGAGATGGCGCAGTTTTGATCCCACGCGCTGCACAAGCGGAAGACCGGCATAGTCCTTCCTCAGCATGCACAGAGCCGCACGCGAGTCCGACAGTATCGCGGCAGACGAGACACCGCACTGCTGAAGAAGTAGGTCAGCCGCGAGGTCAATCGCCGCCAGTTCGGCGACTGTCAACGAGGCAGGAAAACGAAGGCGGCACTGTCGAGACGCAGACATGTCTGGTGCCGTGCACGCGGCAGTGGCGGAACCGTAACTGGACACGGATCCGTCAGTGTACACTAGGAGTCGGTCGCGTAGATGTTCGAAGATCAATGCAGCCGTCTCCCGCTGCATGGCACACAGTGCTGTTTGTCGCTTGCTCTTGACGCCCGGGACGGTGATGTTTACGTCGAGGAGCGCGGAGGCGTGCGGCGAAGGTGGCAGGGGGTGGAGTTGAGGCAAAGAGGCGATGCGAGTGCTGAACTCGGTGGCACGCTGGCCCATGCCCGAGCCCTCGAGGTTGTGGAGGCGGCACACGAGACGCTGACCCTGTGGCGACCGTTGCAGACGCTCGATGTGGTGAAGCGCTTGTTGCCACGCGCGAAGTGAGGGCGGCCAGTTTCCCGCTTCTGTGAGAGTTGCCCCCCCTTGCGAGAAGCGGAGAAGCGCGTACATTTGGCGAACTGCGGTGCGGGTCTCGAAGTCGACGGCCTTCCAGTTGGCTTCAGTGGCGTTGGTGAGTGGGAGCATGTAGAGCGCTCGCGACGCTGCGATCGAGTTGTAAACTCGGAGCGCAAGATGCGGTGTGCAGCCGCGGCTTCAGGCGAGCAGGGAGCGTACGGCGCCTGCGCCTTTCCTGGAGTCCCTGCAGAGCTGTGTGGTGGCCGCGTTAAAGTTGAGGCGGCAGTCCATGTGGAGGCCGAGGTATCGGACTTTTCTCTGCCACGGGAGGGGGCTTCCGCCCAGCGAGAGAGTTGGCACTTCGAAGCGTGCACGGCTCGCACGGGCGTGAATTAGTAGTGCCTCGGATTTTGACGCCGAGAGCTGAAGCCCTATGCTGCCGAGATATTCGTCCACGGCGTTTATCGCCGACTGAAGTGATGGACGCACTTGACAGTCATGGTCCGTGGGCCCCCAAGCAAAAAGAGCGATGTCATCAGCGTAAATCGCCACACGGACTTTTAAGGCTGTCAGCTTCGGGATGAAATCAGGGAGCCTTGCGAGCGCCAAGTTGAAGAGGAAAGGGCTGAGGACACTGAGGAGATGCAGTCGGTCGGCCATCTGCAGGACTCCAGCACGTGCCCGAAGCGGCCGTATTGCCGACATTGCACCGGACGCGGCCTGGCAGGCATCACCCTGAACCCGAGCTTGAAAAGGCGCACGTGTTCACGGGGGACCGATTCCGCGTATCGGATGGTGATGGTGCTCTCCTCCCTCGTTACCGACAGCACGGAAACGCTCGACTCGATGGCTCCCAGCAGGTCTGTGTCCGCGGGTAAACCGACTACCCCGTGCAGGACGCCGGTGCTCTTGCCGCGCTCGGCTGGCAGTCAGGCAGTCACTGGGATTCCGTGCAGCTCAGTGACTGCCAGCAGCTCCTCCAGGCATTCCCGGGTGGTAGTATCGACTGCCACGATGCTGCGTTTATGGTTAACGCGAACCGCTGCAACACCGGGCCGCGAAGAGAGAGTTGCAGCGAGTGAGAGGCGCAGTGCTCTTCGGAAGGTTCCACCGGGCGCCGAGGGACGGAAGAGCACCGTACCGACGACCGCAGGGTCAACCGGGAGTGCAGCAGTCTCCAGGGCTCGTGCACGCCGCCGGTCCCTCTTTGACTGCACCAATGTAAAGTCGCACGTGGTGAACTCGCGGGCGGATGGTGTCGCTCTCTGTACTGCGGCTGTAGACGCGCTGGGCGTGACTAGGGTAGCGGGTGGGCGCCGCGTGTCGTCCGTTGCCCCGGGAGACGAACAAGAAACATGGGCAGGCAGGCTCCTTCCTCGTCTTCTGCTTCTTCTTCTTAGCAGCACACACAGGAGTAGCACACGGCTGGGTGCCGTGTGCTACTCCTGGCTGGGAGGAGACCTCGACGGCTGCTTACGTCACCTGTCCCCTCGTCCTCGCCCTCCGTCTTGCGGGCGCGTTTCCGGGAGCTGGACATATCCATGTCCTCGTCGTCGGAGGGGGGGAGCGGGACCGAATAATGGGGCTCCTGTACTGGGGGGCCGTCCTGGAGAGGCTCCGAAGCGGTACTAGGCAGGGGGGGATCCACAGGGAGATCGATGGTAGTGGCCCGTTGACTGAGCCACTGGCCCAGTGTACAAGTGGCACGAAGTTACAGGTCCTCCCTTGCCCGGAGTTCGTCGAGGGATGCAGAGCCGAGTGTCACTAGGCTCAAACAGGCATGGCGACGGTGGCGAACGCATGGCGGGTGCTCTCTGGGCGAAGCGAAAAACCATCTTGGTCCGAGACTTCAGAACGGCACGCAGCCCATCATATCTTCCGCGAAACGACCCTCGGACGTTGGACGCGTCGGCTTCGGCTCACAGTGCACGTGCAATGCCTGTTGCTCGTGCGGCACCGAGCGGTGTCGGACTCCTTTCACGCGCCGTGTGCCTGCTGCACGTGGGACAGGTGTTCTCCCCGGCGGACCGCCGTGGTCTCGCGCGGCATTAGGCGTAGCAAGGCGCGGGGTGGTCGGCGAAGATGAAGCTCGAAATCTTGACCAAAACGCACTCACATTTAATGTAGGTAGTATCCGCTGGTTCCTTGCATCTTGCTGATTCTATCGGTGCGAAATGAAAGGGGTGGGTGGCGTTTCTTGTAGAAATGAGCGCAGGACGCAGGACGCAGGAGCCCATGTGAGGCACGTCAGTACTCCACGGCCCCCTAGCGGTGAATGCAAGGGATGTGGCATGTGCGCCACGTAGTCTGGATACCTGCGTTTACTCTTCGGTACACGTTATGGTGTCTCCTCCCAAGGAACGAACCTGAAAAAGCGATTCGTAGAGCTACGTGCGTGGCTGCAACCATACAGCATTGGGCTCAGCAGACCGCTGGGCGTCACTTAATAAAAATCGTGCTACACCTTCACAACACCGTCTCACCTTGACGCCAGGTATCAGCAGATCCGTGGGTGTGCAGAATCGTACGCGGGCTATAGGGTAACAACCGAGGAGAAACGCCCTTTAATTTAGCTGTTATTTATCGTTATTTCTTCAGGAGTTCTTTTTAATGAATGGTTAACTTGGACGCTAAATACACATATGACCACAAGGTCGTCTCGATTCCCTCAAGTGATTGTCCCGTCTTCCATTTACTACTATACTACGAGTAGAGGAGGTGGTGCGGTCAACCGCCGATCAACCACGAAGGGAAGGCATGGATTATACCTCAGCTTATACCTGAGATTATACCTGAGAAGTAAAATGTCAGGCATCAAAGATTACTTAAGGCGAATACGATGTCAACGCTTGTGGTTTCCTCTTCCAGCTGTTCTTCCGGTGTCCATCGGGGAATATCGCAGAACTCGCAAACGAAGTACAAATTAAACACCATTTTGTGTCCTCATGTGCCATACTCGTCCAGCAACATGGCTTTTTAATGCTCACATTCAATTTTCATATACACGAAGGTCTCCTCCAAGCTTTTGTGCATTGGCGTTGCTTAACCATGTCTTCTGTATTGTCTTTTACTAAAGAAATGTCCTTGGCGTCGCACCTACCCCTGCGTTAGGTACACAACCCACTCCATATAGCCTGTGGCACAAAGCATGTTCCAGGTTCAAATATCCCTGTCTGTGCAATCTCGATCCCCTGGCCATAAAATACAAAGAAAGTACTGATTAAATCATTTAGCCTCGAATTTTCTTTTATCTCTTTTCAGCCTCGGCGAGACAAGCATGTTTCCTGCCATGGTCTACACATTGTGCAAATTCCAGTGATATGTGTTGTACTCACTATCCAACTCATTGTGAATGCCATTGTGGTAAGTCCTACCTTGCCCAGAAAAGTTTCACTTATTCAGGAAAAAATGGCGTGTATGCGGGACGCTCCCATAAAAGCGCCTTTTTCTTAATGTGGTTCCACCTAGGTATAACAAGATGGGCTCACCTTGAAAAGAACTCTCATCAATTTTGTGCCGCTTTTTAAATGCCTATAACTGTCCAGGGCGCTTGAATGTGAAATTTGCCGCAAAGGCCGTAATTAATGTGCACTCTTTAAACTTTCCCTACGCATTCTTATCGCTCTTAATATTCACGCATTCTCGCGTTCGCTCGAAGCAAATTATAGGGGTAGGGAGAGTTAAATTTACACACATCGTACAATTATTATTTTTTTCAGAATAAGAAAACAGACAGCGATAGACAAAGCAAACAAGGCTCTAAAAAAAGATAATAAAATACGAAAGAGATTTTGCTGAAAGAATGGGAAGCTTTCCCGTAATCTAAAGTAGATGTAAGCGTGAAATGGCTACCGGCAAAGCAGATCGGTTGGAGTAATTGCGACCATTACTCACAACCATTTCAAAGCCATCCGTGGCGCGCCGGACACTGCAGGCCTGGCCACACAGCGTGACGCCATCTCTCGAAGGAGGCGGCGCAAAACCGGTGCCGCAGAACTCACTGACTGATCGCATTGTGAAGAGCACAGATAACCTGGTCCCAGCGACAAAAGATGACACTCAAGTGTATGGGGCGCTGTATCAGCCTTTTCAACATTGTTGTTGCAAATTACGAATAAAACTTCAGCGTACTAGAAGTTACAGCTTGAGGGATATTATGAACAAAGATTATAAAGAAATCGGAAGCAATATATTTTTTTGGAATTGTTTGGGCTTTACCTAGCGTATCTTGTGCGGTCTTGTACAAGGTTCTGGGGGCCAGAGGCCACATTTTCTTAAATTTTGACTGATTGCACGGATTATCTCGTTTTGCCCTTTCTTGCCCCATTTTCGTCTTGAGTGCCCGCATAACGGCTCTTGATTTTGTCTCAAGAACTCTTCAAGGTCGTCGACAACGGGAGCTAAAAACACTTCATGGTCATTGTAACTTTCTTATACAGACTGTTTTTTGGTTTTTGTTACTGTATTTTTGTGTATATACTCAGCATTGTGATGCATTTAATTCTTCCGCAACCCGCCATTTACTGCAGACTATGGTGGGCTTTTCACCGGATCACAATTCATTAAAGATTAAATAACAAGGTTTTGCGTGCAAAAATGACATTCTGATTATGAGGTACGCCGTAATGGAGGAATCCGGAAATTTCGACCACCTGGGGTTCTTTAACGGGCACCTAAATCTAAGTACAAGAGTGTTTCCCAATGCATTTAAAAGTCGCCCTAATATTTCTTGCTCTGTAGCTTTGGATTGCGCAGTTTACCTATATAATGTATTTGTACATTCCGGAACAATAAATTATACATTACTCACAAGCTTCCATCTAATTCCACGAAATATAAAAAGTGCCACAGTTTTCTTTCATGAAACACATCCGGAAGCCCTTCTACCTTCTATTACGCATGAAAGGAATGAAAAAAAGATTACCCGAGAGTAAAACTCACAAAGCTGATAGACAGGCCTCAGAGGTAAACATTTACCCACATTACACATAGCGCGCTCTCTTATGATGGAATGTGTGATTCGTTTAACACATAGTTCACGCAAAACGCTCAGAAACACTGCGGATAATGGACATATAACACCTTCGAAATCTTTTTCGTGTAATATTTTGCAAACTTGGTAAACTAGTAACTCATTCTAAATTTATTACATCACCCATAAAATTGGTTATATTTCCCTGAAATATGAACCCCGCCGTAAAGTCAGTTCTTTCACGATATGGAACAAGCTTCGTAAAACGACTCCTAAAGCATGCTTCTAAGGATCTGGAATGCGTACATGAGTAATTTTCTACCGACGCTTTAATTATGTTGAACCGTTTAACCACTTTGGTTATGTCAGCCACAACGTTTCTCCAAATTGCCAACAAATATACACAAGGCGCTTCATATAGTTTATCGGCTAAGCCGGAGAAAGCAACAACGTGCCTCTTATGTTTTCAACGCTCGCAAATACCCTGCTTAATTACAAAGTTTGGTGCTCACTGTCCATAGCCTGTCTCAAGTTCTATGCTAATGTAAAGTTACTACTACCATTGTTCTTCTAAGGAGAGCGAAGCAGCTTTATGAGCTTGTTCGCTGCCAAATATAACTCTTGCGAAAAATCTAATGCGGGAGTCGCGAAGACGACGACAGACAAAGAGAGAAACACCCACGCAGGGCGTTCGCCCTGCGTGTGCATTTTTTCTCTACTCCGCCGTCGTCTTCGCACTTTTCGCATCAAATCGTGCTTAACCAACACGCCCAGCTATTCATCCTAACGATGAATAGTCTAGATGTTGTTTGTAACTTTCTATAGTCACAGTGCACATTCGATAAAAATTGACGGCGCATCCATCCTTTGGAGATGGTTGGCGATGTTAATCCTATCATCAATGTATCCTATAATGCGTTCGTATTCGGTGTAAATGGCGCGCTGCTTATGTACCATTATCAGTGGCACACACCGAGTAGTATATACCGAGTGCTAGGAAGCGTGTTAGGAAGCCATCTCTTTGGTAACGTGCAATGAGAACTCGTAGGCATTTTAGTTCTAAATGACCCAAGTTGGCGTCAGAGAGGTTCATTGATGAACATCACATACTCGGTGGCACATTAAATTATGGGGCTTTACGTGCCAAAACCACTTTCTGATTACGAGGCACGCCGTAGTGGAGGACTCTGGAAATTTCGACCGCCTGGGGTTCTTTAACGTGCACCTAAATCTAGGTACACGGGTGTTTTCGCATTTCGCCCCCATTGAAATGCGGCCGCCGTGGCCGAGATTCGATCCCGCGACCTCGTGCTCAGCAGCCCAACACCATAGACACTGAGCAACCACGGCGGGTACCCAGTGGCACATAGCCAATGACTAAAGTTGATCCCCTGGTTTGTTTGTAGCCGGGTTCCCTGAGAACAGCAGCCTAATGCTCTACCCATTAGGCCATTGACGACCCAGATACCAAAGTTGGCGCGAGAAAGGTTAGCCGAAAACAAACATACAAACACACATGCCGAAAGCTGGGTTAAGTTCCCAAAGAATGCTTATTGCGCTAAAGAAGTGACCAACGCTGCTGCCGAAGCACTTCCGCTCTGCCACTTCAAACGACAGCAGCTCGTTCCCCCTTAGTGTTTAGAACGGCTACCTTTTATTGCGGCTTCCTATTTTATTCTTGGCTTGGCTAGGTTTTCACTGCAGTAACTATATACGCAATTTCAATCCGGTTAAAAGAAGAATTTGCACGATTAGCTGAGGCTGCGAGGGTTTGGTTCTGGGGATGATCATGACTTTTTTTTTCGAATTCACTATAAACAAACCCATGTGATGCAGAGCATTTCTCAACAATGCAGTGGAGACGAACAAATGTCAGTTAGGTGTAGCGCCAGTAAATATGGGTGCTTCAAGCCCTCAGTTTCACAGTTCAACTCTGCCAATAAGCCGAGTCGCGAGAATGGTGTATATCGCAGATTTCAGCTCAGTACAAAGTTGAACTCCATTTCAGGTTTACTGTATCTTAGGTTTACTGCAGTGCAGTCACACTGCCTGAAAATTGGCGCCTACGTTGATTACATTAAAATCGTTTTGGGGAGCCGTCACCTTGAAGTCACCGGCTGGTACTCCTTGGAATCACCGTTTCTCTAATTGCACTGGTATAAAATTGCTATGAGCCATTTACCTGAAGTGAATGAAAGATACAGAAAATCATTTATTAAAATAAAGGAAAACTGCAGAGTCCTTCGACAAGGCCAGGGCATGGGTGGTACTCGCCACCGATGACATGTTGAGCCCAGGTTGGCCGAAGCAAAGGTCTGGGCTCAAACTTCGCGCAGCTTCGCCAAAGTCAGGGTCAGGAGGGTCAGCTTTATTCGTCGATCATGTCGTTGAAGTTAACGATTAATACGTCGCCCGGCGCGATGTTGTGCTACCTCAATTTTCTCTGCCTGAGTATGCAAATATTCTGTACACAAATTTTGCTTGACCTTTCAAACAAATATGAAGCATAGAGCAGAGCCTTGCTATATATTTTCTTGCCGGTATGCTACTGCTTCCGTTTTAACTGTTGTCAGTAACGCAGAAAAACATTTTAAAAAATGTTTCGCATTGCGGCATGAAGCAACGACATAGATGGCGCTAGTCTCTTCGTTTTTTGTTGAACAAGCACCATATCACTGCCGCAATCCGCGTCATAATTGTGTAGTCTATATGGTGTTGCTGCGACAGCCAGCGGGTTTAAGAAAATAGCGTAAACTTTTGTAGCCTATCCTTAGGAATCAAGATCGAAATAATATTGATGCAGGAAAAATTCAGGCGCACAGGCCCACACGGTTACTTATATAGAAGTCATAGAAATGGCGCCCAAGGAGCGGCCAGAGTCTTCGTCATCTTCTTCTTGAGATGGAGAAAACTTCTTCGTTCTCTAACAAGGATGAAATCTAGCGACGTAAACAGCATCACTACTTATATCGGGAGGCATTCAAGACTCGCCTTTTCGTGTGACCTTTCACGTCACGTCAGAGTTGGCGCAAGTTCTGGTACGGATCAAGTAACGCGATAGGAGTTTTTCGGACAATCTGATACGACGCGAATGAGTCCAGAGGAGCACAAGAGCACCAGGGGAAAAATGAGCTTCTCGATGCCGATGATCGTAACGGCACTTTTGAGAACGTTTCTAGACAGGAAGGCGATCACAAGCGATTAGTCGGGACTGGGCGGCCAGGGTAATAGCCTCACGGGCTATACGCCGTTGTGGACTGTAATTCGTAGCGAAGCAACCTGCCCATGGGCAATGCAGGGTCGCGGCCAAACAAAGAATGGTGAAGATCTGGCAGTGTCGTATGACACGTGTTATAAGCAAAGGTGATCTATAAGGCATAGCGACGTCTCTTTCACGATGATAATCTGAAGCGTACATGGCAACAATTGAGTTAGCGTGCGGTTGAGGCGTTCTGTGAGGCCATTCGTTCGAGGGTGGTACTCGGTAGCACAAGAGGGGAGCAGATTATAGACGACCTTCGATGTGAAGTGACGGCCGCGATCAGTAAGTAACTGGCGTGGACCACCTTGGCACAGGATTGTATCATGAAGTAGAAAGTCGGTGTCCTACGTACCGCAGCTGGTTGGAATTGCTCACGTGATGGCATATCTTCTTGCATAATCTGTTGCCACTGGAGTCCACTTGTTTCCTCTGGTGTGAATAGAAAAAGGGCCAGGCAGGTCCAGCACCAAACGGAAAATTGACCCCTTGTGGACGTCATAGGTTCAAGTAAACTAAAAGGAGGTGCTGCAGGCGTTTTCCGGCGCTGGCACAGATCACAAGCAGAAACAAAACGGAGCACAGAGTGATAAACTCCAAACCAGAAGAAGCGGTGTCTGACACGGTTGCATGCACGAGTTACACTCAGGTGTCCAGCGGTAGTGGCGTCATGTAGCTTCTGAATGACGGCGAGTCCGAGGAGCCTTGGAACGACTAGCAGGAGCTTGGGACCATCAGAGTGGACGCTGCGACAATATAAAGCCCCCTCATGCAGGTTCGACATCCGGTTCATTCACACGATGGTGGGACATGCAGTCAGCGTCGTAATGTAGACGTCTTAATTTATACAATGTGGGGAATCCAGGGAAAACACGGGGAACGCCGGAGATGGAAATTCAAGACGATGAGCAAAACGAGAACAAGGTGAAAGCAGGAGGCAACGTTTCGACAAGTAGACTTGTCTTCTTCAAGGCGACAAATGGGGCCCTATAACGTAAAACAATTACAATATGTTTTTATTACAATCTCCTGACGTCAAATTTGCTTAACCACCGACGCAAGCGCGGGACGGTCATCCGCAGGGTTGTCTGAAGCCCAATCAAACGCTCTCCTCGTACATGGAGGTCACTTTTGTTTGCCTGAAGAACCAATAACGTTGCCTATGGATGGATAGAAACAACTTTATTTTGAATCCGGCAAATTTGACGACCTGGGCTCAGGTGTCCCATGAGGGGACTTCGAGGCCTTGCCTCGTCGCCGCCTCTCGGGCTTGCTGGACAGCCCACTCTTGTGTCTTGAGGTTGGAGCTGCGCAGAGCGGCGGCCCACGTCGACGCAATAGCCTCCGGAGCTACTGCCATTGTAGCTGATGTAATCCGACACTCCCACATAGAGATGCGAAGTGCGGAAAAAAACGGGAAAATTCCGGAAAAAACAGGTTTTTTCTCGTTTTTTCCGGCACAGTTGGAAAAATTGGGCAAAATTTCCGCGGGGAAAAACGTACAGAAATAAAGCTTAGGCGACACCCAGCGTTGAATGTGAAACGGAAACACTGAACGCGAAACCGAAACGTCGCACATGATACCTAAACACCAAACGGCGGCTGGCCACTCGCCATCGACGTCACATAATGTCAGCTCCAGCGTTAGCGTAGCTCCGTCATTCGGGGGCGGTTTCTCATGGTTTGGTTCCCGTTATTGTTCAACCTTGACTTTCCGCCGTACACGTGTGCAACCTGTGGCGGAAGTCCGCATATAAAGCCGTGTGGAAGCAAATTCTGCAATGGTACGGCCAATTTCCGACGTGTAGATGCCCTTCAAGGTCGGGGAGACCGTTGGCGGGATATGGGGATCCGCTGTCACTGGATCTCGGAGCACAGTACGCACATGAACCTCGAAGTTGGAAAAGTGTACTCCGATGTGGCAGAATACAGGACGAATTCAAGCATATGGTCAAGGTCCGGAATATGGGCTTCGGCTAACCACATGCCTCCTTCAACATGGTGGGAGGGAATCTGCACGAGTAAAACAGTGATGCCTCTGGCTCGAAACATTTTACAGATTCCACCATCATCAGCTGCTTGTGAGCGGAACTGGTCCGACTTGGCCAACATTCATACTCTGCGAAGGAACAGGCTGCGTAATGAAATGGTGCAAAAGCTTGTTTTTGTACACGCACATCTCAACATAATGAAGAATGCTACAGCTGAAGTCAGTGATATTGACTCTGAATAAGAGGTAGGACTTCATCGTTTTACCATCTCGACCAATGTTTCCATAGTCGAAGCCACGACGAAATATCCACAGAAGAGACATTTCAGTGTTCTTTGTTCCTTGTTTGAAGTGCCGTAACAATTCTAGGAAGCCGCACCGATTCACAGAGTACTGAACGCGTTCGCGGTGATACTTCTGGTCTGCCTTCGATCTGTTAAACCCTGCATTCCTTTGTGAAAAGGCAGAAAGCATTTCACTCCTGTTATTTACATAAGGAGAGTTATGGCTTTTGACATTTGCCAATAAACTACTGCCGTATGCTAAAAAAAATTTGTTCTTTTCCATTTTATCCAAAATTTCGCGAAAAAACGTGAAAAAAACAGGTTTTTTTCCGATTGCTCAAAATTTCCGGAAATTTTGCATCTCTACTCCCACAACAAACATTGCCTACACTGAGCGGCTTGTCGTATCTAATTGGCTGACAAGAGGCGAGAAGAACGCTCAAGTGGAGATAGATTCGATGGGGCAGAGCCAGTGCACTGAAATCGATAATCGGGTGAAGAGGCTGGTTTCGGCGTCTGCGATTGGTCCGATTTCCCTTACTTAGCTTGCAGTGACTGGTCGAAAATTGCGGCGACATGCAAAGTAAGCTTAAGAATGACGTTAAAACGGATCCTTAGCGAAGAAGAGTTGGCAGAATGAGGTCGTAAATGTGCCGAAAGTGCTCATAAACGTTACACGACCACGCAAGAAGTTTTATTATACGCAAATAAACCCATGCTCTCCGGCAGGTGCGAGTAGCCAGCGCCTGAGCGATCGGCGGCAGCCATCTTTTATTCCTTTCGGAACGGGGCAGCCTGTGGCTATACAGAAGAAAATTAAATTTTGTTCGGCATATTATTTCATCTCTAATGCGTACATGTCACATTGACGCGGTGAGTTTTCGCGGTTTTGTGACGTCGCGTGACAAGCAGGTGAAGTGGGTGTAGCCCGAAAACTTTTGACCAATAGCCGGGGGCTAATGGCGACAAGGCGTCGAATCAGAAATAACTGTTTTTCTTTTTTCGGGCCAATCGTGTATAACCAGTGTGTACACACCATATCAAATGGGGAGGTATCGTGGTTTTCGTGACGTTGCGTGAGAGACAGGTGAAGGGGCGGTGGTCCAAAAAAGTTTTTGACCTATCGCGGAGGGCTGATAGCAGAATTGGAATAGAAAAGTTTGGAATAGATTTACGTTATAGCGCCACTGCGTTCCTCGCCACAGTATATATAGGTGGGGTTCTTCTAAAGGGGAGAGGGTGTAAGGCGGGTGGGTACGGCAAGGAGCGAAGGTGTTTTCGAAACGCCAACCCACCTTCGCTCGTGGCCGCACCCACCCGCCTTACGCCCTCTTCCCTTTTGAAGAAACCCACCTATATATACTGTGGCGAGGAAAGCATATGTCGCCTTGAAGAAGACAAGTCCACGTTGGCTCCTGGTTTCTCCTCGTTCTCGTTTTGCTCACAATATGGGGAAGGTATATTCTTGCAGGCGGAATGCCCAACGAGCAAGGCGTCCTGTTGTTTCCTTGAAAACGGGGAGCCGACAAAGGGCGGGGCGATCAGTTACGACGCTGAAACTGCGACCGAACAGGCGTGGTCGAAATTTCGCGACCGCTCATAGGAGCGCTAGGCATTCATATTCATTGACTGAGCAATTTCGTTCGGGTGCAAAAAGAAGGCGGCTGGCATAAGTGCTGACGCAATCTTCACCCCGTTTAAGCTGGCCGAGGATGGCGCCGATGCTATCTCGCGTCTGTGCGGACTTCAATGGGAGCCGAAGGTTCAAAATGAAACAGAATCGGCGAAGTTCTTAGCCACTAAATAAGGGTAGAAAAGGCATGGGCTTGCTGTGGTCCCCAAGAAAAAGGCGCCTCTATCTTGAGAGAGTCGGTGAGCGGACGAGCGATATGGGCAAAGCTTTTAACATAGCGACAGAAATACGAGCATAATCCCATAAAACGTGGCCATCTTTTGCTGAACGTGGAATAGGAAAAATGCAGACAGCGGGAGTTTTCTCCGGGTCAGTTTGTACTCCCGGTGCGTTTACGAAATGTCCGAGCACAGTAGCTTCGCAGTAGTCAAAATGGCACTTGTATTAGTTCAGCTGAAGGCTAGCACCGCCAAAGGCTGTGGGCATACATTTTTTTTTATCTTGTTAAGGTGACGGTACCAACGCAGAAGACCAAGAGTTCCCCTCTTTTTACCAACACAACCTTGGAGCTAACTTTTTTGCAAGTTTATTGTTTATGTGAATTTTCCTGTATTCGGTTTGTACTGTATGCGACTTGTAAGTTCTCAAACTAGTCCATTATTATTAACGTTTCACAAAGACTTTTTGCATTTGTGACACTATTACAGGGCATTATTACTTCGTTTTGCAGAGGTCAGGCACAGATCGCCGCTTCGAAGTCCACCACAACAACGCCTGGGCAAGCACCGGATGCCAGGAAGATCCTAAACTTATGAACTGCTCTTTGGCAATGCTCAGATCACATCGTGTACTGGTGTTCAGGAATACAATACTGTATGTTGAAACAGGAATTAAGAGCGTTCGCACTAGCGTTCTAATACTTCTAAATCTTGTAGGTCTTCCGAAAAATGGCAATAGCGACCTCCTCGCTACGTTCATTGTAATGCAAAGGAGGATTCTGTTTCTAGGGGTACAAGATCGATGTGTCTCGTTGCATCTATAATGGCACGCCACCCACTGAAGCTTACTAAAGGCGCCGGAAAATTTGTAATGACAGTCTAATACCCCTGTCACACTGGGAGTTTTAATGTCATTCGAATCGAATGGCATTCGGTGCAACGAATGTCATTTGCCCGCGGAGGTGCTACACTCGAAAAATTAATGTCATTCGGTGGCGATATCAATGGCGATAATTCCGAAAAATACGTGGCACCGAAAGTAGAACAAGGTAGGTATAAAGTGCTTGCATAAGCAATCCATATATTTAAATGTATTTTTGGGACGTCACTTCACTGAAAAAAAATATTTTAGTAATGCCTATAAAAAAAGGTTGTTCTATTTGAGACCATGTGGCCACTATAAGCCAAAACAAGGCTTAGCCACCTGAGTAGCCGATAAATTGAAAACAAACAAAATGGCTGACATGACGATGCTGGACGACGACGCTAAGCGATTAGTTGCTGCGTACTTTGCATTACGAGAAGGCGTAATAATCGGAGGAAGCGATTAGGCGTTCTATGGCCGACGAGCAGAGTGGCGGCGGCATGGGCGGCGGCCAGATGCTGCTGAGCTGGAGAGTAACAACATTTTGCCACAGCCGGCCGCACATATTTTGCCTCTTTATTAAAGTAACAAAACCATTAAAACACGCAAACGTTATTATTTCTATACGAGTACGGTTTTCAATTTGCAAATACTGTGTCCTGTTTTGCTTAGTTTCTAGGGTTGAGAGTACACATTCGCTCCGAGTGCGAAGTCGAATGAGTTTCTCGAACTCATTCGATTGCGGAAGTCATTCGGTGCTAATGGCATTAAATATCGCTGTGTAGCAACCGGATAATGTCATTCGATGCTAATGCAATTCGGTTCGAATGACATTAAAACACCCAGTGTGACAGGGGTATTAGACTACCTGATTTTGTTTTGGGATTACGCGGGGAAAAGCACTGCTCAAGCAAGAACAAGCTAATTATGCATCAAGACATTTTGTTGCTATAGAGACACTATTCGGGACTAAAACAGACGTCAGGGGGTGCTGTGAAGTCCAATGAGCAGCATGGCGGATCCAACGAGGTCCCGGCTTAAACAGTCTTTGATAATTTCCATGCAGTGTGATGTCGGTTCGCGTTGCTTTGTGGACGGATAGCGGGTACTGGACGCCCGAGCACATCATTTTAGACAGTACGAAAGGTACACATGGCAATGATGCTGACTTGGTTGGGCTGGTGAGCAAACCTCCGGCGCGATAGTGAACTATCACGAGGTTCTTGTGCAAATAGCCGATGTATTCTGCGCCCATTAGTCATGGAGGCGAGGTGCCTGAGTACTGCTTCATTGCCACAAAATTGCAAGCACGTTCCTTCTATTTTGATACACTGTTGCAGGTATCCCGCCGTCGGGGCTTAGTGGCTACTGTATTGCGCAGCCGAGCGCCAGGTCGCGGGAGCAAATCTCGTTACCGGCAAGTCCCCTTTGGCTAAGTAACTACAGCGACATGCACGGAAGCGGATGGGGGAAGACGGCTGTGCTTTACAGCTTTAAAGAAAGACCGTGGGATAATGCAACTGCTTGTCTTCTTCTTCGAAACCTGTTTTGTGGAACTCTAATTCTGTAGAAATGGAATCCAGAAAAGAATCAGTTACGATACGCTGACCGAGCTCACATCTTTTCAAGCACAAAAACTGGTAATAAACAAGATATCATTCTAAACCAAGCTTGCAACAAGGAATATAAAAGCGAGTTTAACTCTTTGTTATGTGACCTAGCTAAGCCTGCGTGACGAGGCTGTGACGAAGCTCCTGCACTACTTTTGCTTTCGGAAAGTTTCTGTTAGCGATCTTAGATGGAAGATATGCACAAAGTGACTGCTACTTTGCTTAGCAATAACTAATTGCGTTAGGTTACTTACCGTTTCTTTCGTAGAGCGCAGAAACTAGAAACATAAAAACTGATGGATCTGCTTGCAGTAAAAATACAGTATTGTACAGCAGATGCAGGTTTTTCTTGTGGTGCATCGCTTGATCTCAACTAATTGCTGCCCGCTCATCATGTGCCACCTCTTCTGCTTGCTTTGTAAACCAGTGAAAGGGAAAATCTGCTTCTGTGCAAACTAATTTATTTACCTCTTGCATGAATCTTATCTAATTTTGTATGTCATGCATACTTGAAGTGTACTGCATTTTAATGGACCAAAACTGTGTTTGCTACGGAACTGCTGATTTCTGTCAGATCCTAATATGAGATGCCATTGCTGCGATATTTACGTACTTTCAGGTGAACGATTTTATTCAAATGAGCGCGCACTAGATTTCTCTAATTAGTCGGGTAGCGAATTTAAGCCGTAAGGAAGGCTTACTGTCATGCCACCCAAGAGGTACTTTTCATGCCAGCAATGTATACCAGTGCTTAAACAGAAATTTCCCGACGTTATGCAAAAGCATGAGAACTCCCATGTACCATTTTTTTTATATATACCATACGCGGTGGCTTCACGTTGTGCATCGGATGTAACCCGCTATATCTTCTTCATTCAAAGAAGGATTGAGTGCCGTGTAGGCATTTTTGTAAAAGGTTAGAGACTTGTATTTCCATCTGGTTAATAAGCACTCTAGAACACTACCAAATTGCTTAGCCGTGCGCATTGTTAGGTGGCGGCTCCATCGTTTCCTAAGCGCTCCCGATTGCAGTACTATGGCCACAGAGGCTACGAATGGCGCATCTGCTCCGACCTACCTACGAGGTTTTTTGCGCTGCCGCTAGGTGTCACTTGAATATCGCATGTTCATGGACAAACGGAAGAATACACGATTACACGGCCGTGACTCTCAACCGATCCTTATTTGGAAAGTCGCGCTCATACTGTGTGATTTTTAAGCTCAAAACGCTGTTTGCCAGCGACAACAATTTATTCAAAAAAACTAAGTGACCCAAGAAATCTTTATTTTGACAAAATGTGGGCATTATTAAAGGCAATAAGCATGCAAATTTCATGTTTGTGTAGAATAAAAGTTTAATAAAATTTTGTATACCTTTCATTTTGGCCCATGTAGAAGTATTATACGAAACGCCTAAATGTTTTCACTATTCCGCGGGCGCACCCCAAACTGCAGATATCTAATCTTCTGAGGAAATGTCGAACGCTTTACGGATGGTGCGTACTTAAAGCTTCTGTAATGTAATGTAATGAGGAGGGAAGATAACCGATGGTCATTAAAGGTTACGGACTCTATTCCAAGAGAATGGAAGCGTAGCAGGGGCGACAGGAAGTTCGGTGGACGGATGAGATGAAGCAGTTTGCAGGGACAACATGGACACAATTAGCATATGACCGGAGTCGTTAGAGAAGTATGGGAGAAGCCTTTGCCCTTCAGTGGGCGTAGCCAGGCTGATTATTATTATTATTATTATTATTATTATTATTATTATTGTTATTATTATTATTATTGTTATTATTATTATTATTTCATTTTTTTAATCATCTCTCATCAATTTATGTATATATATATTTTTTTTTGCTTTGTCTATTACATTCATAGGCACGGTCCTACAAGCCAACTGAGGCTTAGACCGGCCTGCTTGTGTTATTTTGTATATTTTGTGGCAATAAATATTATTATTATTATATTATTATTATTATTATTATTATTATTATTACTGAAAGTTCTATCGACAGCGAGAGATGATAACGGCTTCCTCGGGTGCTTTCTGCGTGCGCTGTTCTGTATCTTAACTTCGAAACTGTAATCTTCACTATTTAGGACATGTTATCGGAAAAAAAATTATTGTAAGTATCTGGGTGCCTGTAAAAACGGTGTGTATATTTGGAAAGAATCAACTAATACAAAATGAATCTGTACCTGAGCAGAGAGGTTCACGTGAATGGAGAAATTGTTTCGCTCGTCATCGATTGCACAGATATATAAGCTGGGTAGCATTGAAAAGAAGAAATTTACAATGGAGTGGCTGTATCCTGTGGAATGAATACTTATGATGTCTTTCCTTACAAATATTCGTAAATTTCTAAGTTTGACGAAGTGTGAACTGAAAAATTAAGGAATAGATAAACTATAACAATTCTATAATCTTCACCAGTGGAAACATCAAAAGTGGGGAAAATTGCCGTGTTTTTCATTACTCTTAAAGATATAATTTGAAGTAGAAATTTTCCAATATAGAATTGTGCACTTGAAAAATTTCATATATTAGCCAGAAAATTATAAAATTATACATCATGTGGCTCCGCTTTAGATGCTCTAACATGCGCAGTTTAGAAAGCCGCAATAATTGTTTGGGCTTGTCGTTGCGGATGTACAATTTTGTGAACTTCGTGCTGCCATTTTTGTAAGCCCACTGGTCCTTGACATTTTTTTTCTGTGAGAAGTACTAAATAAAGAAATCTGCTACCTGTGGTTTGTAGAATTTAACTTTCACAGCCACTTGCAGCACATTTTATTCAAGTCTCTACAGCGCTTGTCTCGTGCATGCACTTGCGCATTTTACATGTATTTGAATTGCAAATTGCATTTGACTCCGCACTTTACTTGCTTCTTAAACGCTGATATCAGAGAGTTCTGTGCTTGCCGTTTGCGGTGTGACAGTGCCAAAATTGGAACCTTATGTCTTGAGCAAAACGAGAACAAGGTAAAAGTGGGAGCCAACATTCCGACAAGTGGACTTATCTCTTTCAGTGCAACATATGTCGCCTTGAAAAAAACAAGTCCACTTGTGGAAACATTGGCTCCCGTCTTTACCTTGTTCTCGCTTTGCTCATCTTTCTGAATTTTCATCTCTCGCCTTCACCGCGTTTAATCTTATCTGTTGAAACATTTACTACAAGGTAGCCAAAGTTAATATCGCACTGTTTGACAATAGCGCGCGTGCAAACTAACAGTAATCTCAATTATTCCCTGTAAAAATGGCGGAGGTGTTTAACAAAGGAAATGGTCGGGGAACTCTAGTGTGCCTTTAAAACTTCTTAGTGATCACTGTGCTGCAACGGCGCGAGCTAAAGACAACATTTTTAAATAAATGCAATTCATTCGAATTTGTCATGACCCATGAACGCTTCCAAAAATACAATTGGGGAGGCTGAGCGAACGTGAAATAGGCTGCCACGCGAGGCTGTCTAGGTATTGGCGAGAACACTGGATCGTACTGTTATGCGAGGCATGAATCTAATAGAGCGCGCATTGTTGACCGGCGGGCATGATTTTTAGTCATGATTCCTACGGATAAACTGAACAAAATATTGCAAAAGGCAAATGCCCGAATTGAGCTCTATAAAAGAGAGAAAGGAGAAAGAGAAAAAAGTGGAGAAGCGAGCTATAAAAACTGGTTGACAACCCAGTGCTGGAGAGAGAAGGTGAATGGGAACGAAGATCACACAAAGAAAAATGCCCTCATCCAAAATAACGTTCAAATAAGCAACACATAGACGCTATACAGAACATTACTTTCAAAGTTTACGTCTGAGAGAAGAGACGCTCGCATATGAAACCACTGGGAAATTCCTAAATTTGACTGCAAGTTGCTGGGTACACTATACTAGCAGATATAGCGGTAAATTGTGGCGATAAATTTCTTTTCTATCCGTCGACGCACGCTTGACTTCTGGAGAAAAGCTGTGCTATCACTGCAGGCTCAGTCTGCGTCACAAGCGGCAACGCTCGCCCTAAGCTTCCTGACGGTGCCCAGGCATTTATTTCTATGTGCTCCACAAAAACTGAAAAATTACAATGTTTTTCTCCACAAGCTGCATCGCCAAACACATGTGTTTTGTTGCTGTTATTTCTCTGACAGGTGTTATATGTCAGGGAGCATTCTTTGTAAGTGCTATTCTTGGAACAAATTTAAAGTATCTGCTTCTCCCATGACAATGAAAACTTGGTTTTCGAAACCGGTCAAGCTGAGGAAAAAGAAGTCCGAAAGTAAGTGGCAAAACGCAGCTTTACCATACGAATAGTGGACCTTACTTTGTGTAAAAAGTATAGTTATTGCAGCATTCTAGCAGCTGCTTATTGTGAAGTGTGTCGGAAGCCATACAGACAAAAAAAGCCAGACCAGACAAAATTTGCATTGCGTCTTCGTCAGCACCGTGACGCATGTCATCCTCCCAGGAGTCATAGGTCGGCGCACTCACTCATGAGTGCACTCACTCACACTCACTCGCACTCATTTCAAAGGTGTGAGTGCGAGTGAATGCCAGTGAGTGTGAGTGGGTGTGAGTGCGAATGTGAATGAGTGCCAGTGAGTGTGAGTGGAGGTGAGTGCGAGTGCGAGTGTGTGGCAGTGAGTGTGAGTGCGGGTAAGTGCAAGTGCTACTGAGCGCCAGTGAGTCTTAGTGGAGGTGAGTGGGGGTGAGTGCGAGTGTGAGTGACTGCCAGTGGCTGTGAGCTGAGGTAAGTGCGAGTGCGAGTGAGTGCCAGTGAGTGTGAGTGGAGATGAGTGCCAGTGAGTGGCAGTTTATTTATTTATTTATTTATTTTATTTTCAAATACAGTTGGCCGTCTTGGCCGTAACAGGGTGAGTACAAAAATTTTGCACATAGCGTAAAAAATGTAAACCCCTTACAAACGTAAATAGGATATGAAGCAATGAATGTTAGAAATACAATGCAAAACAAATAACCAAATCTAAATACAATATTTTGGCTAAGAAATACATGTTCGTAACATTGTGACAGTGATATGGGAAGCAGCATAAAAGAAAGACTATTGTATGTATTTCTAGAATAGTGTGACAGCGTTTGCACGACACTACTAAGATTCAATTTCATAAAAGGTTTTTAACGCGTTCCTCAAAGATTTTAATGCTACTCGACTGCAACACAGACACCGGCAAACTGTTCCATTCCATAATCGTTCGCGGAAAAAATGAATAAGCGTACATGTACAGATATGCTTTTGGAATTGATAACGTGCAATGATTGCTTGACCTAACATTTCTAGCCTGCCTGAGGTGAGTGTGAGTGCGAGTGAGTGCCAGTGGGTGTGAGTGGGGGCGAGTGCGAGTGTGAGTGAGTATCAGTGAGTGTGAGTGGAGGTGAGTGAGTGCCAGTGCGTGTCAGTGGGGGTAAGTGCGAGTGCGAGTGAGTGCCAGTGAGTGTGAGTGGAGGTGAGTGCGAGTGTGACGGAGTTCTGTGTGAGTGGAGGTTAATGTGAATGTGACTGAATAGTGTGAGTGGAAGTGAGTGTGATTGTGGTGAGTGCTTATGAAGTGGAGGTGAGTGTGAACGTGAGTGAGTGCCTGCAAGTGCGAGTGCAGGTGAGTGTAAACGTGAGTGAGTGAGCGCAGGCGAGTGTGAACGTGAATGTGAGTGGAAATGAGTGTTAACATAGTGTTTACGAGTGAGTGGAGGGGAGTATGAACGTGAGTGTCAGTGCAGGTGAGTGCGAACGTGAGTGAGTGGAGGTGAGCGTGAACGTGAGTTATTGAGTGTGGGTGAGTGTGAATGTGAGTGAGTGCTTGTGAGTTGAGGTGACTGAGTACGAGTGTGACTGGCGGTATGAATGTAAGTGCTTATGTAAGTGCTCATTTTAAAATTTGGCTTTATGGTGTACGCATTACGCATGATTCTGCGAACTTCTCAGATAATATTTTCCAGGATTTTACTTTCCAAAACAACGATATGATTAAGAGGCGTGCAGCAGTGCCGGACTCCGGATTAACTTTGAACATCTATGGTGCTGGCATTTCCCCCCCATCGAAATGTGGCCGCCGCAGCCGGGGATCGAACCCGTGTCCTTTAGCTTAGCAGTGCTACTTTTCAAATAGAGTTGCGCTTGGCAGAACCAGAAGAATAGTCTCAGCCGATGGCACAAACATAAAAGCCAACGGATTCTATTATGCTCAGTTCGACATGCCTACTGTTTTACTGGTGTATATTCTAGGATTACAGGTATTCTGGGCTGTTCACCATGGTTGCAACATTCCCGCCAAAAACTGCTTTGGTAGCAAAGTGAAATAAAATCTGCCAAAATGTTCCAATTAACTAGTTTCTTCAGAACTGAAAAAGCTAAGTGTACAGACATACATCTTTAGCGGGCTTCCCCTCGTCATTTGACACTCGCCCTCCCAGTTTTGGCGCTCGCTCGGGAGGCATAGAGCAGCTTGCATAGAGTTACGCAAGATGAGATATTAAATAAGTTCTGTTATTTGCGCATGTGTTTTTATCCTATTTGATAGTGTGTAACACATGAGGAAAAATGAGAGAGCGCTGTTAACCTGTCCGAAGCAACGGAGTTTACTGCATTTCAACAAAATATCTGCGTTTCTTCGGTTTTTTTTTTTTTGTTTTGTCGTGTTGTGTTGGCTCTCTACTACTAGCCGGAAATGTTTTGAAGCCGGGGCCCTTTCTCCAGCCCAGCGAAACTTGCACGTACCACGTTGCTGTAGTGTATACAGTTTTCTCGTGTCCTCGGCATTAATTGTGCGAACGGCTCTTCCGCTGAATCCTCGTTGTTAGGTGGGCCAAGGGTAGAAAAATATTTCCTTTTCTGCAGTGAAACGAACGCGGATTGAAGACGCTCAAGTGGGCGAACGGAAGTCGCGTAGCGTTCATTTATTCCCTTAGGAATACTGCCGATCTCACAAGAAATCGTTGCAGGGTGGGCATACATACAAATACAAAATGAGCGCAGTCAAGTCATTTATGAAATGAAAAGCGCTAAAACACTAGCAGAATTAATACATGAAATTATTAGTAGCCATACGCTTGGTACGAGTAAAAATTAGAAATCACGAAAAATACAATGGCAGGATGTGCGATGATGCGATCAGGTTATTCAGCCAAAATCCCGATGCAGATAAACAAAATGTGCACAGAAACTGTTCAGCATGTACACTAATTTCCACCATAGCTAATGTTACGCTTCGCTTGTGTCGCAATTTAATATCAGGCATTAGAAGACCTTTGCAGACGGCGCCTAAGTGCCGAAGAGTCGCCGCATGTATATATATATATATATATATATATATATATATATATATATGTATAGTTCAATGAGTTCTGTGGGTCCGGTGCATAGGTAGTCTTAGAAACGATGGTGCACACTTACGAAAATTGCATCTTTAATGTGTTTAACGTTTCGGCCGTGGCACGGCCTTCGGTATTCTGACGAAGGCCGTGCCACGGCCGAAACGTTAAAAACATTGAAGATGCAATTTTCGTAAGTGTGCACCTTCGTTTCTAAAACTATATATATATATATATATATATATATATATATATATATATATATATATATATATATATATATATATATATATAGAAGCGCGCGCGCGCTTGTGTGTGTGTGGTGCCTCGATGGTGGAAGGATTAGTCTCTCTAGGTCGGTGTTCCGCGCAGAGCAGTGCATAGACACTACAACCCAACAGAAGAGCTAGTGTAGGCGCTCACAATGGTCATGCCAACGGTTACACGCTGGCTTGGTTCCGCTACCAAATTGATTGAAGGGAGCATGACACTGCGTCCAATTGGCTTTGTCGCTTTTGCGGCCAAATGTGCTGCGTGCCGCTCGGATCTCTGGAGATCTTGATCTCTTCGCATGAGTAACGCGCGTTTCGTCGATACTAGGACAGCACGACGGCAGCAATAGCAACAATGCGCCTTGACTGTCTATATAATCGCTATTGCAATAAAATGCATTTTACACAGTTAATATCTGTACCCCCCTAGGTTACGGTTGATTTGTAATAATATTGTACTAAATTTGTACTACTAATTTGTATTGTGGCAGTGCTATGAGATGGCCACGTATAGTGAGGACTAGTGAAGAGCATCGTGCATGCGAGGCGCGGTGAAAGTGTGGCTAAGTCAATTTCCCCTGACTTCGGCTCAGTCTTTGTAGGTACATGTCGCAGGCCACTCAAACGTATTAGGCTGATAATTAGGTAAAGTGCATGTGAATGTCGCCGTGCGAATTATTTCAAGCTACGTCGCAATCGGTAATCGTTGTTGTCGTTTACAGCTTCGCAGACCAACCATTTTAACAGCGTGGATTGGAGACCAAATTTTTAATGAACTTTTCCCGTCCCAACGTGGGTGCGGCCCCCGACCGCTGCCGACCACTAAGCCAAGAGTTGGTGGGGAGGGGTTCCTCAGGACTCAATACAGTTTTTCCTCCTCCTCCGCCAGCACCAACTGTGAACCACTGTGTGTAAAAACACCAGACAACAAAATATTCTTATTTTTCTACTTTTTCTTACTGCTTCTAGGTCACCTCGTGTGGAGTGCTATTGTCAACCGCGCCACATAAACATGTGCCATAACTTCTAATCAGACATGCGCCAAAAATTCCGTGTCCTGATCTTTATCGCCACGTAATGGTCTGTATGAAGATATTTTTGGCACTTTAACGTTTAATGCTATATCACTAGAAAGAAAGCTTCTGTAATGCTATTGCAATAAATAATTCTTGCTAGTCGGACAAGGGCGGCAGTAGTAAGGACAATACACGCCAACTCGTTCTTCTACGAGGTCTGAATTGCTTTTTGTGGTTCTTGCGAAGGCCTCTGGTAAAATGACTTATAATTGACCAGTGCTTCTTGTCGGTTTAGTATATGCGTTCGCAGCCATGCGAGTCATTTACCTGGTTATCTGCGCCGTGATAGCAGTGGACGCAACACCGACAAATATAAGTGAGTACAGCATATTTTATTCTTAACAGTTGAGCAAGTCTGCAGGGTTTGTGAAACGCGAATTGTAGACTTTTGTTCTGGAAAAAAGCTCGACAAGGGGTACTCTAACCCAAACAAAAAAAAGTCACCTGATTAACTTGTGCAGAATAAAGAAAACAATGTGCATTTACAGGAGCGTTGCGTCCCCGACAGCTGTTTCGGTGGTAGCAAGGAGGACCTTCCTCTCAACTCTTATATCCGGAAATTTGCGCTTTGGTCCCTCCTCTCGCTTGTGTACCCGGCTAATGGAAAATTACTGTTTTGTTTCAGTCATGCGTCTACCTCCGCGTTGTCACTTTTCTGTATTCGGGTACGCTTCCCTTCCTTTATAGGCATGATAATGTATTGCCCAGTCTTGTGCGTAGGGTACAGAAGCTTCATTTTACGCGGAACTGGACTACTTGAGGGTAACGCGACGGCAGGAAACATCGCGGCTTTGTCTCGCTTTTTCAATACCGCAGTAGCGCGTGCAATTTTCAGCATACCGGCCAGTGAGTGGTTTGCCAAGGTCACCGATGCCAAGGGCACCGACTTGAGACAGTTGGTTTGTTGATGTGAGAAATGAAGGGCTAACTGCAGATGTAACAAATATTGTTTTCGCTATCATCTTGAACACCAGCCCGCAAGCGATCGATGGTACTACCAGTGAGGAATGATGCCGCCAGGAGTGAAAGATTAAACCGAAGCAACTTTGGCGCAAACTTAACTGGTCACCCCTTCTTATGTGGTGAGATAAGAGGCGTCCAGAATTGTTTTTATTGGGAAGCGTTGTTTTCCATGTTGCGCCATTTTATTACGGGTAAGCGGGAGGACGAGCGGTGCATCTCGCCGTTTAATGGGCCGATACCGTGTACATCTCGTGTATAGGTCTGGTCGCCTACACAAGGACGCCGACTGCTTGTCCCGTTACCCTGTACACACGCCAGCCAACGCCGACATGGACGCCTCCGAAAGTGTTTTTCCATTTCCCAGCTTTTGGGCATGGCCAACAAACAACGCCATGACGCTACTTTGAGGACCCTCATTGACCGCACTGAATCTGCTCCTACTGATTCATCGTTACGGTGGTTCGTTATCAACAACGCATATTGTAACGACGCAGTTTTCATCCGCATGGTCCTCACCTTCTCCTTGTCGTCCCTCAACACCTCCGCTCAACCGTGCTTCAGGAGCGTCATGACGCCCCAACTGCCGGACACGTTGGGTTTGCTCGCGCTTACGACCGCGCGCGCCGCCGCTTCTACTGGCCGGCCTCGCACGTTCCGTACGGCGCTATGTAGCTACTTGCAAGCCCTGTCAACTTCGCAAAAAGGCAGCGACGCTTCCTACTGGGTACTTACAGTCGATCGACATTCCACCTGAGCCATTCTATCGCGTGGGTTTGGATCTCCTTGGCCCTTTCCTGAGTCCTGCTCCGGCAGCAGGTGGATCGCTGTCCCTACTGATTACGCGACGCGTTATGCCATCAATCGGGCACCTCCCACGAGCTGCACAACCGGCGTTGCAGATTTCCTACTCCGGGATATCATTTTAGTACATGGCGCCCCTCGACAGCTCCTTACTAACCGCGGCCGCACTTCCCTCTCCCAAGTCATCGCCGATATCCTACGCTCATGTTCTACCAAGCACAAACTGCCTACCTGCTATCATCGCCAGACCAACGGCCTTACTGAGCGACTTAACCGGACCATTACTGACATATTATCAAAGTACGTTTCACCCGACCACAAGAACAGGGATGTGGCCCTCCCTTATGTCACGTTTGCCTATAATTCATCACGCCACGATACTGCTGGGTATTCGCCCTTTTACTTACACTTAGGTCGTGACCCTGTATTACCATTGGACACTTCACTCCCCTTGACACAGGATTCGACGACCGAGTATGCCCGCGACGCCATCGCCCATGCTGACCATGCGCGCCAGCTTGCCCGTACTCGTCTGCTAGCATCGCAGAAATCTCAACGGCACGCTTACAATCGCCGCCATCGTGACACCTATTTTTCACCAGGCTCTCTCGTGTTACTTTGGTCCCCTTGCCGCCGAGTGGGGCGCTCCGAGAAACTCCTTCCGTGCTACAAAGGCCCTTACCGTGTTCTACGTCAAGTGACCAATGTCACGAGATAATCCCCGAGACCTCCGTCATGCCACCCGGTTCCACATCACCTGACGTTGTACATGTCTCTCGGCTTAAGTCTTACTATGCCCTCACCGACGGCCCCGTCTGAAGCACCGAGACGGTACTTTTTCTGCCGGGGGTCGTGTTACGGTGGCAAAAGAGAACAAGTTCATCGACGATGAAGATGACGAAGTGGTAACAGCCTATAGGCATCCTCGGCTGCTGTCTATATACACCCTGTAAATACACCATGGGAATAGTTTTATACCTGTGACAATATTACAATCTAAATATGTAGCTGGAGATTTCATATTTGGGCGACTGGGTATTTGCACTGGGCACACGCCACTAACTATTTCCACTGAGTATGTTCATTAGCCCCACAAGATATGTATGACTAAGTGTCGCAAATAAAGAAGAAGAAGAGGCGCCGAGATTCACCCGACTCACTCGTCATCTGGCAGCAAGTGAGCGAGCGCTGCTCGCATAATTGCTTCCAGATGACGAACGAGTCAGGCGCCCAGATCCGGATCTAATCCCCGTGGTTGTTTTGCTACATTATAAGTGACGCCGAAACCCACCACACCGGCAATGGAGCAAATCCGAACTAAACGCGACTTCATCAGGAGGGTTCTCACCAAGGCCATTTCTACGATCGAAGACCTGCTGATAGATGAGGTCAGACCGGGTGCGTGCTGCACCAGCACCTCGAGCTTGTTTTAGCGAATCAGGCGGAGCACATGGAGATCGACCGCGCAGTACAAGACGCGTTCACGCAGCAGACCTGGAGGCAGACTTGGCCACTGCTTTCGAGTACGAACGAAACGTCAGCTTTATCAAGACAAGCATTCACCGCGTTCCCTGATCCTTTCTCTCTCCGTCGACTTCATCGCAAGTCCTACAGCGCAACTTGCCTCGCCACAGTACCCAGCTGCTCCTCCCGCCTCGTCAGGAGCATCACCTGCGACGTCGCTCAACCACGTTGTCCTGCCAGAGCTGCACATCCCGAGCTTTTGCGGGGAGTGGCGCAACTGGCAAAGCGTTTGGAACCAGTACCAGGCAACCATTCACGCTAATGACTCGCTATCCAATATATACAATTTTAAATATCTGCTGACGTACCTGTTCGCGTCAGCTAAGACGGTAATTCAGGCTGCCTTGTTGAGGCAAACTACGATTTCGCCATCAAGGTACTGTCTGACTGTTTCGGCCGTCGCGACGTGCTGGTCGATAACCATCTGGACCACCTACTCACAATGCCACCTACGCATAGCTCAGCCAATCTGGGCAAACTTCGAAATCTCCATGATGAGATTACTTTTCGCACAAGCGCACCGTAAGGCCTTGCCGCTTCACCAGACGAGTACGCTACTGTTCCGCGACACGTCATCATCAAGGCCTTACCACCTGACCTTCGTATCCTGTACCGTAAGTGGCTCAAGGAGGCTTCTTCAAATGACGCTGATACAGCAGCGCTTATAGCAGACATGGCCCAGCAATGAAACATCTTGTGACCTTCCTACGAATTGAAGTCGAGGCATACAAGGACGGTGTTCTCGACCAAGCCAGCTCATATGCACGCAAGCGCCATCATCAACGTGAATAGCGAGCTATAGATCTAAACCCGTCCTCTGCAGTGGCTCTATCAACTCAAGTAAGATCGCCATACAGGCGTTTTTGCTTCCTGTGCAACGTGCTGAACCATAAAGTTTAGGAATCCTCCACGTCACTCACTTCAGCAGAACACGGCACAGGGCTTCAGGTACGCAGACCTTGCTACGCTGCGCCAAACGTAACCACGTTGCCAGTGAATGCCCCAGCACCAGAAATTCGCAATGTGCCGACTGTGCTGCACAAAAAGACCTCGCTGCGCGACGTCTGTACCCCAAGTAAATACCAATCAAAGCACGCGTCTACGTCGGCCGTGCAACGCGCTAGCGGAAGAAGTCCATCGACCCACCACTTCGAGTAACATCAGTGTCTACGTGTGGTACCAGATTCATGCCCGTATTCTCACAGGTGGGAAGAGCTTCGGCTGTCACACCAGTGAGGTCAATTTTTCTGCGCTTCCTTCTAGACACGGGCAGTCAGCGCACTTTCGTTCAGCAGGACGTTGCTCAAGCACTCCTGTGTCCTGTTCAAAGCGTTGAGCACCTCAACCTATTAACCTTCGGGGAAACACATCGCCCTGGGAACCTTATATGCAACCGAGTGTCCGGCACACTCCGAAGCCAGCATAGTGCCACCGAGACGACTATATATGCCCTCAAAGTGCCGGAAATACCTGGGATAACCAGTCCGCCAGGCCATGCCCCGAAACGATGACTTTCCTGTTTAGCTCCCACATCTACTGGGATGTGGTAACTGGACCGGTAACTTGACTATCGCCACAGATTACGGCAGCTTAAACTTTTTGTTTGGGTGGACCGTACAGGGAACGCTCCACGACTTCTCTATATAATCCGCTGTACAAACCACATCACTCTTCCTTGCTGTCGGAGAGCCTGCGGTAAACGATGCCCTATTAGATGTGGACCTCTCTTTCATGTGGTGCCTCGACGGCCCCGGGATGCAAAATAATCCGGAAGGTTGATATGACAGTCACATGGCTCCTGAGGAGGTCGGACACCATGTTTCGAAGAAAGGAGGACGCTACGGGCTCCCTCTTCTTACTCGGCAGCCGGGCCTTGATGCCAGCCTCAACAATTTCGCTTTTGCTAGGCAGAGCCTTTTGATGCAGCTCCGACGCTTCAAGGAACAACCAGACCTTCTCGCCCAGTATTACAAGACGACCCAGACTTACTTTTACGAATGTCATGCCGACCGAGTTTCCGACCAAGGCATGTCCTTCAAGCCGAACACGTACTATAAGCCGCATCATGGAGTAATGCGACGCGACGCAGTCACTGCCAAGCTCCGAGTTGTTTTCGAGGCATCGGCTCACGCTTCCGGTCAACCGGCCTTAACAGCGTTCTTATCAAGGGAAAAATGAACATTGACTTATTGAAGTCATGTTCACTTTCAGGTTTCCTCCAACCGTTATGCTGGCTGTCATGTGAGCTATGAGCTGAAAACTGATATCAAGCGATACCACACGTAAGAAGATGACAATGCAGACTTCGAGGCGAATTTCCTGGGCTGAACGACAATAAAGGAGTCCGGAGAAGTCAACCCTGACTCTGTAAATGGACTCGCTTCTGAAATGCGATCTCGGGGTAATGGTGCTACGGGGTGAGACTGGTGTGAGCTTGCGTCTTTTGTAAATCATACAGCCTCTTAGGGTCAAGTTCACAGCTTCATGCCCTTTTAGCAGGCACAAGCGTATGCGTAGCTCGATCAGTGGGCACCACTTGAAATGTATCAAAAACAACGACGGGAACTAGACCCGGACCCGGGCGCCTGACATGTTCGTCATCTTGCAACAACTGAGTGAACAGCACCCGAGGCCGTCGCTCGTGTTCTGCGCACCTTCTTCTTCTTTATTTACAACACCGAGTATGTGCCTCTCTCCTAGTGCAGCCACTTTTCTGCGGATGAGCAGGAGTATCTCACCCTTTATGTGTGCTCATCTGGGTGATTGTGCAGCCTATCACCTCGTTTTTCCGACCCCTGTGATAGTGCAGTTTAAAAATATTTGCCAGAGGGCAACTGCGTATGTTCCACGGCTATGCATGCGCACTCGGATCACTGGGCATGTGTTATTGGGTTTTAGTTTGTCTTCATCTTCTATCTTACTATTACAAAATTCTGTCTTACTTATTTTGACTGTAAATTCTGCAACATATTGCCGCGGAACAAAACAAGTCTGTTGCATTAGTCCGGCATCGATGAAGAAGAGGTAGAGGTTGCTCCTTGCAATATTGGCTGCTGTGTCTCCTGTGCTAATCGCCTTACTTGTAAATATTTGTAAATATACGTCTTTCGCACAACATTTCTAGTGGAGGTGCTGGGTAAGCTGCCTGTTCATCACTGTCACCCAAGCACGGAAGTCCGAAGTGGTCGGCAATGGCTACTGAAGCATTCACCGCGCCGGAACTTACCGCGCCACAGCTGTCCCCATCGTTTGTCATCTTATCGCTTCCATAAGATCCAGGCACCTTCTGTGGCACAGATGACGTGGACGTTGAGGATTGAATTTCCTTGTACGAGCGCTTCAGCAAACAGAACAGGTGGGAATGTACCCTTACGATGGCCAATTGGGGTAGTTTATCCTAAGGGAGCCGCGCACGTCTGGTACGAGACGCATGAGCACGATCTCGCCGGCTGTGACCTATGCAAATAAAAACTGAACGACATGTTCGGGAAGCCTTTTGGTCATCAGCTAGCCACTAAAAAAGAACTTGGCTCTCGCGCGCAGTCATCTACTGAAACATACTTTTCGCATATTCGTTATATTCTATCGCTTTGCCGCAAAGTTGACGGTAACATGTCCGAAGCGGACAACATCGGGCACATGCTCAAAGGTATCGCCGACGACGCATCCAACCTCTTGGTATTCAGGAGCTGTGCTACCGTGGATGCTATCGTGAACGAGTGTCTGTGATTCTAACACGCAAAATCCCGCCGTATGGCCCAGCACTTCACCAGGTTCACCAATACTGCCGCATCGTCATTATGCGAAGAACCGCTACAGATTTTACAATCGCCTACTTCGGACAATTTGACACATATTGTTCGTCGTGAAATAGAAGCAATGTCACCAGCCCCTCTTGTGCCCGATGTCTCGAGTACTAACCAGCCTATGCTTTCCTTGATTCAAGCCATGGTTCGACAAGAGGTCGCATATTTGGGACTCTCCTCTGTCTGCAGCGTGAGCGTTCCACCAGTTACACCAGTCACACCATCAGTTCCACCAGTCGCACCGAGGAACCAGTGCTTTTATTCCCGATACCGCAATCCCGCCGAGCGGAAGACGCCAGATAATCAGCAAATGTCTTTCGCGTGCTCTCGAGCTGGGCATAGTCCTGGGCACCGACTGGCTGGAGCACCCACAACGCTCGTCCTGAAGGCCACTCCCGTCTAACATCCTCGCGCTCTCTACCGACTGACACGCCCGACGTCGACACTTGCACCAATGTGTATAGCAGGTCACCATCACCGTGCTACCGCCGATCTCGCTCGCAGCAAGCCCGCCATTTCCCGTCGCCGGCCAACTCTGGATGCTAAGCACTGGAAAACTAACAAGTGCAGTGCCAGGATGTGACGCTGCATTCTTTATCCGGCTTCGAAATCCTTGTCTGACTCTCTCTATCCAGTCTAACTAGCTCTAAGTTAAAGTCGATGGTGTTACTGTTACGGCCCATATTGACAACGGCGCATAAATCACGGTGAGGAGCGCTAGTATTCGTGAGGAGCTGAAGAAAGTCCGGACACCTGCCGTGCAACGTGCAGTAAGAGTCTCCGACGGAAGCACACCAAACGCTGTTGGAACATGTGCTTCCCGCGTCACTATATCTTGCCATCGGAAAGTGCTCTGTTTCTTGCACTTGAGCAGTGACCATACGACGTGATCTTGGTCATTGACTTTTTATCCACACATTCAGCTCTTGTCGAATGTGGCGCCGTTGTCCTTCAACTTGAACTCCCTTCTATCCCCGAAACTCTTGCTGCTAGGCCCACGCAACTGTGTATTGTGAATTTCGTGCGACTACCGCCGCAATACACTCCTTATGTTCTTTTGAGGCTCTTTTGTTCTGTTGCTGACGGGGATTAAGATGCATCCCCTATTATTGACGTTGTCTTGGGACACAATGTGATCCACCCCATACGGTTGTCGAAATTGTCAACAATGAAGCTTATCTGCCTGTGCTCAATTTCGGCTCATCTACCGATGTTCTAACTTCCGGAATCGTGCTTGCAACGTTGCCATCCCTAAACGACTATCAGATTTCCACGCTAACATCTGAAGCCCCTTCATGTCGTAGGTGCGGAGCAGGATACATCAGCTTGCCCACCAGTGAATTCGACAGCATGATAGCCGCGGACCTTTCCCCTGCACACGCTGCTGAATTTCGCCGTGTGTTAGCGTCGTATCAGGATGTTTTCACTTTGATAACCACCCACTTGGCCAGACAACAGTTGTCATGTATCGAATCGACACCCGCGAAGCAAACCTCATTCGTCGTCGTCCGTGTCGTGTTTCTGCTGCTGAACGGGCGATTATACAAAAAGAAATCGACAAGATGACAGAAAAAGACATTATAGTAACCTCGAGTAGCCCATGGGAATCTCCAGGTCTGCTCGTCAACAAAACAGACGACATCTGGCTTCTCTGTGTAATGTACAGACACCTGAACAAGATCACTAAAAAGGGCGTATATCCGTTGCCTCGCACAGATGACGCCCTCGACTGCCTCCACGCAAGGATTTATTTTTCGTCCACCGATCTGCTGCGCGGCTATTGGAAAGTTGCCGTAGATTCTATGGACCGCTAGAAGACCGCATTTGTAACACATTATGGGCTATACCAATTTAAGGTTATGCATTTCGGTCTATGCAATACGCCAGCCACATTTGAGCGCACGATAGATTCACTCCTTCGAGGCTTAGAGTGGTCGACCTTATGCTGCCTGGATGAAGTTATTGGTGTTTCAACATTTTCCAGCCATATTCAGCGCCTGTCGGCCATTCTCCAAGTGTTCCGCCGCGCCGGTCTTCAGCTCAACTTATTCAAATGCCGCTTTGGTCGCCCCTTGTTAATGGCGCAGGAATCCGACCTGACTCTGAAAAAATTCGTACCCTGAAGTATTTCCCTGTACCTTCCTGGACCAAGGACGTTCGCTCCTTCATTGGCTTATATTGTTACTTCCGTCACCTTGTCAAACGTTTCGCTGACATTGCCGGTCCACTCAGTGAGCTTCTCAAGAAAGATACGCCTTTTTCAGGGGCCGTAGAGAAGCTCATGCACGTTCTGCTCTTATGAGCTTTCTCACCGCTTTTCCTCTGTTGGCGAACTTCGACCCTTCTTCTACTACAGAAGTTCGGACGGACGCCAGTGGACACGGAATTGGAGCCGTCCTTGCCCAGCACCAGCATGGTCGTGACTGCGCCATAGCGTACGCTAGCCGCCTGCTCTCTGCCCCAGAGCACATTTACTGAACTACCGAGCGTGAACGCTGTCCCCTTGTTTGGGCCATCTCCAAATTTCGGCCGCACCTCTTTCGCCGTCCATTCACGGTAGTAACTCACCAGCATGCGCTCTGCTTGCTTTGCTCGCTGAAAGAACCTTGCTCGCTGAAAGAATCTTAGAAGCTGGGCTTTGCGTTTACAACAGTGCTCGTTTTCCGTCGTGAGCAAGTCTGACAAATTACATCGGGACGCGGAATGCCTATCCCGATATCCCTTTGATCCGCCCGACAACACCAATCCTAACACCGATGTCTGTGTTCTTTCAATCTGGGACTTTCTTCATGGTGGCGATGAACAGCGGCGTGATCCGGCGTTACGTTCCATCATCGACCGTCTCAGCTCCGTAGCCTCTGACGAGTCGCTCCGGATATTTACCTTACATAGTGGCACTTTATACCGCCACAGTTTATACCCCGAAGGCGCTGAGCAGTTGCTGGTGGTACCCTCCCACATGCATTTCACTGTCCTCCAGGAGCGCCACGACAAACCCACAGCAGCTCATCTTGGTGTAACGCGCTCTTATAACCGCGTGCGGCGTCGTTTTTTGCCCTGGGCTTTACCGCTCCGTGCAAAAATACGTTGGCAGCTGCGAACTGTGTCAACACGCAAAAGGCCACCGACGCTTAGTGCCAGCCTTCTTCAGCATATCGATGTCCCAGCAGGGGCATTCTTCCGCATCGGCCTGATCGGACTTTCCCTACATCAGCATCAGTAAACAAATGGGTCACTGTCGCGACAGACTATGGCACGCGCTACGCTATTACACGCGCGCTTCCAACCAGCTGCGCTACTGATATTGCCGACTTCCTTCTCCCCGAAGTGATTCGGCTTCACGGAGCTTCTCGTCAGCTGTTCACCGATCGCGGTACTTGCTTCCTGTCCAATATCATCGATGACCTCCTCCGCTCATGTTCCACAAAACACAAGGTCATCACCGCCTATCATCCACAGATGCTAAACAGACTCACCGAACGACTGAATCGCACCACAACCGACATGCTCTTCATGTACATTGGCACCGACCACCGCGACTGAGATGTTACATTACCCTTTGTTACATTCACCTATAATACGTCACGCCACGATAGTGCAGGTTGTTCACCGTTTTATCTTCTTTTTCGCCGTGAACCGAGACTCCCTATGGATACATTGCTCCCATCCGCTCCACAAGAACCATCGGAGTACGCGCAGGATGCCATCGCAAGGGTGAATGCTGCACGTTATATCACGCGTGACACGCGTGTGATGTCGAAGGCATTACGGAAGTTGCGTTACGATTGTCGTCATAAGGAAGTAGATTACGCCCCACCATCCTTAGTGCTCTCTTGTCGCCAACTCGACAAGTTGGTGTATCAGCGAAGCTTCTACCACGCTTCAACGATCCTTATCGCGTTCTGCGTCAAGTTAGCGGCGTGACGTATGAAAATGCACCAGCAAAGCCAATTTTACCTTCTACGCCGGTTTAGACAGCTGTAGTTCACGTTGCTCGGCTAAAGCTGTATAACCCGTCCGTTTATGCTGCACTTTAGCCTACCCGCATGGTGCGAGTGTTTTCGCCCTGTGGGTAATGCTGCGAGACAGAAGTACGTCGCAGTAGGCCGGCATCGATAAAGATAAGGTAGAAGTTGCTCCTCGCCATAGTGGCTGCTGTGACTCCTGTGCTGCTCACCTTGTAAATATTTGCAAATATACGTTTTTCGCGCAACAATACAATCACAAATAACAGTTGATCACAGAACATTTACATTATTATGCAATCGTTCTCTACAAATCATGAATGCTTCGCATTACGTAGACGTCAACTGTAGTTGAGTCTGCCAAATATATAAAGGGAAGCTTTCCTTGCCTCTTTCTTCTACTTTCTCCACGTGCTGCCACTGCTGCTGTCGTCATCGTTGTCGTTGTCATCTTGCCGAACAACTTTAGCTGAACCCATGGGTGGTCTTCACGCCATCGTCGACATGCCATTGTCAAACGTATGTTTGGCACTGGTATACAGTTGAACGGCTACAATTCCAGATGGCTGGCCGGTGCTGGACACAGTGCGAATGAACACCAGGTACACTGTAAATCGAGGCAACCAGCAGCAGGAGGTGGTTCGCGTAAGCGCGGGGATGAGCTCCAACGCCAACACACGGTAGTTATCACTTCATCGGCATCAGTAAACCATTGTCGCTGCACCATAGTCACTGCATTTTCGTCAAGGCATCCAAGCCGTTCCGTCGTCTTTATTTTGTCATAGCGCTTGCACTGCCTTCATCATCAACCCTTTGTTACCGTGCCGTCGTCTCAATTCAGTCGTCGTCATTGTATCGTTTTTATTCGACCTTCGTCATCGCATTGTCGTCATGCCGTCATCCAAGCGCCGTCGTCCTTATATAGTCGCCGTCAATCCAGCATCATCACATTCATGCATCGTTGTCACCGTACCATCGGCATCATTGCAGCATCGACATCACGTTGTCGTCAGGCCTTCGTCGTCCTTCTTTTGTTACCTCCTTTCTATTTTGACTGATACAATATAAAGAGACGTTCACGCACAAATACGGCGCCAGCTACCCCATGGCTTTTTAATATGTGCTCCATACAATATACATTTGCAGCACAACATATTATACATACCAACATACATAACACTATACAACATACTTACAACAAAGTTGCTTTGTCACATATAAGGCAATTTTTTTTAATTATATCATCGCCATCCAATAGTTGCTTGTCATCTTTATGACATCATCGTCGCCAAACCCTCGTTGTATTGCCGATGTAATTATTGCATCGTCGTCACGTGGTCCAGCGCGTGCTATCGTCCTCATTTTGTCGTAGTGATTCCCATTGTCGTCATGCCGTCGTCGTTATTCCAGTATCGTCATGCCATGGTCGTCATGCCATTGTAGTTTTTAGCCTAGTCTTCATAATGTCGTCGGGCCACTGTCTTCATTCCACTTCAATAATTTCCTTCTTCGTATCTTCATTCTTATGCCCCAGTCGTCATACCATCACCGTCATTTTAGCAACCACATCCCGTTGTCGTCACGCCATGGTCGTCATACTATTGTCGTTACTCCAGCGCCATCTCATGCTCGTTATGCCACAGTTCTCACATTGTCGTCGTAATGCCATCGTTATATTTGCATCATAGTCATGCGCTCCTCGTCGTGCCATCGTGGTCTTCCCGTCGTCTTCAATTTGCTGAAGTGATTCTAGTGTTGTCATGCCATTGTCGCGATACCATCGCTGTCATTGATCATTATCGCTGCGTCATCGTGCAGTCACCTTCATGCTGTCATGGTCTTTGAGTCGTCGTCATTTCGTCGTCGCCATGCCTGGCATGCGCACAATCGAGTGCAAGTTCGTGTTCAGCGAGGCAGCTCCCAGTGAATATATGTCCAGCTGGGTCATGTGCTCTACTTTCTAATGATCGTTAAAAAGCCACACCGTTGTTCGCAAACATCACTGAAGGCTTCGCTCCAACCAATTTTCACAGCGCGTAAGATGCGTACATTTTTATAATGGTTGCCACTTGACGCGGCTGATGTAGAAAGCGTCTCAAAGCTCTGACTTGCATCACAAATATTCGTAAGGCTTTTTAAGGCGAATGTTTCCTTGCCTCGTCTTTGGACTTTCCCACTGATGCCACTGCCTGGTAATGCTGCTGGCTGCTCTCTTGGGGAAAGCTCAGACATATGGCGGCACTGGTATATTTGTGTGTGCGTGTACGTGTATGTGTGTGCGTGCATGCGTTTGCGCGAGTGGGTGCACAAATAAACTAATAACCTCCAGCCATCGTCACGTCACAATAACTTTCAGAACAGCCATCGAAGACATCATGTATGAATGTGACAATCTATCCGTCATAAATTGAGGTATAAGATGTATATTATATATATATATATATATATACCACGGTCGAGACGTCGCCTTATTCCAAGAAGGAAAAATGGCGCCGATGCAAAAACGAACATGAGCCGATGATTGATGATGACTTTGTACAGATGTAGATGAAGTCGGCATAAATGCTTACACTAATTTCCCCCGTAGACGGAAGCGGCCAGTGGAACGGAGATGAAGGGGCTTCAGGCGGGAAACGTGCACGATATCTGTTCCGCGGTTGCGTCGGTCAGTTCGGGCATCAACAGGCGTAACACGATATTTCACCGGCGAGGTCTGCTCTATGACTTTGTAGGGGCGAATATATCTAGACTCAAGCTGCTTACATTAACCGGGTGTTCGTGCAGGTGTCCATTAGAGCTCATCATCACCAAGGCGGTAGGAAACGACACGGTGAGAGGCATCGTACCGATGTTTGCGATCGTCTTGGCTGGCTTCAGTATTCATACGGGTGGGTCGACGACATTGGGCAAAACGAGACATAAACTGGTCGCAAATGAATGGTGAAGCGTTGACGGGGCCAGAGAAGAAAGAAACGTCGAGTGATGAGGTTGGGTGGCGGCCGTATACTAAGAAAAACGGAGAGTATCCGGTGGACCGTTGAACAGACGTGTGGCATGTAAATGTTACAAATGGGAGAATCGCATCCCAGTTACGATGGTCAGGTTGAATATACATGAATAGCATATCGCAGAGCGTGCGATGAAATCGCTCTGTTAGGCCGTTGGTTTGAGGGTAGTAGCTAGACGTTGTCTTGTGCATGGTTTACACGCTTGCAGAACTTGATTAAGAGTGCTTGAAAGAAATGCCTTGCCCTGGTCGCTCAAAAGAACGTGAGGCGTCCCGTGACGTAAGTAGATAGCTTGCAAGAAGAAGGCCGCTACTTCTTAGGCAGCTCCTGAGCGTATTGAGGCTGTTTCAGCGTACCGGGTCAAGTGGTCGACAGCAGTGACGATACATCTGTTGCCGTCTGGAGTAGGTGGGAGTGGCCCGAAAAGGTCGATGCCGACGACAGAAAAGGGCTCTGCTGGACAAGAAAGGGGTTGTAGCGTCCCGACTGCAGCAGTATTAGATCGCTTACGGCGTTGGAAAAGCGCGCACGAGGCAACATATTTAGCTACGTTCGTGGAAAGACCTGGCCAAAAGAATCGACTGCGTATGCACTCGTGTGTTTTGTGGTAGCCCAAGTGGCCTGACGTAGGATCATCGTGTGAGGCCTGCAGAACTGCAGCGTGATAATAGCGCGGTAGAATAGGAACCCATCGATGGCCCTCCGGGTGAAATATGTACTGGTAGAGCACGTCGTCTTCGAACTTGAACAGTTTGAGCTGTTTCCGTAGCCTGGCATTGGGTGGAGATGAAACACCGCTAATGCGATTGGTGATACCATGGCAATAAGAATCGGCGCGCTGGTGAGTGTAAATCGCTGAAGGGTGGTTTGATGGAGTCAAGGAAGAAATCGGTGTAATAGATCATGCGTCGTCCGTGCTGCCAATTTGACAAGGTGATGTGATGTGCTCCAATGATGGTGGTAATGGGCATTGTGGAAGAGCATAGGCATCTTGGTGCTTCCTTCCAGACTTGTATATGACATCGAAACAATATGCTTGTAATCGGAGTATCCAGCGGCCAAGGCATCCAAACAAGTTTTTGATTGTCGACAACCAACATAGGGCACGTTGGTCGGTCACAACCGTGAAATGTCGACCGTGCAGATATGGACTAAATTTCTGAATGAACCATACAACAGCCAAACACTCTTGTTCGGTTATCGACTACGTTATTTCCGCGGAAGTCAGAACGCGGCTTGCATATGCAACCACCTTTTCTCAAAATTCGTGGTCGCGCTGCAGCAGTACGGCACCATTTCCTTGACCACTAGCGTCAGTATGCAGTAATGTGTGCGCCTCGTCATCAAGATGACAAAGAACAGGTGGGGATGTTAGTGCGCGCTTGAGTTCTTGGAACGTGGCTTCACACTGATCGTTCCAATTGAATAACTGGAACTAGCAAGGAGCTTGTGGAGGGGCGAGGCAATGCTGGCGAAGTTCCGGATAAAACGTTGAAAATATTAGGCGAATCCAATGAAGCTACGCAGTTCTTTTGCACGAAGTGGGCGAGGAAAGTTGAGCACTGCGGAAATTTTGTCCGCATCGCGCTGGATGCCGTCTTTGCTGACGAGATGACTGAGGACTTTAATGGTTGTGCTTGTGAAACGGCACTCCCTCGTCTTTAGTTGAAGTCCGGCTTTGGAAAAGCATGTGAGCACTTCATCTCAGCGTTGTAGATGGTCAGTGAAAGTAGAGGAAAACACGACGATGGTCGTCAAGGTAACATAGACAAATTTTCCCCTTGAGGCCACGAAGAACAGTGTCGTTCATTCTTTCAAATGTGGCGGGAGCATTGCATAGACCGAAAGGCATTACGTTTAACTCGTAAAGACCATCCGGAGTAGAAAAGGCGGTCTTTTATTTGTGCGCTTCGTGCATTGAAATTTACCAATATCGTAAGCGAGGATCAAGGGTGGAAAATCGTACAGATCCATCCTTCTTCTGCACTAAAACGACAGGTGATGACCAAGAACTGGCAGGATGAAGGAGTGATGAACACGTCGCCATTGGGGATGTCCGTAGAAGAGAGACTTATGATTTGCTCGTGGCCGGGAGGCAGCACAGAATCTGCCGCAGTGAGAAAACGCAGTCGTGGCTCATCGGCACTCCCGCTGCAATGAACTGTCTCGGTCATATGGATTTCACATTGACTGCAAAGCGGACGCTGACGAGAGAAAGTCCCAACCTAAAATTAGTTCATAAGCGCACGGGAATAAAATCGCGAACTTAATGTGATGACGGATACCATCAATGAAGACGCGTGCTGATGACCAAGAACTGGCAGGATGGACGTATTATGTTGCTTTTCAGCATATCAGCGACGTTCTCCTCGATGATATTAAGTTCGGCCAAAGAGATTCGGTAGGGACGACGGCGTACAATAGTCTGCATTGGGCTGATGGTCGAATGATTGCTCCATTAGCCCCAATCAGGGAGGTTCCAATATAAGGCGTCTTCACTTTCCGCAGACGAGAACACAGGCCCGCACGCATCACAGATATAATAGCTCCGGTGTCAATCAGAGCTAATAAACGCACACCCTCCACAGACACCAATAACATGTTCGAAGGGCGTTTAGGAGGATTTTGAGCACTTCGCGGCGATGGAATTGTCCCTCCAAAAACTGCACTGGTTAGTTTTCCTGTCTCTGGACATGGAGTTTGGAGACAGGTCAAAGTGGCGAAACAGAACGTCGGAGCGGCGATGGGGAGGGGCGTTTAGAGGCACGTGTGTTGTGTGCGGTGTTGGAGAAGTCGGCAGGAGATGGAGATCGGCGAACGGGAGGATTATCGTCATAAGTGTGGTAGAGGCGATGAGGTGGCTCATCACGTTCAAAGGCAGCGTTACCACGACGTTCGTCTTGCTGGCGGCGTCGGCAGAATCGGGAGATATGTCCTCGAAAGCCGCAGTAATAGCAGATAGGCCTCGACGAACGCCAAGCAGAGTAGTAAGGTGGGTTCGGAGCTCGGGCGACTAAAGGTGCCAGGTGATCGTGAACAGGTGCAGGTGGTGTGATTGGAGACGGCGCGACTGGCATTGCAACAACCTGGGTGTAAGAAGCCGGTTGTGGGAAAGGAGAAGCGTTGGTATGGTGGGCATTCTGCAGGGAGATCAATTCCTCCTTAATAATGCCGCGCAGGTCAGTAGTAGAAGCAGGTTGGAGGTGAGCGTTGCTGCAAGGGCTTGCGTTGCTGCTTGCAATGCACTTGCAATTCCTTGCGAATTATGGCTGGAATGATAGACCGGAGCTCAATACTGTTTGCCAGGAGGTTGTCGGAAAAGTCCGGTTGCAAGCGTATTGACTGCAGGGCGTCGAGGCGCTCACAGACGGAGACGACATCCGACACCGTCGAAGGGTTTTGAGCTGCGAGTGCGTTGAAGGCAGTGGATCCGATACCCTTAAGAAGGTGTCGCACGCGGTCAGGTTCTGGCATGGCACTGTCGACACGGCGGCAAAGCGCGAGGATGTCCTCAATGTACGAGGTATACGACTCGCCATAATGCTGAACGCGCTCAGACAGCCTCTTTTTCGCAGCTTCCGAACGAACCATGGGTGTTCCAAAAATCCACCGTAGCTGCTTCCTGAAAGACGACCAATCACGGAAGTCTCTCTCGTGATTCAGGAACCAGGTCTTGGCTACTTCCGAGACGTAAAATGGTACGTTGTTTAACCTCGATGTCTCGTTGCAGTTGTAGTATTCGCTGACGCGACCGTAGTTGTCGAGCCAGTCATCAATGTCCTTACCAGGCAAGCCAGAGAAGATTTCAGGATCGCGATACCGGTTGTCAGCAGGGCTGGAAATGTGGGTGGCTGGCACTTGAACCGAGAGGGTGGACGCTGTGGTCTGGTCTTGCGACATGGCAGCCTCTTGGCGTAAGCGGCGTCCCGAACGTAGCTCCACGAGAGATCTTGAACTGGATTGAGGTAGAAAGGATCTTAAAGCGCCTCCACCACTTGAAATACCATGGTCGAGACGACGCTTTATTCCAAGATGAAAAAATGGCGCCGATTCAAAAACAAACATGAGCTGATGATTGATGATTTGTTTGTACAGATGAAGATGAAGTCCGCATAAATTCTTACACTATATATATAGCTATGTGTGCAATTGAAAGACAAGTACTCAAGGGCTAAATTGTCCTGTCTTGCGGCAGTGCAGCAAACAGAGAAGGAAAGGGCTTGGTAAGGTATTATGGAAGCCGCAGGCTTTGTCGTGCTATGGACGCGCAAACCAGATATACCGTTTATTTTCGTCTAGCGATCGTCAAGAAAATAACTAGCACAGTGGGCGCCGACGTGATCATCACAAAACCATGTTACTGATGGCTGCTATACCTAAGCGATTCTAATAAAGATACATTTCTAGAAAACCATCACAATCCTTGTCGAGGCTTCTTCAATAGTCAAAGTACATATAAAACACGGGTGGGAGAATATTCTCGCACAATCACCAATGAATTGCCCAGTAGATACATGAGCATATTGTGACATTTTGAGCACCAAAACTGCGGTTTTCATAAGGTGAAAGCATATTCAGGGAAGCCTACAATACTCCTGGCATATACCAATCAATGCAGAAATGTCATCGCCAGTTGCTTTTTTTCTGTTCGAAAAGGTGTCGAAATTTTGAATGTTTCCTTACACTCCCATAATTCAAGGTTCGCTGACAACTTGATACGTGCTTTTGGCAGCAAATATTGGCACCACTTTTCCGGTATATGGGGCTAGATGTAGAGAACCACTTCATCGGGACACTGTCTGCGTACGCATGCGTGTACGTACGCCTGCCCTTCAGTAGCGCGCATCCTTACCGCCTTGCCACATTGATTAGTTCTAAAAATATATACCCTTGCAAGCGTCAATCCCGATTTGGTTGATCTGTCCGGGAGCCACTCTTATGGAGTATTCTGTTAAGAATTTTGAGTTCAAGGCAATAATTGTGTTGCCACTTTGCAAGGTCGCACAAGAATGTCTGTCTACTTGCTTCCGCAGAATATATTTCTTGTAAAACATGGCTAAGCAAGTGCGGGCCAGGGAAAAGGCCCAACTGCCTCATAAAGGACGGACATCCCATTCCCTTCTTTCAATGCTGTAGGTATTTCTAGTCCATTTTTCACTTCTTAGGTGGATTATAATACATAAAATATGTGGCATCTAAAATTGTAGACAACCGCGTAAATTTCGCCCCAGTTCTTATAAAACTACTGCTTCTGCCGTGGTTACTATATATTAACGCATTAATTGTAACACGTTTTGAAGAAAACTGTTTTCTCTATATAGCGTTCAATAGTAAGAAGCTATAGCGCTCAATAGTAATGTTAATGTGTCCGCACCAGTGAGCATGACATGAAGCTGCATAAGTTAGAGTGTGCATGATATCTGGCACAACCAGCCGAGTGAAACATAGCCTTCCTTACGTAAAGACTTTGACCAACGGTTTCACAACACTTTTGGAATAGAAATAAGTTAGTCATACAGATTGAGAAAAGAAAGCGGGTCACATTTCGTAGCGGATGTAACACAATTACACAATTTTGAGTACATTCGCAAGCCTCTCGATCTTTATCTCGGCTTTAACTCTGGATCTAAGTAATTATGACCAAATATATATATATATATATATATATATATATATATATATATATATATATATATATATATATATATTAGGATTATAGTTCGTACCATGTTAGTTCTGTGGCCCCTAGCGTCCGCCGGATGCATACAGAAGTGAGGCGCTAGCTCAAGGGGATAGCCGCTTCTATTCTGATCCCTTGAATGTGACTGCACCCTTATTTTCCTCTTTCTGCCCTTTAGTTTTCATTCACATTGTTTAAAAGCTTTTCTCTGCATTTATCAGTTTAATATTTCGTCATAATTACTTGGATCCAGAGTTATAGCTCAGATAAAGATCGAGAGGCTTGCGAATGTACTGCAAGATGTTCTGCCTATATTATGCAACTACGTTATTTAGCAGTACCTATATATATACACACACGCACCCCAAAGAGTTTGAAGAATTTGAAGACTGAACGGGACATTCGCGGAGGTGTAAAAGTGAAATATCCGTGAATTCAGAGCCTGCAATTACCAGTTCATTATTAAGCTATTAGGGTAACTGACAGCAGTTTCTTTGTTCTTCATAATTAATTATTGTTTGAGGAAAAATCCAACAGTCTTTATGACAATAAGCGTATTTTGATTCAAAGGATGCCGAATGGCAGCTTTTATTCGTCACTCCTCTGTCGGTTTCTGAAATACATGAAAGAAAATTAATTGACTGATTTATTTCTACATTGTTAAAGATTATTAATTAAATAATTGTTTAAATAACTAATTAATTAATTGGCGTAGGCGCATAGAAGTTAACCATGAAATAGTGTATAAATGTCTTATTTACTCAATTAAAATTCTTCGAAGTGCATTTTGTCTTTGTGGACTAAACTAGTGTGCCATGAAAAATCATGGTATATTGCAAGTTGGAGTAACATGTTTTGACTCTCCGAATGAAAAACTACGCCTTCATTTTTAGCCGCATTACCTACAGTGCATTTATGCTTGACCACAATTCTAGCTTTTTAATGCATTCTTACCCCTCAAAAATAAAACGTGGGGAGTCTCAATTATTCAAAGTTTGTTACTATCACCCGCGTAGGTTATCAATCTAAAGATTATATCCATATTCTTTATATCGCTAACGTAAAGATTAAAGAGAAGATGCCTAAGAATGCTGCCCTAAAGTCACCAGTTTTAATATCACATTTCTTAATTGAAATTGTCAATATTCATTTACTGTTTTCAATGTGACAGAAAGAATTGTATCAATTGTAAGGTATGCCCTCTAATGCCACATGCATCTCATTTTTAAGCAGAATATTGAGCGCAATGGAGTCTGATACTTTTGCGAAATCAACAAAGATTCCTAGGACAACGTTCCTCTTGTTGACATTTTTTCTAAAATACCCACATACTCTTTTTGATGAAGCAAAGCAGTTTCTCTAGATAGGTTCTTTCTAAATCCATACAGAGAATAGGTAATTAACTTCAGCAATGGCCAGAGTCTGTACTTTAGCTATAATTTTCTCCAAACATTTGTAAAGTACAAGAAGACTAATTTTTAACCTATGGTTATCAGAATCATCTTTTTCACCCATTTTTACGATGAAAATAACATTTGCTATTTGCGTCACTGAAGGAAATGTGGTGGTTTGCAGACATAGATTAAAAATACATGTGCGCTGTGGAAATACATTCTATATCATATATAACCGGGCAAATCTGCGTTCTAAGATAACACGAGGTGCCATTAAATTATTCAGAAAACGTCTGTGTAACCTTTCGTTTCACAACTGGTTCAAGAAGAGGTGAGAAACATATGTTGATAGGAGCGTCATCGAAGATGGATGTGAATTCGTTATCTTCAGTAAAATTCAAATGAAATGCAACGGCAAATTTTCAACTGTGTGCACTTGCTCATCAGAAAAAAAATTTTCTCGCGATGCCCATACGAAATAAAGTTCACCTCAAGAGACTGAACATTCGTCCATAGCTTATGAGCATCTTTATTTGAAAGTTGGAATATATTTTTGTAATACCGCCTCCTAGTATATCCTGCGTTGCTAGTTAGTCTATATAGTTTTTGCCTCCTCAAATAAATTTACATTTTTAGAAGTATTATAGCTACAACAATTTTTTTCATAATAAGAGCATGTAGTTTTCGGGATGTCCGAGGCTTTCGTATTTTTTTCGCAGTTGGTTTCTTTTCCAGCGGAACTGCCTGTTTAGTACAAACTTTATCAAGAAATATCATATAACGTTTCACGGCATGAACGATTGTACTACACTTTACAAATAGTTGTGCGGTATTATATAGGGAAGACAGGTGAACACTCTCGTATACACCGCTAGCAATTTCCGCTCATTTTGAACCTCATAATATCATTGCGATGTATAGTGATGAAAGATGAGCGAATGAAATTGTCGCGAATGTATATTTAAGTATGCTGTCCTCTTGTGTTTTAGAAGTACCGTAATACACGCCTACTAGATGTTTTCTTTATTAAACAGAAAATGGTGACCCGCAAGCGTAACGCCCACATCTAATCATCTTGTCATATAACTCGTCATTCGTATGGATTTATTCAGCAAGATAGGCATCCTTGTTTTCAATATTGACACAAGATGATTTCAAATTGCGTGCGCCAGCCACCTCCTGCGTCCGTCGAGTTGTTTACTGCTACCTGCGAAAGATAGCGGCAGTGAAGCGGGCAACACGGGCTCGCAAGGCACGCGCAATCGGAGAAACCTGTCATCAGCGCGGGACACGGGGGAAGAAGAAGAGGTGCGGGACTCTGGCCAAAAAAAGACTGTAGACGTTCTAGTGAGGCTATCGCTTAGCTTTTTGTCGTGCCCAAGTTCGCCTAACGTAAAGTTATAAAAGTAGCGTCACTCAACTGTGCGTTACAATATAAATAAATTTAGACTGTGGATTTTATTGCATCACGTAAGTTGTTAGACAGAGTGCATGTACAGCGTAGCAACGTAGTTTTTAATCCAATTAGCTTTCGTGTCTACTTCAGATATTTCAAGCCTTTCATGTATCTATCTATGCAGCCTTATATGCCAACCCAGTGGCCGAAGTTCTCTTATGGCTTGGTCCACTAGGTACGTGCTCGTCGTCGTAATACGATCGAGGTCGTTCCATCGTCATCAACTCAGCTTTGTCATCTGACTCTTCACGTTGTCGTCGTCACGCTATCTCTCTCAAGCCATTGGCGTCATAATACATTCGTGGCACCGAACCCACGTCCTCGCCATCTTACACCCGTGGTCATCCCACTATCTTCATACTTTTGCTATGCCATGAACATCATTCCGTCATCGCCATGCAGTCGTCGTCAAGAATTCATTGTCATGCCATCAAAGTCATGCAGCCATGGTCGTTCAGCCGTTCAGCCGTGCAGGCACACCGTAGTGAGGAATTCTGGAATAATTTGCACCCCCTTGGGTTCTTTAATGTGCGCCTAAACCTAAGTATACGGGTGTTTTCGCATTTCACACCCATCGAAATACGGCTGCCGGGGCTGGGATTCAATTCCGCGACCTCGTGCTTAGCAGTTGAACACTATAGCGACTAAGCATCTAGGGCGGGTAAGGAATGTTGGCAGTTCGAGGAAGGAGACAGTTAAAAACTTTTGCAGGCAACTGTTACCTTGCGCGCACTACTGATCTTTGTCTCTGTAGTAGACAACGTACACTGAACCGTGTTGGGTTGAGGCGTTGTTGTGCGCCATCATTTGTAACCTGCGAGAGGGTTGAACGGTGGCATTGCTTCACATGGCACATCGAATCATGGCAGACGTGTTGGCAAAATTATGGGGCTCTACCTGCAAAGCCACAATCAGATTATGGGGCCTCCTTAGTGGCGTACTCCGGATTAACATTTAGACCCTGGTGTTCTTTAACGTGCTCCTAAATAAAATTTCATGACCGCCTTTGCATTTCGCTCCGCTCGAAGTCCGGCTCCCGCGACAGGAATCGAGCCCGCGACCTCGAGCAATGCCATAGTTGTCAAGTTACCGCGGCGGTCACAGAAGCGTTCGTTTGACGTGCGACTGTTTCAGTAGTGTCACCTTACCCTACGGTGATTAATTGCTGCTATGCTTCTGCATGCCCTGCGCGAGTTGTCCACATGACAAATTCGCACAGTATTTATTTTCGAGAAATAGCAGAAACGTACAGTACCGTGGCTTCAGTTAGCCCGCAACCGTTGTTGTGCCTATAGTAGCAGCGTCTCGTTTTCTTCTCACGTCGCCTTTTCTATGTCCCACCCTTACTCCCTGTATGGGAACTGCGAGCGAAGAATTGCAAGGCTGTTATTCACTCGTTTCGCAACTACTCTGGTTCTACTCATTGTATCGTGCGCGTCTGAGAAAGACGACACACACAGTGGTTGGGCATCAAAACAACTGCTTGTCTCTTTATTATGTTTGATTTTATATCTTCGTGCGAGAGGGTGCCGCACGCGCAGAAGTGGTTAGGGGAAAGAAGGATGCGCTGCTATCAGCTCGTCTGCTTCCGTGGTAGCCAAGTATGATAGATCTCCTTTCCCTTAACGAAAAAAAAAAGGACTTTATGACCAGAAAGCAAGAAAGAATAGCTAGGAGACTTGACGGAAATTCCCTTCATATCGCAGCCATTGAAGCTTGTTGCGCTGACGGGTCGACCTGCGTGGCTCTGCTTCCGATGCCTCTTCTCTTCTTTTGTGATTGGCCTGTCCAGCAGCTCGTTTTCATTCCCTTTGTATTGTTGTTTGTAGGCCGCCGGGTTGTCATGTCCGAAACATTTGACTCTGACCTGCTCTAGCAGTTCAGAGTCGGGTCCCTCGATTTGATGTACCAGGCGGTGTATGGCCTTATTGTTTTCAGATTTTGTTTTTGTTGGGTCCAGGAGCGCCATGAGTATGTGCCATGTTTTGGCCGTGCTAAGGGTTCCGTTTAGGGACTCGCTAAACTGTTGCCAGTTTTGCCTAGTCAGCTGAGCCGCATACGCCTCCGCCTCCTTGGTTATCTCTGCGATTGTCTTACTGAGCTTCCTGTTTAGCCTTTGTTTTTTCCATCTTTTAGTGAGCCCGCGTCTTGCCTCCCATAGCTTGAGTACGCGGCCATAAGAAGCGTAAGAAAGAATACAGCAGCGGGCACAGACCAAAATCAGAAACTCAGTTATTCGAAACCTAGGGGACGAACTGGCGGAACAACTCACCGCCTTCCTCAATCAACACTGGGCTGCAGAAACGATACCAGAGGAATGGAAACACGCCGAGATTGTAATGATCCCCAAACCAGGCAAAAAGCTACAGGTAACAAACTTAAGACCAATCTCCCTCACATGGTGCTTAGGCAAATTATATGAGAGGATAGTAACAAAAAGACTACAAAATTGCATGGAGGAAAACGAGCTATACCCCCATAGTATGTTTGGTTTCCGATCCAAGCTTTCGACACAGGATGTCCTTCTGCAAATTAAACATGAGGTTCTCAACGACATACGATACAACGGAGAACACGTTTTAATGGCACTAGTCATAAAAGGATCTTTTGACAATGTCAGCCACGCGGCAATCCTGGAAGGCCTTAACAGCGTAGACTGCGGGAAGAAAGTACACGGATACGTCAAAGCCTTCCTCTCCAATAGAACAGCAACAATAGGTTTGGGAGAGATCCGATCGCAAAAATTCCCCACACCAAACAAGGGGACACCCCAAGGCTCAGTAATTTCCCCGATACTCTTTAACATCGCAATGATTGGCCTAGGACATAAACTAAGCAAAATCGAAAGTATACAACACGCCACGTATGCAGATGACATCACCATCTGGGCCACTAAAGGCTCGCTGTGCCAAAAAGAAAGCTATCTGCAAGAAGCAGCCACTTGCATGGAAGAATACGTCGGGGAAAGAGGCCTTGAGTGCTCAACGGAGAAATACGAACTTCTAAAAATTATACGGGGCAAGAAAAGCAAAGAAAGCCTTAACATACGGCTAAAGGGGCAGCCGATAATGGAAAGCAAACAAATCAAGGTCCTTAGAATGTGGGTGCAATCCAACCAGCGCTGCACCCACACGCTGAAAACACTCAAGCAGTCAACAACCCAAATAGCACGCATGATCACGCGGGTGTCACAAAAGAGATATGGGATGAAAGAAGGAGGCACACTTAAACTGGTTGGCAACCTGGTGGTTAGCAGGGTCGCATACTCACTCCCGTACTTCAACTGCACCAAACAGGAAATACAAGAGGCGGACACAATTTTACGCAAAGCGTACAAAACAGCACTTCACCTGCCGAACAATACATCGACAGAGAAACTAATGGCACTTGGTTTAAGCAACACCTTCGAAGAACTAAGAGAAGCCCAAGGTATCGCACAGCTCATGAGACTCCAGCACACCAAAACGGAAGAGAACTGCTAATAAGGCTAGGCTTCGCGGAATCAATCAAAGAAACCCAATGAACGGAGGGGATTCCTGATGAATATCGGAAAACATACACTGTTAGCCCCCTACCCAAAAACATGGACCCAAACCTCCACACGGCGCGAAGGGACGCAAGGGCGAAATACGTCGAAAAGTACCTGGCCACAAAAAACACAACAGTATACACAGATGCTGCAGTATACGCCAAGCAAAGAGGCACAAACATAGTAAAGACAGCTGCGATAGTAATAAGCCAGGATTACAAGGAGATCAACGCGTCAATGAAGGACTACTCGGTAACGGAAGCTGAGGAAATAGCCGTAGCTCTAGTGGCAGTGGAGCGCTGCCGATCCGAAAGGTGTTTAACAATACTCACCGACTCGCAAGCTACGTGTCTGAATTACATGAACGCCAGAATAGGACGCAGAGCGCTTCACATCCTCCGCTCCTGCATTGCTAACAACAAAGTCATGCATACAATTTTCTAGTTACCGGGACACGCTGGAATAGAAGGGAACCTAAGGGCGGACAAGGCAGCTCGACAGCACACAAACCGAGTGGCCACAAGCACCGACCCTGAGGAACCCATACCAGTCAACCTAAGCTACTCAGACATTCTGAATTACTATAAGGGGGTCCGAATCGAATACCCTCCACCCCACAACAGCCTAAATCAGCATGAAGCAACCTCTTGGAGGAGGCTGCAAACAGGAACATACCCAAATCTAAACACACTAAGCAAGATGTTTCCCACCCAGTATAGAGACATTTGCCCCTGGTGCGGCGCCAAGCCCACCTTATATCACATTACATGGGAATGCGTTCAGAATCAACAATTCCTTCAAATAAAAGACTCGAATGCGGAGCAGTGGGAGAGGGTGCTCTCCAGCAGCGACCCGAAAGTCCAGCATGAACTAGTAAGGCACGCTCACCGAGTAGCCACCCTCAGTGGTGGCTTGGAATAGGGGCGTCGACCCTGCGCAAATGGAGAATAAGACCGTGAAGACGGCCGACCACATCTGCCACCGCTAATTTCTAACCAATTAGAGCAAATAAAGTTTTTCCTCCTTCTCCTCCGATGCCTCCACTTTGGGGAAGACCTGTATGTTGGCTTGCGGATGACCAGTGAACCGGGCTGCACTTTGGCCTTGTTCTGGAGGCTCCTGTCTTTCGTTTTGTAGGCTACTATTTCCAGCGTTGCTGTTGTCGTCATCTTCGTCTATCCTGCGGTATTTTTCCCGCGTTTGAAGCAGGTGTCTGTTCCGCCTTAGAAGCCTTCCATCCTCTGTCTCCAGGTAGTCGGACCGGGGAACCACTTCTTGAAGGACTCTTGCCTTACGTGACCAGTTGTCGTCCAGTATGCGTACCGTGCCTCCTTGCTGCAAAGGGTGCAGCGTTTTGCCCCTGACCTGCTGTTGATGCTTGAGTATTGGGCATCCCAGCTCAGTGCTGTATTCCGGAACGTTGGTGCGCAGGCGCCGTCGCTGTAACAGTTGGACAGGTGAATGGCCATCTTTTAGTACAGACACACGATAAGACAAGAGTCCTAACCAAAAATCGTCACAAGATTCAGTGGTCTTTTTCATAATGCACTTCAGTATCTGTACTCCCTTTTCAGCAAGTTCATTTGATCTCGGAGCCGTTGTAGGCAGTCAGCATTGCTGCGCTCTTGTGCAACGTGTTCACTTTCGAGATGCGCTGAAAAATAATAGGCGGAATCAAGTCGGCTTGGGGACCCATATCGACTTTCAGTTCTATCTCGTGACCAGAGACCCTGCCACGCACTGTCCAGTCTTTTCCTTGTTTTGTGCTTACGCCACAGATGCTGACGACAAGGACATCAAAGCTATCTTCAGTATCTTCCTGAATGCCGTGAACTTGCGGGATCTTTCAGCACGATGAAAAGTGATTCTTTTTACATACGTAGCAAGTTTTCCCGTAGGCTGGACATTGCCGTGGTGGGTGCACTCGACCCCAGTGTTTGCACCGGCCTTTCTGTTCTTTGCCGCGTTTATATCGGCGAGAGAAGTGTACTTGCATGCGCTCGTTGGTCCATGCAGCATTTTGTTGTGCCGCCGCTTCAGCTGCTTTGCATATGTTCTCGGCTTTTTGTAGCGTCAAGGTTTTGTCCCGCAACATTTTCTCTCGGACAGGCGAGTTCTTATTCGCGAATACAATCTGGTCCCTAATCAGAGACTCTTCAAGAGTCCCGAAATTACAAAGTTTGGCTTGCGTCCTCAGGCCACGTACAAATCGCTCAAATTGCTCTACCTCATCTTGGACTCGCATACGGAACAAATGGCGTTCGTAAACCTCGTTCCCTTGCTCAATAAAGTATGCGTCAAACTTCCGCACTAGTTTCTCGTAGTCATCCTTCAGCTCACCTTCGGTGATTGTGAAGTTGTTATATAACTCAAGAGCTTCGTCACCCACGGCGTTCAGGAGGATGGCCGCCTTGACCGCTTCTGTCTTGGGATGGTCTGTCGATGTAGCCATCAGGAATAGGTCCAGTCTTTGCTTGAAGAGTTGCCAGTTCCTCTTGACATTGCCGGTCAACTGTAGTGGGCAGGGTAGTTTTAAGGCATCCATGGCTTGCTTCCTGCCGCACGGCTGCGGGCACTTCTGACACCATGTATCGTGCGCGTCTGAGCAAGACGACACACACAATGGTTGGGCATTAAAACAACTGCTTGTCTCTTTATTATGTTTGCTTTTATATCTTCGTGTGAGAGGGTGCCGCATGCGCAGAAGTGGTTAGGGGAAAGAAGGATGCGCGTCTATCAGGTCGTCTGCTTCCTTTGTAGCCAAGCATGATACACTCATTGTCTGCCTCTTCTCTCTGTCCGCTCTCTACAATTCTATCTACCTCTCCTCAGGACTTGCATGTTAGGATAAGGATAAGCGCGTTGACGTTCAATAGGGTTATCCTCAAGTACTTTAAAACAGCAACAGCTTCATCATCAACGACTTGAACGCTCATTTCCAGAAATAGTGATTTTTTTAAAGAATTGGCATTAGGACACCATATTTCGCGGTCGTGTCGCTAGCAATACGGGTCAGCACTACGTATCGACGCAACCGCCGATGCACGCGGCAGGTTACTGAATTATGAAAACAGAAAATACGACTGTTTTACAGTTCTCGCAACTTATTATACACACAACACAAGTGTCACGGCTTGTCACCCGTTCGCCGTCGGCGCGAAGTCGTCGACGTGGTATACAAGCCAGTTGGTCATTCCGTACTCAAGCTAGCACAGCGGAGTCAGAGTCGGGAGAAAGGGAAAAAAATATATTTGTCGACTGACGACGATAGACAAACTAAGCAAAAACCAAAAACACAAGAACAGTAACACACATGCACTAAATCTAGATCAATGATGACGACGAAAGAAATACAACGAACGGTTATCAGTTAATAAAGAAAGTAACACTACACAAAACACGCTTAACGGTGGTCAACCAAACAGAGTACAAAAGAAAAATATTGGCATACGCATAGCCGGGCAGCAGCAGCAAGTCGATAGAAGAGCTTTCCCGAAGAACGCTGTCAAATCATCTCGCTGCGGTGGGTGCTATTGCTGGGCTGGGTTTCCCGGGAGTGTAGGTCTGACATCTTCCCTCGAGCAGGTGGAGCTGACTTGAGGAGAACTACCGTGAGCTTCGTTACAGATGTTGGTTTGTCCTCTCTTACGTCAACTACAATCAAATACTTAACGAGGGTCTCGAATCCGGCCACCTTGGTTTATTGACCAGTTTCCTTAACCCAAAAAGATCATGTTCTCGTATGCCTGCGACAGAAAGGATGTTCCACATCCGCCGCCAAGGTCTCCGAGTGGTGGCGCTGGCTAACACTCCCAGGGTTCTACTAGGAAACATAAATACCCAAGAAAGTGGATGGAGAAAAGGCGCGGCGGTATCTCGATTGGTAGAGCATCGCACGCGAAACGCGAAGGTTCTGGGATCGTTCCCCACCTGCGGCAAGTTTTTGCATCCACTTTCATTTCCTTTAATTTATCGTTTCTTTATTTCATTTATTAAGCACAAGTAATTTACCCTATGTTATCCTTAGTGTCAGTGTTTGTTGGCTTCTTGTGATATGACTAATAAAAATCGGGCCCCTCGGTTAACCCCCTTTCTTTTAGTTTGTTATGTGCACTAGTAACTCGCAGTGCATACGCAGCAAGGCGGCCCAGGCGATACTGGTCGGCACTAGCTCCTTGACGCTACTCAGCAGATCGTAGCCTCAGCTTCTCGACTGCTTAGCTTGGTTTAAAACCTGCGTTTAAATAACTTCTTCTTTCCCTAGTTCCCTGTGTTGAGGAACGGCAGAGATTAGTGACGATCCAATCAAGTTCACCCAAATGTATCTCGGCTCCTCCCAAGGCCATGCCCCTTTTAATTAGGGGCGAGGGAACGGGCGATTTCCCCCTGTCGTTAGAGGTCCCGAACTTGTATTGCACCAAACACACACCCCCTTGAGTCCGTGGTGGGCCTGTATTGTTCGTTCACAAACAGGAGAAACGATGGCAGCCGGGTATACGGCGCTGTCGGCACACATACACTATCAGCAATTCGTGGACACAGGATTCTACAGACACACCACAAATTTCGTACTATTCCCACCCCTGCCTTCTGAGCAAGATTCTTAATGCACGCGCGTGGCAGAGAATGCACAGGGGTTCCTACAAAAAGCCGTGGGGGCGTCACGGTCGCGTCGATCAACAAAAGACAATAACCTCGAAACCTGCCTTCGACTTCTTACGGCCGCTTGCGCGAGTGGCCGGCAATAACCATCTTGCTCGCCGGTTCCTATTCCTAAGACCTTTTGGTGCAAGTTGACTGGTGCTTCGCCGAATCGAATAATGCCGCACCGTGACAGCAAGGCACCGCCACCATGACACATTTTGTTTTCGACAACAGCGACACACAACGGCGGACTGATATACTCTTGAAAGGGGTTTAACATTATTTTTCATCTCGGGACCGCAAGCGCAAGGAGCGCCTCGCGTAAACCGCGGCCGCGTACTATATAGTCGCGCTCCTTTTCTTCTAGCAATATGGCCGCCGCCGGCTTCACGCGCTCCCGTAGGCGGTGGCTGAGACTGGCACTCCAGAAGTTTAAGAGGAAGCTTTAGCTCGGACCCAACTCCGACGCGGCCTATTCAAATACATGTAAAACGCAAAAACCTTTTTCTGAGGTAACCTCTGGACCAATCCTAATGAAATTTTTGCATTTGAGAGAGAAAGTTCAATTCTAGTGACTGCTTGAAGCAGAATTCCAATTCGGCACCTGAATCTTATAAAAAATTCCAGAATTTGAAAGTTTCTGGAAATAGACGCAGAAAATCTACAAATTAATAGCTCTGCGTCAAGAACGAATGCCGCGGTCCTGTAAACGGCATCCTTCAGATAATTCAAAGCGGACAAATGCTATATGTTAAATAATAGCTTACGTAAATGTGTAACGTTGTGTACAAGGGGTCTGCAAAAGCTGTATTTAATTATTCCAATTTCTTTTAGAATAATGTGTAACATTTCAATTTTGTCTGCTTTATATGTACTATGAGACGCACTTCCCAGAATTGTGACATCATTTATCATTGCTGAGTTACAGAGTTGTAAACTTGATAGTTTCGTTTTGAGAAAATTTGAGATTTTGCCAATTTTTAATAAAAAAGTGACAACCTAACTATAAAATTCAAAACTAGCAGTCACTAGATCTTAAGGATTTCTTTTAAAAGCAACAGACCTCGTCAAATTTGGTGTAGTGGTTGCCGAGAAAAACGAATTCTCCTTTTACATGTATTTAGGTAGGAGCAACCAAGCTAAAGCTTCCTCTTAAGTATATAACCTCCTTGCATAGAAACGACAGCATGGTTGCTAATATAGTGTTGGCTTGGATATATTTTGCACGAAGCCCAAGACGGCACTCTATGTTCTAACGCTTCCTTATGTTTGCGTTCGCGTCTCTGTCTTGAAGGGACTCGCACCGTAACATGCTGCACAGGGGCTTGCGTTGAGCGTATGTAAGGTGGGAAACGCTGTTCTAAACTGTCCGTTCTCCAACTTGTGCAATAAACCCATGTTTATGGTATTCCCGCAATAGCAAGAGTGACGAGTATGGCAACCGTAACCGCAATCATCCCGGTATGGTCGTAACTTGTCGCGACAGCGCATTTGCAATCACCAGAGCCTGCCACTAAGGATACGCGGCGAGGTATGGCCGATGAATAAGTAATTGCCAAGATTGGTATTCAGTAAACATTTATTACGAAGAACGGCGTGTCCGTATACTACCGCGAAGGACAGATGCTGGTCGGTGACTCCGACCATTTACTCGCCACATCACACATGTACACTGGAATTCAACTGGTTTCTCCAACTCTCGATTGTATTCTCTCGACCCTAAACTGCGACTTCGCCTGCCACTAGGACTCCAGCTTTTCCCCCTTTTTGTCTCCCGCTCCTATCCCAATGGGATGAGACGTGCTTCCACCGATGCATGCTCCATCTTTTTCTCGATAAATACAGACATTATTTGTTCATTCATTCCTAAATTGCTGCAGAAAATATCCTGTCTTCATCTCCATAACCAACCTGTCTCTCACCTGGCCTTTCCCATTGCAAAACTGTGTTGCCGTGTTGCAAATGGCTGGGCGTCGCATATGCTATTTTTATGGGAATGGCCAGCAGCGCGGCGTGCAATTTTCGGTGGGTGACAAGACACTATAGAGCACCTTTTCTGCCACTTCCACACTCAGCACTCTGCTCCGTGAGCTACTATTAGCCGCTAGGACGAAGTACGAAATGGAAGAAACCTTCCTGGGCTGGTCGCGGGCAGCTTTTCTTGGATTTGTAATGCGTCTATGTAAAAGTACACAGTTCTTATCTAAGTCTAAAATACAGCGATATAGGCGAGGTGAGTTAAGGTAGCTCGTGACATTCAACTAACGACGCTCTTCCCGCAGCACTTTCGTCTTATGCGTGTTTGCGAGCGGAAGTGAAAGGCAGGAAGGTAACGCGCCTTTCTAAAATGAAACATTCGGAATAACTGTTTGACGTTGGACATATGTCAACGGCCCACGATACGAAGCACCTGCAAGTCGGTATCAGCTTGCAAAGGATGAACTCCGATGAAACGTTGTCGAGCGGATAGGCTTTTAATTATCATAAGAATATCTTTATTGAAATTTCTTACCATGAGTTAAAAGTCGACTAATAACATTTTAATTGTCTGTGTAATTAAGACCTCCTCGTAATATAAGGTTGCTGTCCTTTACAGCCTCCAAAATTAAAAACTAAGTTATGAAAAATAAATTGTTGTGGTAAATGTGTAAATGCACACGAAACAAAAGTCCTACACTATTTCCCAGTATTCACTCAATGAAGACGTAGCACGTCTATAATTTCACGTTATAGTGATGTGAAGAACAAGGCAGTTCCAAAAGAGTGAAACACAAATCTGACTCATCTGACGATCGGCGGTCGACGAAATCTGATCAGCTGGTCAAGCGCATCGGCTTTTATACATCAGTGAACGAATGCTCCAAAGTAATCGCTGGGACCCGCGTGTCTTCCATAAAGCTCTACATTATTCGCGTTGCGCATACATTCAATCAGATTACGCAAGGTCCGGTCCCAGAAAGCGGACGGAACCATCGATTGAATTCCAGAAACTTCCGATACCTGCAGGCGCGTCGTGCGCTGTGCGATAAGAACGTGGTCGCCTGGTAAAGAAAGAAAGAAAATTATGGGGATTTACGTGCCAAAACCACTTTCTGATTATGAGGCACGCCGTAGTGGAGGACTCCGGAAATTTCGACCACCTGGGGTTCTTTAACGTGCACCTAAATCTAAGTAAACGGGCGTTTTCGCATTTCGCCTCCATCGAAATGCGGCCGCCGTCGCCGGGATTCGATCCCGCGACCTTGTGCTCAGCAACCTAACACCATAGCCACTGAGCAACCACAGCGGGTAAAGATAAAGAAGTACACGTGTCAATGGTATGGCCCCGTGAGCATGTTCCTTGTGGCCAGTCCGCTTTCGATGTTTATTCCTGCTTTTTCTTCGAAGGCACGCAGTTTAACATTTTAATGTCAATATAGCAGCGAACACGTTCCGCCGAGAGCTTGCTTGGTCCAAGAAGCGATGCATGACGCAATGATGGCGCAGATTTATCGCGTCTCTGGCATCAAGACAATGTGCTGCCGCCAAACGAGTCAAGATAATGAAAATGAACAGCTCGGTACCTGTTCACGGAGCCGCGCCGATGGTGACGGTGCCATCGTGATGAAATCTGGGGCGGGGATATTGACGGTTGAGGCGGTTTTTTTTTCTTTATCTTGTTTTTTTACAGCAAAGCTGTTAAGGGCCACTTTCCCCACTACCATGTCCGAGTGTAAAACATCGCGAAGTAAGTGCAATGCAGGGCCGACCCGCGGCGGAGGTTACGCAGGCCTTAAGCACTCCCCATACGTGACCCGATCCCGAAGATAGTGCAATACCGGGCCGACCAGCGGCGGAGGTGCAGTTCGCCGCAAAGGGGCCCACATACAGAGCTTCGCTAGTCATACTTCTTCACAGAGGGGAAGGGAACTGAGTTTTCTTTTTGCGTTGATTTCGCTTTCAAAAGGAGATAATGCTATAAATGCAATGTCATTCGTTGAAATCTCGTAGATTTAAATATGGGTTCAAATAAACTATATCAGGTTCATCCCCAAGAGTAGGTGTAAGCGGGGAAGTGCTCGCTAGCTTGCGCGCTCTCTCTCGCTCAGATGGGTCCGACACATGTTCTCGCGTATTCACAATTACACGCGCCCACGCATGCACACACGCAGAGAAATGTACGCTCGCACGCACACGAACTGCACGCACACACATACAAGTACTCGTGCGTACGCATATTCAAATACTGAGACACAAACAGGCGCGCACACGCAAATGCAAGTACACACGCATGAACGATCAAGGCGTGCACACCTATATACACTCCCTCTCCTTCCCTGTTGACTCACAAGAACACGCATATGCAAGCAGACTGATGGCCCTCACTCTGCAATTGTCGTTCAAACTCCAGCTGTAATAAATCGCTTTACGCTTTAAATTTGGCGCTTCCTCAAGTCAATATGCGCTCTGCTGAGAGGGTGCAAAAGCATTTGCTCCTGTCGTGTGACATAACCACCCATCGCCGACCAAAAGACTGCTTTAACGCACCACCAATGTTCCGACTGAGGGCCATAAATGCATATGTTGCTATAAGGGGTTACCCTTATGGCACGGACAGTTGAAACTTCTTGATACTCGGCTATTCTATAGATATGAAATTGTTTAAAATTTTGCCTATTCACTTATGCATGTGCATTGCCATGAAGTTCCACAGGATGGTGAAGGTGCAATATCCAGAATTCCTGAGTATGTCCATGCTACAAGGCACGATAGCATTTTTTTAAATGTAACACAAGGACATGCGCATGCGCGTTGTTATGTTGTCCAGGAAAAAATCTGATAACAGAAGTGATTATTTAACAAATAAGCAACCCACTGCTACGCTTTAGGAAGCAATATAGAAAATAAAATACTTGGAGAGCCCTCCTTCAAAAACAATCATCACTTACAGCGCATACATAGACGAAGGATCGCTTGTCTTCATCGTCCATTTTTGTCCCTCGTCTATGTATGCGCTGGAAGAGACGATTGATACCATAGAATACCAACTAGCCCGTCAGTGGCCCTTCAGATATTTCAAGTGCTACGAGTGTGTGCGATATACACTGTTTCTGTGATTGGACTACTTTGGTGTGACCCTCGCTCGTCAGCACACGTCGGCAGCACGACGACTGTTTGCTGATGGCGCATGAAGTGACGACAATTGAATTAAGCAGAAAGAATGACGTCGCTGAAACGATGAAAGCGGTACGAAGATCACATTATGACGACAACGGGATGGCAATTCTGACATAGTACAATAGCACAATAACGACAGCGTGACGACGACGGCATGAGGGTAATGGTATGACGACGAGTGTACGATGACAGTAGCGTAACGACAGCTGCATGACCATGGTGGTATAACGTGTTTCGGATAAGCTGAAATGACAATGGAACGACCACGACAACACTAGGACAGCGTTATGACAACAAATGTATGGCGTGACCGTATACCGATGACGCAGTGACGACGATGGCATCACAACGGAGGCCTAATCGTGATTGAATGACGGCATCTTGGTTACGACGGAATGACGTCGATGGAATTGCGAAGGCAGCATGACGAGGATGACATAACGAGAAGTTGATGACGTTTCTGAAATTATCACAATGGCGAGACAGTGTTACGAGAATGAACTGATTAGAAGGGAATGGCAATTAATGCAGGATCACGGTGGAACAAACACGATGGGATGATTACCCGAGGACATAAGGGACAACTTGGGTCACATATCCTAATAGCATAGATAGATAGATAGATAGATAGATAGATAGATAGATAGATAGATAGATAGATAGATAGATAGATAGATAGATAGATAGATAGATAGATAGATAGATAGATAGCAAGGAGGTTATAGGCAGGGTCGTCAACCAGACGAGCGTCCGGTTTGCTACCCTACACTGGGGGTAGTTGACCGGGGTAGTTGGAGAAGTATGGGAGAGGCCTTTGCCTCTCCCATACTTGACTTACTGTGAAGAAATGACGATGGCTTCTTTCCTTTACTTGGCAATATTATGCAAATGCAGAACAAACTATGGAAGATTCAGACATACTATATGGCATATTCTCAATGTACTGGCCACAACATTTCAAGAAGAAAGTATTTATCTTGTGTAACTTTCACAATAATGTTATTCATTACCTCATGTTTTCAGCCGCTACAAATACATCATGTTGTTTGTCATGGTCTACAGAATGCGCAAATTGCACTTACTTTGATTGCGCTCAACAGCTGCACTACTGTGACTGCCGATGTGGTAAGTTCCTATATACACGTGTACTTGTTTATCTTTCTTGGTTGACCACTTTTTATCAGGGAAAAAATGTTGAAGGTTACCGCTCAGTGCAAGACGCGCCCGCATATATCGGAAGCTCTTTGAAAGTTATTGATGGTGCTAACCGTTGTCTGTCGTCACCGAACTTTGTGTAATCTGATTGCAGGCGCGACGCGAATTGTGTAATACTTTCTGGAAGACACGCGGGCACCACCGATTACTCTAGAACATTCGACGACTCACGCATAAAACTCAACGCCCTTGACCCGCTGAGCACATTCCGATGATCGCCTACTGTGTTCGCCCCTATCGTTTGGTTTAGGGTGTAATTTGCTTCTGTGAGCACAGTCTCGCCCAATGAAAAGCTGAGTTATTCGCAGTTTTGTTTCTGTGTTCTTCCCCGTCACTACTGCGGGAGTGCCCTTAATCGAAGAAAATCTGCGTGCTTGGGTGAAGGTATTATGAAAACGTGCTTTTATATATAGTCAAACATATTTATAACAAATCGAGCTTACAGGTGCTAATTTGCATATTAATGCACTCGCAATTTCTCGTATAATTATCATTGAAAGGCATGAGTTTAAAGTGTAGCTTTAAAGAAACATTTAGTTCAACCTTATTCTTCAACAAAACCGACCTTCTACAGTACAGCGCAATGATTTACTGATCTCAACGCTCCAATTGGATTGATATCTGCGTTCTACGCTCAGCTGTTTGTATATCCCTGTTTCAAAAACATTCGCAAGTGGTTCGTTACTAAGCAACAATAGTAAGCAGCACGCGGTGCGGATTCGGCATGAACGCACGCACTGTACCACTGCTGCATTGCACCGCACTCTACCAACGCGGCTGATTCTGTTTACGCTTCTGTTTACTCGTGCCATGACTTATACTAAGCATGATGTGGCAAAGCCAATAGTTGGAACGCATCTCAAACAACAGAGAGAGTCACTTGCCGTACAGAGGAAGAATGATGATGATGATGATGATGATGATGATGATGATTTGTTGGAATACCTTTCCAAACGGTGCGATGACAAATAGCCACCTAGGCTGCTTGAGGTAATCAGGTAATTTTTAGCGTTATTATTCTACTTCAGTAAGTGCTGCGCCATCTAACGGCGGTTGCGACAAAGTGCTGCACATGTGCAGCAAAATGTCTTTCCCTCTCCTATGGCCGTTTCCAAACGTGCCCTTCTATGCGTACCTATCCCGTCTGGGTTTTAGAGTTTTTCGTCAGTTGATTTCCCGCCGAGCAAGGCAAGCAGATGTTGGAATCAAAACTGGGCCGATAGCAGAGACGATGCAATAACAGTCGTATACATCGCCGTCATGACCCTAATTTATGTCAGCCTTAGGATGAATGCTTCTCCTAGCGACCTCCAATTACCACTGCCTTGCGTCCACTCAGTTCATTATGTGCCTGCATATTTCCTAATTTCATCACACCACCTAGGACCCTGCCATCCGTGGATGCATTTCCCTTCCCTTGGAAGCCATTTTGCAACTACGATTGATCATCGCTTGTCTGTCCTACGCATTATACGCACTGCTCATCTCCATTTCTTCTTTACGGCAAATATATTATCAGCTACCCACATCAGCACTCTAATTCATGCCTGTCTCTCCCTCTCTATTGCGGCTAGCTCTATGATTTGTTGTTCCATCGCTTATTGAGCAGTGATAACATTCTTCTCAATCATCTTTGATAGCCTCCAAGTCTCTTCACTATGTGTAATTACCATCAGAATGCAATGATTGTGTTTTGATCTTGTTTTCCTATGTTATTTAAGGGTATTGGTAGGATTCCAGTCATCGGCTTTGTAATATATGCCATGTGCACTCCAATCCATATTTATAGCACTTTGGCTTTTATTTTTTCTGATAGCCAAGAATGCGGGTGCTTAATCGAACTGGATAAACGTACTCAAACACTTGCTTTAGAAGTTCAGTGCTAATGCCGAATTCGTTTTCGCTTTCTAGGCTATTGAACATTCCCTTGGTCTACTTGGTCCAACAGCCTGATTATCTCGAAGCATGCAGCGATATCTCTAAGCATGCAGAAGAGATTGTGTCTCCTCGCACGCAGTGGTAACCTCTGTGACGAACCTTTCGTGTCACGCGGCCAAAACAATCGCGACCTTCCGTATGTGAGAAGACGGAGAGAAGCACAGCGTGTTTCAATGGGAAAGAGCGTGCATGACAGCATCGGCATCTGTCGGTGCGTTTGTGCCTTAAGCGAAGCCTTCTCCCTTCTCTCTGCCTCAACTGACGGCGCTGGTATGGCGAAGACAAGCATTGACAAGTCAACCCGTTGGAACGATGCCCATGCTCTCCCTCTGCTGGGCAAGAGTCTTACTGAAAAGATACCAAAAGGTGGCTTCGTCGAGATTACAGCTCTTTACGTAGCGATTTCAATAAATCTTTTGTGTCGTCGCTTCGTATTTGCCTGGGCCCACTCCATTGCTACTGAAACTCCATGCCGATGGTAACGCAACCTCGAGCGACACATGAGCCCTTCTGCAAGAGTGTTGCCAGAGGAGGTATGGTCTAGGCCGAATTCTTGGCGGCGAGGTTAGGTGAGTGCGTGACTTCTTAGAGAGTAGCCCTTGCGGACCCGTTCTTGTGGCGAGCGTCGGCGTCATTGTTGGCGGCACCGGCGTAACCGCGCGAACAAGCGCATCGAAAGATGGAAAAGTGAAAAGCGGCGACAGCCAAGAGGCGGACGCAAGGAGGAAAGCAGAGAGCAGGGCGCAATGAAAGCATGAGGCGGAAAGCGGAGCAGAATATGGCGAAAGCCTGAAAGGAAAACCGTAGTGGAGCGACAAGAACTACTAGATTGCGCTAGAGTAGGGCGCGTCGTCTGGCATGTCTGTCGGCGCCGGCTGCTGTGCTTCGTGCCCACGCGTCACAGACGCACTGACCTAATTTCGCGATCTCCAGATTAGCGAGGCTGCCGCACCACGTTTCGGTCCATTTGCAACGGGCCGCACGAGACTGACTTCCCACGCCAGCCAATATAAAGCGAAGTGAAAACATGTATACACATGCGCTCACATTTCGCATTAAGGAGCATCGTAATCGTCGGTGAATTTTTTCCGTTTTTTACAGAATAAGGCGGGTACTTTTGTGGCTGTCGTCACCAAAGTGTGGGTCAAGAGCGTAGGTCAGAACAGTAGAGAAAGCAACACTGCAACAAGCCATAAATTTGAATTCTTGGCGCAAACGGGAATTGTTGGAGCTGTCGAAGGAGTTGCAGCTGGATTTTGATGCATTTCAAGGAGTTCATTTATGGCTTTGGAGGCCCACTATGATCAGCTTACGGCTTGCCTTGAGATAGTTCGGATGAGAGACGTTACAGAAAGGTAGGCGAAAGAAAACGTGCCAAAAAGAGCCTGAACATGACGCGTGAACACGCCCTTGAAACCATACCGCTAACGCCGGAATTAGAAGTTGCTTGAGCTGCACATCAGGGCAACGATGAGTCCAGGGCAGAAGAATGAGTATCGTTAAAGATGACAGATATAATGCAGCCTTACAAGATTGGAGGCTACATTGGGCTTTTGTTCGTGAACTGTGAGAAACAAAATTTTCTCGTGAATTGTGGTCAAAGCGCCTGATCACATTGTTACCTGGAGACGCGGTGCACGTGCAAGACCCCACAACTAAATAGGAGCCAGGGAACTATACGGTATGGTGATGTGCACCTTGATAATAAAATACAGGCTGTCTGCAGAAGCGTTTCCCACAAAGTTTCATCAAGATGAAAAGGCTGAAAACTCATCTTCTACGGAATTGTGTGCAGCCCAATGTATAAGTGCAAGAATGGCTCCAACAAGAGCCAGATTTTTATGAAAACAATAAAGTCGGGCAATGTTGCGGGCTCAAACTGCTTTATAGTCGGCTATTTGAGAACGTGAGCTGTTGGGTGGCAGAGAAGTCAGGCATTAGCACGGTAGCCAGAGCCACCCAGCTAGTAGAAGAGTTTGTGATGCGCCGTGCTCATCAAGAGTGGTCTCGAATCACAAGTCCGAGAGGACGAAGACAGTGGTTATGGACTGCAAAAAGCTGGACGCACAGGGTGGATGCAGAAGAGGACCGAAAGGCTAGGACACAGCACGATATGTATGGATATTAAACCAGTCATGTACATAGCAACCACAAAACAGGTGGTGTAAAAGGCCAACGGCGACGGTGCAAACGTCCCTATCTTGTCCGTGTAATTGCTATCGCAAGAAATAAAATGGGGTTGTACATCACACTCACCAAATTCCAGCAGATATATCTTCTTGAGAAACGCGGCTCTTCGTCGAGGAGTGATGTCAGATGACCTAAAAGGAAAAAGCAGGTCAAATATTGCGATTACTTCGATTTACGTGAGATAACGAGCACGAAAATTTGCAAATCTATAAGCTGCGGCTTCTTTATGGTGGTCAGACGTAGCCGAAAGGGAGAAATAGGCATTTTTATTCATCCTTGTATCTCGGATGACCACATATGTGGCTACGTATACTGAAGGCGAGACATGTGCGACCGGCTGCAAGACACGAGGCTAAGCATTACCTATTGATACCATTGATGGGAGGACTTTATCTCGAGACATTCGCGCATTTACTGTCGCAACCAAAATGCAGCAACAAATTTTTCTAGTTGCCGATGGGACCAGCGCTAGTGACCAAAGAATGCATACGCAGTTACATAATCTGTTCAAGCAGAGCAATGTGTTACATTGAACAACAGGGCCACGTGAAAAATTAGCCTAGTTTGCGCTTTTTCTTTCATTCTTCCGATTGTGGTACATTTCAATGCTATAGCCCTCATACACATCATTCGACATTTGTTATGGCAAGGGCATATCATATTTACGCTAGAAGCAACCAAATTATTGATCTTAAAAGGTTTTGTGCGCAAACAAACAGGGACGAAGAATAGCAGCAACACAAGGACGAGCGCTCGTCCTTGTGTTGCTGCTCTTCTTCGTCCCTGTTTGTTCGCGCACAAAAACTTTTAACATGAATCTGTTCCAACTAGGCCGACTCGCAGTTATGCTTCAAATTATTGAGACCACTGGCCTAATATCAAATACACTATCCAAGCATCTGTACCACCGACAACTACAAAAGGTATATGTGAGATGTGTGGTTGAGGTATGCTGTATGTAATGACCGCTTCTATGGCCAGGCCAAGTCATCTGAAGCACTCCCGTTGATAAACATGTGCATGCATAGCGTACAACTTAACTTCCTTATAGCTTACCACAGTGCTATCAAAGGGCTGATTTAACGAGACACTAGCATGACCACTTTCAAAAATTAGGATTCTATGCAGTGGTAATGCATGGCTAAGTTCGCACACTGGATGACGTTTTTGTTGTTGTTGCACACCCCATTCACTATGCAGCAGTTCTTTTTTACTATATGAAACTGCTGTTCTTTTTCATTTACAGCTGCCATACAACAAGGTTTACTTACGTCATGCATGCGATACTCGTGCAAGATTTTATATCCCCAAATTATCAATAAAGATACATACTGACCTTACACCATGTTCAAGAAAACCAACAAGTTATCAATAAGGATACATACTGACATTACGCCATGTTCAAGAAAACCAAAAAGTTGTGTGTAGCAGAACTAATTTTGTTTCTGTTTTCAGCAATAATTATTTTGCCGTGATACAAACGCATGAGCTCATGCATCCAGGAATGCAAAACTCGCACCAAATTTAGAAATGGCGTGGCAGGGACTGACACTTTACGACACAACAACTCGCACAGCAAATGACCTTCCAGAATATTCACGGACTTCCCCGACTCCTGATAGAAAAAGACTTCAATCTCATGCTGCGACTGGAGTGCAGCAAACACGCCAGTGTCCACAATTGAATTTAACGTGGTCCGTGTGAATTGAATGAAGTGTCGTTACCGATTGAATACTTCATTCAATTGTTACTCGAACACTCCCCCCCTATGTCTATTACTGTTAGCTTATAGCTTAAACACTTATTCCTTAATTCATCCAGCCTGACCCATGGGCTACGAGCAAAACCTTGTCCAGCATATAAACGAGTTACGCTCATAAATTACTACTTCTTCTTCAAAAAGGGATGGACTTACAGTTATTCCGTTAAGCCGTTGTGCCAACCTTACATTAACCCAAAATTCAAGCCTGGCAATACGCTTCTTTTTCTGTTATGTAAAGTAATGGCGTTTGTCTCTACTGTGTATCACGTCGGCTCTGTCTTCCTGCAGTGATTTCTAGCGGCAAATGTTGACGGATCGACCAGAGCTGGTTAAAATCATCAATCGGAAGCTGCGAGGACTCTGCGGACACCAGCGTTTGGTCCGTAAGTGGATTTTTCGCCACCTTAGAGCCACACGTCTGCCAGCCGTGGTGCCGACGCGCTAACACGAACGCCGGCCACTGGGCCTAACGTGGGCTAAGGCTTACCGAAGCCCCCGGTGCCGCCGCGTCAGCTGTGCGGCAGCCAACAGAAGGAATGAATATCACCGTGGAAGGTCGCAGCGCCGAACAGGGCGAGCTCGACGCCCCGGATTGGATCACAGTACTCAACAAATGCAACCTCGAGGAGAAATGGGCACGGAACGCCAAGCGCGTCTCAGAAGACACCCCACCACCATCAGCGAAGCGCGACGGCAAACAGCACGCGGAGAAATCGATCGCCTCGAACCAAGTCAAGCTTCCCGAAAATGGATGGAGAATCATTTTCCGCCCCAAGGGAGGCATGGTAGTCAAACAGTACGATGGACCAACCCTGACCGAAGCCATACATGTAGCTGCGAAGATTGAATGGAACAAGGCGTGCCAGCTTGTAAAGAACGAGAAGCAAGGAATTTTGGTCTTCTTCACCCCCAGCACGGAGGCAAGAGACAAGCTCCTACGCCTCACAAACCTGGAGATTGAAGGAAAAGTGCACGAAGTCACCGTTCACCTGGCAGTACCCGACGACTTCTCGAGAGGCGTCATCCACGGCATAGGACTACAGACCTCACTGCAAAAGATCACGCAGGGGATAGCAGAACATGAGGAGAACCCCAAGGTGCTGGCGATCAGGCGACTAGGACAGAGCAAGACCATCATGCTCACATTCGCCACCAAGGAGGTACCGAGGAAAATCAAATGTCTAGGTGCCATCCTGAACTGTTATTTGTACAAAAAAAAGTACGACGTATGCTATAAGTGCGGAGCCCTGGGACATCGTTCCGACGTTTGCGAGAGCAAGGAAGAGAAATGCAGAGGCTGCGGCATCCCCAACCCAAGCGAGGGACACGACTGCAACCCCACCTGCAAGCTGTGCGGCCAACCGCACCCCACTGGCGCCAGAATCTGCAAGGGGATCTTCAGAACGCCATACATCGTTAAGAAACGACAATGGGAGAAGCTGCAGCAACAGGAGGAGGCGGAGAAGAAACTACCAGAGCATCGCAGCCGGCGGGACGCTAGCAAGACGCGGGCCACGAGCAAGGAGCGCCGCCGGTCAGCATCCTTTCCGAGGCTACCACAGCAGGCCACCCCCACCCCGCCAAAGAAGCAAGGGACAACAACCATCAAAAAGGTAGGCTGGGAAGCGGGGAATTCCCATGACTCTGACATAGTGAGGGAGCTCAAAGAGCAAATGCAACAACAACACGAAATGATGAAACAGCAACAGGAACAATGGAAACTTTACCAGGAGCAAACAGTGGCTCAGATGCAGGAGCTCCGTAATCACGTTATCGAGTTGCAAAGGGAGAACACTGAGCTCAAGGCTCAACTCATTAGACAACCGGCAGCGCGTCAGGATGCCATGGCCGATACGTCGTCCGAATCAGAGCAAGAGGTATCTGCACCACCAAAGAAAAAGCGAGTTAAAAATACCGCTTCGGGCCTTGAAATCGCAGAGGGCAGGGCAGAAAAACTTGAGGTAGACATGCAGCAACTCAAAGAGGTAGTACAGCAGGCGGCCATAGCTACCCAGCGTAACGCGGAGAGGATAGACCAACTCTCAGCCCAGCTCAGCCAACTAGTCATCCCAATGGGAACTCGCCTTGATCAACTAGCAGAACAGCAAAACCAACTCTTTCTGCGGTTGAACCATGGCCAGACTCAACACTAGGGCAAACACAATATGGCAATGGAACTGTAGGGGCTTTATAAAAAAAAGAAACGTTCTCCAAGCCTACCTTGCGGGATGCGATGGTCCCGACATCATCGCGCTGCAAGAGTGTGGGAAAAACGCTAAACTCAGCGGATACAAAACATACCCAGGCCAGTCGCCAAACACTCAGACTGCTACCCTGGTGAAGAGAAATATCACCGTCATACAGCATGAGGTAGGATGCACGCAGATTGACTATGTGTTAACGGAGATTCTACCGCAGAGGCGGAAAGAACGCAGCCTGCTAGTCATAAACGTCTACAGCTCTCCTAAGCTAAGGAAAGGCTGTGGCTTCAGGGAGCTCTTTGCCAAAGCGCAAGCATTAGCACGGGGTAAGCAGCGTCTCGTAATCGTAGGGGATTTTAATGCTCCCCACCAAGCATGGGGCTACCACTACTCCCAGATAAAGGGAAGGGAATTATGGGACGCTATGATGAAATGCAATTTAACACTCCTCAACGATCCACTCGCACCGACAAGGCAGGGGAACAGCGTGTCATTCGACACCTCCCCCGACCTGGCCATGGTCGGAGCGGACGTTGAGGCTACTTGGCACAACACGAGAGAGAACCTGGGCAGTGACCACAGAATCATAGAGATCGTTGTCCAAAACGGAGTAAACATCAAACGGGAGAGAAAAATCCTAAAATCTATCAACTGGCAGTCCTTCCGAACCAATGGAGCGGATTGTGGGGCGATCACCGACATAGTTGAATGGACCAATGGCATTAAGCGGGCGTGCAAAGAGGCTGAGGAGGAAGTAGAATTAGATGAGGAACAAAACTGGGTTGATAGCCACATGAGACAGCTGTGGCGGAAAAAAAACGAAGCAGAAACCGAGCTAGCCCAAAAAAGGGGCAACCGTAACCTGAGAAGAAGAATAGCAGCTCTCAACAAGGAAATTGAGAGCCATGCCCAAACCCTAAATAGACAACACTGGAACGACATCTGCGATAGACTAGACGGTCAATTAAGCTCCGTCACCACCTGGAAACTATTGAGACACCTCTTAGACCCAGACAACACCAAAGCTGAGACCAGGAGACAAATGCAACGACTAACCCACAATTTCCAGGGGTCGGAGGAGGATATGATAAACCAGATCAAAGACAGGTACATAGGAGAAACAAACACCGAAACATTGCCCGACTACAGTGGCGAAAACAACGAAGAGCTGGACCAACCAATCACCTTAAGAGAGGTCCAAGCTGCCTTAAACAGGCTCAGCGGAAAAACCGCGGCTGGCCCAGATGGGGTCACCAATAAGATGCTTCGAAACCTCGATGACCACTCCCTCCAGCAACTGACAGCATTCTTTCAAAAGTGTTGGGAACGGGGGGAGATACCCGGGGAGTGGAAGACAGCAAATCTAGTCCTCATCCCCAAATCAGGAAAGGAACTCAAACTTGAGAACCTTAGGCCAATCTCGTTAACCTCCTGTGTAGCCAAGCTCATGGAACACGTCATACAGACTAGGCTCAACGATTACTTGGAAAGTAAGGAACTCTACCCAGACAGCATGATTGGTTTCAGACAACAACTGTCCACAACTGACGTCATGCTACAACTCAAAGAACAAGTATTGGAACGGAAGACTAGCGACTCGAGAGTCATAGTCGGACTGGACGTCAGCAAAGCATTTGACAACGTCAAACACAGAGCGATCCTGTCACACCTCAGTCACCTAAATGTTGGAAGCAAGATATACAACTATATCAAAAGCTTCCTCACGGACCGAACGGTGAACATAGAAATCGGGGGCACAATAAGAAAAAACATTAAGCTAGGCAACAAGGGAACACCGCAGGGATCAGTGCTCTCCCCTACCTTGTTCAATATTGCAATGATCGGGCTGCCAGCACGACTCAGAAAGATAGAAGGCCTCTGCCACACACTCTATGCTGACGACCTCACCCTTTGGGTCGACAGAGGGGGGAGCGATGGCCAAATAGAAGGCACCCTACAAAGGGCAATATGGGAAACGGAATGCTATCTGAGACCCATAGGGCTAAAATGCTCGCCGGAAAAATCGGAGATGCTCATCATGGGCAAGCAGCAGGTCAATATCCAGCTCCTGGTCAACAACACCCCGGTACCAAGGGTGGACAAGATCAGGATACTGGGTATGTGGATACAACAAAATGGGAAAAACACCGAAACAATTAACCGACTAGCCGCCACGACCAACCAAACATGCAGGCTTCTCAGGAGGATAGCAAACAAAAACGCGGGGATGAAAGAGGCAAACCTACTTCGGCTCGTTCATTCTTTCATCATTAGCAGAATCACCTACGCTATCCCGTACTTAAAAACAACTAAAGCAGAGAGAGACAAGGTAGACATTCTCATCAGGAAAGGTGTCAAAACAGCACTAGGTTTACCAGCATGCACATCAACCGAGATGATTCTGAACCTAGGAGTGTCGAACACCCTAGAGGAAATGTGCGAGGCGAAACTCACGGCACAATATATCAGACTAACTGGCAGCAAAACGGGCCGATCCATCCTCAGAAACCTGGGCTATCAAAACCCAGAATCACGTGATAGGATAACCGTCATCCCCAAAGAAATTGCTAACAAGTTAAGAATAACCCCTATCCCAAGAAACATGCACCCCATACACAACAAGGAACGCAGGAGAAGCAGGGTCCAAAGACTCCAAGGCTCCCTCCTCCAAACACAAGGGGTAGTGTACACCGATGCGGCAGAATACCCAGAGGGGCATTATGCTGCAGTAGTAGTGAGCGACAAAGGCGCGCTAGTCTCTAGCTGTAGCGTACGACACTCTTCACCAGATGAGGCAGAGATGGCGGCGATTGCCCTGGCAATCACACACCCATCAACTAGAATAGTCATCACCGATTCTAAAACTGCAATCAAAGCCTATGACAAAGGTAAGGTTTCCAAAGAGGCCGGCAAAATCCTGCAAGCAGGCAAGGAGAACGTACCTAACGACCTAATTAGGATAATATGGGCACCCGCTCATAGTGGACTCACAGGGAACGAGATCGCCAATGAGGTCGCCCGAGGACTCACACACCGGGCCCCAGCGCAGGCGGATTACTTCCTGTCCAAAAAGCGAGAGTTAACCACATACAGAGAAATTCTAGAACACTACAGAATGGGGAGGAGAACTCTGCCTCCCCCCCATAGATCTCTCACAAAGCAGGAAGAGGTAATATGGCGCAAACTGCAGACAGGTACCTTCCCAAACCCGTATATTCTGCACAAATGGCATCCTGAGGTGCACTCTCCAAAATGTAAAAACTGTGAAGGCACAGCAACGCTAAATCACATGCTTTGGGCTTGCCCAGCACTAAACGGCCTACATGGAAACAGAGAGTCATGGGAATCCTCGTTCCATAGCCAGGAAGAGCAAGCCCAAAAACAGGCCATCCGTCAAGCCCAGGCCGCCGCCGGAAGCCAACTGATTCCGGCCGACGTCTAGGGGGGAGGTAGACGGTGATAGGGAGAGCTGCGTCTCACCCGATCACCCATACTCTCTGACGGGTGTAAATAAAGTGCTATCTCTCTCTCTCTCGTCGTTCCATTATGCAAAGAGATGCCCATTCAGAACAATACCATATAGGAGGGTAAGGAAACGAACACTTTCTGCTCTTCCTGTGTTCGGGGCGGAGGCCTCGCGAGGATCACGGTAGCGCGCTTTTCACCTACGTCCCTTTGCGCGGCACGGGCTCTCTTGGACCACGCAACACATCACGAGCACCTACGCCGGTGCCGCGTAGTACGAGAGCTTGCAGTGCGCCTACTTGCGAAAGTGCTCAAGAAGCTCTCTTTTTTTTAAATAATGACCACATTTCTAGGTGTATTCCTGCTTCAAAAATTGACCGCGACGCGCACGACTTCGCAAAGTTGGGCCGTACAGCATAAAATGTCGACGAATTTTATCATGGTTTTGCGCTTCCAGATTCAGGCCAAGCACATTTTAAGACGTGGCACAACTTTTACTCAGGCTATACCTACTTTTTTTCAGACTTTCTTTCCAGGTAGTAATCTATCGGCCTCTCTGTAGCCACAGTTCTAAATCACTCACTGGCGCAAAGACAAGAACGGGACTAACTCCGATACACCTGCCAGACAAGGGCCGCAGGTCTGCACACGCGCCCAGGTTGCGAAAAGGCTGAACATACTTGCGCAACCTGGAGGAGCCAGCTGAATTTTTAAAATTGTTGTTTTAGAGCTTTGTCTTATACATTTAATCCTTATGATAAAGTAAAGTAATTTAACACTCCACCAACGTGTGACGGATATATAAACGGCCGCTTATTTCTCCTAAATATATACTCTGGGCCGGAATTAGTTTTCCTACTACACTAGGAAACAATGAGCAATGCGGTTGCACCGTAGTTTCAAGCAGCTGTATATGTAATTTCTGGGTAGCCCGTAGCTATGCTAGTCTTCTAACTTTCACCGCACGTTACTCATATGACGCACCAAATTTCCTGTATATGTTAACTGCTTTTTTCGCATTGTGTTCTTTGTGACCACCACGGTAGCTTTGCCGCTATGGAATTGCTCGAGGTCGCCGGTTTGATCCCGACCGCGGTAGCCGCGTTTCGACGGGGGCGAAATAAGCAGCGCTCGTGCACTTAGATGTAGGGACACGTTAAAGACCACCACGGTGTCAAAATTAATCCGAAGTCCGTCACAACAGTGTGCTTCGTAATCCAATTGTGGTTTAGGCACGTTTCGCCCAATATTTTCAATAAAGTTTAATAATTCTGCCACGATACGATGTGGCATGTGAGTCAATGAATGTGCTCAACCCTCTCAGAGGTTAAGAGGTATGGCGCACAACAACGCCTCAAGCAAGCACTTCCCCCTGTGTGTTGTTCTCTGTACTACGCAAACAGCTGTGGTACACGCAAAGTAATGTTGAAGATCATCTCACCACTCTCGCCTTCGGCTAGACGTTGAATATATAATTACGATATCATCGAGTGATGCTGAAGGTACGAGCCGCCGCGAGAACGACGACGAAGTGGGTCTGTGCCTTTTGCCGCGAGCGAGTGTCGGTGCTATATCTACAGGCTCCAAACCAAACCAAACCAAAGAGTGTCGGCCTGGCGATCTGGCTCCAGTGTAAATAACCTGTATATAGCTTCTTTATTCTGTGTCATTCCACACGTAGCATTCTGGTGGAGGTCGGCGACCCCCGTCCTCACCACGGAACTCCGGAGTGGTCGGTACATCGAGCTTGTCACCATGCCTCCCGGTGACCAGACCGCCTCTGCAACGGCTTCGGCTTGTCCGACTGCTCCAATTATCACGGTTGTCCAACATCGCGACCCTGGTGTGTTCTCTGGCCTAGAGGGAGAGGACGTTGACGAATGGATCAAGCTCTACGAACACGCCAGTGCTAATAACAGGTGGGACCCAACGATCATGCTCGCCAATGTCATCTTTTATCTCGGCGGCACCCCACGCGTGTGGCACCAAACGCATGACGACGAGATAAACAGCTGTGACAGTTTCAAAGAAAAGCTGAGGTAACTGTTCGGCGACCCCATTGGGCGCAAGGCTGCCGCGAGAAAGGCTCTTGCGTCTCGTGTTCAGACATCTACAGAGCCTTACGTTTCATACATCCTCGACGTCTTGGCTCTCTGCCGCAAAGCTGACGATACTATGTCTGAGGCAGATAAGGTGTCGCATGTGCTCAAAGGCATCGCCGACGATGCTTTCAATTTGCTTGTTTTCGGCCACATCTCGACCATCGACGCCATCATCAAAGAATGCCGTCGCCTTGAACAAGCTAAGAGCCGCCGTATCACACATCACATCACGCGGCTCCCCAAGACTGCCGCTACGTCGACATGTGAGGGTCGACCGCGTCAAACCACCCCCTGTGACGACGTAACTCTTATTGTTCGCCGCGAGCTCGAGGCCGCCTGTTTGCCAGCTTTCGCCTATCGCCTCCCGGATCCAGCCGGAAAACTAGGCACTGCAGCTTCTGGAGGTGAAGCTGCCTTGTCCACTCTGCCCTCAAATCCTCTGCTGACGTTACACACGAACCAAAACCTTCTTGACGTTGACGTTGATGGCTATCCTGTCACGACACTCATCGATACAGGTGCACATCTTTCTATTATGAGTGCTGCCTTCCGACTACGACTGAACGCGTCGTCCGCGTTGCGGATGGCGGTACTGTGCCTATCATCGGCATGTGTACGGCACGTGTCAGCATCGCCGGCCGCCACACTCCGGTCCTCTTCACCGTGATTGCTCATTGCCCCCACGACCTCATTCTCGGCCTCGATTTTCTCTCCGCGCATTCTGCTCTTATTGACTGCTCTGCCAGTACCCTTCGCCTTGAGTTGCCGATTCTCACAGAACCTTCTGACGCACCCCAGTGCCGCCTACGGCCCACCGGCTTTATTCGCCTGCCGCCAAAATCAATCGCCTATATTGAACTCTTGTCTTCCCCACCAGTCCCTGATGGCGCGTACCTCGTCACTCCTCTGCCCGACATTCCGCTACAGTATGACGTTACCGTGCCTCATAGTATACTTACCATTACGGCGAACCGCACTTTCCTACCTATCTGTAACTTTGGATTGGCAAAGCAAATTCTACCGCAAGGTATTTGCCTTGCCAACGTTGATTGTCTCGGCGACCATCACGTGGCAACATTATCGACCGATGCTTCTTGCGAGCTCAGGGGGCCCATCATGCCAGCCTCGGCCGCCGACCCCAAGATACAGAAAATGATTGCGACGGACCTGTCTTCTGCGCAGGCTGAAGACCTTTACCAAGTGTTATCGTCCTACAGAGATATTTTCGACTTCGACGATCGCCCTTTAGGCCAGACGCTCGCGGTCAAGCATCGGATTCTTACTGGCGATGCTACACCTATTCACCGACGACCATATCGAGTTTCTGCGTCTGAATGCCGAGTAATTCAAAGTGAAGTCAACAAAATGCTAGACAAAAGCATCATTGAGCCCTCTTCCAGTCCCTGGGCGGCACCTGTAGTGTTGGTTAAGAAGAAGGATGGCACGTGGCGCTTCTGTGTAGACTACCGCCATCTGAACAACATTACTAAGAAGGACGTCTACCCGCTCCCACGTATAGACGACGCCCTTGACTGCCTCCACGGTTCCAGCTATTTCTCTTCCATTGATCTTCGTTCTGGATACTGGCAGATTGCTGTTGACGATATGGACAGAGAAAAAACCACGTTCATCGCACCTGATGGCCTATACCAACTTAAAGTAATGCCGTTTGGATTATGCAACGCCCCTGCCACCTTTGAGCGTATGATGGACTCCTTGCTCCGTGGTTTCAAATGGTCCACCTGTCTATGCTACCTCGACGACGTCATCGTCTTCTCGCCCACGTTCGACACTCACCTTGAGCGTCTAACAGCTATACTTGACGTATTTCGAAAGGCGAACCTGCAACTTAACTCGTCCAAATGTCGTTTCGGCCGCCGCCAAATTACTGTTCTGGGCCACCTCGTTGACGCTTCCGGAGTACAGCCTGATCCCGACAAAACTCGCGCTGTCCGAGACTTTCCGGTTCCGAAGACAGCCGCAGACGTTCGAAGTTTTGTCGGGCTATGCTCGTACTTTCGTCATTTTATTCAAGATTTTGCGGCAATTGCTAGACCCCTGACTAATCTATTGAAGAAAGGCGTACAATTCTTGTGGGGCCCTGAAGAAGCCGCCGCCTTCTCTCGACTCGTCACTCTTCTCTCCTCACCACCCATTCTCGCCCACTTCGACCCTGATGCCCCTACAGAATTGCGTACAGATGCCAGCGGCCATGGCGTAGGTGCCGTCTTAGCCCAGCGTCAGTGTGTCCAGGATCGTGTTATTGCTTATGCAAGCCGCCTCCTCACACCATCGGAGCGCAACTATTCCATTACGGAACGAGAATGCCTTGCTGTAGTCTGGGCGGTTGCGAAGTTCCGTCCCTACCTTTACGGTCGCCCTTTTTCCGTAGTCACTGACCATCATGCTCTCTGCTGGCTCTCATCGCTAAAGGATCCTACAGGCCGGCTTGGTCGATGGGCTTTGAGGCTACAAGAATTTTCATATTCCGTGGTCTACAAGTCTGGCCGCTTGCACCAAGACGCTGACAGCTTGTCGCGTTACCCTGTTGACGACCCTGACTCCTCCAATATTACCAGTGCTGCTTGTGTATTCTCTGTGTCGCAGCTGCTTCATTTCTCCGACGAGCAACGTCGTGACGCCTACATCAGAGCACTCATCGACCGTTTTGAACACTCTCCGGCCGACGCCACTTTACGCCTCTTCGTCCTCCGCGACGGTACTCTGTACCGTCGTAACCTTCATCCGGACGGCTCTGAGTTCCTACTTGTCATGCCTAAGCACCTCCGCTCAACCATTCTACAAGAACTTCACGACGCACCAACAGCAGCCAACGACGCAAGAAGCCTTCCCAGCCCCCCGCTGGTTACCTGCAGCCGCTCGACATCCCCGCCGAGCCCTTCCATCGTGTCGGCTTAGACCTTCTCGGCCCATTTCCGGAATCTACATCAGGAAACAAGTGGGGTGCAGTCGCGGTGGACTACGCGACCCGCTATGCCGTAACCCGCGCTCTTCCGACCAGTTGCGCAACTGATGTTGCGGACTTCCTCCTGCATGATATCATTTTGATTCACGGTGCCCCGCGTCAATTGCTCACAGACCGTGGCCGTACGTTCTTAGCCAAAGTCATTGACGACATCATGCGTGCCTGCTCAATACAGCATAAATTTACCACCTCCTACCACCCTCAAACGAACGGCCTCACTGAGCGTTTGAACCGCACCCTTACAGACATGCTATCCAAATACGTTTCAGACGACCACCGTGACTTGGACCAGGCTCTACCTTACATTACATTTGCGTATAACTCTTCCCGTCTCGAAACTGCTGGCTTTTCGACTTTTTACCTTTTGTATGGCCGTGAACCGACGCTACCATTGGACACTGTACTTCCGTCCACCACAGCTTCAACTAGCGCTTATGCCCGTGACGCTATCGCCCATGCTGACCATGCTCGCCAACTTGCGCGCACTCGTCTACAAGTCTCTCAAGGCAAACAGAAGCAACGCTACGACCTCCGTCACCATGATGTCCGTTTTGTGCCCGGCACCCTCGTGTTGCTTTGGTCACCATCACGTAAAGTTGGGCTTTGTGAAAAGCTGCTTTCCTGCTACACAGGCCCCTATCGCGTGCTTCGCCAAGTAACCGATGTCACCTACGAAATCGCTCTAGCCACGCCCACTACGTCCTCCACTGTGACAGCCAGTGACATTGTCCACGTCGCCCGACTCAAACCCTACAACTCTCCACGCGCGTTGGATATTTAACAGCACCGTGACGGCGCTTTGCCGCCGGGGAGTAGTATTACGATATCATCGATTGATGCTGAAGGTACGAGCCGCCGCGAGAACGACGACGAAGTGGGTCTGTGCCTTTTGCCGCGAGCGAGTGTCGGCCTGGCGATCTGGCTCCAGTGTAAATAACCTGTATATAGCTTCTTTATTCTGTGTCTTTCCACACGTAACAATATTAAGCATTTGTCGTCAACAGCACCGCTAATTGTCATGAATCGAAGAAAACAGCGCAGAAAGCTTGACTGACATCGATCCCCACAGTGCGTGGGACCCGCATAATTTTTTACTGCAATAGTCATCGCCCAATCGCGTCAATTTTCCAGTTGCAAAGTGGATATGTAGAAACACCTGCATGCAAGATACCATGTCACTTATAAGGCGCAATTTGATAAGATGGAGCGCTAAGTTGAAAAGGTCACGTTTTGCCCCGTGTCTGTATGCTTTTGGCTCGCCCTACGTTAACCCGATTCGCTCCAATTATAAGTTGTGTTCTACACACACTAACAACTTTGCTGCAGAGTGTTCCTTATCATATAGCACGACCTTGTTTCTGATAATTTGGTGTTGCCTCTCACCATGACTACATTCTCACTGCCGAAAAACATACGTAGTGAGAGGGAGAGATCACAGGGAGAGATCATCATCTGCTGCCAGCCCTGGCTGTGCCGCTTTTTCACCTGGGATAATTATCAAATACCTTTCGAACTCGCGCTGTCTACAATTGTATATACTGAAATGCTTGCACCTCATAAAGGGAAGGGAAGAAAAGCAAAAGTCAATTTACGTTCGCCCAGTAGATAAAAAGTGAATGCCTCGGGCATTTTGTTCCATTCTCCATCACACGCTTCATTAGCGATGCTAGCGCTTCCTTCGCACTTCATTAGGCCGAATGGGGTCCCATTTACAAATAGCTTGCCTCAAGATGATTACCTGGCCTGAATTTCTGGTTTAGCGCAGCGTAGTTGCATCACTTCTTAAATGGGAATAAAATCGTTTCCGAGTGCTATTACCGTAAGGTCGCCCCGCTGAGAGCATTTTTTAATTACCATACCTGGCATAAAAATTTTACGCGTCCCTTCTTTGACGTGCAGGAAAAGTGCGACAATCGGCCGCACCTTGTCCCTATTTTCTATCAGTCATCTGATGTTATAAAGATTTTGTTTGGCACTTGTGCTGTTCACGCAGGGGAGGCCCACACACCAGCTTCGTCGTAGCGCCTCTATTTTTAAATTTACTTGAATTGGTGACTACAGACTTGATACGAAACCTGATAGTGGCTTCATGGATGATATTTGTGAATATTTATCATCAGAGTGTTGAACTTGCTTTCACCTTTGCGCATCCCTCTCGCTATGTCATCATCATCCCTCATCAAACCTTTATGTCCCCGTTCCCCCTCCCCCTGTGCAGAGTAGCAGGCTAGAGCGCCTTAGCTCAGGCCGACCTCTCTGCCTTCTTTCAATTAAATTATCTCTCCATTGCCTACCTGAATATGACGATTGTCTACATTTATTTGATATCACTATAATACATAATATAACACAGCTTTACTGCAACGGTGACAACAGAATTCACATGTACTGGTAATGCGTTGCTAGTAACTATTGGGAATAATAAAAAATACGTAAGAATACCTCCACAAAGCTCGTCGAAGCAGCACCGCAAGGACTAAGGGTATTTCAGCTCGTTCTGTCTCCTCTTTTATTTCCGTTGATTTTACACTTGCGTCAAACATCCTTCTTAAGCTATATATATATGCGCCCACTAGCCCGACATAGTCTTCTCATAAAGGGTATACTCGAATAGCCTAATTTTTTTTTAGTCACCACGATAGGAAGAAACTGGCGATGGCACCAGAGAAGCAGAGAAAAAGTTCGTTCTCTTTCACAGAAAATAAATAATCAAGCCACAAGATATCAAAGTCAACTTGCCCTAGTGGGAGCCGAACTCACACCTTCCTGCATTAAATGGGCGGTGCTTTTAACAATTAGGCTGTCGCTGCGGCCATCCCCCCACCCAGTTTCTCGAGTGTTTGAGTATGTATACATATCAGCCCTTGAATTGTCAGCCCATTCATCTCACGGTTAAGTAAGCAGACGTAACATTCCTTTTAACTGCAGGCGTCACGCAGTGGATGCATGCAACAAGCCAATAAACACTCGTATGCTCTCTCAGGGTACCAAAACTGCCAAATCGAAGACCCCGCCGTCCGATGAGCGAAAAACAAAAAACAAACAAGAGAACCCAAACAGCTCCATGTATATTTTTAGTCGCAACTATACAAATTAACAGACAACGAAGCCAGAAAAATTTTAAAGAACGTTAATTGCTAGGTGTATATTTTACACAACCGTAGGGGTGCAATTTGTCTAAATATTTTTTTAGTGGAGGCGAGCTCTTCGACTGCTACAGGAAACATTATAGTTGTCCTCCTTTGTGCAGTGTCATTGCGACAGCCAGTGTATTTCAGGGAAAACGTATTTTACAGCTTCTTTAAGGAAGCTAGTGGAAACTAATGTCGCCGCTGCAAAGCTTCGCACAAGTATATAATTTGTGCAGATTTTTCTCTGTTGTATTTCGAGTTATCGTGTGATTTATCCAAGTTTCTATTTGTGCGTTTCCAGTAAAATATTTGCAAAGCATGTTTGTTTCACATTTAAGACAACAACACAGCACTTACACTTTGTTTTGCAGGTGTTTCGCCAAGGTTGCCTTCCCAATGTCAGCATCAACGACAACATCCAAGACCAAGATCAAGATCAAGATCAAGATCAACATCCAACGACAATCAAGAACTTTCGAAACGACGTAGAAGGTGCTAATTGTCTGCACAGTCTTAGTGGTGCCCGCTGTGCATGGTGTGTGGGAATTCAGAAAACCTTACTCTACAAGCAAGCAATAAAGAGTGGTTCTCATCTCTACTATCTTAAAGGTCTTCAAATGCACCTAATAGGGACCCTAAAGTCCCGGAGCACGTTGTTATCAGAAAAAAGCTGCATCGCATTTTTAAAGTTTAAAATCCCTAAGTCCCTCGAAACGTCAATTATACCACTGAACTCAAGTGAAGGTCTTAATGAGCAAGCGCGAGAAATTTATTTTCACTCTAGAGCGCCTTATTCGCATTCTCACTTTTTTCTTTTGGCCAATGAGTGTTTTTCATAGCACTGTCACTGTTACCAAACTAGCGCTAAGCGTCAACCAAATGCAATCGTGTTCTGCCCTCTCCTATGCACCCGAACACTACCGACATTTTCGAATGTGCTACTACACATGTACTATTGCGGACGAACTTCACCCGTCACTTCAAGTCATGAACCGATGGGTATGTTCTATCGCTTTATATATCTATACAGGGTGTCCCACGTAACTTTAGCCAAACCTCAAATATATGCAAATGCCACGTAGGAAGTAATTTTATTCGCCGCCGGTTGGAGATACATTATTTTTAGCATTCCGCCTAATTACATAACTAGTTCTATTTAATTGATTAAGTTCTGAATTATTATAATTAGACGAAAAGAGTCAACGATAAAATTGTATAGCAACATTAAAAACTCCCGATACCGCCTTCTGTTGCTCAATACGTGCTGCATAAAAGTTTTTAGAGCGTGAAAGAAGCCCGCGAAAACAGGCAAAATCACCGCGCGACTGGCCGCTCGAGGCACTTTCCGTGTATTCTCGGGCTGCAAATTCAGCCAAAAGCGACGCCAAATTCAAATTGGAGGGGGCAGCAGTGCCCGATGTCTTGTTGTAACGCTGTTAAGATTGCCCACGCAAAGTCAGTAACGTTAAATTTAAAAAATAACATACGAAACGCATTACGGCGTTTGGCGTTCCACACATGTGCACTTTGAATAGCTATCTATATAAGCAAGGTATTTCACTAAGCACACTAACCTAAGCTTTCTAAGTGGCGCAAGCGGTGCATTTCGTGTTTCTGAACGCATCCTCAGTTGCTTGGCCAACTCTATGCATTTAATGCTAGTTTAATTCGCTCTCACAAGTGCGTCACGTGGCTAAGGCTTTAATTACGATGGCCAGTTATTCGTTCTTTTTTAGAAACGGAGCAACTAAAAAAACTTTGCTTTTTCACAATGTTACAGTACTCGTATGCACGCACATTACATGCCATTATTTTACCTGATTGCTAAAGTCAGTAAAAGGAGTACTCTAAAGTTAGTTAAAACGCCGCGTGATACATGAGACTACATATTCTTTATGTAACAGACCTTCATAATTCAACAATAGAAGTGCGCTACGTACTTTGCAAATAAAACTAATTATGCGCATGGTGAGTGAGTTCCTTAATTTTCGAAGAGATCTTCGCGCCAGTAATTGAAGTGTTAATCGGTTACTCTTATCACATGGTTCTGTTAGACTGGTTCTGTTTTTCCCCTCATGTTTATTCTGTACAAACTGTATTACAGTTACTGTGCAGAATTCTCTTATGTTATCTGCACAAGTGTGAGTGACGATGGGGTCATGTGCGTGGAATGCTCCTTCAAATAGCCTATACTCTGATATACTGAATAAACAGTCGGAAGTCTGCGCTCGTGGTGCCCCCGTTGTGTGTTCCATTCGCTGTCTTGGTTTCTCGCGCAGTTTTAACCTACCTTCAAGTATGAACCATCTAGCCCTGAAGAACGTCCTACTGATATGGTGTATGTGTCAGTGAAAGCATGCGAGGGAAGCGGATGATCGCGGTTCAATCTGGCATTTGCAAAGGAGAAAGGGGGGACCAAACGCTCAGCGTTCCGTCGCGCGAAAGGCCTTGGGGGTTGGGAAGGAGGTAGGAAGGGAGGAAAGGGGGGGCGGCCTTGTGCTCGAGGAGCAACTGCGCATTTTGCGAACGGGCGTAAGATGAATAGACTATGGCTGTTCAATCTAGGGCACCATACAGTAAACTTTGATTTGTACGAAAGCTGGTTTAACGAATGTTTCGGAATAACGAACTTTTATAAGCTTCCCGGTGGTTTTCTTATGCGTTCTATGCAAATAATCTTTCAGTCCAACGAATTTCTTAATAGCGAATATTTCAGTTGAACGAGCTTGATCAGTGGGCCTGGGCTCATTTTTTAATCAGTTGAAGGAAGTTTTGCGCTCTGCAGCGCTGGCGTAGCCGATGCCAGTGGCCCTCAAATCGCCCCTCCAGCGGCAGCTATGTCCAGTGTGACGGTGAGGTGGCTACCTGTGTTTAATTATCATATCTGGAAATTGTTTCCAGTGTTCGTCCCGAAGAAGAAGGGCGCGATGAAGAAGGTGCAATGCCGGAGGCAGATTCAAATCGTCTAATTCTAGCCGAGGCTTTAGGAAGCGTTGGAAAGTTGCGAGAGTTCGTGTCTCAGCTGCAAGCAGCGCCAGAGGAAATGTTCAATAACATAGGCTGTCTTGACAGCTTTGCTACTTCAGCACCAGTGCAGAGGAAAATATTTTTTTTTTCAAATGAGAAAGGCAGCAGCGTAACGGCTACACACTACGTGTGTATTGATGTACATAACTCCATAAATTGCTTTTCACACTTCTGACTCGATGTCTGCTGTGCCCAGTGCTGCTCCATGTTCTAGTGAATATTGAGTTTAGTGAACTTTCAATTAACTGAACTATACTCTTCGGTCTCTTGAAGTTCACTCAAGTTACAGTTCACTGTATATGGAGGAAAGTGAGGAGGCAGCGCGGGAGGCAAGGGGCGGGGGGGGGGGCGTTTTTGACTCCACCAACAAGTGCGTATCTTGCACGGCAGCGCACGGTCGCGCGCGCCGTATCTTGAACGGGATATCAGACGGCTCATCACTTTGTGCGCGCTGTGTGCTCGTCGCTCTTACGTTCAAGCGATAAACAAACGTCACTTCGCTCGCTGCTGCTGCCTTGCTTGCTCGCACGAGCGTTTTGACAGCGAGTGTCCGCCCTCAACAAGTGCGACGTGTTCATGTTTGCTTGTGCGCGCTGGCACCAGGCTCGTTAATCCAGTTAGTAAGCGAATGTTTCCAAGTTTATATGGCCGATAACGCTACTATTCTTACTTCGTATAATTGTGCACTAATTTGCTATCGCAATCTATGCTTTACCTTTCGGGCGAAGCTGCGACTTTATTGTCTGCCTTTTACAGAAGCAAGGATGGGCGCATTATATGCGTGGCGACAAGATTTTGAGGTTCTTAAAGCTCTTAAATAAATTTCCCACGTTGCTCTCCGGTTCATAAGAATTTGTCTTCGTTACAGATTCTTTAAATGTGCCTACCATGTTGTGTCTACACTTAGGATATAAAAAGGCCGTATCATTGGCGCAATTCAGCCAGTAATTATGTTAGCATTTGTATACTTTTATCCCATCCTATATCTCACGCGTTTCTATGAACGATCATGTGATAGCGAACCTCCCAACGCCTCTGTCGTCAAGTTATTCTTTTCATAGCTGTTTTAAGCTTTTTTTTGTGCCTAGCCATTTGCGTAGCTGACAACAAGGCTCCACGCGCCAGCGGTGCTTTTCTGGGGGAATCCTGAAACACTTGTGCAGTTTCTGAGCGACTGTAAGTCTCGCACAAATTCATGGCGCATTACTAACAAGAAATGTTGTTAGAATACTGCTTGCCTCTTAATGACGAGCATTCATTTGGAGATTTAAAGACACGAATATTTATTTATGTATTATTATTTTATACGACCTATTTTACTATTTTTTCGGTATACCTGGGCGAGGACAAAATGTACACGTCTTTTTGCTTCGAGAAATTGGGATAGATACATTTTATATTTTATTTCCGCACCTACTACACGCAAGGAACATTTGATAAAATTATCGAGTTTCACTTAGTGCAGCAGCACACTCAATGGTTTGTCGAAAACAGCTAAGAAATTACGTCTCAGTTACGATGCCACCCACAATTAATTCGCGCCTGAAATTACTTAAAACTGCATTTTCGCTGTCATGGAAATTTAATCATATTATGGGGTTTCACGCCATTGCAAATTGTTCACATCATTCTAAAACCTCGATATGATTGAGGCACGCCATAGTCGAGTACTCCAGAAAGTTGGACCACCTGGGATTCCTTAACGTGCAACCTAAATCTAGGGAAACGTGTGTTTTGGCATTTAACTCCCATCGAAATGCGGCCGCCATGGCCGGGATTCGATCCCGCGACCTTGTGCTTAGCAATCAAACACCATAGCCACTAAGCAACCATGTTGGGGGCTATCGTCGAAGTGCTCATACAAATGACAAACTTTGTCGCGCTAGTTTTGTTATTGACCGCAAAATTGGTTACGGTAATTCTCCTTCCCCACTTTAAAGAGTTCTTGTCACCCCTGCAAGAATACTTGCAATGTTCGATATACCTAGATAGAGAGAAATACTGGTTTGATTGCGAAGCTAATGATTATAAAGGTTTCGTAGTAGTCTTTTTTCGTAGTGTATCTTGCTACCCGTTGTCAAAAAGTTTCCTTCACATCATGAAAATTCGTACGACCGTACATTGTACAGCAGATGTTGTTACTTTTATGAAAATGCCACTACCTCATCGGAGCCCGCTGACTTTCTATACGAATAATAGACAACCGTAACAACATTTTACATCGCCACAGCAACATGCTCAGTTTGCATTTACAAAATTTTCCTGCAGTTTACTAGTACACAACATAGCATGATCAAACTGCAATCAAACTACATGAGCAGTACTGCCTTTAAAAGAGTGCGTAGCAGCATCGACGTCGAGGAAGATGAGGAGAACGGCGGCTGTCTAGGAACCGGCCATTGCTACGAAGCGAAGCGGGCGCGTGGTCCAGATCACGAGCGGCTGGCGCGAGATGGCCGGGTGAGAGAGAGAAAGCACTTTATTTGTACCCGCCAGAGAGTATGGGTGATCGGTGTAAGGCGCAGCTCCACCTTTCACCGTCTACCTAACTGATTCCGGCCCCCTAGACGTCGGCCGGAATCAGTTGGCTTCTGGTGGCTACCTGGGCTTGACCAATGACTTGTTTTTGTGCTTATTCTTTCTGGCTATGCAGAGAGGATTCCCATAGATCTTTGTTCCCAAGCGGACCGTTTAGCGCTGCGCAAGCCCAGAGCATGTGATTTAGGGTGATTTTATCCGCCGAGGAATGACTGTCAGCTAGGACCTTCTGTTCAGTAAAAATATACTCTTGTTTATTGCGGCTCATCGTCATCATTGGTTTTGCACGCCACAAGTGAAAGAAATGAAGGGGGCTAGTTGGTGAACGTTCATGGTTGTTTTGCGCTCAGTTTTACACAGACGATATTAAGGAAGGACAGGACGTGGACGGACGTAGCGCAATAGTCCTTCCTTAATATCGTCTGTGTAAAACTGAGCGCCAAACAACCATGAACAAGTGAAAGAATTTTTCTAGAAACTGAAGTAGCCAGCCTTGCATATGCTTTGCAGGGCTTATTTCTTCTGATTGGTGAGGGAAAAGACATTAACAAAACGAAAACTACAATAACGTAATTAACAAGAGACTACAAAGAGTCAAAGATTCTCGATAAGTCTTGACTGGCGCAAATACAGCAGTAGAGTGTGGGTGGTTTCTATTGCGTTCATATCTATTTCTCAGGACTCAAGCGAATCAATATCGTCGGCGAAAACCTAATAATTACAAGCAAGATCCACCCACTAAACTGCAGTGCCCTTGCCCATCATCACAGAGAGAGTCATGCCAGCTGGAGTTCACTCAAAGCTCAATGACATATTGTTCTGCTGACGTAAATGCTAGGCTAATTAGAAAATAAAAGGTCGTTATGCCAAGCAAAAATATTAGCCTAGGCTGAGCACTGTTATCAGGATCACGCGTAAAATTTGCCAAGACGTTCAGGTTTCACATTGAAGCCAGTGACACAATGCAGGCATCTGAAACTAGCACCCCCCCCCACTAGACGTCACAGAATTAAGCAAACCTAATTGGCTGGCGCATGAAATGTAAATTGTGTTTGATCTGCACAGCGTACATAAAAGCTCTTATTCTAAGGCTGTCACGGAGTATAGTCTCTATTTCTCAGATTTCAAGTGAAGTATATTGCTGCTAACTACACTCTCGTATGCCCGCGGCATGATACAGCTCCTGGTCAATATCGTCGTGCAACTTGGAGTCGGTGGGTAGTGCGAACTCAGTTGCGTGACGCTAAACAAAAAACTACTGATGCCGGCTACACGAACTCGCAATCGATTAATGACATCCTGAACGTGATTGCTCAATCCATGTAGCAGCAATGTGGACTCATACTGAAAAGTGTTGCGTTTGACAATCAGGGGTGGTCCAACAAGAAACTTGTATAAGTCATTCAGTGTGCGGGACAAGATCTGTATATTAGATCTTTGGCAATTTGGTCTGATTTCGCGTTTCCTCTGACTTGACGTTTCCTCCATATAGCATTTATGCTATATAGTAGTTGGTTTATCTAAGCTGATTTGATGATACAGAGACAGCGCGAGTCCTTAAACATCGCCTACTTTTCCACAGGCTGACAATATGCATGTTCCTATGCCGTACGAAGAACTGCTAGTTCAGAAGACGTCGACGACGTCTTCTTAATAACGTCGACGACGACATCAAATAGTCTGTGCCTGAGGAGGCTATTTGATGAATCGCTATCATACACGCTTTAATATAGATAAAGAAAGAATGAATGCCGGAACAGGCATCGATGACTTTTTGGCGATTCTTGGTAATTTCGTATACGTCCTTCGAAGAGATTGGCTGATGCGCAAGGTCATCTAAAGCATGGTGGTTAAAGTTTGCCCGAAGGTGAAGCATGAATTGCGTGATCGCTTTCACCGACAAAGCATGTTCGTAATACAAGGTGACTTGTGCAATACTACTGCGGAGGTGTCTCTGCGTCTCGAGAACGAAGGCGGCTTTAAACACTATTCAGAGAGATAGAGGAGAGTAAATAACTAAAACTTATTCCTTTATTTTTCAGCAGACTACAGTTCATGTTTCCTGCCCGAAATATTTGTTTCCGTGGAGTCATCAACATGACTTTTTTTTCGTTACTTTCAGCTTTAAAAAGACCGTCATTTCATGGTATCGGAAAAAAGGTATTTTCTTCTGCCATCTTTGCCCACCGGACAAGGTCGACGAGCCAAGGGCGTGGCTGAGACTATACGCCAACTATTTCTTCAATGTCGTACGATATAATAAGTACTTTGTTGTGTGCGCATACAAGGAACCCATGAACCTATTGTTCATTTGTTTATTTTTATGTTTTCGTAGCTATTGCACCAAAGCACAGGTTTATCTCTATTGTGGTGGTTGTCGAAGCTGCCACGAGGTCCACGCGTGAGGCGTGAGTATGCCATATTGGAGTACAGTCGTAAAAGATGCGCATATTTAGCGTGATCTTTATGTCACTGATTCTATTCATTCAATAGCTATACCTTCAACATGACAGCAAGACATGGTATCTAAGATATGCAGTGTAAAATATCACGCTGGCAATTTTCTTTTTATTTGGACCGCCGGAACCAGTGTGCGCTTCTTGAGCATTCAGTTGAACGCAAAAATTCAAGGCGATACTAATCGTTGGCGCCTACGGCGAATGTTATAATACCACCGACATCCGCATGCAGCTCATTCCTCGTGTCTTCCACATACACATGCAGCTATGATTCTTAGGATACTTCATGCACTTTCCGGCATCTATGTTTGTTCTCTTGCTTAACCCGTTTTCCCGCCAGCTTGGGTCACTGGGTACTCCATGCTCTAATGGGTAGAGAACCGGGCTGCTGTGCCGAGGGAACCAGATTCGAAACAGCCCTTTGGGCCAACTTGAGCCACCGAGTATGTGACGTCGAGTAAGTCCTGCTCGTCAATTGGCCTTTTTAACGCCTAGTTAATCACGGCGTATGTGCCGCTCTTCAATGAACCCATTTCATTCTTGTGTCTCTGGATATGTGCCATTCAATATTTAGTTTCCATTCGGGAGGACCAGCAGTAAGGCGTAAAGGATTTAAAAAAGTTAAATAAGAGCTTCCAACTAGGCATCATATAATTGTCCATCACGCAACGGTTTTAGTTACGCCTTGGGATGCGCTGCATTTTCGCATTTCCATAAACTTCTATGACGGCTACTTGAGCCACTGCGTATATGCCACAGGGTATGTGCCGCTCTTTAATGACAGAACAAAAACTATCCTTTCAAATTTATCTGGTGCTGGGTGGAACCGGACTCACGTCAGAGATATTCAAACACAGGCCATGCGCGGACATGGTGGCGGTGCCGCCAGATCGAGCAGCGTGTCCTGATGAATATGCTATAGAGGAACCTAACTGCATACACGCTTAAGAAATGTGCTTCAGCGGCGGCAATATGGTATGCCGCTACTTACCCGCCGTGGTTTCTTTGTCGTTGGGGTGTTGCGCTGCTGAGCACGAGTTCCGCGGATGAAATCCCTTCCACAGCGGCCGCATTTCGATGGAGGCGAAGTGCAATAACACCCGTGTACTTATATTTAGGTGCACGTCGAAGAACCCCAGATGGTCTAAATTAATCCGGATTTTCCCACTACGGCATGCCTCACAATCAGACCGTGGATTTGGCATGTAAAACCCCACAATTTAATTTTAATTTATGTCCCTACTTGCTTCAATGCTTGACACACTAACGTCCACAGTCATCGTGAGATGAGTACTGTCGAAGTTCTTTTTTCTTTAGCCTTTACAAAGCAGTGCAAGGAAGCTCCATATATAAGTACATTTCGCATGTCTGTTTACAATAGATACGGAATGTTTCACTGCAAATGCTGTTAATGGTACTAGGCCGCTTTATGATGGTAGTAATGATATCAGGTTATGTTTAGAGAAAAACAAGAGACCTGCAGATAGTGGTGGCAGACACAAAGGCCTTGAATAAGTTTCGCTGTATCAACAACCACTTTTATCTTATCAGTGCCACGCTGCTGGTCAGACGTAAATAAGTAGGGTGGACTGCCTTGTAAATAAGCAACGACAATTCGTTAATGATTTCTCCGTTATTCTATTGAGCACCAGCTACCTATCTTTACGTAATGCCTAACATACCGCAGTCCACATTTTCCTCTTGATCCGAACTGAAATATCAGCTACATCGAATTTTCGTTTTTATCTGGTACTCCCCCATTTCTGTCTCTAATAGTACTATAGGATAACAGAAAACGATGAAGCAGTGTGAAAAGAATTAAGAAATTAGCAAACGTTAGGGCAAGTCAGCTATTTGGATATTTCTAGGAAATCACTTTTTCTTACGCTGTACATATTATTGCCTGATATTTATGACGATAGGAAACGATGATGATCATAAGCCAAATTAGGTGAAGCAGACAACTTCCTTTAATGGTGTGTTCGACCTTTTGTGCATTTCTGTATGCACCGCAAGGCAGTGCCATATGCCTCTGGCATCTATCTGTATTGTTTAGCCATGTAAAATGATTCATCGTATAGCTTCCTTATTGTCTTATGGTTAAACTCAGTGGCTGAACCTCACCAGTAGCTGTAACGAACAGGCCTTCGAACACCGAATCAGGAACAGGTCGAATAAGAATGCCCAACATTGTCTGGCAAGCAGTTCTCTGATACGTGGCCACTGCATGTTTTAGTGCCGTGACAATATGACAATATTCCCGGGACTGAGTCACTGTTCATAAAAAAAATTATTTGCTCCAGCCCCGCTTGTCCAATCAGTTCGCGTTTGGTTCAAGCAGCAATAACTGAGAAATCCTTATTAGTACTTAAGCAATTACTACTATAGTAGACTATTACTGCTAAAGCAGACGTTTATAAACAAGCAAAGTAGATATCACTATATATCGCTAGGAAAAAATTGCATATAATATGGCAGAGTTCAGCCACGGTGAAATTGGTTAATAAATATTTATCACCAACTTGACTGTTTGTGGAAGTATGTATGTCATTAAACCCTATAATAATGCGTTTGCCAGCAAATTGGCTGAGCCACACCAAAGAAATGAGGCTCTGTTTACCTAACTCAATTTATCAACACAGTAATTGCCGTCCACTTATATTAGTGTAAAATTTGAATAAAAATTATTACACTTCTTACATTTCACTACATTTTACTATTACATTTCAAATTAATTCAATCCATGTCTTTCATTGTGAACAACTTGACCCTCACTTAACTGGGAGCTGTTTGAGCAACATTTCATTTATATAAAGAAAAGTAAACCAATTCACAAGAACAAAACCTTTGAATTATTATAAGTGCTAATCACATGCAAAAATAGTTATTCAACTAAAGACACATGCTTCTGCAGGAACACACAAAATAATCAGAAGTTCTTAGAGTGGACACCATTTACTGATCAACATTGCGCTTTTCTCAAGAGAGATACCTGCTTGATTGCACTAAATCGTAATAGCCTTCTAACATACTTGCTGTAAAGCTAAGCATCGTGGTGTGTAAGCTCTCGTGTTACTCTTTTCTTCGACTTCGTATGTGTACATCGCGCTCCCCAACTTCATCATCAAACATTGAATGTAGCTTTGTTGTAAGGTTTATTATGAGAAAAGAAATATCACCACACTAAATTTCTTTATTGCTGCGATTACTGCAATACTATTACAAACAATAGCTACTTGATTGCCATTACCTATAGTTAATGATGAATAACGTACAATAACCTCAATACAGCTACACGGAGGAATACATAGGTTACTAAAACAGAGCTTCCCTCCCCTCCCGCTTCCACCCTAGGTATACTAGGAGACACATTATATCCTATCATTCATACGGTGGTTCTGCGATAGCCGCCAAATTTAAGGAAAGAACGTAAACCTTAACGACGCTTTCCAAGGAACCGAGTAAAGGTCATTTTCCATGCTGGCTTTGTTTTCTAGAAATGTATACTTCCTACTAAAGATTCCTTTTGCCAGTTTCTAGTGTATACGACTTGGAAATTGTAAAAATATTCACTGTTATGAATACATTTCTTAACCCTTCTTTTTACAATTATAAGACACTTCCACAAAACATTTTCCTTTGGCTTTACAAATGTTTCGTCCAAGTTTCCTTCCCCAAGTAAATCAAAAGACTTTCAGCATGGATAGCATTTATGATATCGACGAAGCTGATAAGCGTCTCACCGGCTCTTCTCTGCTGCCCGCTGTACATAGTGTGCTGTAGTTTCGAAAGGCCTATTGCATGTTTCCGCAAGCAATAAAAGTTCTCTAATCTACACTTCCCGTGGTATAAATATAGCATTTGCAATATGCAGTATTGCATTGCAATATTGCAGACATTTCATATATTAAATATTGTGTGTGCGTGCATGCGGTGTGTGTGCGTGTGTGTGTGCATGTGCGTGCGCGTGTGCGTGTGCGTGTAATATCACGCTTTCAAAGCGTGATATTACGACGGGGAATAGTGAAGGGTGCACTCGTGACTGGCGGCTCACATTGTTGGCAATGATTCCTGCGCAAGTACCTCGAGCGGAACTAGAAAAGACCAGCGTTCAATCTGCGCGCACTGTCTGAGAGAGAAAAAAAACAACATATAGAAAAACAAAATATAGAAAAAGAAACAGGAAGGTGACCCAGCTGTAAACACTGGCAAGCTAACCTGTGCTAGGGTAGGAGGCGTAAAAGAAAGTGTTGCAGAAACCATTGACGATGATTGCTAATGCAAGCAAATATCCCTAATGAACGAAGGAGCGAACAAACGAGCGAGCGAGCGATAAAGGCAGAGTGAATGAAAGATAGAAAACGAGAGCAAGAGCAAGGGAACTAACATTTTCTTCGCTTAGTCTGGCATTACCGACCGATGAGTCACAAAAACAGGCGAAAGACCAAAATTAACGTACTCGCATTAAAACGAGAGTTACAATGGTTGCGAGATACGATTAAATCAGGAAAACTGTCCTAATGTCCAACATGCCTTAAACACTCCTCTAGAGACCGCGGATGCTGTTATGCAGCAGTTTTTGAAATTATATAAAGACTCTACAGCTTGCAGGATGGAGCATACTGTTTGGCACTGCTGAAAGTTAGGGGCAAGTGCCGCTTAACAGATGATGTGGCCGTTAGTAACAATAGGCACAAGGGATATATTATTGCGGCGACACTGGCTGGATTTTTACAACGTTATGCATTCAATGCGGGTTTAATCCTGCTTCACAAGCTGTATTGTCTTCCCCAGAACTTGCTCTTGTTGACCAGCCACTAATTCCTAAGCGTTGTAGACATACCAAGGAAAGTTACCATCTGTATTTCCACAATGCCAATTCATGTGAATCGACAAATACATGCCATGCCAGCGTTATATGCCAAGTTGCCAGTATGTCAATAGACGCCAAGTCAGCGTTACAGCGAATGGAAGAGAGGGACGTCTTTTTTTTTTACAAATGGCTGCTTCTGTAAGCCCTATCCTTTGACCAAAGCACTACGTTTTGAAACAGACAATAGTTTTTGTAGGCCTTCATATTTCAACCTCGCCATTGTGCTTTCCATTCCACGCTGCAACCTGTAGGAAGGCATGCAGTGCGCGAGTTCTCTTGTCTTGGAAACGTGCAGGGGAGCCAAAGGTCGAGAAGTAAGTGGCAATATGTGTCGTTATTATACTTTCTTTATGGTACTTCGCTGATGCAATGCCGTAAAGCCAGTCAATTTTAACACATGTTATCTGCGCCAAAGAAAGAGACACAGATTGTGTCTCGTCTTTTCAGCGCTATGAACATGTTGCGTAATGCCACTGATCAACTCTTCTAACTCATTCGAATAGTCATAGCAAGTAACTATTAAGAATTGCATGTGTTTAGCAGTCATATCTGCATGTGTTCTTCACGACCAAATTTCCGCTTGCCAGAGGAGAGCCGAAGGTTGCTTTTTCAATAACTGTCGCGGCTAACAGAGCCGCGTGTTATTGAGCATTTGGACAGCCGCAAGAATCCCATATGCTTTGTGGTGCTACGAAAAGCATTCCCTGCACTTTGCAGTTCCGAGAATGGCGAAAAAAAGCTTGCCTGTCTTCGGGAGCTCTCAAATAGACCACGTTGGCTGTTTTACATACTTCATACGCTGGCCATGCAATCACCTGTTTACACTGATTATTTGCTACCGGGAACTTTCACGGGCGCCTGTGTTTGAATTCCCAGCCAGCGGAAAGCATAAATTCACCAACAATTATCGCATTGCTTCCCGATAACTATAATATTCTTTAAATGAACACTGCCCCTCACAAGTGACCTAAACATTGTTATGATTGAGTGTGTATATATATATTGTAATGAAGCAGACACACCCCTGTGTATGTGCCGACTGAAGAGGAAGACGAAGGACCATGCCTTGATCGCACGAGCGAGCCCCGTGCTACGGACAGCCCTTGCAGTGCCTTTACCTAGCTTTCCACAACGTTGCGAACGACAATACATCTCGTCGAATTTGGTGGGGGTTGCTCAGATCCTTCGTCTCGTCCTGGAGCTCCGCACTCGAACCCTGCCAACAAGATCACCTTGCACTATGCCTGATCCCGCCACCTCGTTGCCTGCACTACCAACTGCCACTGTCATCTGCGCCAGCGTCCGACGTTAACGCGACCAACCCATCTTCAGTGGGACCGCCGAACACGACGTCGAAGACTGGCTGTCATCGTACGAAGGTGTAAGTGCCCATAACAAACGGGATGACCAGTCTAAACTGACCCACGTGCCGTTCTACCTCGCCGACGTAGCCAAACTTTGGTTCTTCAACCACAAATCCGACTTGACAAGCTGGTCGGCGCTTAAAACGAAGTGTTTGATCGCCCAGCTGTGCGTAAGCTACGCGCTGACCAGTGCCTACGCCAGCGTACACAGCAGCATGGAGAGACATTTCACGGTTACATCAAGGATGTCCTCGATTTGTGCAAGCCTGTAAATCCCAGCATGTCAGAGAATCACAAGATCAAACATATACTCAAGGGATCGAGGACGGCGCTTCCCAGATGTTGCTGGCCGAAAACCCAGCTAGCGTATCCGTCCTCATTAACCTCTGCCAAAGCTTTGACGAGCTGCGCCGCCAACCTTCCGTCGCCCGCTAAACCATTCAGAACGCCGATTCCGTTTCGAGCATAGCGCTTTCTCCCGACATGACCAACTCGACCCTCTTCCAGCATATCAAAGATTTTATTCGTGAAGAGGTGGCCAGGCAGCTGTTGCTGCAGCCCCACAGCGACGCACCTACGGCAGCTTTGCCTCCAATGCAGCGGCAAGCCATCCGTACTCAGATATCCGAAGCGCTTCCTGCAGCTCCTACGACCCCCCGCCCCCCCACCCAATCCTATGAGTGTGTCGCTGTCCCATAGCGACTTTGCCACTCATCCTACGTCGCTCCCGCTCAGTTATGCAGCCGTGGTTCACGGCCACCTGCGCCGACAGCTTCCGTTTCATCACCCATGCATCCGGCTTCATTCCCAGTTGCCCGACTGTCACCACAGATTTTTAGTCCCACCGAGACGTGGCGCAATCTAGACAACCGGCCTATCTGCTTCTGCGGCATTGCTGGCCATGTGGCGTGCTTTTGTCACCGCCACGCCCCAACTATGCGTACCACCTTTGACACGCCCAGCTACAAGCCACAATACACCGCCCCGCCTCCGATTTCGCCGCGACGTCTGGACACTGATCGCCGGTCGGAAACTCGGCGTTACCCTTCCCCTCGTCGGCGTTCGATTTCGCCTGTGCGTCATCGAGCTCCCACTGAAGAGGGAAACTGACTGGTGCAGTTTCCGAGGCAAGAACTGCAAATACATCGACGTTTTCAAGACCTAATTCTTCGACGCAGAATGTTATTACCGTTTTTGTAGAGGGAGTACCCGCAGTGGCACTAGTCGATACCGGAGCAGCCGTTTCCGTAATTCACGAGAATCTTTGTCGCAAATTACGAAAAGTGACTACAGCTACCTCTAGCCTGGTGCTCGCCACTACCAGCGCGATGCGAATTCACACTTCAGCTGTATGCGCGGCCCGTGTTGTTATCAAGGACGTTCTCTACATAATCGAGTGTTTCGTGCTACCATCGTGCTCTCACGACCTCATCCTTGGTTGGGATTTCCTGTCACGTCATCATGGTGTCATTGACTGTTCAATTGCAGAAGTGTCGTTTTTCCCACTATGTGAATCACTGCTGACCAGCTCTCATCGCTTTGCCGACAAACTCACTGTTGATGCCGACACAACCATACCCCCTGAGTCGTCGATAGCTGTTTTCCTGTCGTCTGATGCCGCATCTGACGCCACTGTAGTGTTCACCCCGTCCGATTTGTTTGATCAGCGCAAGGGCATTGTTCTTCCGGTTGCCGTGCTCACTATAGCATCTGGGTCAACTGCGATTATGGTCAACTACTACCAGTGCCCGCTCAGCCTACAGGGTGGAGAGACCGTAGGATACTTCCAGGCGGTAGACTACTAGGACGATGTTTATGTTCCTACCGACTCTCTCCGTCACGTTGACGCCATCGCTTTGGTCTCAGAGTCATCACCTTCAGTGGGTTTTGACAACGCCATCGACCCTGCGTTTTCCCCATCTCATTGCCGCCAACTTCTCGCTCTCCTTCACAAGTTTCTCTCTTCTTTCAAATGTCATCAGACGTCATTGGGATGTTCCGCCGGTGTTTCTCACACCATCGACACCAGTTCCCACTCCCACTTGCGACAGCGCCCGTATCGTGTCTCCGCTGAAGAGCGCCGAATCATCACAGAGCAAGTGGACGATATGCTCAAACGTAGTCATCCGTCCCGCTCAAAGTCATTGGTCTTCCCCTGTCATATTGTTAAGAAAAAAAGATGGTTCAATTCGCTTTTGTGTCGACTACAGATGCCTAAAAGGGATAACGATAAAAGACGTTTATCCACTGATTCGGATCGATGATGCTCTTGACTGTTTACAAAGCGCAGAATATTTCAGTTCCTTGGATCTGCGTTTCGGGTACTGGCAACTTCCAATGGCCGAACCTGACCATCCAAAAACCGCATTCGTTAAACCCGATGGCCTCTACTAGTTTAACGTCATGGCCTTCGGGCTGTGCAACGCGCCTGCTACTTTTGAGGGTATGACCGACACCAGCCTTCGTGGCCACAAGTGGAAGACCTCTTTATGTTATCTCGACGACATCGTCGTCTTCTAAACCGATTTTTCGACACACCTCGCTAGCCTGCATGAGAGTCTGACCTGTCTCGCATCTGCCGGCCTACAGCTTAACCTCAAAAAGTGCCGTTTTGCTGCGAGCAAGCTAACCATCTTTGGTCACGTTATCTCAAAAGACGGCGTCCTCCTTGACCCAGACAAGCTCCGCGCCGTTGCAGACTTCCCAAAGCCCACGTCTATCAAAGCCCTGAGAAGTTTTATTGTCTTATGTTCCTATTTTCGTCGCTTCATACGCAATTTCGCATCCATCATGGCACCCTTGACAAGTTTACTTTCCACAAATCGCGGCATAGCAGCGTGGTCGCTTGAATGTGATGCAGCATTTCAGCAGTTGCGCCACTTGTCGACCTCACCACCCATTCTTCACCACTACGACCCTGATGCTCCCATGGAAGTTCATACTGACGCCAGTGGAGTTGGCCTTGGCGTTGTCTTAGTGCAACGGAATACGTCGTCGCTTATGCGAGGCGTGCTCTAAAGAAAGCAGAATTAAATTACTCCTTCACAGAAAAGGAGTGCTTAGCGATCATCTGGGCACTAAGCAAGTTTCGCCCATACCTTTACGGCCGGTCTTTCGCCGTGGTTACTGACCACCATGCCCTTTGTTGACTTTCTTCCTTGAAAGACCCGTCGGGACGCTTGGGACACTGGGCGCTTCGCTTGCAAGAGTACGACATCCGCGTCATGTACCGCTCCGGTCGCAAGCACTCCGACGCATATGCACTCTCTCGCTCCCCACTGACGCCTTACTTGGCGTCTTTGTCAGCATCCTCGTCCACACTGTCACCGTTGACCATCAGTGACATGCTCACAGAGCAGCGCAAGGACCCAACACTTATAATGTTTCTTGACTACCTTGCCGCTCCGTCTCATGTCCCTTCGACACGAGCACTGCGTCGTCAAGCAACCCACTTTTCCGTGCGGGACAACATTCTATATCGCCGCAACTACATGCCCGACGGTCGGAAATGGCTCCTTGCTTTACCTCGTCATATGCGCTCTGACATCTGCGCGTCTTCTCATGCTGATCGCCTAAGCGGTCATGCCGGCGTCCTCAAAACTTACACAAGGTTGCTTCAGCGCTATTATTGTCTAGGCATGTACAACTTTGTGCAAAAGTGCATTCAGTCTTGTACTACATGCCAACAAGGCAAGACACCTACCCAGCATTTAACAGGACCGCTGCAGCCACTACCGTACCCGTCTCGTCCGTTCGACCGCGTCGGCATCGACCTCTACGGCCCGTTTCCAGGTAGCGGGTGTGGAAATCGGTGGGTTATTGTCAGCGTAGACCACCTTATACTCACTACGCTGAGACTGCAGCTCTGCCGGCAGCGACCACCCGTGACGTTGGTTTTTTCGTCCTTCGCAATCTTGTTCTTCGCCACGGCGCCCCCCGAGAACTACTGAGTGATAGCGGTCGTGTCTTCCTGTCGGAAGGCGTCCAAGCCCTCCTCGCTGAGTGCAGGATAATTCACCGCAAATCGACCTCGTGCCATCCCCAAACCAATGGTCTGACCGAGCGGTTCAATCGCACACTTGACGACATGTTGCGGATGCACATTTCATCCGATCACTCCAACTGGGACAACGTACTCCCTTTTGTTACGTTCGCATACAACACCGCGACGCAAGCGACCACCGGCTCTTCCCCCCTTTTCCGTGCGAATGGCCGTGAGCCTTCACGCCCATTGGACACCAGACTGCCATACCAACCTGACGCTGCAGAGTATACTCCGCTTTCCGAAGTCGCCAAATATGCTGAAGATTGCCGTGAGCTGGCACGTGCCCTGACTAGTGAGACTCAAGAACGTCAAAAGACAAGACATGACTGTACTCCTCATCAACCACCGCACAACTTTGCTCCTGGTTCACTTGTGTGGCTTTGGATACCAGCCCACATTCCTGGCCTTTCTTCTAAACTCCTGGCGCGTTATCACGATCCGTACCGTATCATCGAGGCCACTTCACCGGTAAACTACATTTCGAGCTGCTCACAGTGTCACGAGACGTGCGTCGTCGTGGACGAGAGACAGTACATGTCAACCGCCTGAAACCGTACTAGGACTCGCTGATCTTCTCCGCGCCCTGAGTCGCAAGGATGGCTACGCTTCGCTCCCGGGGCATTGTAATGAAGCAGACGAGCCCCTGTGTATGTACTGACTGAAGAGAAAGACGAAGGACCGTGCCGTGATCGCACGAGCGAGCCCCGTGCTACGGACAGCCCTTGCAGCGCCTTTACCTAGCTTTCCACAATGTTGTGAACGAATATACACCTCGTCGCATTATATATATATATGTATATATATATATATATATATATATATATATATATATATATATATATATATATATATATATAGCCTTCCATAACTGGTCCAAGAATTTTGTGCCCCCTCCACTTTCCCCTCTCTGTCTCGCGAAGTCCTTAAAACCGCGAAAACACCACATCTGATATGATATGTGCACGCTCATTATGCATAATTAGGCCAAACGAAAGAAAAATAATTACTTCTGATTCGACGCCTCCTTCCCCATCAGCCCTCTGCTACTGGTCAAGCGTTATCGGGCTGCGCCCACTTATCCTGTCTGTGACGCCACGTCACAAAACCGTGAAAACTGACTGCGTAAGAGAGACGTGTACGCGTTAAAGATGCATTATTATGCAAAACAAAACTTAATTTTTTCTCTGCACCGTTTCACTGCCCCGTTCCGATAGGTAGAGGAAATGGCTGCCCGCCGATCGTTCAGGCACGGGCAACTCGGAGCTGCCGAAAAACATGGATTTATTTGCGTCTATTAAAAAAAAAAACTTTCCTGGCAGCATAGCATTATCGAGCACTTTCGGCACATATACGACATCGTTCGGCCAACTCTTCTTTGCTTTACTGTTGCACGCCACCACGATTTTTCACCAGCCACCGCAATCTAAGTAAGAGGAAGCAGACCAATCACAGACGCTGGCACCACTCTCCTCATCATGTTATCTACTTTCACTGTGCTGGCTCGGTCCCATGGAAACCATCTCCACTTGGGCGTGCTCCTCGCCTCATTTCAGCCAATAACATAAGAACTGCTCAACGTAAGCAATGATATTAGCTTTGAAGGCAAAAGAAGAAGGGATGTATAATATAAAAGCGCGTTCGATTGGGCTTTTCAACCAACGCTGTGCGTTACCGTCTGATGCTTGCGTCGTTAGTTACGTAAAGATAGATAGATAGATAGATAGATAGATAGATAGATAGATAGATAGATAGATAGATAGATAGATAGATAGATAGATAGATAGATAGATAGATAGATAGATAGACAGACAGATACATAGATAGATAGATAGATAGATAGATAGATAGATAGATAGATAGATAGATAGATAGATAGATAGATAGATAGATAGATATAGATAGATAGATAGATAGATAGATAGATAGATAGATAGATAGATAGATAGATAGATAGATAGATAGATAGATAGATAGATAGATAGATAGATAAATAGATAGATAGATAGATAGATAGATAGATAGATAGATAGATAGATAGATAGATAGATAGATAGATAGATAGATAGATAGATAGATAGATAGATAGATAGATAGATAGATAGATAGATAGATAGATAGATAGATAGATTCGATACGGCTGAAGCAGGCAACGAATGCTAATCACAATTGAAATGGTTTGCTGAATGTCAACAAATACATTCAAATACAGCCCGCAGTGGTAAAGAGTTATAACGACAATCTGCAAGGGAAACATCATGGAGTAACGCGCAACATGCTTTAAAATAATGGAGTACATGTTGAGGCTTTGTAAGGCACAACTACAAGCCAGCTAAACACTAGCCACAGCTAACCCACGGTCATTGATGACCCCCCAAGAACTTGGAATGATGAAAAAATCAGTGGAAAATGCGAGAATTAACCAAAACCTACTCTAGCATGCCATTACATAGAAGGTTAAGGTTGTCATTGCCCCGACTGCATGTGTTAACAAAAATTTATGCCTTAATTTATTCTATTTATATCTGGCATACAATTTTGAATGGTGTTCTCCAAATTTTCACTTTTTTTGTAAAGAACATGTTCTCAGCGTCTCATTTCAAAGTAACTCAGAATTTTACATCCTTACTGCTAACCACCTACTGTAAATATAGAACGCAACCGTAATATCTTTTCGCAACGCGTTAAATGTAATTGTATCTACTAGGGCTCTCGGAAAAGCGAAATTTCTGAATCGAATAGGAATATTCTAGAAAAACAACTTCTAAATATCGAATTGAAATTCAGTGTTTTCTCATTTTTTAACACAGATTGTTTGGAAAAATAGAAGAGGCTTATTTAATTTATTGTTTATGCACATGCAGTGCCATTGGCAAGTGTACGTGGTGTAAAGTTATTGGATTGTAAATGGAAAGCGACTGTTTTACTTTATTTGGTGCACCTTGAAAATTGCGATTATAAAAGCCGGTCACCTTATCCACATATGTTTTGTTCGGTAAAGGAGAATGAAGGACATACGGCACCGTACAATTGCTTTAAAGTGACGCACTGCATGGCGAGACAAGTCAGATAAGAAAACGCTTAACCCAACAATAGAAAAGTTCGCATATGTGCTCCCAGAACGATGTCTATCTTGTACAACTGCTTCTGAAGGCTTCTGCAGAGCAGGTGCGGTTCCTCAACCCCGTGATCATGCAAAAAGTCCTCACTGACATTGGTATTTCTCCCGCAAGCGTCCAATAAATGTTATCTATTATATTCAAAGAGGAAAAAAGTATTCGCCATTTTCTTATAGGAAATTTTTCCATAGAATACCGATTGAATCGGAAAGCATGTTTGTTTCGTATTCGAAAGTATGAATATTCGCACACCCGAAGAGAGAAAGGGAGAGACAGCAAGTACAGGAACTGTAGGGAGGTCGACCAGACGAGCACCCGGTTTGCTATCCAACACTGTGGGTGAGGGAAAGTGGAATAGAAAGAGGAAAAGAGGGAGAGAGGCAGCACTGAGAGCGCATAGGGAGGATGTGCAGGGACACTCAGTATAAGCAGTCTCTTCAAACAAACTAGTGCACTTCAAGTAATGCACTAGTGCACGAATCGCTTGTCGATCCAGTGACGGGTCTAGCCACGGTCTGAGTATCTTTGACTCGGAGAATGGTCACGAGTTCAGTCGGATTAAAGTTGTCCGCAAAGGGAGGCATGGTACGTCGTAACGACGGCAGGTACACAATAGGTGGTCGATGGTTTCTTCTCACCTACAGGAGTCGCACATCGGGCTCTCGGCCATTCCCATACGATTGGAGTAAGCGTTCGTGAGCGCAACTCCCAGCCACAGGTCACGCAGCAAGGTTGTTTCGCCACGAGAAGGCTAGATGTCAGTTGTAGCCGTGGCATGGGGTCAAGCTTATGCAATCGGAAATTGAAGGCACTTGAACTCCGGAAATCTTGTGACTTCACAAGTTTTTATTACAATTTAGGCACCATTTATAGGAAACCAGGAATGGTATGGTAAATTTAGGTATGAATGGCGGGTTTTCCCATGTAGCCCCTTTAAATTTTCTTAGTAGAGAAGTAACAGGCTGTATATGTACCGCAGCCTTAGCCGAGTGGGTCGCACAGCCTGATTAGCTACGACATGTGTTTGGCTGAATCCCCACCGCCGGGCATCTGCCGGATTGCAAGGCTGGTACAGATAGTCCCCGGCCATGTTGCCGGCTTTCTAGGGATGCGTTGCTTGAGAAAGGGTCGCACAGATCACTATTCCCGCTCTGCAAGAACCGAGACAAAGTAAGCCACTTGCAGCTCTAAAAAAAGAAAAAAACAAGGAAACCTCTAGGTCCCACATCGTCAACTGCGCAAAAAGAAGGTGTCTTTTCCACGCCTACAGGGCCCGTATCGGCCGAATACGTGTCGGGGAGCACGCTTGTGCCTATTTTATGGATATGTCCCCGGCGGCAGCTCCCGTCTGCCTAACATAACCCTGGTGTATGCTCTGCTAGAAGGCTCTCTGTGGTTGAACAAGGGGCGCCCAGACGCCTGGAAATCTCTAAATGTTCTTCTTTAGGCATAAGAAACCGCACAGGTAACTGCGATACCGAGTGGCGAACAATTCTATCTAATAAGGAAGCCGGCGAGCCCCCGGTGGTACCATGGATCGAACCCACTACGTTCCACAGACGAGGTGGATTCTCTACCACTAGGTCATCACTGCGGTCTTTTCTCTTATTTGTTAGTATGTTCCACGTACCCATTTGCAACTGGCACGGGGTCATCTGTATAAATATACCTCCAGCGCTGCGACCATTGTTGCAAGAAATGGTTTTGTTTATTCGTATAGCTTGGATAATTGTTTGCGCAACAGGGTTTGCCGGTCCGGACAAGGGCGTGGCTAGGACAAGACTACACAAAATGGTTTCTACATCGGGTTGTGAATTATTCTGTTTGCTGCAAATGCTTGTGGACAAAACGAAATCGTTGCCTCTTTTGTTCACCTGCAGTTTCGCTCGCTTTATTATTACGATTTTATAGCGATGCAAGGAAAGCACCTGTTAATGTGCTTTGTGCTGGTAGTGGACGCCGCCACAAGAAATACGCGTAAGTACACTAATATCTCATGGAAAAATTTTAACCAAATTCTCAAATTTTACGTGCCAAAACCGTAATCAGGTTATGAGTCACGCCGTAATAGAGGAGTCCGGATTGATTTTGACCCCCCCCCCCCCCGGCTTCTTTAACGTGCACCCAATGCATGGTACACAAGCATTTTTACATTTCGCCCCCATCGAATAGTGGCCGCCGCGTCCAGGCTTTGATCGCAGTTCCTTGGGCTTAGCAGCACAACTCCATAACCATTACAGCGGATTTATCACGAATATTTAACACGGCGTAATTGTACCTTTTTTACGAAAGCAATTACAACAAAACTTCCGGAGAATTTTCACCATCAGCGTAGGCATCAGCGTAGACATCGGCGTCAGCCTGCTGGTCACTATGCATGCTTGAGTACCTTAGGATAGGCACTGTACTAATGAAATACCAAAGTTGCTTTGACCAGGTTTTATGGTCTTGACAAAATTTTCCATCAGAATTAATATTTGATAATTGCAGCCGGCAAATCACAGTGACCAGAAATTTCAATCGCGGCGTATGACGGTTTTCTTAAATCTTCAGGGGCAAAGATTTCAAAATAGTATTAGGGCTCAGAATCTGAAAGCGATGTAATTACGCTCGCCCCGGCGGCCGTTTCTTTACATGCAGCACAGACAAGCCAGCACGGTGCCATCACCGGCCCTACACGGTGTGCTAAAGCTTCCAAAAGTGCCACAAATTTTGGCGCTTCAGCTCTTTATGCCGACAGAAATTGACCCATTAAATTTCACTGAATAATCCTGACGACGTCAAACAATTGAATACAGACGTTAGAGCCGCATTCACAGCGTTGTTGCTGTCGCTGGCTTTGTAGTGCTGTCCCGTTGACCGCGCATGCGTGGGTTGAGCACGGAGGATTACGGTTTCTGTTGATACGCGTAGTGCGGTTCACAGCAAAAAAAAATGGCTGCGGCTTAGCTCAGCTAGCCCTGGATATGCAAATGAAAGATTGGTTTAGCCTGGTCAAGTCTTGATTTCTCTTTGTTAACCTTTCATTTAGCTGTAATTATTATACTTCGGTATACAGTCAACAATAAGCCACGTATGACGGCTGTGTCTAGGTCGGTGCCTAGACATGAATGTGATTAGGCTTCGGTGCACATGCATCGTTCGATGGTGCGGCGCCTGTTATGCCACAGGGAGAGCGCAAGTGCTAGACATGCAAAAAGACACCGCGAACATGCGCAGCGTCGAAGCACAAACGGACAGGGCGCGAACGCGGTCGCTGCATTGATCTCGACGGTGCGACGCCTGTTGCATTCCGCACACACTCCAGTGAAGCAGCTCGCCGGACGTTATCCGCGGAGTGATCTGATGCTGCTTGGCGACGCGTGCCACTTGCCGCTCTCGCGCGACGCTCAGAGAAGACGGCCCCGGCGCCGCGGTCATCTATGGCCAAGCTAGCACTGACTAGGCGTGCTGATAGTTACAAATGTAGTGTCAAATCAGACAAGCTCTTTAATGTTATGACAATTTGCCCAGCTTCACGCCATATGATGTTTAGCAATTTTAAGAACATTCCACGAGGGGAGTACCTAGTTGACTGCCTTGAACGTTTGTGCAAACAGAGCCAGTGCATACTTTGAAAAACGCACTACCAAGATTCTAGTGCTTTAGGGCGTGTCAGAAGCAACGATCGATCGTTCACTTCTTACTAACATAAATGCACTCGGGATATCACTGGTAACTAAAGGTGTTGTTCTAAGGGAATTGTATATTATGCTGAAGCTTATCCACTTGGAGATCTCAGAAGATTCCCACTAGATGCCTACACATAGCATCGTTTTGAAGCTTCGTACGTAAGGAGCTAGTACCTACTTTAAGAAACGTACTAGGAAAATTCTAAAGCTTTGTGGCGAAGGAAGCTGTCGCGACGCATCGTTCAATTTTTACTAATTGAAGCTTACTCGGGGCTTTGCCGTTAAATAAACCAGTCTTTACGAAATAACTTCCTTGGAGTGGCCATGTTACATCGAAATTGTCGCCGGAAAGCAGCATTTTGACATTTTGCGCAGCGACGTTTTACGTATACTTGAGGCCGTCTACCAAATGGTACGCGCAGTAGCTTTGTTACCGGTCACATGAGCTCAGTGGCAAGGCAGTGCGTTTAAGCATAGAGAAACATATTCGTAAAGAGCGGACACTCCCGTGGGGCCCTGAGGCCGAGGTACCACACTGCCGCCTGCGCCCTAAACGACTGGTCAGACCGCTAATTTTGTCTTCCGAAATTTTAGACCTGCGATTGAGCTCTATTTCGGTTTCTATTTCGATACAAATTCTTTCGATTCTGGTTTACCTTTGCATTCTGTTTTACCTTTACCTTGTCTCTAGTGGAGCGCAAGAGCTTTAATATTTCACTTTTAAGCATGTCGTACGAATGCATGTAATAAACTCGCACATCGCAAACATTTTACTGGAAAAGCCGCCAAGCTTGTCGCAGAACCAATAAGGGTGAATCAGCTCATGCAGATTGGAAAAATAATGCTATCAGAGTTCTCTTTAATGCAATTCTTTTACCATTTCTGAGCTGTTTTTCTCAGTTGCACACAATAGAAAGCAGTGGTTCCATACAAAAAGTCTATTTCTTCCTTGTTTTTCTAAGCAATTGGACAGAAAAAATACTGGATCACACACTTGATGAATGCACAAACTACGAGAAGAATGTTTTAACAATAATAGGGAACGCGTCGAGTAAAAGTGGCACTTGAGAACCGGGCAGTGGGGTAAACGTCCTTCACAAAACGATCCCAAATGCGCATTACAGTGCTCGAGCTGCGTAAAATGAAACGCTTGTATGATGGCGCGGGTAAGTCACACATAACATGTCCTCCGCTTTAAACCGACGGTATTGCGAGTGACTTTTGGAAAATTACGCGTTGGATGTAATGCAAATGCTCTTGTGGAAAGATGGGTGCATTAACAAACGGGTAGCTGCAAGGTAAACGGGTGTCATGGCTAAGATTCTATGCCACACGTCCAAAATACGCTCACCCAGCAAAACAAACGTCTGGCTAAAAATATTCTTAAAGCAAGAAACAGTAAACATATCTCTGCAGAGAAAAGGAAACTCCTTACCGTACGAGCGAGGGGGCGCGTGCAATAGCGTGGTGGGGTGGGCGTAACCAGCGGCCCATGACCGGCGCAGCATCAACGTCTCTTTGGAAGCGGGATGCGTCGACGTAACCCCGTGGACGTATGATAAGCCGTCTACCTTTGAGGTAAAGTGGAAGCGCAAATTGCGATACCGCCTGGCGGGTAAACAGACCCTTACTTGCTGGGCCGCAAGACGGCTCGAGTGCCCGCTCTTTACGTAGGTGCATTTCTCTATGGTTTAAGCCTGGCCATGGTGGCCGCATTCCCTTGGGCGTGGAATTCCAAAACTCTCGTGTACCACCGATCGTGTGCATGTTAATTAAGCCCTGGTGGCCAAATTTAAGCCGGAGTCTCCCAATATGGCCCGTCTGATAATCAGAATGTGGTTTTGACAAGCTAAATGCCAGAATTGAATTCTTGGTATCCTTCTTTTTATGTCGGTCCATGATACATTGGTGACGTAACTGGGATAGTACTGGGCACCGATTTCATCTGTTCTGCATACTAGTCGCCACTGGGTAACTTTCTGCTACTTGGTTGCTTCTTGATAACTTTCTATGAAATAAAGGCACTTTCTCAAAGGGCACACTTCGTTGGCGCTGTCTCCGCTGGACAGGCCACTTTTGTTTCTAGTGACGCTAACTAGACGGCATTGATTCCAAGATGGTACACGTTCGATGACACAGCAGGTGTAGGAGAAATAGTTCTCGAAGCGACCTTGTTGCACATACTGTTTACATCAGCACTAGGAGAAATGCACTAGCGGCAGCAGTGGTGGCTCTACCGCTGTGTGTTGGAGGGTGTTGGAGAGCGTGTGCGAAATATTTGCGGTAGCTGCGACATACTGGAACGCGTTAAGAATTCGAAATGTGTGCATAGCTTTGAAGTGCTTTGTGAAGATTGCCTGGTGCGAGGGATGGTGAGAACGAAAGGGAGAATTGTGAGAAAGGCGCCAGGTTGGAGTACTTACTATCTCGCCGGGAAATGGGGTTGTAATTTTGTAGGAGTTCAAATGCGTAGACCTTCGACGTGGTGGCTTAAGATTGCTCGGGTTAAGCGGTGGGAGTGGCAGAGGAACGAATGCGATAGGAATTTAGTAGTATTTACCGCGAAATACGCATGTAATTTGTGAAGGAAGCACAAGCGTATCGGTTTTTATTTGTTTCCTTAGATTACTTTTCATGTCAAGGACGGGAAAGGCAGTGCCCGAGTGACCGGAGACCGAACTGCCTCCTAAAAAATGGGCAACCGTACTTCCAATGTTGTAAGCATTTTCATTTCTCTTGCTTCTTCTTACGTACATCGTACATAGTTTTACTCAATCTTTGTCATTTCATTGTGTGGATGAAAATTGCCACTCTTCCTCACTGCGGCTTTATGCACAGATTATTCAGCTGAAGATACGTTAAAAAGCAGACACGATAATAAGCAGAGCATAGAAATATAGGAAAATATTCCTTTTTTTATTAAACAGCATTACAAGTAATTGGGGAGCTTGTCTAACCACGATCGGTAACATTTACAAAAGCATGGCATCCGGGCACACAAAGATGTACAGTCTTGGTCAAAAAACTTGAGGCCGCTATGAACGGCCGGGGAGCGGCGCTCCGCCATCGCGGGACTGCCAACGTCGGTGCGCACCACCGCTCGCTTGTAGTCGCTTGCGCCGAGGATACAGACGACAAGGAAAGAATTTCTCTTACTCCCAAGCATCATTTGATGACAACGCACATGAAAATTTATTGCGGCATTCGTTCTGCCAGCTGCGAGCTCGTCTTGCGGCCGCCGTGGTACGGCGCTTCGTGCGAGCAAATCTGGTGGCCTGGGCGAAACTGCCCGGTTTTCATGCAGCGCATCATAGTATAAAAATTGTCCTAATCATCGAAATTGCCTATTACAATGTTATCCTACACATTCAAAGGCGAGAGCCTTCGCATTATGCTTTTAGATACACATTTTTGAAAGTATTTCAGAGTGTGACGAAAACAAAAAATAAAATAAAGCCTGACATCTGTCAGTGCGATCTAGCGTTGTACCAGGTTGCATTGTAATTCATTCGTCATTTGTTTCAAAAGGACCAGAAGCAGTAATTTCGACTACAAAGGCTCTCTTCGGAAAGGGCCTCTAACCACCATTAAAGATTTGAAATACATAAGCCGCACTTCTCCACTAAGAAACGATCACACGATTGTGTTCGACGTGTAAGTTCTTTAAATAAATTCAAAGTGAGATTATTAAAACATTGCGGAACTAGTAGACGTTTGTCCTGCCTTAATAGCCAATTGAGTTAGACCCATTCCCTCGGAATATTGAAAAGTGCCCGCTACCTGGCCTTATTTGATGTCTTTGTGCATACCGCCTCATTGTCGTTAGGGCCCGCTTTTAAGCACACATGAGGCCAGTTTAAGTTCATCGCGTTTCCATTGGACACCATACGTTTGAATCGCGTAACCATGGCCACGAGATTATAACATTCTCGCACAGTGAAGGCGTCACCCCGGCGCGGTGCTGTCTCTGTCAAGGGTTCACTGGAAGAGGCATTCCGGATATAGTGTAATGAGGTGGCGTCGTTCGTCTCTACGAGAAAGGGCTTCACATGAAGTTTTTTTAAAAAATGGGTTATAGCTAGCGTCCTTTCAGAGTAAAGACCTTGGCTAGTTTACAGTCAAACATAAGGTCAAGCTGCAATTGTTAAGGCCACCCCAGAACAAACCAAACTCAATGCCATGAAGGCAGGCTTCCCCCTGTGATTTTGTCGACAGATGAAGAAGACACCCTGAAGCTTGTCTTTTCTTGATTAATTTGCTACTTGTGACATTCATAATGACAAATTCGAGCTGCAGTTCAGGCACATTATTTAATATAGCACTCAACTGCTGAAGTCAGGTCTTAGCTACGATCTACGCAAGGTGCCTCTGTTCAAGCATGTCGAGGATTATCCGTAGCGTTGCCCTTTAATTTGGTCCCGAAAGGCAACGACCGAGCGAAACCGGAGGGAGGCTACCACCCCAAAAGAGGGGCAGGCGCGGTCAACCAAAGGTAGTAGTGCGGCCACGGCCGGAGTAGAGGCGCAACACACCGGGAAGACATCATGGCCGCGGCAAGGTGACACCTTCTTTACAGGGAAAGGCTAATTGTTCTGCAGGCATGCCTAATAAAGTTGCTTCGCTCGCTCACACTCATGATTACGATACCCCGAATTGTGAAATTTGAGCCTATCGAGTTTGACAGCGGCCGCCAGAGACATCCGCTCACGTTCGGGTGGCTTCCGCTTCGCGACGGTCGCGTTCATGCTGCGCTCGCCGCACTAGTATTTCACGAGCGTGTTATTAAAGGATGCTTGACTGTAAGATACATGCCTCCCTCGCAATCTTTATCCTCGGTGCAAGCGAGCGACGCCACGCGCAGCCGCTCCCCGGCTGTTCATAGCGGCCTTAAGTTTTTCGACCAAGACAGTGCATGCTTGCGATGCGACACACCCAGTGCGAAGGAAAACGGTTTCTTTCCCTAATTGTACTTATCGAAAGCTGCTTCCATCTGTTTCTTTTGGTGTCAGCAACTATTATATTTATGCGAAAGCGTCAAATGGCTCATTGAGTGAAAAAACTGGCGGCGTCTGTAGCAGCCAAACTTCCCATTGGCTGCGACGCCATGTCACGAGCGAACCTCGTGGCGCTAGCTCGCGATTGCTGGCTCCGGCCTCGACGGAGCAGAGCGGGCGAAAGGTAACTACTGCTGCCCCGGTATTGGTTCAGGGAAGAGGGCATCGCCGCAACGCCACGTCACTCTCCCTTACGCAGGCCTGTGTTACCCGCGCGTCCTTTGTCCGCGCAAGCTCACGCCTGCGTCCTACCTGCGCCTCGGTAAGGCCAAATCAAAACGCGCCAAGCGTCTCATAAGAAGTGCTCATGTGCCCTAGGATTGTTTTATATGCACAATTAGAATAAAGAGCTTGTCATCTGTTCTATCAAAAGTACAGACTCTTGTGAAAGTTGGCATGCTTGCACTCCTAAAAACTCCGCATTTAAGGCGGGACGAGCGAATAAAGACTGTCAAGGAAGAATATTTTTTTACCTAATAGTTATTTTGTCCTTTACTTTTACAGCCTTTTGTCACACGCACATTGTTTTAACTTTTGTCGATTACTGTTCTACACAAAATATTAATATTATCAGCTGGTGTACTTCAATACATTTCTTCTGTCTCGGTCTGCGTTGCCTTCCGCAACAGCGTTTTACATTCAAGGCGCTCGCGCTTTTCCAAGGGCGGCAAGACATCCATGTCGCAGAAGACTTTTGTGCGCGGATGGCAGACCAAGCGACTCGTCCAGATCCTCCAGCCCGAGATGACGTCCCCATTCCCGAGATGACATCCCCATTCCCGAGATTGCCGCATGGACCTTCCTTTTACAATGGAGGATCTCGAGGTGGCACTAGCTCTCTGCAGGCGCTCGTCATCTCCGGGTCCAGATGGTATATCATACCGAGCCTTGTGCTATCGAGGAGAATCCGCACGGATAGCATTGTTGAGTCTCTACAACACCTCATGGCAGGACGGAAATATTCCTGACCAATGGAAAGTGAGCCGCCTGGTGCCCATATTGAAGCAGGGAAAATCCCCGCCAGAGCTCACCTCTTACCACCCAATAGCGCTGGCCAGCTGTGTAGGAAAGATAATGGAACGGACGATCCTTGGCCACCTGGAGTGGTACCTTGAACACTACAAGATTTATCCGCATTCCATGGCTGGTTTCGACGGGACCGCTCTTCTATCGACAATGCAGTCGATCTCGTTTCATATGTCCAGCACGAAAGGTCCCGTAAGCGTTTATCTGCAGCTTTATTCTTAGATGGGAAAGGGGCATACGATAACGTATTACATGAGCCCATTCTCGACGCTCTTGTGCCGGTTGGCCTAGGTGGTCGAGTATTTTTCTGGATTGCAAGTTACCTATCTGCAAGATCATTCAATGTGTTAACGGACGATGGCCCAACTACGCGACGCTATACCAGCAGGGGCGTTCCTCAAGGCGGTGCTCTCAGCCCGACGCTAATCAACCTCGCTCTTATTGGACTTGCTGAATACTAGCCAACTACCACCAAAATTTCAATATACGCAGACGACATCTGTGTCTGGACTTCAGCAGTCACGCGTCCTCAGATACGTGCACGCCTTCAAAGAGCGGCTACTTTGACAGCGAGCTACTTGTGTGCACAAGATCTCAGCATATCACCAGAAAAATGCGCACTAGTGGCATTTACTCGCAAATACATGACGCCTTATGTCATCTCAATCAATGGGCGGACCATTTCCTCTGTCAGAACCCACAGATTTCTTGGCGCAATTATCGACCGGGACCTCTGTAGGAGCCCGCACGTGGCCTACATGAAACGACGCCTGACAGCAACCTCCCAATTGTTTAAATAGTTGACAGGAAAGACGTGGGGGATGTTAGTAGACGTAATGCTGAAACTCTACAGAGCTCTCTTTCGCGGTTTTTTTAAGATATAGTCTACCTGTACTGAGCAAAACCTGCAAAACAAATATTCGCGTTCTGCAGGCAGTACAAGCTCAAGCACTCAGAGTTTGCCTTGGTTTGCCCAAATGCTCGTCAACAGAGGCAACTGTTGCGATTGCTCGGGACCATCCAATGCAAACTCACATTACGGTGGAAGCCCTGAGAACGCACATCAGACGTTTTGCACGTGCCCCCTATCACCACCTTGCAACACTACCTTCATACAGGCACCAAGCATCATTCTCTAAAACTTTCGTCAAGTACAACGACAAACTTCCCTCGGGCTTCACCGCTCCATCTAACCCCATCGATACCCCCTTGGTGTCTTGTCAGCCCCACAGTCCATCTCGACATACCAGGAATCGGAAAAAAGTCTGAGCTGTCGTCGCCTGTGCTGAAACAACTCTCTCTGCTTCTTCTGCACGAGAGGTACGCGGACAGTGCACATATTTATACTGATGGTTCCACAAACATCAAGTGTTCGTCCGGTGCTGTGGTCGTCCCAGCAAGAGCTATTACCACCAGCTTTAGGACTGACCACCCAACGACATCGATATCTGCGGAACTAGCTGCTCTTCGCGCTGCACTTTGTTTCCTCAATCGAGAACCACCTCGACAATGGTCAATCTTCAGTGACTCAAAGGCAGCCCTACAATCTGTGCTATCAGCTCTGCGTCGCGGGCCATTCGAACAGCTCGTGTTCGATATTAGATGCCTACTCATTACATCACATGAGAAAGGACACCACGTGACGTTTCAGTGGCTGCCAAGTCACTGCGGCGTCATAGGAAATGAACACGCCGATAAAGCCGCTCGGGCAGCTCTTGACGACACACAGGAAGAGGCCATGCCACTTTCACGGTCCGACGCAGCCAGCAGACTTCGAGTGCTTACACGGTAGATCACGCTCTCTCTATTGTGCACACCAAGCAGTCAGACCAACCGGAGCAATCGTCAATACGACCTGCCCTCTTCGATCCTCACTTCGGCGGCCTCACTCCGCCGAAGTGAGGCCACCCTGCTTTATCGCTTATGGCTAGGGGTGGCCTTCACAAAATCTTACACATTTCGCATTGGAATGGCCGACAACGCTCTCTGCAATGCCTGTCTTTGCGAGGAGACGCTGGAACACATTCTGTGGGATTGTCCTGAATATAATGTTCCAAGACAGTCCCTGGCGTCCGTTCTAGCGCACCTTGACAATATAATATTGTCAGTTGCAACTATTTTCGCATATCACCGACAGAAGACATCGCAGCTGAAGCCGACGAAGGGACTTCTTCGGTTTATGAAGGAGACGGACTTGGACAAGCGGCTGTGACAGTGACGTCACTTACCGCGCAAGAGTGAGACTCTAACTAACAATATGTGTGCCGTGTTATGTGCTCCCTCTATCTCTTCTCCCAATCTTTCATCCCCTCCATCCCGCTCCCATGTGTAGGGTAGCAAACCGGTTAAGCTATACTGGTTAGCCTCCCTGCCTTTCCTTCTCCACTTTTTCCTTCCTTCCTTCTTTCTCGGAAGCTTCCTATAAAGTTAGTTAAATGGACAGAATGGGCCATCAGAGCCTCTGTAGCAGCAGAATAGCCGTTAAATGGCATTCAAAGTGCAACGAAATATAACATTTCGATGAGGTAGTTGGTCTATATTTTCAGGTTTAACAAACGCGCACATCTTAGACGGGAGCAAAAAAGGGGCAAGGCGAGCGCTAATCCTCCACGATAGGTTATCAGAAATATAGAGCGTACATGCCGGGTGTCCCTGCTTATACTAGCCAAAATGTATGAAAATATGCCTGCATGATACGACGATGGGAGCAATGGTGTTTTATTAGAATTCGCCATGCGCTCGCTGTCTGGTAAAATTTTCTGTTATCATTGATTGGCTAATTAGCCAAACTTATTCCGCTAAATTTTTATTTACTTGCGTATTTGCATAAGCTGTAACGTCAAATTGTGCATTGCGTTAGGATACGTCGCATCGAACAGTACCCGCCGTGGTTACTCAGTGGCTATGGTGTTGGGCTGCTGAGCACGAGGTCACGGGATTGAATCCCGGCCACGGCGGCCGCATTTCGATGGGGGCGAAATGCGAAAACACCCGTGTATTTAGATTTAGGTGCACGTTAAAGAACCCCAGGTGGCTGAAATTTCCAGAGTCCTCCACTACTGCGTGCCTCATAATCAGAAAGTGGGTTTGACTCGTAAAACCTCACAATTTAATAAATTAGTTTAACATCGAACAGTTAACAACTTACTACATTTGCTCCAGTTACCTTTTTCCCGTGTTTCACAGTTGTGGTGCAAAGCGCAAAACAGGATTCGAGGTGAAGGCGAGCCCACGCGTCTCGCGGGCGCGACAGCAGGGCCCTGAAATACGGCCTCAAAGAATTAAGACTACACAATGGCTGTCAAGCTATCGCGAAAAGGACACAAGGTGACGGCGTACTTGTTGGCTCCTGCTATTACTATTTATTATAGTGAATACTCATATCTTAAAAACATTTCTGTGTGTTTGTACGAAAGCATTCCCTGTGGCTACGAACACAGGTGAACAAATTGTCATAGGTTTTGTTCATGCGGAAAGCTGCATGTGCTTCGTGTGGTTAAGAAACAGGTTTGCGGCCTTCGCTGCCACCTTATTGTAAGCAAAATAAAGCTGCATTCTTCCTAAAACTTTCTAGTCATAGATACCTCTTTCCATTGGCCAGTTACATTCGCCAATATTATCTCCAGCATTATGATTCGCAGCGACTTCTCCTTACCAACAGTTCTAGCGTAAGGGCTTTCTCTAAAGGCAGGGCCCCAATAGCACTGGCAGCGCACGCAGCTACGATTTTCGCGCTTTTGTATATATGCTCAATCATTCGCGATGACTATTGTTATTGAGACGGCTTGGCCTCGCTACTTCAACTGCATAAAGTGTGCAAGGTACTATATGTTCCTTTATTCGCACTGCAACGAGATCACAGTGATATATCGCACAGTTTGTTTTTTCACCTCGCCAACATGATGAACGTAGCAAATACTTATAACCTTTTCATGCTAACGTTCTCCTTACCCATATGTTTGCAGCCTTGAAGAATAGAACGTGTGAAGATGCGTGGTATAGAGCATGCGCAGAATTTACTGTCTTCATTTGCTGCGATCGGCGAACATACTGTGACTGCCGCTGTGGTAAGTAGGTTTTTTCTCCTCGAAAGGTGTGTTTCTAGAGATAAAGAAGTGCGTACATGTACGCATAGCTATTGCAAAAGAACCTTGTTCTAATTATACCTTCACCTTCTGAAATTAGTGCTGCCTTTCAATTAAGCATAAAAGTTAACTTTCCCATGCTTTCCTTGCGTCATTATGTTACTTCCTATAGTTGTGCGTGACAAAACGTAGACCGCCTCGAATAACCGTCGTGTTCAATGAATTGCGATGTCCTCAGATTTTACAGTCTTTATGCTGAGAAATAGCATATCAGGGTCCTAAGCTCACATTATACACGAGTCTAGGGTCAAAAGGAGGTTCCACGTACGCTGCGTATGGCCGTGAGCGGTACAGGATAATGTTTTCAGGGCTAACTGCATGCACATGCATGATACCGAAAAAAAATGTTGGGCAATGGCAGATGCAATAGCTTAACTGGTACATCAACGCACGCTTAGTTCGGAAGATTTTAGTTTAGTTCCCACGTACAGGAAATTATCTTTCGTTTGCTTGTGTTTCGCTATTACCTATTTACTCTATTATTTTTGCATTTCCATGAAACATATACCTGAACTTTGGCCATGCTTTCTATTTCAGGTAGGGGAAGTGTTGATCATTTCTTTCCGTACTATATATATATATATACATATATATATATATATATATATATATATATAAATATATACATATGACAAGACAGGGTGTTAACCGAGGAACCCGGTTTTTAATAAGCACATCATCACCTACTTGTGACACCTGTGCCATAAAGGATGTTCCACATACGCTGCCAGGGTTTGTGAGTAGTCGCACTGGCTAAAGACGCCCAGGGATAGTTCTAGTATTAAACATGAATACTCAAGAACGCAGATGGAAAAACGGCACCGTGGTAGCTTGATCGGTAGAATGTCGCACGCCAAATGCGACAACGTGGGATCTTTCCTTGTTTTTTCACTTCCATCAATTTATCCTTTCTTGAATGCAGTTAGTAAGTACAAGTGATCTCTCCTAAGTTTTGCTTGGTATCATTGTTCCTTGTCTGCTGACAATATATATATATATATATATATATATATATATATATATATATATATATATATATATATATTGCCACAGTGAAGTACACGCGCGTATGAAGCGCTTTATTGACGTTTCGGCCGAAATCCGGCGCCTTCACCTGAGGGTCAGACCCCGGCCGAAACGTCAATACTACTATTCATACGCGCATGTACTTCATTGTGGATATTTGCCCCCGACCCATAAACGCTTTCTCGTGTTATATATATTGCAAGAAGCGAACAAAGAAAGATTCCAAGGATAACATAGCCGAAATTGCACTTACTAATTGAATTAAAAAAGTGATAAATTATTGGAAATGAAAATGGATGAACAAACAGCTGGCCGCAGGTGGCATGCAGGGGTATTTATGTTTTACTGCTAGAACTAATCATGGGAGTGTTAACCGGTGCCACCCCTCACAAGCCTTGGCGGTGAATGTGGAACATCTTTCAAGTGGTCGGCAAGTATTAACATTTTTTGAGCGCTACTAAATCACCAAACAGTGTAATCCCCTCCGGCTCATCGGGTTATATCCCGAACACCTCTCTCACAGGAGCAGCATTCTCAGTCGAATTGCCGCGCTCGCGCGCATGTTCCTCTCATTCCAATGCCAACTTTCTTTCTGGAACGACTTACCTATGCGTTACCTCAAAGAGCACGAGCTAAAACATGTGTGCGGGTACCAGTTACCGTTCGGCCTATCTTTCCTGTGCGTCCCGAGCGGAAGCACGTCGCTTTCTCATGCTCTTGCCTCGTGTAAGCTAATGCTTTCAGGTAATATGTTAGTCTTCGAAAGCGTTCGCAATTGTCCCACAGTCCTCGGTTCATTCTTCGAAACAGATAACAAATTCTATCGCCATGAGGATCGTCCCAGGCGCTAATGCTGCAGGTTAAAATGGTTCTTCACTGGAGTAAAAACGAAATCATCATGTCCTCGCCTTCGTAATATACGGTCGTAGCCGTTGTCATGCTCGTGTCTTCACTGATAGGTACGTGGAACACACAAGTGATTACTTCATACTAACACGTTTGTCCATCTGGTAATTCTTTGAAGAACGCCAAACGATGCTGGTTATACAGCTACCTCCAATATGCTTTGCCTACTATTGAATCTCCTGTGTGTAGGAACTGCGTATTTTTTTTCTCTCTCACGCCCGTTTCAGACCTATATTTGAATATTCCCACATAAATGCGAGTCTATGTTTATTATGTGCCCTGAAGGCATGTTGAATTTACCAGTTGGACATCGCTCTCAAGCTTACTGGTCGTTGCGAACTTGATATCTATATCGTAGAACGCTGACCGGAAGCGTCTCTATTTGGTGTCCAGGTGTACTTATATGCTTTGTTAGCGAGAGATGCAGGTTGAACATTACGTGAACTTTGTGGGTTTTAAAACGTATTAGGAAAGGAGTACTTGTCCAATGCATTACAGATTCAAAGCTTTCCACTCGAGCAGCGACACAACATTACAAAGGTCGCTGCCACTGTCAGCTAGTATTTTGAAAGAAAACAAAAAAATGAGGATTGGGTGTACTTTAGAAATCAGTTTAAGAGATTTCATTGGTGTTTGCGCTACACACTGTTCTTATTTAGCAACCATATAGATATATGGAGGACATGAAAAAGTTGGACCTATTTTCACCGGGAAACATCTCGCTCAACATATACTTGTGGTCCTCGAAAATGCGGATCCCCCACAAGACGACGAAGAAATGACAACATAACGACGATCACGGCAGGGCAATGGGATGACAACATTAGAATGACGACAACGGAATTACGACAACGGAACGACAACGATGGCATCACAACCACTATAAGGTGGCGACGCAGTGACGAATATGGCCTGACGACGGTGACCTGGTGATAATAGGGTGACGACACTACAATCCACAACATGACGACGATGGAGCAACTACAATGGCATGACCCCGACTGTATGATGCCGACGCAATAACTACGATATATAGCGAACAAGGAATGGTGAAGACAGAATGAGGGCAATGGCATGAGGACAGTGGTATGACGATGCAGGAATAATGACTAAACGAGAATGGCATGACGAAGACCGAATGACGTTAATCAGATGATGATGTTCTATTGACAGTGACTGTATCACAATGAGATCGCAACGATGATGGCACGGTGGCAATGGGATGACGAAGCTGCAATAATGGTGACGGAATCCCGACAATGCCACCAACACAGTGGCATCATGATGATGGTGTAACCACGAACGCATGACGGCGAGAGTGCGATAACGAAGAAATGACGGTGATGGCATGACGACGACAGCAATACGATGCCTCGATGACGAGGTTATGACGGCGACGATAACTGCTATTGCAGTTATCGACATATGAAAATAGTATCATATCAAAAGGCACCGTAATTTTGGTAACATAGCAAATGGAAACGTACAAAAAGAAGAAACACGACAACACGGCGCTTAATCACAAATGATACTCTATACAGGGCGATATTCAAAGCTGACATCTTATTCGCACCTGGCAGTTCCAGGTGCGAACGTTCGCGGTGGTTAAAAACGGAAAGCGGTGCGCACCAATGTTGTGGAGTGCGGCCCTCCATTGCATTGCCATTCCATTCCGGGAATTGAAAACACCTGTTAATCACATGCATTTTACCTATTAGAAATAGTTAGAGTAGGACCATTCTATATCCCGCAGTGGCCTAGCTGAATTTTAGTAATTAAAGCTCTTTCTCTAGAATTGTTTACTACTTGCGCCTGCGTGCCTCTTAATGTAGAGATGTGTTTTAATCCTTCGTCACTTTACATTTCATGTTACTTACTATTATTTTCACTTAAGCACTAGTATTCTATCACATTGAAAAGCAAAATGCGTTGTTAGGTTTTCCAGGATGAGCTTTCTCGTTTAATATTTAGTGGCATATTTTGACCGGCATCATTTTTGTTTCTGTGACCATATGCTATCGAGCCTTTTGAATACTAGACACTGTAGCCAACAATTCGTAGTCAACGAACAGAACAAAAAACAAGGTGTAACAAAATGGAAAGGCATTACCTATCCATAACCAATGCATATGAACACCTAGGAAAGAGAAAACGCATAAATTACTGTTCGCAAAGAATTATCGTTTGAGTGTCCACGAGAAAATGAAAGTGAGAATAGAGCAATGTCTCCGTTTCTAAATTTGCTGGAAGTTCATTCTTCGTACAAGCGCTCCTGGTGCCGTATTTGTACGTCACCACGATAATCACACAATACCCAGTGTCCTCGTGAAATTTATTTCTTAAGCCATTTTTATTCGACACTAAAGTCTACTCTAACATCATTTTACAGAGGTTTCGCCGAAGATGAATATCCAAGGTAAACCAAAAAATACTCACCTTCAACAACATTTATGATATCGAAGAAACTTATGTCTCATCAGCTATTTCGTGGTGCCCACTGTGCGTGCTGTGCAGGAGTTCCGTAAGGGCTTGTGCTTGTTTCATCTAGCAATAAAGGTCTGTTTACCGTCACATTCTCATTTCTCAACTTTGTTGGTCCTCAAATAAAAGTGATGGCAGCCCAAATATTACAACGCATTGTTACCCAAAGCAATAAGGCTTCACTCGATGGCATAAAGTATCTATAGGCTTGTGATGTGAATTATAGTGCTGCAGTCAGTTGAGTGTTATATGAAACCGCCAGAAAATATCTTCTCACTATTTCTGTTTGTATAATACAATGACAGCTTGTGGCTGTAGCCGTTTCTTTCGAATTTTCGGGCACCAACGTGTTGCTCTCGCAAGAAAAGGCAGCACGTGCATATAGAAATTGTTTCACATAAGAGCTACTACATATAACGAATAAGTTATATTATATATACAGGGTGTTCAAAATTGAGCTATATGGCTTTCCTAAAATTACGCACGGGGAGTCACGCGAACATCACCTTTGCAAATAAGTTATGAGGCTAGGGGGACACAAAGTGAGATAATTATCGCTGTCAGCAGCCCAATTAACTAACATTGAATAATAAACTTTTTGTTGACAGCAGTAAGTGGGTATGATTGTACTAAAATGTTAGAGGCAGTTGTCTTTCTACACAGTATCACTTAGAAGAATTCTTCTACCGTGTCTGTGCTCCGAGATATCAGACTCCAAATTTTAATTGTCATTTGCATGATTGCTCATGCAAGAGAGTAAGGATCGGTGCAAAGCTCCTCCCTGATGTGACGCGCGGCTGTTGCGTGTAGCGTTTAGTCTGACAACGGGGCGGAGGCATTGGCAAAAATGCTAACTGTCCCCCTTCCTCTCTCGGCTGGTAAAATAAAACAACGAAGAACCCGGAACCGCTGTCGTAACACGCGACCGCGCAGCCTGTAACGATGGCGGCACCTGCCATGCCAAGATAATGGTGCGAGCGCAGAAGCCGGAGGGTAGTGCGCGTGCGTAATGGTGACCAGACAAGCGGGCATGGTCCTTCCTGGACTATGCAGATAACGTGATTGCTGATTTTCAGGTACTGTAAGTTTTATTTAAATCAAGAGCAACAGCTGCAAAGCACACCGCGCGGTCATATCTTGATTTTGCCAGCCGAGAGGGGAAGGGGAACAGGCATGATCTTTGCCTATGCCTCCACCTTGTTGTCAGGCTAAATGCCTCACGCAACAGCTGTGTCACATTAGCGAGGAAGTTTGCGCCGATCTCCACTCTCTTGCATGCGTAATCAAGCGAACAATTAAAATTTGGAGTCGGATATCTCGGGGCAGAGATATGCTAGAAGAATTCTTCCAAGTGAAACTTTGTCGAAACACGACTGCCTCTAAATTTAGAATACTAACACAGTCACCTAATGTAGCCAATAAAACGCTAATTATACAACTTTACTAAATTAGGCTGCTGACAGCGATAATTATCATCTCATTTTGTGTCTCCCTGACACACATCTTATTTGCACTGGTGTTCTTCGCTTATCTCCCAGTGCCTAATTCTAAGAAAATCATAAAGCTTAACTTTGAACACCCGTTATATATACTTATATTGAGATATGCTTTATTCGCAAAGCAGGAGCTAGCGCGCCGAAGATGAACACTTAAATCGATGGTGGTGTTACGTACAGATGAAGGTGACGTCCATATTAGTTTACTGCTGTAATCGCATCGTGGAAAACATAAGGGTCCCCACTGAGATCTTTATTTCGACTTTTGCTGGTACATCGTGCCCATGAGACATCAAATCACGACCCCTTGTCTTGAAGGTTTAACCTCTTGCTACCCGTGCCCTTCAACGCCGTAATTGCTGGAGATTCGGTCACAGTGCACGGGGGGGGGGGGGGGGGGGGAGGGGGGGGGGGCAATCTGAATTACGCTGTTGCACATGTGAAGAGGGCCACTCTAACACCGACTGCTTTGGCCAAGATGAGAATCGTTGCCTCTGTGAAAGGGCACACACAGTGGACTATTCAACTTGTCCTGTTAGTGCGCATAAAGCACAAGGGCTCGAAGTTAATGACAAGAGGAGGTGCTCTAGGAGAGATGCTATGACGATTGTCGAGGAGAGGGCGCTCGGATACGCCGGAGTTAACTCACGTTCAACCTTCTTTCACGTATGCGATCTTTGTGCAGACAGTCGAAGTCGCAGTTGAAAAAGGCAATGATAAAAGCCATGGATCGATTAGTCGCCGGCCTCCCAGAATGTCTACGCCAGGTAATCAGTACTCAGATGGCCAGCCTGGTAAATATAACTCCATCTCCTCCTATTCCAACTTCTAAGCTACCAACCTTACAAGTAGGTAACATCAACAAAGAGAGTTCGCTACCCTCAGATGACCGCCACGTGATATCTAAATCTTCGGCGAGTTCAGATAAAATCACATGTTGCACTTGTACGTCTCTCCTGACGTTGAACTCGATGCTCGAGCTCACCGGTCACCGGTAGCCGGACATCAGTAAACCGTGCATCTTCCCTGTCACCCCAAAATAATAATAAATAGTCTCCACCTAATAAAGTCCTCACAGAGGGTACTTTGGAGAAGGTTGTTGCTAGTGCAATATTATCTCCACCATAGTATCTTTAAAAGCATTTCAGTGAAACTGTCGCATCAATTTTTGCAGCTTTAACAGATGGGTCGTCTCTCACTGTTTAATTAGCTCCCAATATAATCATTTTACAAGAAACTTGGCTAGCCCCGAGAAAAGATTTTCACTTCAGAAATTATCGCTCTTTTCGTTTAAATTGGTTACAACAGGTGGTGGATTACTTATATTACTATCAACGAGAATTTACCGCACAGCAAAGATAGCATTGAAACTTCTGTCCGGGGAATTCGAAATTCTAGTAATGGCCTTAAGTCTACCTTTATGTCGTACATTTTTCATCACGAATCTGTAATATCCTTGAGGGATTCACAATATATGTCCTCTAGATAGTGTAATCTCTACTAAAAGAAATGATGTTATATTGGCGGGTGGCTTTAACTCTCCTCGTCCGGCACGGGGCTTAAAAAATACATCCGTGCTGTACTCTACTGGGGTGTTGGTCACAAGGTAATAATCTCTTTTGTCAAAATCCTGGATATCCTACTTTTGTTAGAGGTTTAGCGGCTTCTACTCTAGATTTGACATTCTCAGCTTTAAGTCTTTGCGTATCTTCTTGGTCTACGGTTGGCTATCACGCAAATAGTGGCAACATTTTCATGATATTTCAGTTTATGTGCCCGGTGACATAGTGTCTGAGGGTGCGAGCATACATGAATTACAGCAAATTTTAATTACACTCAGAGCATCGCACGCGTAATGCGAAGACGTAGAATTGTTCCCCACCTGCGGCAAGTTGTGTTTTCATCTACTTTCAGTGCCATTAATTTATCATTTCTTTAATTCAATAGGTAAGTACAAATAACTTTCCCTATGTTTTCCTTGGTCTGTTTGTTGGCTTCTCATGATATTATTAGTAAATTTGAAAGTATTTTGTGGCCATCAATAGTTACTTTATCTAAAAATAATTCTAATAAGTAAAAGGCATTAAGCATTCACTCCGTCTTAAAGGAGTCCCCTAGGGAAGCTGCATTTGAGGTTCACGCAGTTCAAGGTGAGTCCTCTTCGCGCTGGTGGAGTGCTGACTGCTCGCGAGATTATAGGAATTATAGGAGAAGAAAAGCCGCCTGGAAGAAATTATCACACAAGCAATGGCCTAAAAATTGGTGAGTCTATAAATTCGTTGCAGGTAGATTTAAACGTACAGCGTCGAAAGGAAAAAATAAATATGAGAAAGCATTTTGATTTTATGGTTAAACCCAATAACAGACGCGCGTTATTCGGCTTTTTTAGACGTAAAAATTATTCCGATCTACAGTTTTATCCCACAAGATACGATGTAGTCATTGGTGATTATTGCTAAAGGGTGGAGCATCACTTTTCTTCTGATGTTCCTCCCCTTACGTAAGCTTCCTCTATTAATGAGAGTTTTACGGAGGTAGCCGTGCATTAGTTGACATATCTGTTTGAGAAAATGCCGAATGCAGCTCCAGGCCATCGTGGAATATCTACTGCCATGTTAAACATTTCACATAAATAGTTGCAAGAAGATCTCCTAAACATCTAAGTCAATCAATCAGAGAAGCTTGGATTCGACCAAAATGGAAAATTACAAAGGTCATACGGGGAGATGACAAATTATCGAAAAAACCGGGAGAGGATTGTACGTTATACAAGATCAGGCCAATTCACGTAACATAAATATTGTAAAGTTGATGGATATAAACGAAATAAATAATAAAAAGAGCAGTTAACGCCTATACCAATGATGTTTATATTGGGATATGAACCTGCCAACGTTTAACGCTTGAATGTTATCTAGTGAGGTGAGTCTAGCAGTGCTATTGGATTAATTAGAGGGCAGTAAATGGGATATAATAGGGCTCAGTGAAGTTAGGAGGCCAAAGGAAGCATATACAGTGCTAAAAAGCGGGCACGTCCTGTGCTACCGGGGCATAACGGAGAGACGAGAACTAGGAGTCGGATTCCTGATTAATAAGAATGTAGCTGGTAACATACAGGAATTCTGTAGCATTACGAGAGGGTGACAGGTCTTGTTGTGAAACTTAATAATGGGCACAAAATGAAGGTTGTACAGGTCTACACCCCTACATCCAGTCATGATGACCAGGAAGTCGAAAGCTTCTATGAAGACGTGGAATCGGCGATGGGTAGAAGGAAAACAAAATACAGTATACTGATGGGCGATTTCAATGCCAGGGTAGGCAAGAAGCAGGCTGGAGACAAGGCAGTGAGGGAATATGGCATAGGCACTAGGAATAGCAGGGGAGAGTTATTAGTAAAGCTTGCGGAACAGAATAATATGCGCATAATGAATACCTTCTTCCGCAAGCGGGATAGCCGAAAGTGGACGCGGAGGAGCCCGAACGGCGAGACTAGAAATGAAATAGACTTCATACTCTGCGCTAACCCTGGCATCATACAAGATGTGGACGTGCTCAGCAAGGTGCGCTGCAATGACCATAGGATGGTAAGAACTCGAATTAGCCTAGACCTGAGGAGGGAACGGAAGAAACTGGTACATAAGGAGTCGATCAATAAGTTAGCGGCAAGAGGCTAAGTAGAGAAATGCCAGATCAAGCTACAGAACAGGTATTCGGCTTTAACTCAGGAAGAGGACCTTAGTGCTGAAGCAATGAACGACAATCTTGTGGGCATCATTGAGGAGTGTGCAATAGAAGTCGGTGGTGACTCCGTTAGGCAGGATACGAGTAAGCTATCGCAGGAGACGAAAGATCTGATGAAGAAGCGCCAATGTATGAAACCCTCTAACCCTACAGCTAGCATAGAACTGGCAGAACTTCCGAAGTTATTCAACAAGCATAAGACAGCTGACATAAGGAACATGCTCTCAGGAACGGAGGAAGCCTAAAAGCAGTGAAGAAGAAACAAGGAATTGACGAGAATTAGATGTATGCGTTAAGAGACAAAGCTGCCAATATCATTACTAATATGGATGAGATAGTTCAAGTGGCTGAGGAGTTCTATAGAGATTTATACAGTACCAGTGGCACCCACGACGACAATGAAAGAGAGAATAGTCTAGAGGAATTCAAAATCCCACAGGTAACGCCGGAAGAAGTAAAGAAAGCCTTGGGAGCTATGCAAAGGGGAAAGGCAGCTGGGGAGCATCAGGTAACAGCAGATTTGTTGAAGGATGGTGGGCAGATTGTTCCAGAGAAACTGGCCACCCTGTATACGCAATGCCTCGTGACCTCGAGCGTACCGGAATCTTCGAAGAACGCTAACATAATCCCAATCTACAAGAAAGGGGATGCCAAAGACTTGAAAAATTATAGAGCGATCAGCTTACTGTCAGTTACCTACAAACTATTTACTAACGTAATCACAAATAGAATCACGAACACCTTAGACTTCTGTCAAGCAAAGGACCAGGCAGGATTCCGTAAAGGCTACTGAACAATAGACCATATTCACACTATCAATCAGGTGATAGGGAAATGTGCGCAATACAACCAACCCTTATATATAGCTTTCATTGATTACGAGAAAGCATTTGATTCTGTCGAAACCTCAGCAGTCATGGAGGCATTACGGAATCAGGGTGTAGACGAGCTGTATGTAAATAAACTGAAAGATATCTATAGCGGCTCCACAGCCAGCGTAGTCCTCCATAAAGAAAGCAACAAAATCCCAATAAAGAAAGGTGTCAGGCAGGGAGATATGATCTCTCCAATGCTATTCACAGCGTGTTTACAGGAGGTATTCAGAGACCTGCATTGGGAAGAACTGAGGATAAAAGTTAATAGAGAATACCTTAGTAACTTGCGATTTACTGATGATATTGTCTTGCTTAGTAACTCAGGGGACCAATTGCAATGCATGCTCACTGACCTGGAGAGGCAAAGCAGAAGAGTGGGTCTAAAAATTAATCTGCAGAAAGCTAAAGTAATGTTTAACAGTCTCGGAAGAGAACAGCAATTTACAATAGCTAGTGAGGCACTGGAAGTGGTAACGGAATACATCTACTTAGGGCAGGTAGTGACGGCGGATCCGGATCATGAGACGGAAATAATCAGAAGAATAAGAATGGGCTGGGGTGCATTTGGCAGGCATTCTCAGATCATCAACACCAGGTTGCCATTATCCCTCAAGATAAATGTGTATAACAGTTGCGCCTTACCAGTACTCACCTGCGGGGCAGAAACCTGGAGGCTTACGAAAAGGGTTCTACTCAAATTTTCCACGACGCAACGAGCCAAGGAAAGAAGAATGATGGGTGTAACGTTAAGGGATAAGAAAAGAGTAGATTGGGTGAGGAAACAAACGCGAGCTAATGACATCTTAGTTGAAATCAAGAAAAAAAATGGGCATGGGCAGGACATGTAATGAGGAGGAAAGGTAACCGATGGTAATTAAGGGTTACGGACTGGATTCCAAGGGAAGGGAAGCGTAGCGGTGGGCGGCAGAGAGTTAGGTGGGCGGATGAGATTAAGAAGTTTGCAGGGACGACATGGGCACAATTAGTACATGACCGGCGTTGTTGAAGAAGTATGGGAGAGGCCTTTGCCCTGCAGTGGGCGTAACCAGGCTGATGATGATGATGATGATGATGATGATGATGATGATGATGATGATGATGATCAATGACGTCCAGAATATTTACCTAAACGCGAAATAAGTTCTGTATGCTGATGACGTCAGTAATTTGTTTTAGCAAAACTGTACAGATATCTGGCGTGAAAAGAACCTCATGCTCTCTAAGCTGATGGACTGGTCAGATATGAATCAATTAGAAACAAATACAAAAAAACGAAAGCTCTGCTCTCTAGGTCTAAAAATAAGCTAGTGAATTCGAATGTTAACATTAGGTATGGGGACAAAACAATACAACAACAACAACAACAACGGTTACTAGTATGTTACTACAGTATGTTACAACAATGGTTACTAGTATGTTAACTGTCCGTGTAACATTTTCGATTAATATGCTTTGGAGCGAACATAATGACGCTCTCACAATCCAGTTATCCAGAGTCATTGGCATGGCGTGGAAATGTAAATTGCTGTTGCCGTTTAAAGTTAAACTTCTCATTTATAACTGTTTTTTATTGATACCTCTATTATTGCTTATTGGTATGGGGTATAACTACTTTTGTTAATTTGCATAAATTGCTTGTCTTGCGAAAATCTTCGACTGCTCTTTAATGTGTCCTACAACTCCCATACAATAAACTTATTTCAGGAATCCAAAATAATTTCTGTGGTAAAATTATAGGAGTACAAGTTAACAACTGCATTTAGGTGGCAAGTGGATCTTTGAAGCCTCGCACTCAATGACACATTTTATGTTACTCGTCATAAAGAAATGTGGCGGGTGGTCACAACCAGAACAAATGATTTAAGGTAAAGGTTATCATAGACAATGTCTATCCTTCTCAAAAATATAATAATCTAGGCGGTGATGTCACGCAAATAACGGCCCAACACTTGAGAGGTTGGTGCGTGCAGGATTTTTAGGTTACTGGTTAAGTGTACTTCCTCTCGCATATATGTATATAAAGTTTGTATATATATATATGTGTATATATGTATATGGGTATGCATATAGGGGTATAGTATTGCATGTATGTATATATAAATAAATATATATATATATATATATATATATATATATATATATATATATATATATATATATATATATTTATATATACATATATATATGGGCAAGCACTAGTTACGCTAGAAGTCGAGGAAGAAGAAGTGTGCATGGTAGCTGCTGCAAAAACGAACTGTAAACGGCCGTTCGCATAGAACTGACTGACTGGCTTTTCCTCTCGTGAAAAACTGCTGGAGGTGCTGGGTAGGCATCCATCGTATGCCTACGGGTCCTGAACCAGAAGCTACCGACGCCAGTACCTCGGGGACGGCAGAAATCTATCGAAGCAGCCTTCGCCTCCAAGGTCTTCCACCGCAATACAGTCCCCTGGCAAGCTCCGTGAGGATGATGTCAACAACTACCGCAAGCCAAACCGAGGGGATCCCAAATGATGCCTTACCATGCATTCTCAACGCGCCTCGCACGCCTAACCCGTTCCATGGTGACACCTTTGAGGACGTTGAAGACTGGTTGGACCATTTCGACCTGGTCGCCGCCTTTAACGACTGGGACGATCGCCGTAAGTTGAAGAACGTCTACTTTTCCCTTTTAGACGCGGCGAGAGTATGGTACGAGAACCACGAAGCCTCATTTACCAGCTGGCAGGAGTTTCACCGACTGCTTTGCGAAGCCTTCAGTACTCCCGAAAGGAAAGAAAGAGCCGAACAGGCACTGTCTTCGAGGTTCCAAATGCCAAGCGAAACCGTCGCCATGTTTGTCGAAGACATGACGCGATTGTTCCGTCGGGCTGATCCACTAATTCCAGAAGACAAGAAGGTGCGTCTGTTAATGCAAGGCGTAAAGCAACAGCTTTTCGCGGGCCTCGTGCGCAATCCTCCTACAACAGTCTCTCAATTCCTTCGTGAGGCAACAGTCATGGAACGTATGCTTCGGCAGCGGCTCTCGCAGTATGAACGCCAGACCACCATGACTGCTGCATGCTCTCTCGTACCTGTAAATGATGACAGGGAGTCCCTTACCGAGCTGATACGACAAATTGTTCGAGAAGAACTGCAGAAGTCCTATGCATCAGCTCCGGCACCTCCCAGTGCCGCGGTTCTTACGGATGTCACTCGGGAAGAAATCGGCAAAGTGGTTCATCCCTCGCCACCAACACGACCCGAACCTCCCCCGTTCTCGTACGCGGATGCTCTTCGGGCTTGCGCGCCGTCGACGGGCCGTTTTTCGCAGCCGCCTGCTGGGATTTCTCGATGCTCCCCAAGTCCGATCCACTGCACGCTTCCGCAAGCACCCTTTCATCCTGGTCCGCCAAATCTACAGTATGGCGCGCCCCCGACAACAGTCCGTTGTGCTGTCACTGCGGGGAGGCTGGTCACATGTATCGCGACTGCCAGTACCGACGGAATGGTCTGCGGGGATACCTTCCGGACGCCTGTTGCCCGCGCTATGGCGAACGCCCGCACGAAATCGAGCAATACTTAGAAAGTAACCGGCTTCCTCCTGCCCCACAGCGAAGACAGTCACGGTCGTCTTCACCTCGTCGGTACGCGTCACCAAACCGTGCTCGACCCGCCTTTGATTCCGCTGGAGTCAACGGTGGAAGCCCGCGCCGGGGAAACTGAGGACGGCCACCTCCGGGGGTGAGGCCGCTGTCATGCGAACCGTCAAATATCCTCCGCCGACGCCATCCCCTCGCGACGTACCGCTGATGCCTTCATTCGAAACTGCAAAAAGAACTTCTGCTGCTATTACTGCTCCCATCGACGGTTGTCCGGTAACTGCACTTGTCGATACGGGAGCTGACTACTCGGTTATGACAGCCTTACTGGCCACTCGGCTACGCAAGGTGCTGACAGCGTGCGACGGCCCACATCTGATTACGGCCGGAGGACACCTGGTGTCACCCATTGGACGATGCACCGCCAGACTTGCAATTTCTACTTCGACTTTCGTAGCGTCTTTCCTTGTGCTGCCCAAGGGTTCTCGGCTAGTTATACTGCGCATGGATTTCCTCCAAGAATATGGGGCGATCATTAACTTTCGTGACTTGTTCGTCACTTTTTCTAACTATGTTTCTTCGGATTCGAGTGTGGAGGATGAACATCACCGCGCGGTTTTACGCGGGGTCGATGACTGCGTGACGTTACCGCCTCGAAGTAGCATCTTCGTCCTCGTTGAATGCCCCCAACACCAACTAGGAATAGGCATCGCCGAATTTAACCTCACCATATTGCTGGATCGCGAAGTCGGCGTCGCACGAGGTCTCGTAGAGCTCCAACATAGGCAAACCACGATTCTAGTTACCAATTTCAGCGGCGAATACAAGCACTTTGCGAGGCATACCACCATGGCCTACTTTGAAGCGGTGGCCGAGTCCAACGCCTGTGCTTCGGTAACGACAATCTCGATTCCGGAACCCAGCGATGTGGACTTGACCAGTCCCATCAACGTCAACCCACAGCTAGACCAAAACGAGAAGGAGAGGCTCCTCACTCTGCTATTGTCATTTAGCGACTGTTTCGCCACCACGTCGAAGGTCAAACAGAGTCCTTTAATCAAAGACAGAATCATCCCTGAACCGACCATCCAACCTGTTCGCCAACACGCTTATCGCGTGTCGCAGAGAGAACAGGATGCTATTCGTCATCAAGTTAAACAAATGCTCGACGATGATGTCATTAAATCATCCACAAGTCCTTGGGCTTCACCTGTTGTATGAGTTAAAAAGAACGACGGTTACGAAAAAAGACGTTTACCCACTTCCTCGAATTGACGACTCCTTGGATCAGCTGCGACATGCCCGTTACTTTTCTTCAATAGATCTGCGTAGTGGGTACTGGCAAATTGAAGTTGACGAATGGAACCAGGAAAAACGGCGTTTATAACACCCGACGGTCTCTATCAATTTAAGGTGCTCCCATTTGGATTGTGTTCCGCTCCGGCCACATTTAAACGCATGATGGACACAGTTTTATCTGAACTCAAGTGGAACTCGTGTTTAGTCTACTTAGACGATGTAGTTGTTTTTTCCACCACGTTTGAACAACGCATCCAGCGGCTTGAGGCGGTTCTTCAAGCTATCCGCGCCGCCGGCCTCTCCCTGAAGCGCGAAAAATGTCACTTTGGCTACGAGGAGCTCAAATTTCTAGGTTATATTGTCAGCAGCACCGGTGTGCGCCCTGACCCCGACAAAGCCATGGCAGTTGCTCTGTTCCTGATACCGAAGGCAAAACACGATGTCCACCGATTTTTAAAGCTTTGCGCGTAGACCGCCGTTCTGTACCCAATTTTTGTGAAATTGCCGAACCTTTGCAACGACTCATCAAGAACGACGTCACATTTGTTTGGGGCCCGGCACAATCCGACGCCTTCCACGACCTTCAGCGACGTCTACAGACACCACCGATCCTTGGTCACTTTGACACCGAGGCTGACACAGAAGTGCATGCTGATGCTAGTAACGTTGGTCTCGGAACGACACTCATACAGTTTCAAGCTGCTGTTGAGCGCGTTATTGCGTATGCCAGCCGAACCTTGTCTGCTGCTGAAAAAAACTGCTCAGCAACTGAAAAAGAATGCCTGGCCGTCATATGGGCTATCCAGAATTTCCGCCCATACCTGTACGGACGCCCCTTCCGTGTCGTCAGCGACCACCACTCTCTCTGCTGGCTAGCGGATCTCAATGATCCTTCAGGCCGTCTCGCAAGATGGAGCCTTCGGTTGCAGGTATTTGATGTGACCATCTTCTATAAGTCTGTTCAGAAACACACTGACGCCGACTGTCTCTCCCGCGCCCCCGTCGAACCAGCACCACTAGATACTGAGGACGATTCTGGTTTTCTTTGTACTCTTCCGCCTTTAAACCTTGCTCAACAGCAACGCCAAGATTCCGAGCTCCAGCCCTTGACTGAATAGCTTGAAGGAAGCCGCCCACAACCCCCACGGCAGTTCGCGCGTCCCTTGTCCTCTTTCTGCCTACGTGGCGACATCCTATACAAGCGGAACTTTCACCCTACGGCAACCGTTTTCCTGCTAGTTGTTCCCGCTACTCTCCGCGACGACGTTCTACGTGCATGCCACGACGAACCAACGTCCACGCATCTTGGTTTCACGCGTACTCTCGCGAGGATCAAGCAGAAGTACTATTGGCGAAAACTCACAAAAACCGTGAAGCAGTACGTCAGAAGTTATCGAGATTGCCAGCGTCGCAAAGTTCCCCCACTGAAACCAGCCGGTCTCCTTCAGCCTGTCCGACCTCCTTGTTCACCTTTTGAACAAGTTGGGATGGATTTACTCAGCCCATTTCCTAAGTCTTCGGCTGATAACCACTGGATCGTTGTCGCCACCGATCACAAGCCGTTCAGCGAGCTACTGCTTCAGATGTTGCTAACTTCTTTATCAAAAATATCGTGGCTGACTGGCTTTTCCTCTCGTGACAATATATATATATATATATATATATATATATATATATATATATATATATATATATATATGCAGTGGCATCTACTTGTTTCATTTGTATTCACCCTGAGAACAAGACCAGCTAGCTAAGTATTTTGACCTGTACACCACTGGCTCTGTATGCACACGCGTATATATATGCATGTGTATACGAGCATATGTGGGTACATGTGTATATATATATGTATAATGCAATGTATATACATGTATGAATTATTGTTGCCGAATATTCTGTAAGGGGGCTTCGGGCTTCGTCAAGCCGCCCCTGCCGGAGCAGCTTTTACTTGCAGCCTCCTCCATAAAGTAGATGCAAATAAAGTTGTTACTATTATTATAAGTGTCGCGTTATGAATATTATAGATAAGAAAATGCTTCTTAGCCCATGTCAAATTGGATTCAGGCCTGGGTGCTCAATATGGCAGGTGCATAATAACCCGGAATGTCGTATACAATTTTCACGTCACCAAGGCCAGTATAAGGCACTGGTTGCGCTCGATATGACGAAGGCATACGATAGCACTTAAAATGTAATATTGGTTAGCCGGCTGCGAGAAAGTATGTTCCCGAAATGTTTACAAGCAAGCATTACGCAATTTTTAAGTTGCATAAAATTGTATTGCTTTCAGAATGGCTTTTCCTCGAGTACATATGAGCAGGCAAAAGAAGTTCCACAGGGGGCACAGCTATGTCCAATATTATTTATTATTTTGCAGAGCTCGATCCTATTCAAAGAAGACGTGCGTACTTACGTGTGTGTGGATAAGATACCCTTCCTCTCATCTGCAAAGGACTTTCACACACACATCTTACAAAAACATGCATCGGTACTTATCTGTTCTAGAAGATTTGCGTAATTGGGTTCGTTTGGCTCTAACCGTGAACAAGTGCTCATTGCTTGTATTTCCAGTGAAAAACCAAGTACGTATACCCCCTTTCTCATACCAGCTCGCTATCATTCCACAAACAGATGCCATAAAATATCTTCGTCGATGAACAAAAAGAGAACAAGGGCAAGCAGGACCCATTTTGCTCATTGCCTTGAATTTATATCTCCATCATTCCCGTGTTTTCCCAAGTATCTTGCTGTCATATAGCGCCATGCTGTGCGGCCATACTGAAAAAACTCAGCAAATAAGCGTGAGCGCGCCCTCAAGCCTTGTCGAGCACAAATCAAGCACGATGCTGCGCCGCCAGACTGGAGAAACTCAGCAAATTAGCGCCAGCGCAACCTGAAGCCCTGGCCTGCACAAATCAAGCATTACGCTGTGCCGCTTGACTGGACAAAGTCAGCAAATGAGCGTGAGTGCACCATCATGCATTCTCGTGCACTAATCAAGCAGCACGCTGCGCGACCACACTGGCGAAACGCACCAAATGAGTGCGAGCACATCATCAAGCCCTGTCAAGCACAAATCAAGCACCACGCTTTGCGGCCATACTGGCAAACTCAGCAAGTGAGCCCGAGGGCACCATCAAGCCCTTTCGTGCCCAAATTAGGCACCACGCTGTGGGGCCAGACTGGAGAAACTCATCAAATGGGCCAAAAGCGTACCCTCAAGCCCTCTCGTGGACAAATAAAGCCCCATACTGCGAGGCCCGACAGCAAAAACTCAACAAATTAGCGTGAGCGCGTCCTCAAGCCCTGTCGTGCACAAATCAAGCAGCACCCTGCGTGACCAGACTGGAGAAAGTCAACAAATGTGCACGAACGCACCCTCAAGCCCTTTCGAGCATAAATCTGGCACCACGCTGTGCGGCCATACAGGAAAAACTGAGCAAATGAGAGCGAGCGCACCTGAAAGTACTGTCGTGCATACACTGAGCACCACGCTTCGCAGAGAGACGGCACAAACCCAGTAAATGAGCGCGAGCACACCCTCAAGTCATGTCGTGAACAAATCAAGCACTACGCTATGCGGCCATACTGGCAAACTCAGCATATGAGCGCGAGCGCACCCTCAAGCCCGGCCATGCACAAATCAAGCACCGTGCTGGGTGGCCAGACAGGAAAAACTCAGTAAACGAACGCGAGCACACCCTCAAGCCCTGTCGTCCACAAATAAGGCACCATGCTCCACGGCCAGACTGGAGAAACGCTGCAAATGAGCGCGAGCTCACCCTCAAGCCCTGTCGTGCACAAAAGAATCACCACGCTTCGCGGCCAGGCAGGAAAAACTCAGCGAATAAGCATGAGCAAGCCCTCAAGCCCTGTAGTACACAAATCAAGCACCAAGCTCTGCGGCCATGCTAGGAAAACTAAGCAAATGAGCGCGAGCGCACCCTCAAGCTATGTCGTGCACAGACCAAGCACCACACTTCGCGGCAAGAAAGGAAAAACTGACCAATAGAGACCGCGGGCGCACCCTCAAGCCATTTCGAGCAGAAATCAACCACCAAACTGCCGCCTAGGCTGGAAAAACACAGCAAATAAGCGCGGGCCTACCCTCAAGCCCTGTTGTCCACAAATCAAGCCACCACGCTGCGCGGCTAGACTGGAGAAATCCAAAAAATGTGCGCGAGCGCACACTGAAGCCCCGTCGTGCACACACCAAGCACCGCGCTTCGCGGAGAGACTGGGCAAACCCAGCAAATGAGCGCGAGCACACCCTCAAGCCCTGTCATGCAAAAATCAAGCACCACACTATGCGGCCATACTGGGAAATCTCTGCAAGTGAGCGCGAGCGCACCCTTAAGACCTGCCGTGCACAGATAAAGCACCACGCTTCGCGGCTACAATGGAAAAAGCCAGCTAATAACCCCGAGCTTACTCTCAATCCAGCTCGAGCACAAATCAAGCCCCACATTGCGCGGCGAGACTGGAAAAAGTAAATGAAAGCGAGCGCACCCTCAAGCACTGTCGTGCACAAATCAAGCACCACGCTGCGCAGTCATACTGGACGAACTCAGCAAAATAATGTGAATGCACCCTCAAGCCCTTTTGTGCACAAATCAAGCATGATTTTGTGCGGCCATATTGGAAAAACTGAGCAAATCAGCACGTCTGGGCTCGCAGCAAGTACGCTGCGAGGCCATACTGGAAAAACTCAGCAAATAAGCGGGAGCGCACCCTCAAGCCCTGTTATGTGCGAATCAAGCACCACGCTGCGAGCCCCGACGGGAGAAACTCAGTAAATGAGCTGTAACACACCATCAAGCTCTGTCATGCACAAATCAAGCTCCAAGCTAGAGTGGAGAAATTGAGTAAATGAGGGCGAGCACACCCTCAAGCCCTGGCGTGCACAAATCAAGCACCAGGCTGCGCGGCCAGAGTGGAGAAACCCAGAAAATGAGCGCAAGCACAACTTCAAGCCCTGTCGTGCACAAACCAAGCACCACGCTCCGTGGCCACAATTCAAAAACTGATCATATGATCGCAAGCGTACCCTCAAGCCCTTTCGAGCACAAATCAAGCCTCACACTGTGTGGCCAGAGTTGAAAAATTCAGCAAATAAGCGTGAGCGCGCCCTGAAGCCCTGCCATGCATAAATCAAGCACCACACTGTGCGGCCCTACTAGAAAAACTCAGCAAATGAGCGCGAGCACACCCTCAAGCCATGTCGTGCACAAATCAAGCACCACGCTGCGCCGCCAGAATGTTGAAGCTTAGCAAATGAGCCTGAGCGTCACCTTAAGCCTTGTTGTGCACAATTCAAGCACCACACTGTGCAGCCGCACTGGAAAAACTCAGCAAGTTAGCACGAGCGCACGCTAAAGCCCTGTCATGCACATATCAAGCATCACGCAGACTTACAATGTGCAGGTAAGCCTTGTTCGTAGGGAGCAGAAAAGTAGCGCTGCCTACGCCTTCGACGGGGGCCAGCAAGCCATAAGCTTGGACTCTACTTGGGGAAAATGCGGTACAAATATAATTAATATTTGTGCAACAACGTAAACTCATTGCACCAGCTTTTTATTTTCAAAATGGCAGTAAAGATCAAAATGTACGTGGTTAATCAGTTTCACTCGCTCCTGTGAAAGCATAACGATGGGCGGCTTTCAGAATTTGCGAGGTGGGTGATCTACATCGATCTCGCTTCTCGGTGCTACTCCAGGAGGGACTCCTAATTTTTTAGAGGCGGCTTAGATAAAAAATACTGCTTACTAAATATCCTTGTGCTTGTGGAAGTAACTGCTGCAGATGTAAACGCTACTGAGGGTGAGCTTTGCTTTGCGCCATGAAGAACTAGGTGCTTAAATATCAGTTGTCAGTCCCTTTAAGGTGTGCCTAGTGCATGTGCCATAATGTGCACGTCACATTGCAGCCATCTGGTTCACTAAAGGTGCTTTCACGTCCGCACACGTAAGCTGTCTTAATGTGTCTCTGCCCTCTTTTATTGCAGGTACATCTAGGAAATGTATACATTGACAAAGAGGACTGGGGGCTGCTCCAGTGTCATGGCCGGGACTCCCTGTTCTGCAGAGAACTGGCAAAACTGGTGCGAGGACTGCTGGAACACAGGATAGGAGCGTCACAGGAGCTCTTTGTTAGCACTTCCTCAACGACCACAATGCCGTTGAGAAGCTGGCATTGAGCTTCCATAATTTGGAAGCTGTGGACACTACAATTGACATTGTTTCAAGCTTGTGTAATGTTTGTAACAATACATGCATTACACTGAAATCTTTAATTTTTCAGATGCATTTGATGCATATCTTTCAAGATGTAGCACCCCTGAGGAGAAGAAGAAATCGCGGTGCTCAAAATGAGCCGTAGCCTTGCAGGCATGTGGAGCACCATTAAGTAAGCGGGCAAATATACGCATGTGTACATGCAGTAAACCTCAATAAATTGAAGTCGTAGGGGCCATGAAAAATCTCAGGACCAACCCAATATAACCAAAATGGTTTAAAATACATATTTACGTTTCGGCTAACCCAAAGGAGCCTTGTGAACAATGAAACCAGCAGCAGAGCTGGCGGCCTTTTTGTGTGCGGCTCAAAACATCATTAAGGCACTTGGCATACATGGATGGCAGGTTGCCTTCGTTGTGATTAAGCGTGTGCGCCGTGGTATGGATGATTAGGGACTCGATAATACACGTAGACTAATTTCGTTCCTTTGCAATCACGCGAGCTTTTCCCAGTTAATTGTATGTGACGTAGTTACGGAGTGTTCGACCAAAGCATTCGATGCAAGGTTTCGTTTTTGGACGTCATTCCTGTGCGGTTTATGTCTTGTTTTGAAGTTGCGTGTTTATCCGGCGTAGACATACCGCAAGTCCGCACTCGGAATGACATGCACCACAGCTACTTGTCCTTTTCCGAATGGTCTTTCTTCTGCATGAGCTCGCGTTTAAGTTTCCGGAAGCGAACGTGCGCAGCCTGCGAGCCATAGGACCACGGAACACGAGCAATGGTCTCGCTTATGCCGGGGACACATGGTATTCAAGCCCGTTTTTTGAGGGGTTCAGGGTGGGTGGGTACTGTGTGAGCCAGCTGGCGCCCTACTGAGTTAATGAAGTACTCAGGGTATCCACAAGCCGTCAATTACCGCCGCACAAATGCATTGTTCGCCATGCAGTCTTCCACTGTTGTGCGCACGTTTTTCGCCCGACGAAGAAGAAAGCCGACAACAGACCTCTTTTGCGAAGCAGGGTACACCAATGTGTAGTTGAGGTGGCGCCCAGTGCGAGTTAGCTTCCTAAACACCTTGAATTACAGGTTTGGCACTTCGCGTTGCACAAAGGTGTCCAAGAACGACAGTCGGCCTTGAGATTCCACTTCTACGGTGAACTTAATTGCTGCTTCTATAACTGTTTAGGTGAGCCGTGAAGAGGTCAAGGTTCCGTCATTGCAAAGCACTGAAACATTCATTGACATACCTGAAGAAGATCTTAGGTGTCGGCGTAAACGAGTTAACCTGTAGTTAAACCTTGACGTCCTCACGGCTCAATATTTACCAGCCTTTAACTGTGATAGTGCATGTGAATGTGCATGCATATAAGTATAAAAGGCGCTGCTTGGACAGAACTGACCCCTACGCCAACAAAAATGCGTAATCAATACACAAATATAGAATCAACTGATCGTTTTCAGGTGACTCCCTGGACACCGCTTCTCACCGTGCTAAGCCGGAACGTGGCGGCCCCGAAGACGTCAGTCCACCATATTATCACACATACATTCTTCTGCATTTTGACGGTGACCATATTTGACCATTATTGATTTGTCGCTCGGAGCTAGACGAGCCTGTTGTGCACATTTGTTTTTTACGCATCCTCGGGACGGGCTAGTACCCCAAAACGCAAGCACCGTGATGTCAATGCAAACCGTCTATGCTGAGTGAACAAGGGAGGCCTGAGAAAGGAGCTAACGTTTCCACCATAGGTTGTTTCTTCGCGGCAGCAGCTGGTTGCCTGAATTATTGTGGCGAAGATTAGTCTCCTCGTAGAAATGCGCCCCATTGTGAGGCCTCTGCCGTTTGCTGACTGCTCCCTAACTTAAGAGTACATCTTTTTTAGACAACTAATGTTGTTAGGATTCCTACCCGGCACAACTGAAAATCACTCGAAATTCCATTACTGTGAAAGACGAGCGGAGCTCTGTGATTCGCTTCTGTGACAACAAGTAGCAGGCATGTAGTATTGCAAGTCCGTGTACAAAAATGCGGAAATAGCTGACTTTCTTTAAATACGCATACTATCGTCACGTTGCATTCACTATGGAGAATCACAGAGTGGTGCAACGACGAATCACACAACTAACTTTGATGGGGTAAACCTGTGCTCACAAGAGCAAGCTACACTAGGATAGAACGATAGTGGCGAACACATGCTTCGATCATTGACATCTGATATCTCAAGTACGTCAACTATTTATAAATGACACTTCGAAGATTCCAGCATAACCCGACGTGGCTTTCGTGTTGCGCTGCTAAGTATGAGGTAGCGGGATCGAATTCCGGCCGCGGCGGCCGCATTAGTATGGGAGTGAAATGCAAAAATGGCTGTGTCCCGTGCATTTGGGGTACGTCAAAAATTCCAGGTGGTCAAAATTAATCAGGAGTCCCCCACTGCGCCGCGCCTCATAATAAAGTCTTGGTTTTGTCATATAAAACCCCAGAAATAATTTATTTTAAATTTCAGGGTGATCACGTGTGCTCGCGTTCCTTCCCGAAAGTAAAAGACGAATTCCGTCGCGCATACAATCTGATTAAAAAAGGTTCGCTGATAACATATACAAAAGAAAGTTCTCATGCATGCGAAATGGTTCTTGCACTGAGCGATGACATTAAGTTGTTACCAGGTGAAAAGCTGCCCCCCGGAAATGAAATGAACACGCGATAAATAATTAAATGTCGTAAAGGACCCATCCAAAATGCATTTTCTAGATGCTTCAAACAGAGCAAGATCGCCAGAAATAAAAAGTACGCGTACAAAGACGAAAATGACAAAGCAGCAAGAAATTATGTCTTAGAGCTCATTAGCCCTCGTAGAACAGCTTCAGGGGTACTTAAGTAATGCACGACACCGGTTGAATTACGTTACAATGTCAGGCCCAACCTCAAAGTCCATGTGGTGCAGCACGAAGCGGAACAAGCGACACAAAAAAGTGAGGACAAGCGCTTGTCCTCGTTATTCTGGGTCTCTTGCCCGCTTCGGGCTTCAGCATACTGCCTCATGTTCTAGCCTCTAGCAACTAGCTTCTAAAGGTCTAGCGGACCAAGACGTCGGAGTATTTTGTACGGTCCAAATTAGTGTTGCAGAAGTTTTTCACTGAATCGAAAATGGCGTATCGGCGTACAAACCCACACACGGGTGCCTGGCTGATATTCCACATAGCGTCGCCGAAAGTTCCAGTGCCAATATTCATTCCGTTGCTGGCTTCTGATGCGCAGGCGGGTGATTTCTGGTGTTTCTTCGACACGCTAGGGGTAGGCAGCGACGTTAAAGTTCTCTTCGTCACTTATGGGCGTCAGGATGGCGTCGCGCATCGTCGCCGGGATTCTTCCGGACGCCAGATGAACGGCAGTATTTGCGTTGTCTCTTGCACTGTCATGTTGTGAGCAAAGGTTATGCACGTAAGGACGGCATCCTGTGTCTTTTGTTCCACTTCGATGTATATTACTAACAAGTCATAAAGGGTCTTCTGCAGGCGTTCAACAAGACCATTCGTCTGAGTGAGGTAAGCGGTGGTCGGGCTGTGGGTTGTCTGGCTGTATTACAGGATGGCTCGAGTAAGCTCCGCCATAAAATCCATTCCTCGGCCATTGATGAGTACTTCTGGGGTACCATGCCGTAGCAGGATGCTCTCGACGAAGAATTATGCCGCTTCGGCCATACTATTTTTTAGCGGGGTTTTAGTTGAGGCGTAGAGGGCAACCTAGATGGTGGTTACGCATGGTTTAACACCATTCCATGGTGTTAAATTCCCGTAAAAGCTCGCAATAAGATATACGCGAGACAGATGTGAAGTTCTGTGTTTCAATGCATTAGTTGCGTCTACTGTAACATTCTGATTTGTAACGATACTATCTTATTGTAGTGCAAGTGGACATAGTTCCAGCACGCACTGATTGCAGAACACACACCTTTGCTATGGCGCACTATATACAACACTCTCATCAATTCGTTTCCCAAAAAGCGAGTTCGGTAAACTCGGCGCAAAATCTTAATCAACACTGGGTCAAGAGAATATAAATAGTAAGTGGAGTGAAAAAGACTACCTGCGTTCAACAGATTGTTACAATAGTGCAAAGCTGCCCCACGCGGCGAGGAAAGGTGGAAGTAACGCTTTTTAGGAACAGTTCATGGTGAAACATGGAAACATTTACCATCGTTCCACAACAAAAGTTGCAAGAGTTACGGCCCCGTCTTATTTGGTGTTGTGAACATGTTTCACTACCAGTAAAAAAAACTAGCTGAGCTCTCAGGCATATTAAAAGCATGTCATATATTTAAGATTTATCTCATTGACTTCCACAACCTAAAACGTATAGTTTGCCGCCATGTACATGGCTGGTTTTTATAACTCATTACTCACAATGCATATTTCTGCTTCCTATGTATCCTATGACTACGTCACTATATAAGCGCTAGCCGTTAATTTCGCTTTGACCAGCCGCATGCATGATAAAATTCCTTAATATATTAGTAAGATTCAGAAGGGGCTTGCATAATTTCGCAAGCTTACTTCCCTACGAATAAGCGTTTTGCAATGTTGCAGTTTCTTGCAAAGTGCTTCGCGTTTCTTGTCTAGTCTTATAAGCGAAAAAAAATAATTTGAGCTCCTTGGTACAATTGACCAATTTGATAAAGTAACAGATCTACTGCCGTCCCACCTTATTTCCTAAGTATTTCTGCCCACTTTCTCTTGATGCTACCAACAGCGCTTTGCGAGTAGTATCCTTTTCTATTGTGGTTTTACGCTACCTTTGCTGCCGACCCCTTTCGATCACTGATAGTGAGTCCCTTTCGGCCAGCTGTGCCTTTCTGAATGCATTGTGGCCCATTTATGCTCTTCGTGCGCAGCTGTTAGTCTCGCCCAGACCACTCTACGTTCAAAGTGGAGACAAAAAACCCGCATGTTAAACTCCATTTTCAAGGTCTTGGCAAAAAGTATATTTTTTTCATTGTTTGGACGCCAATTCTTATGGTTTAAAACATTATAGCCTCGGTTACTATTATTGTAGGTAAGTGTGCTTGCGTATTTTCACAAATCCTGATATTTCGGTTGCTTTTCGTTTCATCGGCACGCGAGCAATGTAGCGGGGTAATTGATGCCATGCTTTAAGTAAAGGTGTGCCACCAACTCCCAGAAAGGTTCAAGTTCGCGTTCATGCTGAATTCTTCACTTTTCAGCAGCAAACGTTAAGTTTTTCGTTATTTGGAGGTATTCGCGTTATATAGCCTTTGTATACTCCTGTATAAAGGCGTAGCAGAAAGCACCACAAGATCTTGTAGTTTTATTTGCCACCAGAAGGTCGTCCATGTTTCTTGTCCTGAAGTTTACCATAACGGGATCATCTGCATCATTTCGAGAGCTCCTCCTTTAATGCTATATAACTAGAACAATCGGTTATGTAACGGTGTAGTTATAATTTCTGTGCCTTTATTCGTACCCTTGCTACGGGAACAACGGGGCTAGGGCTACACGACAGTTGTTTCCGTAGTGTCTCGTAAAATAATTTTATATCCTTGGTAGTTCATCTAACCAAACTGCTGCCTTTTTATTATCGAGCGCTTGTCCTCTCTTTATTGCCATGCTTTTGCAGCCATGCTGGGGAAGCATCTCCTTGTGTCTTTCCTGGCATTTGTGAACGCAATCCCGAGAAACAGAAGTGAGTATAACATATGGAAACATTAAAACTCAAGCCAGTCTAAAAAGGGTCTGCGAAATGAAGCTTAAGCTTTTGTTGTGGGACAGATGGTTATGTGACCCTTAGCAGACTCGCGGCTCCGAGGTCCCAAGAAATGCCCATTGCGCATCTTTGCTTTATGACAGGTTGCGTTTTTTTTCCTTCTTGGTTCTGTATAACGGGGAAGCAGAAAACGTCGGTTTAGTTCTTCCCAGCACAACGGAATAAATTGTAGCTGTCAGAGGGTTGTTGCTGCCCCCTCTTCAGCGCCTGATTTTTTTTCGTTGCAAGTGCAAGAACTTATTGCATTGTATCTTATACGTCCGCCCACCTCCCCTCCCAAGTTTATATAGCTGATTTCAATTTGTCGTAGGATAGTATGGCAGCTGGAGTGCCATGAGAGTAGGGTTAATCGAGGGTAAATGGGCAGCACGACACCGCACTGTTCTGTCTTCTGTTTTGAATACCAGCTAACTCGATCCGTTTCTCCACATGTCTGCCAGCTCATCGTCTCTGTATACGTTGACGTGGTCGTCCATTATACGATTGTCTATCTCGTTAGGTGGAAGTAGAAGCTCTGGCCGCAGATTCCAAAAAGAGTCTTTCTGGCAATGTTTTTAAAGGATCGGTAGCCGATCACCGGTATCTCTCCCAGCGATGAATGTTGCCAGTAAGACAAGAAGAAACGAATGCAGCTCTTCGATTCGGCCGGATTCCTGCGATCACATGAGATTTGTTGATTTTATCATTTATTTTCAATGCTGCCAGTCTCTTTCCGAGACCATAGCAGGTGGGCGTACAGATTGTATATGCAGGTATAATAATACATCAGCAGCACACAGCAAAACAGAAAGAGGAATCCAATGCAGTGACACTCATTACAAACGTATAAAAGTTAAAGTTACACAATGAATTTCCCTAAATATAATTAGGGACGAATGCCGAGCTCAAATTTTATGAACAACACACTTCTAGCGCTTATAACCTATACAGACTTATAATATAAATATTATACAAAGCACATATTGTTACTTTCAGATAACACAAAGTAACCAACAGCAAAAGATAACAGAAATTATACATGAAATTCAGAGGTGCACAGGCAGATAACAGCAAACCTGAAAACACTCTGTAGCGAGCATTCGGCCTCTTATATGCTTCCAATAAGGGCGAAATGCCTCTGGAGTTGAGAGCGGTATTCAATTAATAGATGATATGTTCTATTTTTGAGGCAAAGTCGGATAATGAATTCGCATTAGTAATCGAGGGATCTAAAGAATTCAATTCTCTGATAGCAATAGAAAAAAAGAGTGCTTGAAAGTGCCATTGTGGTAAGAGTGTGTGTGAATGCTTTCAGTGTGTGTGAATGCTTCGAGTGTGCGTGAATGCTTGTGCCGGGTTACGTGGGATTCTGATGAACGGATGTATAATGATGCGTCAATTTTATAAAAGTTGTGAAGTAGCTGAAAAAAAAATTTCAGGCATGCTGGTTTTGCTCTGATCGCCAGTGTTTAGAGGGAGAACATATTTCTGGTAGATCAGTGCGCTTATATTTGTTGCAGATGAATCTTGCAGCCTTCCTCTGTACATTTGCTAACTGTTTTAATGTTAGTGACTGTATAAGGAAACCATGCTGTGTTAGCGTATTCCAATACCGATCTAACGTAGATAGTATAGGCTAAAAACTTGGTAGATTCAGGGGCCAGCCTGAGGCATCTGCGAAGCTAAAGCAGCTTGCGCAGAACAATTGAAGTAATATTAAAAATGTGCGCATCCCACCTGAGGTTTGAAGCAATCGTGAGGCCTAAAGAGGTTTTTCATTCACTTTTTGAAACCCAGTGACTTTAATGCTGTAATCATATTTGATAGCTTCTTTCTTTCACGTTATCGTCATACAGGGTTTTTTTTTTTTTTTTTTTTTGGGGGGGGGGGGGGTTATTCGACATTTACCACGTGTCGCACCAGTTCGAGAGATGGTTTAGGAATCAATTAGTGCGAGGTGATCTGACTGACTGTTAAGTTTTTTGTAAATAATGCAGCCGTCGGCGAATAGCCTAATCATTGAACAGTATTGTCTGTGATATCATTAATATTATAAGAAATAACAAAGGCGCCAGAACGGCGCCTTGTGGTTTTCCGGTCGTGACAGGCAGGTTTTTGACGGTACTTGCTCAAACAGGACCTATTGGGAACGGTCAATTAAAAAGTCTTCAACCCAACGTGTTAATAATCCGTTTGCAATTATATTTTGGAACTATGCAATTAATTTGTTTTGACATACTGAATCAAAGACCTTAGAAACGTCTAGTAATATAAGGTCTCCTCGCGCGAAGTTGTTGTTAGACAGTGCTAAATCATGAACAATCTGTGCTGGCTAGATAACAAAATACCGTTCGTCTCCAAGAAAGCGATTAAGTGTTTCAAGATTATATGTTCGTATATTTTGCACGACGTGCTGGTTAACAATATTGGTCGGGAGTTTGAAGGGTCATCGCTATTTCCTGCTTTGGGGATCGGTCTTGCTTTAGCTTTTTTCCAATCGTCTGGAAGTTTTGATGCGGCGAGAGATTTGCGGAAAACGAAAGCAAGGTATTTGCCGCACTATTATGCGTGTCATTTAAGAAAAGGATTTGGGACGTCGTCTGGTCCTGAACGTACTTTTGGGTGTAGTCTAATATTACTTCATCACTTACATCTATTGGGTTGATTCTCGTAATATCGGGGGTGTAAGCTTCGTGATTTTCCCGTTATCTTTTGTGAAGACAGAGTGGAAAAAGTTGTAGATGTTGGACTTCACCCATATGAACTCTAATATTAGTTGAGCACTGCCTTATTTCGTAGGGCGGAAATGCTTCCAGTACCTCTGCCGGTTACCAGTAATGAATGATGGTAGCATGACCTTGAAGGAATGTTCTTTTGCTTGCTGTGCTTTAGTGTTGAAGTTTGAAATGGCTTTTTTTAGTTTTCATACATTCGCACTGCAGCACTTCTTTCTTTACTGATTTGCGTGTAGAATTTCTCATGTTATCCAGGGTTTATTTCTTTGGGACCGTGTAAGGCGTGGTGGAATAAAGTTATTTATGCAGTAATAAACAAGTTGCTTGAATCGTAGCCAGATGTCATTTGCAGTTGTGGTAGAATCATAGTTAAATTCCATGAACTCGTCAAATTCATGAACTAAATAAGTTAGTACGCTGGCGTCATCTGCTTTATTGAAGTTGGAACATGAGTTACTATTGATTTAAAGCGTAAGCTGTGTTCGAGTGTTAACCGGCAGATGGGCATGGTCCGAAACACCCTAAACAACATGAACTTCAGCGTTGCTAACGCTCAGGTGACCAAAAATAAGTATTAGATCTAATATACTTGTAGCTGTTCCTTGAACACGCGATGAGCATGAAACAATTCTATGGAGGTTGATATTTACCAATAAATCGGATAAAGTACCTGAACCCTCCAAAGTGTGGTGCATGCTACTCAGATTTATGTTAGCAAGGTTGAAATCACTTGACAGCAGAGCTACGAACATGTTGCTGAACAAACTCGCGGGTGGGAACTGTACATTCGGGACCAGAGGATGGACTACGATAAAAGCAATCTGCCACTATGCTTCTACTATGGCACGTTGTTTTGCAAAAAACCGCTTCTGTGTCCGGGACGTGAGGCAGCAGTATATATGAAAGAGAACGTCAAATTAACAATGCCACGCCTCCGCCACGAGATGGTCTGTCTTTTCAGATGACAGCGTAGTTAGGAGGAGGGAACTCCTGGTCGAGTACAGCTGATGACAGTCAAGTTTCCATGCTTGCCACAATGCCTGCTTCATAAAATAGCAACAAGTCTTCAAGTGGGTGCACTTTATTCACGACACTTCTGGCTTTCACATTTAGTAATGTTATTCTTGTTGTGTGTGGTGTTCTGAGTGCTTGGACGACTTCGTATATGAATGAAACTTTTATTTGAAGTAGTGATTTGTCAGTCGACATGGGAGGGTCCCTTATTCCAGGAGCCCTCTGGCTTGGATCGCCCTCCGGGCCCGGGCGACTAGTTCGCGCTGGTCGACCAGGTCCGGCTTGGAGATCGCAGCCTCCCACGTTTCAGCGAGGTGGTTTGGATCTGCGTCTGCTGCTATTAGTTGTGTCACTGTGATGCTTTCTCGGGTGTTCTTGCATTGCAGGAGGAGGTGCGCCAGGGTGTCAGGCACGTTGCAGTGTGGACAGGTGTAGCTGTATAGCGTCGGGTGGAAGTGATGCAGCAAGATTCCGTGGGTAAATGTATTGCTCTGGAGTCGCCTGTAGTCGGTGCCTTCGTTTCTTGTTAGTTTGGGATGTGGTGGAGGGTACACCCTGCGTCCAAGCCGATAGTGTTGTAGTAGTGCTTGGTAAGTTAACGGTATTGTTTCCGTTTCCTCCGCTGATTTGTGTGGGTGGGACCTTTCTTCAATACCGTGCGGGGAAGCCCGGTTGACGCTTGCGCGGGCCGCGGTGTGTGCCGCTTCATTCCCCTCGAGTCCCTCGTGTCCCGGAACTCACATGATGCAGGTGTAGGGGGGAGGAGTATCGCCACGTTTCAGTAAGTTGATCGCTTTGGTGGAGACCCTGCCTTTCATGTAGTTGCGTGCCGCTGTTTGAGAGTCGGTGAAGACCACTATGGCATCCTCGCTTGTATGGGTGGCGAGTGCTATAGCGGCCTCCTCAGCTGTGTCCGCGCGTTTGGCGAGAATTGTCGCCAACGCCAGTGTCGTCCCCCTGTAGTCTGTGACGCTGATGGCGAAGGCGTTTCGGCCAGGATACTTGGCTGCGTCCACGTAGCGAGCCTGCGGGTCGTTACGGTGCTTGTGTCTGATGGCGATTACCCTGGCGAGCCGTCTGCCTCGATGGTGTTCTGGATGCATGTTCCGAGGGATCTGAAGAACTTGTAAACATTCTCGCAGCTTCGATGTGATCTTTTCTTTACGTTCGCCATCGTGTTCTATGTTGGTTACATATCCTGTGCGTCGAAGGACTGCTCGGCCTGTGGTTGTGAGCTTGAGTCTCTCGATCTGGTTGATGAGGTGCGCTTCCGCGAGTTCTTCCCAGGAGTTGTGAACTCCTATGCGAAGCAATCGGTCAGTGGAGGCGGTTGTCGGTAGTCCTAGGGCGAGCTTCGTGGCCTTTCGTATTAGAAGGTTTAGCTTTTGTTTCTCGGCTGTCTTCAGGTTGAGGTAAGGAGTTCCGTATGTAATGCGGCTGTAAAGGAGGGCTTGTACCATTTGCAAAGTTTCGTGCTCTTTGAGGCCATTGCGGCGATTGGCCACGCGTCGTATCAGATGAGTAAGCTGTGCCACGGTGTTGTGTAGCCTGGGGAGTGTGGCGGAGCCGGACCCGTCCTTGTGTATATGGACTCCGAGGACTCGAAGTGAATCGACCTTCGGTATCGGGACTCCCTGGAGAAGGACTTGCGGGTCCGGTGCGTCGTGGCTTGGGGGCCGGCCCCGGGTGCGTGCCCCGAGTACTAACAGCTCGGATTTATCTGGGGCGCAGTGGAGGCCGCAGGTGTTGAGGTACCGTTCGATGATGTTGACTGCCTCCTGAAGACGGGTCTCCTGTTCGCCCGTGCTCGCGCCTCTCGTCCACAGTGTGATATCATCTGCATATAGAGCATGGGATATCCCTGGGACGGTGTCTAGGAGGCGGGGAAGGTTGAGGAGGGCCACGTTGAAGAGGAGTGGCGAGATTACCGAACCTTGTGGCGTACCCCTGTTAGGTAGGTGAAATGACTTGCTTCGGAGGTTGGCAATCCCCACCGTGGCCGCACGGTTGGTGAGGAAAGCGCGCATGTAGGCGTATGTTATGGCACCGCAGCCGATATCTTCTTGATTACGGAGAATGGCTTCATGGCTCACGTTATCAAAGGCGCCCTTTACGTCTAGCGCTAGAATGGAAGACTTGCTGTGTTTGCTCAAATGGTCAAGAATATCTTCTTTTAGCTGGAAGAGGACGTCCTGCGTGGAGAGCATCTGGCGGAAGCCGAACATGGTGTGCGGATAGCGATCGTTTCCCTCGAGATGTGTGGTGAGCCGCTCGTTGACCATGTGTTCAAACAGTTTCCCGGCGCAGGACGTAAGGGAGATGGGGCGGAGGTTTGCGATGGAGATGGGTTTGTTTGGCTTGGGTACCATGGTTACCTCCGAGTGTTTCCAGGCTGTTGGTAGCTCGCCTTTAATCCATCAGTCGTTATAATACCGAAGGAGAGCCGTCAACGCCCGAGGGGGTAGCTGTCGAAGGTGCTTGTTGGTTACTCTGTCTTTGCCCGGGCTCGTATTGCGTGTTATCCTAGAGAGGGCCGCCTGCAACTCTGTCTGTGTGAAAGGCCGATCTAGCTCTTCGTTCGGCGCTCCTTGGTACTCTCTGGGGGTGGAAAGGTTGGCGGCAGTGGTGTGCGGGTTAGCTGAGCCGTGTAGCTTCGTCTGAAGTTCTTGGAGTAGCTGATCCTCTGTGCCGCCATAGTTGTGGATTAGTCGGTGAATTGTATGTCTTTGTTGGGTTCTGGTGTGGGTGTCGTCGACCAGGGATCGAAGTATATGCCAAGTCTTCTTTGTGCTGAGGGTTCCTTGAAGTTGGTCGCAGAAGGATCGCCAGTTCTAACTCGCTAGCTGTTCAGCGTACTCCTGTGCCTGCATGCTTAATAGGGCAATTCGGCGCTGGAGCTTGCGGTTGAGCTTTTGGCGTCGCCATCGTTTGAGGAGCGATCGCCGAGCCTCCCATAAGTGCAGTAGGTGGTTATCGACCGCCGGGTTGTCCTCGTCTAGTTGAATCGTCCTGGTGTGGCCGTCAGCCGCACCTACGATACCGTTTAGCCAAGATTCAACGTCTTCGATGTCCGAATCGTTGTCAAGCTCATTCCTATACGCATTCCAGTCAGTGAGTCGCGCCTTTCCTGTCTTGTGCGCGCGGTGAGATTGTTCAACCTCGATTTGAATTATGTGGTGATCGCTCCCTAGCGTGTCCGGGAGTTGGGTCCACGTGGCCTTTCGCACGTCTCGAGTGAACGTGAGATCAGGATTGGTGTCCCGGGACATGCTGTTGCCCACTCGGGTGGGTTGGAGCAGGTCATTCCATAACGTAAGACCGTGCTTCTGTGCGGCATCGTGAACCCGTGCCCCTTTCTTGGTGGTATTGGGGTAGCCCCAGGCCGCGTGTGGGGCGTTAAAGTCCCCTACTACAACAAGCCGGTTGCCGTTTACGTTCTTGCGAAGGTCCCGGACGAAGTGGTCGTAGTGGAGTAGCTGCTCCCGCGGCGGGCTGTAGAGATTGGCCAGGTATAGGCTCTGTTGATTCTTGCGAGTCGGCAACACCTCCACTATGGTGTGTTCGATTTCAGTGTCCTCAATTTCGTGAGGCTGTGCGGTTAGTGTCTTCTTGACAAGAATTGCGGTGCGGGCAGTCTGTGCCATAGTGTTGTAGCCGGGGAGCTTTATTTTCATGGTGTTGGTTTCCTGTAGCGCGATTATGTCAGGATTGTTTGCTTTGAGATATTCTTGCAGGTTGGCCGAGCGGGGTCTATAGGATCTGCAATTCCAATGCCAAATGCGGAGGGTGGGAAGCGGCTCGGTATGTCTACGTTTGGGAGCCGCCATGTTGGTGGTTGTCCTCCACCTGGAGTAGGTGGTTTGGCGTTGTGGAGCTAGAATCCTCCGCGGATTCCCCTCGTACGGTCCTTCGTCCTTTTCGTTTGGTTCCTAACTGCTCCGCCAGATGTTCATGAGTAACAAAATTCTTGTAAGCATAGGTCATGAAGTTGTGTTGTTGTGCCATGAAGCCATCCAGTTTGGCGTCGAGTGTGGTGACCGTACGGGTTAGTGGCTCTACCTTGTCCATGATTTTAGTTATCACTGTCTGTATGGTCCTGTCTACTGATGCGAGAAGTTTTGTAGTGAGGGTTTCCTCGAAGACTTGAAGGCGTCGTTCCACAAGGTCGAGAATCTTCGCTTCATGTGCTTGCAGCCGCTGGTCTACCCGCTTCATTATTCTGGTTTCTACATGTTTTAGTATGCTTTCTTCTACTCTCTTCGCTACTCTTTGCTCGAGTTCTGACATGTTGCACTCGGCTACCGGTTGTTGTTGTATCGTCCTCTCTAGATCCTGTACTTTATGTTCGAGAGTCCGTATCGTCGCTGTTTCACCCGAACTGCTGGGGTTGCGTGAGGAATTCGAGGCGCTGCTTCCGTTCGCCGCGGCGACGTAAGTGATTCGCCTAACGGAGCGAGACCGTGACCGAGAGAGGGATGTAGAGCGCGATCTTAGGATAGAGCGAGAGCGACTCCGGCCAGGTCTTTGTCGAGGCGAGGGCCCCCGTGAGCTATCTGATGTGGTAACCAGCGCGGGGAAGTCTTCGGTGCTCGAGCTCCAGTGATTCTGTCGGGCGCGAGCGTTGTCAAGTTGCTGTCTTCTTACTTGGTAGGGAGGCGGGTTGTTACGGAGTTTCTTCTTACATTCCTTGCCTGCCGTTTCGTGGTCTCCGCCGCAAATTTTGCACTTCGGGTGACAATCGTGTTCTTCCGTGACCCCATCGCGCCCGCATGTGTAGCAGAAGTTGGCTCTCGGCTGAGGACATATATCCTGTCTGTGTCCGAGGGCGCCGCAGGTTCTGCAGTATTGGACGGATTTTCGGTAGGGCTTGCATCTGTAGTCACCGCTCTGGTACGTTACGTAATAAGGGACGTGCTGTCCGTCGAAGGTGATAACCGTGGCTGTTGAAGACCCTAGCATGCGCGCGCCGAGAACCGTGTATCTTGAGTCCACTCGAAGGCGGGCAACAATCTCCGCGGGACTTGTACCCGGTTCGAGGCCGTATATCACCCCGCGGCACACATCGTCTGGGTGCCGGATGTGGGGATTTACTTGATAGACGGTTCCGCCGAGTTGTATGGTGTTGATATGCTGCAGTTTGGAAGCTCGTTCCGTACTTGCCGTGCTCGCGATGATCACATTCTCTAGTTTCTGCACTTGTACTCGGACATTATCGTGAAAGTCTTGCTGGACCAAACCACTGGATCTTCCGATGGCTTGTGTCACTGCGATGAGTGTGTGCTTCGAGAGGTCAAGACCTGCTTGAGGGCGGAAGACGATCTTGAAGTCGTCAGTAGGGAAGGGGCGCATCTTCAGAATGCGTTGACGCTGCGGCAGTGGTTGTGCTTGAGGCTTGGGGTCTGGTTTCAGGACTTCCATGGCTCTTTCCTCGGTGGATTTATTGCCTTCTTTTGCTGATCTGCCTTTACGACCAACTTGTAGCCACTCGATGTGGGCTTTACCCGTCGTTTTGCCGCTATTCGCGTCGTATGTCCACTGTGGTGTGGTATCGGTGTTAGCCCCGGTCACCTCCATTCGCGCCGTTGTCGGCTCTTCTTGTAAAGCGTTCGCCATCTCTGTTTCCAGAAAAGCGGGCGCGCTTCGCCTCAGATGCTGGTTCTGCGCGATTCACTTCTGCTGCGAGAGCGCCGTGCGCGTGCACCGCGGGCATGCAGGCGCGAGCCGCTGGTCTCCTGCTCGTGCCACGGGTGCCCCGGCGTTAGGGTTATACTGGAGCGCACGGTCACACAATGTTCAGGGTTCGATAATTCGAGTAGAGGTCCACTCACTGCGTCGTGGCTGGTGTCAAACGATGCCTTGCAACTTCAGGAATCCGAGGTTACCAAATTCGCTGAGCTTCCAAGCAACGTCCTGCACAATATAGCGAGAAAAGCAGGAGCCCATGTGAGGTACGACTGTGCTCCTCGGCCCCCTGGCGGTTCTTTTTTTTCGTATATCGCAGTTTTTTTTTTTTTTTAGTGACATCCTTTCTTCTTTCTCGTCATCCCAAACAAGCGAGCAGTCATTTATGAGCAGCTTATCGAAAGCCAGCTCTACTTTTTTTTTCTCTCGGTTTGGTTTCGCACCGTCCCATAGCTTCTTTCTGGTTTCGCGTGCTTAGTGACGAAAATCTTCAGCGATAGCGTAATTCGTGCCCTTTAATTCGTGCCCCTTAATATTCTTGCCATATGATGTAAGAATTACTGTTCCTCGAGACTGTTGCCTTTAGGTGGAGGTGCAACGTACCCTGCACACCTCAACTACGATGTTACGCGAAGGACGAGTCAGTAGGACGAGAAACTATTTACAGGCTATACTTACAACAGCGGTTGCAGCGCTGACCAGGTAAATTCACAGTGCGAACCCAGTTCGGTCTTCCTCCTCTTTTCTCGAGCGATGGCGCCCACGCGACTCGTTTAAACAATCAAATACCACACGCGTGTAGCAATATGTTTATGATCGTGATCAAATGGCAGCAGTTACGTCAGTGAGCGTGGCGACAAATTGTTGAGGTGTCATGCCCAGTCGCCATGTAGGCCTTGATTGTGCTTTGATGTTGACTGGTGAGTTCTTCGCTACGATACCGCCACTTCGCCAGATTCTTGAGCCTTTTTACCGCAGTGTCCCGATTATGAACCAGTTCTCTGAACAAGTGTTTCCATAGGAGCACCATCTCATTGCAAAGGCTCTTCATTGTTATTTATTAAATGTTTAGTTGTTCTGGCGCTTACCTTTGTGGTATGTCTGGGATGCCAAATTCATCCGATTTCAAAAACTACTGCGGTGTAGTTTGTACGCTCCTCGCACTCTAATAGGCGATCTTCAGAATTAAAAAAATAAATTATGGGATTTTACGGGCCAGAGCAACGAGATGATTAGGAGGCACTCTGCAGTGGGGAACTTCGGAATTATTTCGACCACCTGAGGTTCTTTAACGTCCACGTAAACCTAAATACACGGGTGCTTTTGCATTTCACCCCCCTCATAATGCGGCCGCCGTAGCCGGGATTTGATTCCGCGACCTCGTGCTCAGCAGCGCAACACAAAAACCATTAAGCTACCACGATGGATTTCAGAATTGTGACTACTGCGAAAGAGTAACTATGTTCAGCAGACGTCGGAATGAGGCTGCTTTGATAAGTGGAAATTTATGGTAGCCTTCATAGCGTTGGATTTCCCCTGACAGGAATTTCCCAGCATGATTAACTTTAATGAGTAGCCCTCTTCTAGGAAGAGCTAAGATGTCTGGTCGTAAGCGGCAGACACCAAAAAGGCCATATCATCCATTGCGGGAGGTTCAAAAATTGCATATGAAGGACGCCTTGATGGCTGCCGTTACTTACTCTTTTAGAGTAGATTCATTAATTACAAAGTTGAAGTTCCAGTACTCAGAAACTTTATATCTTCGTGGCTGCTAGCCAAGATTTGTTGTAAGAAATTCTTTCTTTTTGAAACCTTTGAGTTCGCTCTACTGAAAACACCTTCTATAATAAAGCTTTTCTGACTTTTTACGTCTATGAATACAGCCATATAGCCCCTTCTGTCGCCAGCAAACACTCGAGTTCGGGAGAATAACAGAGTTACTTTTTTTCTTTATTTTCATCTGGCAACGTTTACGTCAGTCGCAGTCTTTGTTTTTGTTTTATTTCGTCTTTTTTTCGAGATCTCTCATGGGGATTTTAGGCGGTAGAGTCGCATCATCCGGGACCGTCAGAACAGCTCATTTTCCTTTTACACTTCTTGGAGTATTGCCTTGCAATGTGTAGAGGAAATAGCGTCCCCCAAGACCCATCTTCGCCGCGTTTTCTTTCAAATGTAGCGAAGTGGCGCACGCGTCTGTGTCATGTTACGATGACTCGCAGAAGCACCTCCTCATCATTTTTGTATGCCGATAAAGCACCGGTGTGCTCACGGTACCGGCCTGTTGGCGCCTTTCTAAATTTTCTTAGGTTGTGTATCGATGTTTTGTTTGTAATAGTTTTGTTTTGATACAGTATTTTCTGTGGAGATAGCAAGTTGCTTGAGTTTGCAATCCATCTTATCCAGTACCACTTACGACAGCTACAAGCAAAACACAGGAGATTGCTGACTACCAGCTGAATTCCTTTGGGGTAACAGGCAATAATACAGAAGAGTTCTAGTATTGAAAAAGGAGGTTCACTCTGCCCCTGCCGCACTTTACAACGACTACGATTCCATCGCCTGCGGAATTGCACCCGAGTCAACGTTGTTACCTCAGATTGTCAACATTTGAAACTCGCTGAGCATTTTTTTGGGGTAGATCTCCATGAACAATTTCGTGCAGTATTGAAAATAAGTGGGAACACCAATGGCTAGACGGCTCAATCCACGGATGGTAGCTCTCGTAGTCGGAGCATTCGTCATGCGTCGGTGTACGAAGGTATATTGGGCAGTTGGGCAGGGAGTTCAGCCTTCTTAATGTTTACTGTTTCCCATGAATTAAACTTCCTAAACTATATCGTTTGCTAAGCCGTCGCTATGGCGCCTCCGTTGTATGGTTCACTCACTTGCAATCCTTCAATTGCAGCAGTAGTTTATCCATTCAGCATTGGCCTCAAGAAGCAACATTTTTCTAGCGAGAACAGTTCTTCCTTTTCAAACAGTACTTGCCTATAAAATTAATTAAATGGTCGATTTGTTGTCAGCTCATCATTCAAAATCTTCAGCCACAGCTACGGTGTCTTCTCGCCGGGATATTGGACTTACGCAGATGAAGGTTGCGTTTCTGTGACCTACTCGCCATTGTGGTTCCCGTCATGGCAATGATTATTAGTTACTGAAGGAGAAACACGCTGTCACTTGCTTTATCGCCATACAGTACAGCTTCGGCGTAATCTTCGTAGGCATCCTCTTGCAGACGTTCTTCTAATTTACCGTTGATAGTTGTTTTTGCTGACAAAATATTTGCATTTGGTTTCTTGCAAAAGGTATCAGCCGGCCTTATCGGCATAACCATTTTCTTCTTGACGTAAACTACCCCTACACCTACAAACTCGCGGGCCTAGGCGCAAGCGAAACCTATTCCATGTCCATAGTAGCCGAAATATTTGCCCAGTGTTGCCACCGTTCTTGATGTCGCCGTAGCGGTGGTTACCGTCGTAGATTCCACTGTTCTCCATTTTAATGATTGCACAGAAAGAGGAAAAGGAAGCCCTGGAAGCTACTGCCGGCTAAGCAAGTCTTTTCAAGCTGCTCGCGGGTGCTTGTTTCGTGATCGACTTTGATGAACACATTATGGAGCCTCTCTGCGAGAACATTTGCTTTGCGTTTTTCGAAGGACTCGAGCTCCTTGCTACATTTCCGCACAATCACTAGACCGCGTTTTGTGAGAGTCAAAAAAATGTCATTACAGTCGGAAAGCTTATAATTTTCACTGCCACCTGGCTGGTAATGTAGTTTCAACACGTGGCTTTATGTGGCGTATTTTTGAGATACTGCCAGGCAAAAAAAAAATACTCCTTTACGTTATAACACCTACTTTCAAGACCCACCTATGAAACCGAAAGAGCCTTCGAGTCATTTACACAAGTAAAATAAATTGGGACCGAACCATTCATATGGTGGCGGATTAGCCAGCATAGCTGCCATAGCAGACCAAGCAACGATGGGTCTAGCAACTCCCGAGTCTAGAAAGATTCCCTTGAATTCGGAATTCGCCCCAATGAAACTCGAAGGATGTAGCGACTCATGCTTCTGCCGTTGGGACGCAGACTTGAACGACCTAGCTTGATGCTTACGAGCGGCCTCCAGTGCGCGATCTTCATCAGTAGCTTGCGCTCGACGCCGACGATTGCACTATCGCATCTGCCCTCGCTGACGTTCTTCGGAGGCAGATTCACTAATCACAGCCTTCGCTTTCACACGGGCACTTTGTAGCTGGTTATAGTCGCGTCTCTGCTATCGATGCCTCTCCTCGTACTCGGCTTGTTCTTCAGCCGCGCGCACAACGAATGATCTTACAATTCTTCCCGTTTTTGTTGGAGTTGCAGCTGTGGCAACGGTGTACCTCTGCAATGCACAATACGGTTGTTACACAGCGTGGCGGTTACCACTGCACACATACCCGTGTTATTGAGGGCAGACGACAGCAGACGCAGCCGGTAGCGAAGGCGGCCTCCCCACTCCGTAGGCGCGGCGCGCCGTGAAATCACGTGTGCTTTCTTTCTTCACCGTACTATCTTTCGTACTCCGCTATTCGGTGAACGCGCCTCCCTTTTTTTTTGTTCACTTTACAGACGTTAGCCAGCCCAGATACCCACCCTAGTACACCATGCATACGGCTCATTCATACAAGTCCTCCAGGTAAACAGCTTCGCTGTACAAAAATTCAAAAGACTGGGAATGTTTTTACTGCTGAAATAACCTTCAACAGTGGCACTACATATTTTTCTGTCTTTTACATCTAGCGGATCCTCTTTGAAGCATACATGCTCATTTATTCAAGCTATTAAACTGGGAAGGCCTAGGAGTAAGGATCAGTGGCAAATATCTCAAGAACATTTAATTTGCAGATGACATTGTCCTGTACAGCCACAGTGAGGACGAGTTACAACAAATTATTGAGGACCTTAACAGTGGGGTTGAAGATTAATATGCAGAATACAAAGATAAATATCAATAGACGGTCAAGAGAACAAGAGTTCAGGATTGCCAGTCAGCCTCTAGAGTCTGTGAAGGCGTACGTTTATCTAGGTCAATTATTCAGAGGGGAGCCTACTTATGAGAACGAAATTTACGGAAGGATAAAAATGAGTTGGAGCGCATTCGGCAGACAGGGGTAATTGGAGATCGCAGGGAGAGGCCTTCGTCCTGCAGTGGAGATAAAATATGATGATGATGATGATGATGATGATGATGATGATGAATTAATCGGTATGCTCCGTGGTAACGCGTTCCAAGTATTCTTTGGGGAATTTTCAGTTTAGAGATTTCAAGTTGTATAGCACAAAAACCAAATTTTCAGAAATTATGAAGGACGACTGCTCATTCGCATTCCAATATTTGAGCTCACTCGACGTTTTACTTATCTTTCCTTTTTCTCATAACGTGCCCATAGTCATGGTGCACTGGTTGTTAGAGTCTATGACATCTGGGGTTGAGGTCTCCAAGAAATCGATCTGTTCCGATGTTTCATACACGAGACGCCCTGAAAGCAGCGCTGAAGTAGAGAAACAACCAAGCTAGGTCAGGCGTTCTTGGTAGCGCCCGCTTCCTCATCCTTGACTGAAGCGTCATCACACAGTGAGTCATCATCATCATCATCAGCCTGATTACGCCCACTGCAGGGCAAAGGCCTCTCCCATACTTCTCCAACTACCCCGGTCATGTACTAATTGTGGCCATGTTGACCCTCCAAACTTCCTAATCTCATCTGCCCACCTAACTTTCTGTCGCCCCCTGCTACGCTTCCCTTCCCTCGGAATCCAGTCCGTAACCCTTAATGACCATCGGTTATCTTCCCTCCTCATTACATGTCCTGCCCATGCCCATTTCTTTTTCTTGATTTCAACTAAGATGTCATTAACGCGCGTTTGTTCCCTCACCCAATCTGCTCTTTTCTTATCCCTTAACGTTACACCTATCATTCTTCTTTCCATAGCTCGTTGCGTCGTCCTCAATTTAAGTAGAACCCTTTTCGTAAGCCTCCAGGTTTCTGCCCCGTACGTGAGTACTGGTAAGACACAGCTGTTATACACTTTTCTCTTGAGGGATAATGGCAACCTGCTGTTCATGATCTGCGAATGCCTGCCAAACGCACCCCAGCCCATTCTTATTCTTCTGATTATTTCACTCTCATGATCTGGATCAGCAGTCACTACCTGTCCTAAGTAGATGTATTCTCATACCACTTCCAGTGCCTCGCTACCTATCGTAAACTGCTGTTCCCTTCCGAGACTGTTAAACATTACTTTAGTTTTCTGCAGATTCATTTTTAGTCCCACCCTTCTGCTCTGCCTCTCCAGATCAGTGAGCATGCATTGCAGTTGGTCCCCTGAGTTACTAAGCAAGGCAATATCATCAGCGAAGCGCAAGTTACTAAGGTATTCTCCATTTACTCTTATCCCCAATTCTTCCCAATCCAGGTCTCTGAATACCTCCTGTAAACACGCTGTGAATAGCATTGGAGAGATCGTATCTCCCTGCCTGACGCCTTTCTTTATTGGGATTTTGTTGCTTTCTTTATGGAGGAGTACAGTGGCTGTGGAGCCGCTATAGATATCTTTCAGTATTTTTACATACGGCTCGTCTACACCCTGATTCCGCAATGCCTCCATGACTGCTGAGGTTTCGACTGAATCAAACGCTTTCTCGTAATCAATGAAAGCTATATATAATGGTTGGTTATATTCCGCACATTTCTCTATCACCTGATTGATAGTGTGAATATGATCTATTGTTGAGTAGCCTTTACGGAATCCTGCCTGGTCCTTTGGTTGACGGAAGTCTAAGGTGTTCCGGATTCTATTTGCAATTACCTTAGTAAACACTTTGTAGGCAACGGACAGTAAGCTGATCGGTCTATAATTTTTCAAGTCTTTGGCGTCGCCTTTCTTATGGATTAGGATTATGTTAGCGTTCTTCCAAGATTCCGGTACGCTCGAGGTTATGAGGCATCGCGTATACAGGGTGGCCAGTTTCTCTAGAACAATCTGCCCACCATCCTTCAGCAAATCTGCTGTTACCTGATCCTCCCCAGCTGCCTTCCCCCTTTGTATAGCTCCCAAGGCTTTCTTTACTTCTTCCGGCGTTACTTCTGGGATATCGAATTCCTCTAGATTATTTTCTCTTCCATTATCATCGTGGGTGCCACTCGTACTGTATAAATCTCTATAGAACTCCTCAGCCACTTGAACTATCTCATCCATATTAGTAATGATATTGCCGGCTTTGTCTCTTAGCGCATACATCTGATTCTTGCCAATTCCTAGTTTCTTCTTGACTGCTTTTAGGCTTCCTCCGTTGCTGAGAGCTTGTTCAATTCTATCCATGTTATACTTCCTTATGTCAGCTGTCTTACGCTTGTTGATTAACTTCGAAAGTTCTGCCAGTTCTATTCTAGCTGTAGGGTTAGAGGCTTTCATACATTGGCGTTTCTTGATCAGATCTTTCGTCTCCTGCGATAGCTTACTGGTATCCTGTCTAACGGAGTTACCACCGACTTCTATTGCACACTCCTTAATGATGTCCACAAGATTGTCGTTCATTGCTTCAACACTAAGGTCCTCTTCGTGACTTAAAGCCGAATACCTGTTCTGTAGCTTGATCTGGAATTCCTCTATTTTCCCTCTTAGCGCTAACTCATTGATCGGCTTCTTATGTACCAGTTTCCTCCGTTCCCTCCTCAGGTCTAGGCTAATTCGAGTTCTTACCATCCTGTGGTCACTGCAGCGCACCTTACCGAGCACGTCCACATCTTGTATGATGCCAGGGTTAGCGCAGAGTATGAAATCTATTTCATTTCTAGTCTCGCCGTTCGGGCTCCTCCATGTCCACTTTCGGTTATTCCGCTTGCGGAAGAAGGTATTCATTATCCTCATATTATTCTGTTCTGCAAACTCTACTAATACCTCCCCCCTGCTATTCCTAGTGCCTATGCCATATTCCCCCACTGCCTTGTCTCCAGCATGCTTCTTGCCTACCTTGGCATTGAAATCGCCCATCAGTATAGTGTATTTTGTTTTCACTCTACCCATCGCCGATTCCACGTCTTCGTAGAAGCTTTCGACTTCCTGGTCATCATGACTGGATGTAGGGGCGTAGACCTGTACAACCTTCATTTTGTACCTCTTATTAAGTTTCACAACAAGACATGCCACCCTCTCGTTAATGCTATAGAATTCCTGTATGTTACCAGCTATATTCTTATTAATCAGGAATCCGACTCCTAGTTCTCGCCTCTCCGCTAAGCCCCGGTAGCACAGGACGTGCCCGCTCCTTAACACTGTATATGCTTCTTTTGGCCTCCTAACTTCACTGAGCCCTATTATATCCCATTTACTGCCCTCTAATTCTTCCAATAGCACTGCTAGACTCGCCTCACTAGATAATGTTCTTGCGTTAAACGTTGCCAGGTTCATATTCCAATGGCGGCCTGTCCGGAGCCAGGGATTCTTAGCACCCTCTGCAGCGTCGCAGGTCTGACCGCCGCCGTGGTCAGTTGCTTCGCAGCTGCTGGGGACTGAGGGCCGGGGTTTGATTGTTGTGTTCATATAGGAGGTTGTGGCCAAGTACTGCACCAGGGTGGCCAATCCTGCTCTGGTGAGGGAGTGTGTTACCGGTTCTGGTCACCGGCATCAGGCCACACTCCAGGCCTGTTTATGCAACTTTATCAACACGCGGATTTTTTTTTTCTTTTTCTTTTTTTTTTTTTTTAATCCGGTGGAAAATTGCGCGGCACCGGGATTCGAACCACGGACCTCTTGCACGCGAGGCGGGTGTTCTACCTCTACGCCACCGCTGCCTGAGTAAAAACACAATTTATGCACAACGAAAAAACGAGAACCCCAATGTATGGCTGAACACCGGATACTTCTATTTCTCTCCCGCTAATTCACTGAGTACTAGGACCATAGCAGTATCATAATGAACTTAAATATTTCAGACAGCTCTATTTACGTGCGAGGCTTATCGTAACATTTGTAATACAATGTGTGCATATCACATGATGCTTATGAGCGCATTTATGACTCTATGAGTGCGTCGGCAACTTTCTGCAGGTAGTCGCGAGGTCTCGACCACGCTTGCTCGATAGCACGCCCCAGAAGTCAAGAGATATGGAGAGGAATAGGAGCACATACCAAAGCGCCCGTGTATCTATATATATCTAGGTGTGCGATAGGCATTCGCAGGTGATAGGAATAGTTAGATTACTGCCTCAGCTTCCTACTAGGCACCGTGTTTCGCGTTAGAGTGATACACTCGTAAATAAATAAAACATAAACATACCTTCATGGAGGACACACGTTAGGCGCATACATATGCGCAATGATTCTTCCGCTACATTTTGTATACCAATGTACTTGTATTGTTGACCTGCCTGTGCATCACCGCCCCTATGCTCTTCGTTGCTTTGGCGGAGCTCGTTCATTCGACTGAAACAGCTCGAAAGCTTCGACGTCTATAGCGAAAGTGCTGTATCTTGGAATGTCGACACCTAACAAAAAAAAAAAAACTTCGTATCATGCCTAGTCTGCGACTGGACGTGGAGTAATATAAGAGCCACCCCTGACAAGTGTACGGTTAAATTATAGGTGCGGTGGAAAATATCAGAATTTGAATTCGTTTTCTTCGGGGCCACTTTAAAGTTTCGAAGAACTTTTACGGGAGAAATACGTGCCCTATTGGGTTCAAACACTGGAGGAACAGAGTTTCTACTTTAAGCAGCATGCTTCCGAAATTTTATAGCTTTACGGTTGATGAAGGAGCTACGATGAACGGTTTCTATGATTTTCTTAAAATTCCGCAGTGCTGAAAACTGTTAAAAGAGAATTGAACTGACAGCGTGCCCGTGAATAAGCGTAACAATTTGGCACATAGTTACACTGTTAATTTCTAAGGTTGCATATGAATGTTAATATTTATTTATTTACTTCATTTCTTTTCTTTTCTATAGATTTCCCATCATGCGAACAACGGATAAATGAGTGTCATAATGGCACAATACCCAACTGTCTAGTTAAAAACAGGGTGGAGCAACATTTCGTATGCTGTAAGCACCTGCAACCCATTTACAGCTCCTTACGCGCATCGCAGTTGTATGGAATCTGCAGGATTTAGTGTGCAGGGAAAATAATCAGTTTTATGATATGAGTTCACCGCCGTTCTTGCTTTATTAGGGGGTGTTAAGGAATTGAATATGCCTAAATACAACATTTTTTTTTTTGCACTGTGTTTGCGAAGAAACTGCGGGGTAATAATTTTTATGAGTTTCCGAGTCAAGAAAGTTTCTGATAGCGTAATTATAGTCATTCTTGGATATTCAGAGCGGTATGTATTACTTGCATTTACGAATTCTATTAAGTGAGTTTGCAAGGCATATCAACTTTGTACAAATTTTGAGTATGAGGTTTCTAGTATGCGCCATCAAACTCGCGGTAAAAATGCATGGTTGTGCCACATCGTTATTAAAGCGCTCTTCAAAAGATTGAAGCACAAAAGCGTAGAAAGCTCATGTATTACGTTGCACATTTAGGAATAAATATCAACTGGTGTCCTCCAAAGAAGTGATTATATTGGACACGCCTTGCAGGCTCTTTTCGGAAACAATTCCTAAATTGCAGTGTGATCCGCAAAGTAAATAATGATAAAGATGATTAGTGAATTTCTGGCAAATTTTTATGTGTTTCAGTTTCTCGTTCAAGTATCTACCCACTTGAATATTACAGATGAAAGACTAAAAAGCATGCTATCGTGCATAGGCCATTTTTTAAAATTTATGTAACGCCTAAACATGGTCATCCAGTATACCATTCTGTTTTTCCATTGGCCTTAGATTTAACCTTTAACCTTCCGTGATGGATTTGATATCTTCATATCTTCATACCATACAGATGGCCAACCAATGAAACTGAAACGTGTGTCCCCGGTGTTTATCACTGGGGTAATCCGGATGGTTCATTAAACGACGGCTTCGTTGGCTGCCGTATTCTCGGTGTGCAGTTGCTGCTTGCGCTCGGCTGCACGATACTGTTCTTGTGCCCGGGCTGCTGCATCGGCATGGCGTAGACGAGCTCGTTCCCAGTTCTGCTAGCGGTGTTGCTGATCAAAAGCTGCCTGTTCCTAGAGAGTACGTAGGACACGTAGCCAACCCATTTCGGAGCCGGAGAGAAACTGGTACATGCGCGCTCGGCCTGTGACGGAGAGCAACGACGTCACTACGGGCGCAGCTAATCCAACACCACCCAGATAGCACACGGCCGATCCATGACGTCAGTTACCTGGCCCGACTGCCATATATGTAATGTAGATGCTCCCGAGTAGGAAACCGTGATTTTGGCTCCACTGCTTTCATCACGCCATCAATGGAGATTCCGGGCCAGGTAGCGTGACGTCATGAATCGGAGTAAACAGGCCTCGTGCTGTCTAGGTTGTGTTGACTAATCGCGCGCCTCTCTTTCTCTTTCTTTTCGTGCATGCGCATGGGGTTGCGCCGGAGGAGTTTTGGGCGTACAGGCGACCGACATACGGACGGACGGACGAATCGGCTAGTTATATACAGCTTCACTGTAAAATCTACTTACTAGACCTTCGCATCGACACAAAGAGTGCTACTGAACCAAAAAACAAACAGCTCAAGGCCTACTTAGCCGGAAGCAGCGGTCACCGCAGCCTGCAAGAACATTAGGAATCCTAGTGGAGGATTTTTTTCTCAGAGAATGAGGAGCAGTTTTCCCGTCAAATGTGAGATTTTCGCCAATTTACCGCCTCTACGACAATGTGGTGCCGGAGTACCTGCAATAGAGACCCCTGTCCTAGCTAAGTATGTGTAGGGACGATTCACTAAATCCTCTGAATTTAAATCCGAGGACAATAAACGTTGCAGTCACATGGGTGAACTTATGGTGCACTGTGGGAGCACAGACTTTCATGAAGTCTACTTTTGTACACCAAGCTGCACGTGCCCCTCGAATTTCAAAAGACAAAACTTCCCTGCAAACATTTTGCAGCTCTGTTTACGTTTGTCAGTGGCTGGGACTTCTCCCGTCTACCTGACGAATACAGGAATGGGCCTTACACGACGGTCTGTGTGGTCAGAACTGACACTCTGACTTATTTTGAAGCCACTGAGTCGCCAACTGAAATAGCGACTCAGAAACCTGACTGAGACTTGCAGAAAGCATCACAACAGAAGGGCCGGCTCATGCAGAGGTAGGTTCAGGCTCAAAGCGAACGAATATTGTCTTCTCTTTACTACGTACATGACAACGCAGTACTTGTATATTTATTCGGCTCATTTACGCAAGCCAGAATCTTTGTCGAGCAAAATGTAGAGACAAGCAACGAAGACACAGGGAAAGGCTCGACAACAAAAGGGTGTTTTGCTGTGGAAAGGAAGGCAAGAACACCGCACGAAGCTGGAATAGAAGTGAAGGCGCTGAAGCTGGAAAAGAGACACCAGGACAAGGAACAGTGGTTCTCGCGGGGAAGGATGGGCAAGAAAGCAGAAGTTATAAGTAACTGTTACACCCCCTTAGCTTGTAATAAAATGGCAAGACTGGCTAGCTAAAGTTCATGATGTACAGAAGCTTCACGTATACACCAGCACACCCGTGTTTTATTTGTAAGTTATACACTGTCGCGTGTGGTTCCGATGATGCAATCTGTTTTTATGTTGTGCTGCGCATGCACAAGATCATCAAGGTCTATCCCTTAGTTTGTCACTGGAAGCAGTTTCCATTTTAATTCTATGTTATTTGCCTTGGATATACGATGTCTTTTAATACATTATTTCTACATTTCTACTAAGATTGTATGCTTGTAGTGAGTTACATTTTGGGCTTTCAGTAGGTCTTGCATAAGGATTATTGATGTCGCTACTCTAGATTTTCACGTTCTTGAAGTGGCTAAACTTGCTATTTTTGCGTTTTGATTCTGTACACACTATTTTTATTACCATTTGCTTTGTATTTGAATCGTTGATTTCTGTATCTTGCATACTCTTTTCCTGTGTTATGGTGCCCATCAAGATCAATTTTTCAGCTTGTGACTGGGAGCACAGTTTCCATTGTAATTGTATATGATGTTTCAATTGGATATAAGATGTTTTTTTTAAATTATTTATTGATTTTTACTGCGGCTTCTTGTTTGCAACTAGTTACATTATCGGTGTTAAGTAAGTCTTGTATAATAATTGTTCATGTCACCACTCTTTATTTTAATGTTCTTAAAGTGGCTATTCTTATTTTTGCGTTTTTCAGTATGTATACAATACTATTCTTGCACGGCAATTTGCTTTGTTTTCTTATCGATGGTTTCTGTATCTTGCACATACTTTTTGCTGTGTGTGACGGTGCTCGTCAAGATGTATTATTTGATCTTGTGACTGGAAGCACATTTTTCATTGCAAGTGTGTATGTTATTTAGTTTGATTATCTAGTGTATCTAATTAATTACTTCTAGAATTGGCTTTTACTACAAATTCTTGCTAGTGATTCTTTACATGTTCGTTGTAAAATTTTGATCAGGATTGTTTATGTTATTTCTCGTGATTTTCAAGTTCTTCATATGGTTATTCTTGTTATTTTTGTGTTTTTGATGCTGTACACGCAGCTTTTCCTTATTGTGACTTGATCTGTTTTTCTACCGTTGATTTCTGTATCTTACGTGTAATTTTGCTGTGATTGCTTTGTAACGGATACCATGGGTCTGGGAAGCTGTTTTTGAAGTTTCTAAGTCAGAGAGAATGGCAGCTTGGGCTTGTTGGTTTTCCATCCATATCCAGCTTTAGTGGACACGTACCAACTAGCGCCCCAAGCGGCCCCGGCACGAAGCTAGCGCGTTTTCAATGGAACGAGCGGGTTTTTCGCGAATAACAAAAGCTGCACGTCGATTATCGAAAAACGCAGGCGACATACGTGTTCTGGAAGACCATCCACACGATCCAAATGCAGTGATCACGCTATGGCACGTAAGAATTTTGTTCCCACAGCGGTTAAAAGTTTAGCAATGGAAGCCTATGGAAACGACGAAAATTTGTACTCGATTTTCGAGGCACGAACGGTGCCTGTAAATAACCTACGACGTCTATCGTAATACGCAGCGCGTCGTATGTATTCCGGAGACTCAGCGTTCGATTGATGCCTATCTCGACTCTCCACACATGGCGCAACACTGTTCCCAAAAGCGTTTTTTGTAACACTGTTGTGAAAATTCACGTGGTATCTATATAAACATGAGCGTACCACTGGCCGAAGCCTCGGAAGCCGTGGCTGAGTGGTAGAATCACGCGCCCCTCTCATCTCCCGTCGCGGTTGCCGTGGTTCGATTCCCGCTTCGCACTTTTTTTTAAGCCGCATAGGGCCTAGTTTTATAGTCTGTCACTAGATGGCAGGAACACAAAATCCAATATTTGCTTTCGGTTCTGGTTTTGCAGCGGCGCAGTTTTTTTTTTTTTTTTTAGAAGCCGCATAGGACTTAGTTTTACAGTCTCCCACCAGATAGCAGAAACACAAAACTCATGATTTGCTTTCGGTTCTGATTTTCCAGTGGTTCTCTTGAAATATTATGTTTTCTATTTTTCCTTCCTAAACATAGCAGTGTCGTGTTCATTAGTTAGGTCATCGCATTTATGAATATTTTATTCATTGGACATCATAACTAGAAGCTTGCGCATAGCTTTGGGCTATGCAAACAAAAAAAAAAAACTTTCGTGCTTTGTAGCGTGGAACCTGGGAGAACAAAATGGCCATTCTCTTTGCGCTCTTCTGGAAGGTCCGTTTTCTTCGACTTTCGCCTGTCCTTAATGGCACATACTCCGAGCGAATGAGGTTCACCTGGGCCACAATGCCACCCGGTGGCCAGTGCCATTCCTATGCAACATTCGTGTGGAACAAAGTGTCTGCTAAGCTGAGTCGCTGCCCGAACGTTAATTATTTCTAAAGATTCATCCAATTAAGAAATGCACCAACTAGGAGAAGATGTGCAGGGTGTGGATTAATAGCTACTGGTAATGTAGCTACTGGCCGTAAAAAAATATTTGAATAAATGTCCCGTGCTGTGTCTGCCCCGGTCGCTCTACAGAGAAGCTAGCTTAGCTAGCCGTCAGTATTTAGGATCAACTTATGGCGTCGCTCGTTTGGTGCAGTTGCTTTTCATGCGAAGCATTCTTTGGTGAGTGCCCCAGCGATCTGGTAGCAAAATCGTGCGAAATCGTGTCTGTAACGCCAAAAAACTTGACGCATTTCCCATATGAATACATAGGTCTTTATAAAAAAGGTTGGGGTGGTCAACTTGAAATTGAAAGTGGCATCAGCATAAATTTGGGCGTGATACAGGAATTGGTCAAGTTGAATTTGGTAGTGATATGGGAGCGGTCCAACCTAAATTTGGGGTGAAATGGTAATGAGCCAAACTGAATTTGAGGCTGATATGGGGGCGGCTCAACCTCAATTTGAGGTGATATAGGGGTGGGTAAGCCTAAGTTTGGGGGAATATGGGGGGTGGACCAGCCTGGATTTGGGGAGGATACTGGGGTGGGAGAACCTAAATTTGGGAGGGATATGAGAGGTGGGCCACCCTAACCATAGGGCTGATATGGGGCTGGGCGAAGCTGAATCGGGGGTCATATGGGGATGGGCTAACCTAAATGTGGGAGTGATTTGCGGTGGGCCATCCTAAATTTGAGGTGATAGAGGGGTGGGCTAGGCTAAGTTTGGGGCTGATATCGGGGTGGGCCAACCTGGATTTGGGTATGATATGGGAGTGGGTCAACCTAAATTTGGGGGTGACATGGGGACGGGCTAACCTAACCGTGGGGGAGATGCGCGGCTGGGCCAAGCTGAATTTGAGGGTGATGTATGGGTGGACTAACCTTAATTGGTGGGTGATTTGCGGTGGGCCATCTTAGATTTGAGGTGATCGAGGGGTGGGCCAGCGTTAGTTTGGGGTGGATATCGGGGTGGGCCAACCTGGAATTGCAGGTGGTATTGGAGTGGGCCAACCTAAATTTGGTAGTGTTGCGGAGGCGGGCCAATCTGTATTTGGGGGTGATATGGGGTTGGTCCTACCTAAATGTGAGGGCAATCTCGGAGTCGGCCAATCTGAATTTGGGGACGATATGGGGGTGGGCCAACCTAAATTTTGGGGTGCATCGACTCGAAATTTGGAGGACGATTTATGGAAAATCGTGCGTGGACCAACTTGAAAATCAGGGGTGGCCCAATTGATATTCGGGGTTGAGCCAACTTGAAGTTTAAGGCTGGGCGAAAAGAAAATCGCGCGTGGCCGACTTCAAATTTGAGGGTGGGCCAATTTAAATTTGAGGGTGTGCCAACTTGAAATTTGGGGGTGGGCCTACTTAATGTTTGGGGTGGGACAATTGAAATTTGGGGGCCTGTTTACGAATAGTTAAACAACACCAGGGGTGTTTCTGCATATTGTTCATCATTGCAAAGTACGTATATTAATAATTGTTACCAATACTCCTGAAGGTGAGCTACCACTCGAGCCTTCACAGCCCACTGAGGTAATAATGTCATAGGAGTGGTCTCATCGTGACGACTGCGACGTTCAATGTGGAGATCCACAAAAACAAATCGCACACCGAGCTGACCATTTTCACACCAATGTCATCGCTAACACTACTCGCTCGTGCTAGACGCAACACAAGCTTACAACAATCATAATTCAACTTTAAATCGCACGCTAGTCGACACGTTCTCAGTGCACAATTTCGTCAACCATCTGGATCGGAACCATGATGGATGTTTTACTGTTATGTTGGGTCGCTTTTCACGAAAGCCTTCTCCCACAAAGAGAATGCATTCTTGAGATTGACAAGGCAAGCTAGTATATAGCTCATACGAAGCAAACGTATAAAGGGTTATAGTGATTTTTCAAAACATGTGTATAGGTAAATAAGATTGCAGATGGTGTTATTTCGACCAGGCATGACAACGATTTCTTCCCGGCTGTCACAGTGTTTTGACCGAAAACCTAATCATCTTGCTCAAACGCGTTGCCCCAATACTACATGTGCTGAATGTACAAAAGTGTGGTGCGTGGTCACAGCTTCAAAGCCAGTCTATTTTGTGTACTGTTGTTGATATTGTAGTAATGTGGAGTTTTCCTCTGCATAAGAGCACAAAACGAAAAAAAAATATTACAGATAGTAGCTGAGCGCAAAGTAAATTGGAAGATCTGAAACCAGCGATTATTTTTAATTTGCGGGTTGGTCTTCTCTGCTGGTAGATCGCTGTCCCATCACTTCAACGAATTTTGTTTGTGTGCAACTGCAGCAAGAACAAAGATACTACCATTTCATTGCGAGGACCTTTATGCCCTTCACACACACAAGAAGGACACCAGATAATTGACACTATCAGTTTATAAAGTGATATTCTTTTGCTAATTTCAGTGTAGCGTGGTGTCTGCGAACAGAGTATTTTCTTAGTAGCAGTCCAGTGTGAGCAGTGAGAAGCAGTTCTTTCTATCATCCCCATGAGGCCATACTAGCCATTGTAGCGCTTTACTTAGGCCAAGTGCTAAAACCTTGGTGTGCTTCGTCCTTTCCGCAGGTCGTCCATCCATTCTGTTATGGTGGCCATCAATGTGTCCGTCAGGCCTCCTCCTCATTTTTGCTTCGCCATCGCGAGAGTGCACAGAGAAAGGAAGCTTTCTTCACAATGAGCCCCAGCGGTGTTCCACCACTGGAAACTGCTGCAATTTGCATTAAGTGGCTGGGCATGCTAACTACATCCTTAGTTTCACAATGCTAGCTAGCGCGCGCAGAAAAAGTAGAGCTGTGGTCGCTATCACTACCACGAACCCATGTCAATGCAGATGTAAGTACGTGGAGGGGCTGGGAATGCTAACTTCTGCTCTACGACCTGCCGCCACCACCTCAGATTTTCTATGCATACCTGCTTCTTGTTTCTATCGCACACGTATGCAGGACAAACGCGGATAAGTAATTGGATTGGATTGTGAAAACGTTTATTGAGCCTGCAGTAAAGCGCGAAGGCGCGCTTCGGACTTGGCCTACGTCATCATCGTGGCGGGTGCTCAGCGAGGATTCCCGCTCGCCGTTGCCGGCTCGCCAGGCTCCTGCCTAGCCAGCGCCTCGATGACGTGCTGGACGGCCTGTAGTTGTTTTTCTTTGTCTTCGCTCCACGTTGCTTCCTCAAGCTGCGGCGGTATACGTCCTGAGTTAGCTTGGCTTGGATGTTTGTAGCAATCCTATAGCATGTGCTCGAATGTGGCCTTCTCCCTGCAGCACGCTCTGCACTTTTCATGGGGGTGCGATTCTGGGTACATCCTGTGCAATAGCGCTGGGCTTGGAAGCGTTATCTTTGTAGTTGTCTGAACAGCACGGCCTGCGACCTGCTCAGTCCTTTGCAGGGCGGCGGGAGAAGTCTGCGGGCCAGCCGAAAGCCTTGGTCAGTTCGTTATAGGTGGTCGTCCGGTCTCTGGCGCTGAAACACAGCGGGGCAGCCGTTGCTTTGGGCGCGGTCGGTTAATCCTCGTGCTCTGGCGTGTGCCGTTTCGTTGCGATTGGCATGCTTCTCCGACGCTTGTCCTGCGTGCACCGGGAACCACTTGATTCGAGTCCTCTTGTCGCGGTATGCCTGTCGGAGCAGGACGCGTGAGGCCGTTGGGGCAATTCTTCCTTTGGCGTAGTTCCTCACCGCTTGTCTGGAGTCACTGAGGATCATGTGGCATTCTCGGTCTACGATGGCCAGGGCGATGGCTATTTCTTCTGCTTCCTCCACTTGCTTGCTCGATGTGCTGGCGGTCGCCCGCACGTTGCCTCCGGAGTTGATCACCGCGATCGCGAAGCAGTTGCGGCCGGCATATTCGGCTGCATCCACGTATCTGGCATCGGTGTCTTCCGCGTGCAGACCCGTCAGGGCCTTGGCTCTAGCGCGTCTTCTGCCTTCGTTGAATTCCGGGTGCATGTTCCTCGGCAAGGGGTCAACCCGCACGTTCCATCGTACGTGGTCGGGGACGGGGCATTTTGGTCCCTGCTGTTCGTGATAACCGATGCCTAGACTGCACAGGATCTTTCTGCCGGCCTTTGATGATGGCAATCTTTCCAACTGAGCGGCTCTGCGCTTCGGCGATCTCGTCGAGCGTGTTGTGTATGCCCAGATGGAGGAGACGTTTCGTGTTGGTAGTTTCAGGTAGACCGAGGCGTGTCTTGTAAGCCCTCCGGATTAGGATGTCTAGCTTGTTCTTTTCGCTTTTCACCGACTTGTGGAAGGCTGACACGTACACTGGCAGAGTACGAAGGAGTGTATAAGTCTGATGAGGTTTTCCTCCTTCATGCCTCCCTTCTTGGTGGTAACGCGCTTGAGCAGTCTGGTCGCGTTGGCCGTCTTTCCCGTGATGCGGGTGACGATGTCTCCGTTCGTGCCGAGCGATTGGATGCTCATGCCCAGGACTCGGATCTTGCTGACCGTCGGCATTGTGCTACCATCCCTGGTGCGGATCTTAATCTTTTCTTGTTCCCGTTGCTTCTTGATTCTGTGCGTTTTGATCGGTTGGTAAAGCAGGAGCTCCGACTTACTTGGGGAGCAACGCGGTCCCGTACCTTCCAGGCTTTCTTCCATCGTGTCGACGGCCGTCTGCAGTGTGAATTCTATGCAGGCATCACTGCCCCCGTCCACCCGCAGCGTAATGTCGTCCGCGTATATCGTGTGCTTCAGTCCTTCAAGCTGGCATAGTCTATTGGCAACTTGAATCATAACAAGGTTAAATAGCATGGGTGAGATGACGGAGCCTTGCGGAGTGCCTTGGCTCCCTAATGTCTTCTCGTCCGTCTTCAGGTCGCCGGCTCTGAGCTCCGCCGTTCTGCCGGTGAGGAAGCATTTGAGATATTCGTACGACCTCTCGCCTAGGTTTAGATGCGATACCTGCGCGAAGATGGCAGAGTGCGTCACTTTGTCGAAGGCGCTTTCTAGGTGGAGCCCGAGAACGGCTTTGGTGTCCCTGGTTTCGCCGTCGATGACCTGATGTTTGGTAAGTAAAAAATCTCAGTGCCCTCCCACTCTGTGAAGAAAGATGACCAGCAAAGCTGTGTATGTGGGCCCCTTAATGGCGAACTGCACCCCCGCCGTATGTCGGCACCGCATTGCACTGTCTCCGGGATCTTTTTTAGAAGAAGAAGAATTTTATTTATTCACTCAAGAAAATAAAATCACAGTAACAAGATATACAGAAGGAGGTCCCAAAGCGCAAGGCTGTAGGAGGACCTCCTGTTCTAATTAGAAAGATCAGAACAAGTTAGGTTACAGCAAACGCAGCAAAGTTTTAAAGTTGTCTACAAATAATTACACATGACAGCAAAAGAACCGAAGCATATAATAGTACAAAGAATGGCGTTATGAACAAATAAAAGTAACAAAACAATTCAGGTTAATGCAAATACAGCAAAGAGGTAGAATTGTTAACATGTATTAATGCAAGAAAACAAGTCAACTGAAAACATGGCATAACACTGTACAGAATTACATCATGTGAATTAAAAACAAAACAAAACATGGGAAGTGAAATGTAGCCTATGAGGCAGTGTTCTAACAATAACTGACACAAGGAAACAAGTGGACAGACATGATAAAACGTTGGTGAAATGGTGAAATGTGAAATGTTAAAGAGATATAATGGTTTACCTATAATGAAGCAAACAGAACATGTTAAATTACATTACAGCATTCACAAGTTAAGTAAATATGAGAATAAATGCTTTTTAAAGCTGCCTATACTAGGAAACAGCTTTATGTCCGTTGGAATACAGTTCCAGTAAGACATCGCTGTGAACGAAGAAGTGAATTTGCCAAAAAATTCTGATTTTGGGTAAGAAGAAGTTGTTAGCTAATGCAAATCGAGTATTATTATGATTAGCAAGTTGTTCAGTGTTAAAGATCGGCCCACGTATGGGGAGTGCTTAATGCCTGCTTCACCTCCGCCACTGGTCGGCCTGGCATGGCGTTACATTCGGGATCAGCCCACGTATGGGGAGAGCTGAACGCTTGCTGCACCTCTGCTGCGGGCCAGGCCGGTATTACGCTATCTTCGGGATTTTGCTCTATACGCGCACGAGATAGTGCGGAAAGTAGCCCTTAAGAGGAACCTTTAGCTCTGGTGGTCCTATCTAAATACATGTAAAAGGAGAATTCGTTTCGCTCCACAACCACTGCATCAAATTTTACAAGGTTTGTTGCACTTAAAAGAAATACTTAAAATCTAGTGACTGTTGGTTTAGAATTTTTGATTTAGGTCATCATTTGTTTTTTTCAAAATTGTCAAAAATCGCAAATTTTCAGAAAATGAAACCAAGTTTACAACTCTGTCTTTCGGCAATGAAAACTGATATCACAGTTCTGTACATTGCATCTAACAGCACATCTAAAGCGGACAAAATTGATATATTACGCATGAATCTAAAAAAATAATAATGTGGAAATACAGCTTTTCCACAACCCTTGTTACAACGTAACGACTTCACGTAAGATATAAATCGGCATATTAGATTTGTCCGCTTTGAATTGTCTAAAGGATGCTGTTTACAGAACCCCGATATCAGTTCTTGATGCGGAGTTATTAACTTGTAAACTTCGTGCTTCTGTATTTTTCGCACTTTCGAATTTTTGAGAATAATTTACCAGAATTACAGCCCTAAATAGAAATTCCGCTTCCAATAGTCACTAGAATTTACCTTTCTCTCCCGAACCCAGCAAAATTGATTCAAATCGCCCCAGGGATTATCTCAGAAAATCGTTTCGGCGTTTTACATCTATGTGGATAGGTCGCGTCGGAGTTGGGCCCGAGTTAAAGCATACTCTTAACGACTTCGTTGTAAAAAAAAAAAAAGAATAAATGAATAAAATAAAAAAAATGCCTCAGCCGTCAATATCGTCGCCTCAGATTTTGTCATGATGGCACCGCCACCATCGGCACGGCTCCCTGAGCAGCTACCAAGCTGTTCACTTCCGTTATCTTCCTACCCTCGGCGGCAGCGCATTGTCTTGATGCCAACGACACGCTAAATCTGCCCCATCATTCCGTCATGCATTGCTTCCGCGACCAAGCAAGCTTTCGGCGGCACACGTTCACTGCCGTCTTGACACTAAAACTTTAAAATGCTTGCCTTCGAGAAAGCAGCATGAATAAAAACGGAACGCGACTATGTGGCCATGGGGAACACGTTCATGGGGCCATACTATTGATGACAGCATCACAAAAGGCTAGATGTGGTCAGGTTGACTTTACAGGTTTGGAAGGAATGATTCACGGGCTAGTTGCTTCATTATCACATAAAGAACAGCGCTTAAAGTTAGCGCAGTTTGCGTGTGCTTCCTCCTTTGTGTCCCGTCGTGAAGTGCTGTTCTTTGTGTGACTTTAAAGATGTTCGTTTTATGCCTCAGTTACGTCTTCCAAGAATGTTTACTTGGAAAATTTTTGTTCGCATGGCTCTTACAGAAGCATGTTTAGTCGAAATTTGTTCGCTTGGCTGCATAATCTCGAGTAAGGGCTCGAAACTGCTCATTTTCTTTAACCACGTGCGAGCCATTACTAAAAATTTAATTAACGTAGCTCTGTTAATTACGCCAACAACTTCTCAACTTACTCCGCATCTAGAGGTTACTAATCTGAACACTTGAATGATAAAATGATGTTAACATTGTTTGTATCGTTCGATTAGTTTTGTTTGGTGCAGTTAAAAGGAGCCGGCATATTGATGGTGCTGTAGACTTCTTATAAAGTAAGTGTGAAAGCTTGGACAGGTTATCTTGGCACAAATCAACTTCATGAGCTTAAGCACATGGCCCAACCTTGCACGTCTGTCTTTACAACCGATTCTCATACATTATACAAGAAGCACCTCAGCGCTACGGTACATCCCACAAGGTGTGCGAGAACATTGTGCGCACTCCCGATTAGGTTTCTGAGCGTTGGTGGCATCAGACTCGGTTTCCTGGCATCATAAGGAATAAAAACAGCTTCCTGGAGGAAAGCATTGGGTACATTTTCAGCACTTTGTAACATATGGATCGGCACGGATATGTACGTTAGAACGAAAAGTACAGAAATATTAAGGTGAGGGTTTCGCTGCATGTATTTTGGCTGTCTAATGTTAAGATAAAAAAAATGCTTTGATTTTGTGACAATTAATGCTGACATGAAATATGAGCTCCGACACAGTACCCATGGTGGAACTGGCTTCTGGACTACAGGGCTACATTGAACCACGATATGCTGGTTTGATAAATACCAGTAATTATAAAGTGGCTCGCTCTTGAATTTCCTGTATGTCGATCGGCGCCGCTGTGCAGTGTTGGGGGCCCTTTCTATACCACCAGGACTATGTTTCAGCTAATATTGAAAGCAACTGTATTCTTTCTATTAAAGGGGGGGGGGGGGGGCTTTTTTTAGCGTCTAACCACAGTTCCAAAGTTATCAGCTAGCTCAAGATGCGCCTGCATGTGTTTCTAATATCCAGTATGATGGCACGGATTCAATAGCGAAAGTGCGTTATCTTATCAGATTGCGCGCGTGAATCGAATACTGGTGTACATTCTCCATCACATTTGCCGACCCGAGATTGCGCTGCGATGTACGAGCATTCCAATCTGACGAACCGACGCCTTGATCCGTAGATCGGAATCAGAGGAAGCACTTTGCGCGCAGCCATCGTTATCTTTGAGTGCTATTTTCTTTTCCAGCGCAAGCTCATCTTATAATGAGTAACATTCGTGACTGACTCTTTTGGAAATGTTTTGTTCTTGACATTACTACAACGTCAGAGTGTAGAGGTGCTCCATCTTCATCGAGTGAATACTGGGAAACGGACTAGGCCTTTTCTTGCGTCTGCGTTTACACATTTACCGCACCAATTTATTTTCCATAACTTACGTTTTAATTTAGGGGGCTGTAAAGCACAGCAACCTTTTATTAACAGGGTGTTTTAATAACACAGAAAATTTAAATGCTTATTAGTCGGCTTTCACCTCATGGTAAGGATCTTCAATAAAGATATACTTACGATAATTAAAACCCTATTCGTTTGACAACGTTTCTTCTGAGTTCCCCTTTGCAAGGTGATACAGACTTGCAGATTGTTCGTATCGGGGACCCTCGACATATGTGCAACCGCCAAACAAAGGGTTATTCCGAATGTTTCATTTCAAGAATGCGTGTTACCCTTCTGCCTTTCATTCCCGTTCGCAAACACGCATAAGACGAAAGTGCTGCGTGAAGGGCGTCTAGTCCATGCCAACTAGCTACCGTAACTCACCTCGTCTATATCGCTGTCATGTAGGCTTGCATAAGAAATATATATATATATTTTAAATCGACGCATCACGAACCCAAAAAGAGCTGCCCGCGACCAGCCCAGCTAGGTTTCTTTCATTCCGTACTTCGTCGTAGCGGCTAATAGTAGCTCACGAAGCAGAGCACTGAGTGTGAATGTGGCAGAGAAGCTGTTCTATATACTGTCTCGTCACCCACTGAAAAGTGCCCGCCGTGCTACTGGCCATTCCTAGAATATCGTATATGTGACGCCCAGCCATTTGCAACACAGCAACTTTGTTTTGCGATGGGAGAGTCCAGGTGAGAGGCAGGGTGGTTATCGAGATAAAGACACGCTATTTTTTGCACAAACTTAGGAATGCATGAATGAATGTCTTCATTTATTTGGAAAAGGGAAGAGCAAGCATCAGTTGAAGCACGTCTCAGCAGATTGGGAAAGAAGCGGGGGACAAAGAGGAAAAGCTGGGGCCCGGGTGGCAGGCGAAGTCGCAGCTTAGGGACGAGAGATTATAAGCAAGAGTTGGCGAAACCAGTGGAATTCCAGTGTAGATGTGTGATGTGCCGAGTAAATAATTGGAGTCACCGCCCAGCATCCGTCCTTTGCGGCAGTATAAGCTCCCGCCGTTCTTGGCAACAAACCTTTACTGAAAATCAATCTTCGCAATTACTTATTCATCAGCCATGCCTTGCCACGTATTCCTTAGTGGCAGGGTCTGTGGATTACAACTACGCTGTCCCGACAAGTTACGACCATAACGTGACGCTTGTGGTTACGGATGCCATACTCCTGACTCTTACTATACTACTACTATGCTGCGCGAATACTATATAGATGAGTTTATTGCACAAGTTAGTGAACAGGCATTTTAGAACCGCGTTTTTTGCCTCACATACGCTTAACGGAAGCACCAATGTAGCATGTTACGGTGCGCGTCCCTTCAAGACAGAGACGATAACGCAAACACAAGAACGCGTTAGAAGACAGGGTCTTGGGCCTAGTGCCAAACATATCCAAGCCAACAATATTGACACGCGTACTTATCTTTATCGGGCAACCACGTTTCGCCGCCTAAAAAATGTAATCGCACAGCATGGGACGCGCCTGCATGTATCCGAAGTTTCTGGAAAGTTATCGATGCTTCTATCCGCTGTCTGTTGTCGCCGAGACTTATGTTATCTGATTTCATCACCTGACGCGAATGGTGTAGAACTTTGTGGAAGGCACGCGGGTCCGAACGATTAGTCTGGAACATTCGACGACTGCTCTATAAAAGCCGACCCGCTTGACCCGCAGATCAGATTTTCGACGATCGCCGACTGTGTTCGCCGATTTCGTTGTGCTATAAGTGTAGCCTGTTTTGTGGGCACAGGTTCGCCCAATAAAAGCTAGTTTTGTATTCCATGCTTCTTTCTTCACCGTCACTACCACGTGACATCTGGTGGAGGTGCTTTTGGTCCATGTACCGGACGCCCCCGACAAGCCGTGATCCAAGCCCGGACCGTAAAGAGAGCACCAACGTAGTCACGGACCATCGAGTAAGCCGTCGTCTACAACAGCTGCCCCCGGAACACGGACTTCTACCTGAGAAGACCAAGAAGATCGTGGCCAAGACAACCCCAATGGCTGCCCCAGCGACCCCCGTTGTCCTGCAACAACCTCGGGACCCACCGACCTTCCATGGAGCAGCAACTGAAGACCCGGAATCCTGGCTGGAGACGTACGAGCGAATCGCGACTTTCAACAACTGGGACTCCGACGACAAGTTGCGGCATGTATACTTCGCCCTAGAAGACGCCGCGAGAACGTGGTTCGAGAACAGGGAGTCGACATTGACAACATGGGACCTGTTCCGTACCGGCTTCCTGCGCACCTTTACAAGCGTCGTGCGCAAGGAAAGGGCTGAAGCTATGCTGGACGCCCGAGTGCAGCTACCAAATGAGAACGTTTCCATCTTTACGGAAGAAATGAGCCGCCTATTCCGCCACGCCGACCCGGATATGGCCGAGGAAAAGAAAGTACGCCTACTCATGCGTGGTGTGAAGGAAGAACTTTTCGGCGCAATGGTACGAAGCCCACCGACGACCGTAGCAGAGTTCCTTCGCGAGGCCACCGGCATTGAGAAGACACTCGAAATGCGGAACCGGCAATTCAACCGCCGCACAAGCTCTACCCACTACGCAGGAATTCAATCACTGGCCACGGACGATCTGCGCAAGACCATCAGGGCCATTGTGCGCGAAGAACTGCGCAAGGTCTTGCCTTCGTCGCAGCCTCAAGTGGCCTCTATCGCTGACATCGTGAAAGAAGAGGTGCACCGATCCCTTGGAGTTCCTGAGGTGCAACCAGAACCACCGCAGCCGGAAGCAATGACCTACGCCGCCGTCGTCGCCCGCCGTCAAGGCCCCCCTGCGCGACCGCGCCAAGGTCCTGCAACACCGCAATTCCGTCGTCCGCCGCCGCCGCCGCCAGCGCGCCCACCCTTCGCCCAGCGCACCTATGCGAGGAAGACGGACATTTGGCGAGCCCCCGACCACCGCCCGCTCTGCTATCACTGCGGAGAAGCCGGCCATGTGTACCGCCGATGCCCATACCGCGACATGGGACTGAGAGGGTTCGCCGTCAACGCGCCGCGTCCACAGCTTGGAGAGCGCCCACGTGACATTGCCGATTACCTAGCCGGCACTCAGTGGAACTCTCGACGACCGTCCCGTTCACCGTCACCAGGCCGCTACCTGTCGCCGCAGCGCCGTCCATACACTGGCCCAGCCCGGGGCCGCTCTGCGAGCCCATACCCGGAAAACTGAAAGCAGCAACCGATGGAGGTGCGGTTGCTGTTCGTCGAACTGACGAAGATCCTCCGCCGCCGACGAAGACGACGAAGAGACCATCTCGGCGACATAACGACACGCCGCCGTCCCGACGAAGTCTGGAAGCCAAAACTACACCGACGAAAGACGACTTGACGACGCGACGTTCCAACTTCAGTTCAACACGACGCAGCCGTGATCCAACGCCAAGACCTAACTGCAATGCCAGACAAAGAACAACCGACCTCGACGTGCTTCTCGACGGCCACGCAGTCACTGCCTTAGTCGACACAGGGGCCGATTACTCCGTAATGAGTGGACACATCGCCGCCCAGTTGAAGAAAGTTGAGACCGCATGGGAAGGCCCTCAGATTCGCACCGCTGGAGGACACCTCATCACGCCGACTGGGATCTGCACGGCAAGAATAACCATTCATGACCGGACTTACCCTGCCACCTTCGTTATCCTCCAACAGTGTTCACGAGACGTCATTCTCGGTATGGACTTCCTGGACCAACACGGCGCAATCATCAACCTGAAGTCGAAGTCAGTAACGCTGTCGGAAGATAAAGCAATGCCGCCGGAGAGCCCTCGTAGCCATCACGCCTTGAGTGTGCTAGAAGATCAAGTGAGCGTCCCGCCTCGCTGCAGCATTGTTATTTCGGTCAGCACCGAAACACCCGCTGACGTAGAAGGCGTCATCGAAGGCGACCAACGTCTACTGCTAGACCGTGAAATTTGCGTCGCAAGAGGGATCGCTCGACTGCATGGAGGGAAAACTGAAGTGTTGCTGACAAACTTCAGCCAGGAGTTCAAGCACATCAACAAGGGCACGACGATCGCGTACATCGAGGAAATTCTGGAAACAAGTAATGCGTTTGTCCTCTCGGATTCCGCCGCATCTACCCCGACGACCATGGTTCCCGAACCAGGCTACGACATTAATTCAAATCTCCCTATGATTAAGCAACAGCAGCTCAGAAGTCTGCTCCGACGATACAAAGGCTGCTTTTCGACGTAATCGAGGATTCGACAAACACCAGTCGCCAAGCATCGCATAATCACCGAGGAATGCGCTCGACCACTCCGTCAGAGCCCTTACCGAGTTTCGGCGCGAGAACGTGAAGCTATAAGAGAACAAGTCGACGAAATGTTGCGCGACGACATCATCCAGCCGTCGAAAAGCCCGTGGGCATCCCCTGTTGTTCTGGTAAAGAAAAAGGACGGAACCCTACGTTTCTGCGTCGATTATCGTCGTCTGAACAAGATCACGAAGAAGGACGTATACCCACTACCACGGATAGACGACGCATTGGATCGGCTCTGCAACGCTAAATACTTCTCGTCCATGGACCTCAAGTCTGGCTATTGGCAAATAGAAGTCGACGAAAGAGATCGCGAAAAGACCGCCTTCATCACCCCAGACGGCCTCTACGAGTTCAAGGTTATGCCATTCGGACTGTGCTCGGCGCCTGCAACGTTCCAGCGCGTGATGGACACGGTTTTAGCAGGATTGAAGTGGCAGACCTGTCTCGTATACTTGGATGACGTCGTCGTCTTCGCCGGAAATTTCGACGTTCACCTTAGGCGGCTGGCAACAGTACTAGAGGCCATCAGGTCATCAGGACTTACTCTGAAGCCGGAAAAGTGCCGCTTCGCTTACGAGGAGCTTCTATTTTTAGGCCACGTCATCAGCAAATCTGGAGTCCGCCCCGACCCGCAGAAGACAGCTGCCATAGCAAAGTTCCCACAGCCCATCGACAAGAAGGCAGTGCGTAGATTTCTTGGCATGTGTGCCTACTACAGGCGATTTGTCAAGAACTTTTCACGCATCGCTGAGCCGCTGACGCAGCTAACTAACTGTAACGTCGAGTTCAAGTGGGAAACGCCGCAGGCCGACGCATTTCAAGAACTCAAACGACGCATGCAGTCGCCGCCCGTACTTGCGCACTTCGACGAGCACGCCGATACCGAAATCCACACTGACGCCAGTAGCCTAGGCCTCGGCGCCGTCCTGGTCCAGAGAAAAGATGGACATGAACACGTGATAGCTTACGCTAGCCGGTCGTTGTCAAAAGCGGAAGGCAATTATTCTACAACCGAAAAGGAATGCCTCGCCATCGTTTGGGCTACAGCGAAATTTCGCCCTTACCTATATGGCAGGCCATTCAAAGTCGTCAGCGACCATCACGCCTTGTGTTGGCTAGCGAATTTAAAGGATCCCTCAGGACGGTTGGCACGGTGGAGCCTGAGACTACAAGAATACGACATCACTGTAACATACAAGTCCGGACGAAAACACTCAGACGCCGATTGCCTATCACGCGCCCCCATTGACCCGCCGCCGCAAGATGACGAGGATGACGACGCCTTCCTTGGAATGATAAGCGCGGAAGACTTCGCCGAACAACAACGAGCGGACCCGGAACCTAAAGGCCTCGTCGATTATTTGGAAGGGCACACCGACGTTGTTCCCAGGGCATTTAAGCGTGGATTATCTTCCTTCACGCTTCAAGACAGTCTACTCGTGAAGAAGAACTTCTCATCAGTCCGCGCCAATTACCTTCTTGTTGTCCCGTCAGGACTTCGTCCAGAAGTATTGCACGCCCTACATGACGATCCGACCGCTGGACACCTCGGATTTTCCCGGACACTATCGAGGATACAAGAAAAGTATTATTGGCCGCGCCTGACCGCCGACGTCACCCGTTATGTCAGAACATGCCGAGACTGTCAGCGACGCAAGACACCGCCGACAAGGCCAGCCGGATTACTACAGCCAATCGAGCCTCCTTGCCGACCATTCCCGCAGATCGGGATGGACTTGTTGGGACCCTTTCCGACGTCAATAACCGGAAATAAGTGGATAGTCGTGGCGACGGACTACCTCACCCGCTTCGCTGAAACAAAAGCACTTCCGAAAGGTAGCGCAGCCGAAGTGGCGAAATTCTTTGTCGAAAACATTCTGCTTCGACATGGCGCCCCAGAAGTCCTCATCACCGACCGAGGAACGGCCTTTACAGCGGAGCTCACCCAAGCCATTCTGAAATACAGTCAGACAAGGCACAGGAGGACAACGGCTTACCACCCGCAGACGAATGGTCTTACGGAGCGGCTGAATAAGACCCTCGCCGACATGCTAGCGATGTACGTCGACGTCGAACACAAGACCTGGGATGCCGTCCTGCCGTACGTAACATTCGCTTATAACACGGCGGTACAAGAAACAACACAGATCACGCCGTTCAAGCTGGTCTACGGCAGGAACCCGACGACGACGCTCGACGCCATGCTGCCTCACGTCACGGACGAGGAGAACCTTGACGTCCGTACCTACCTCCAGTGCGCCGAAGAAGCCCGACAGCTCGCCCGCCTGCGAATCAAGAACCAGCAGAGGACCGACAGCCGACACTACAACCTCCGACGACGCTTCGTGGAGTACCAGCCCGGTGACCGTGTTTGGGTTTGGACCCCTATACGCCGACGAGGACTGAGCGAGAAGCTTTTGCGTCCCTATTTCGGACCGTACAAGATCATCCGACGCATTGGCGCACTGGACTATGAGGTCGTGCCAGACGGTATTTCGCTATCACAGCGGCGCCGCTCGCGACCTGAAATAGTCCACGTTGTGCGACTCAAGCCCTACTACCAGCGTTAACGAACTTTGTGGCTTCGCGTAACTGACCTTTGGACTTTATTTCTTTTTTGTTACTTATGTTTAAGAAGTGTCCTTTTGTGTTTCGCTCTCTTATATTTGTAGCATCGGGACGATGCTTTTTTTAAGAGGGGGGTATTGACACGTGTACTTATCTTTATCGGGCAACCACGTTTCGCCGCCTAACAAATGTAATCGCACAGCATGGGACGCGCCTGCATGTATCCGAAGTTTCTGGAAAGTTATCGATGCTTCTATCCGCTGTCTGTTGTCGCCGAGACTTATGTTATCTGATTTCATCACCTGACGCGAATGGTGTAGAACTTTGTGGAAGGCACGCGGGTCCGAACGATTAGTCTGGAACATTCGACGACTGCTCTATAAAAGCCGACCCGCTTGACCCGCAGATCAGATTTTCGACGATCGCCGACTGTGTTCGCCGCTTTCGTTGTGCTATAAGTGTAGCCTGTTTTGTGGGCACAGGTTCGCCCAATAAAAGCTAGTTTTGTATTCCACCGTACTGCTTCTTTCTTCACCGTCACTACCACGTGACAATATGTTAACAATCATGCCGCCGTTTCTGTGCAAAGAGGTTATGTATTTAAACTTCTGGAGTGACAGTCCAATCCGCCACCTACGGGAGCGCGTGAAGCTGCCGGGGGCCACATTGTTAAAGGAAAAGGAGCGCGGCAACAGTACGTAGCTGCGGTATACGTGCGACGCAACCTGTGCTTGCGGTTCTGTGATGAAAAAATAAAATGAAACCCCTTTAGGAAGTATATCAGTCCGCCATTGTGTGTCGCAATGCTCAAAAATAAAATGTAATGGTGGTGGGTGCCTTGCGTTCTGTGTACAATATGTTGCGAGAACTGAAAAACAGTCGTTTCCTGTTTTCATCATTCAGTAACCTGCTGCGTGCATCGGCACTGTGATGCCCTTTCGTCCATACGTGGTGCCGGCCGGCATTGACACAACGACATGACCTCGAAATATAGTATCCTTATGCCATTTCTTAAAAAAATTACTATTTGTGTAAATGAGCGTTTTTGGTTGAAACAGAGAAAAGAATAAAAAAATATTCAACGGTAGGTCAAATTTTTGTCCGGCATTTCAATTCTAGCTGAAAAGAGTCGGTGAAAGCAAATTTACAATAAAGCTAAGGCCACCCACAATCTGCACGCAGCCGCAAGCCTACATGCGCTCCAATGAGAATAACCTGCCAAAGTTAATATCATGTGCCAGCTGGCGGCTCAAGCAATCTTTTTTTTTTTGTTTCTGCATCCGTTCTGCCTGCGTCTGCGGCAAAAACGTGAGGTGGGAAGGCAGATAGATAAACAGAAATTGGTGGAGGCAGGTGGTAGCGTAATGGTTAGCGTGCCCATTTCCCAAATGCAAGATGGAGCATTTGGGAGATCGGCTCGAATCCCGGTGGCTTTTTGTGAAGACAGCTTTCTGTGCTCTCTGGTGACTGCGAAGCTCACAATGAGGCGGCAGCCTGACGACAACGGTCGCCGTCAACGTAACAGAATAAGCGGTCGTGCAAGGTCACGCCTAAAGCCGAAAGCACATTCAGAGGAAATACACTATGCTCTTGCGGACAAAAAAAAAACAAAAAAAAAACATGATGAGTAACAAGCGGTGTTGTTGAGCGAGGCTGTAGACGGATAATGTCACCATAGACAGGACCACGCTCCAATCCCGGTGCTCAGCGGAAATATACATCGACAGCGTGTCAACTAGCGTGTAATTGATACTTCATTAAGGTCGTTGCGTGTTTGTGTTGTGTCTAGCAGGAGCGAGTAGTGTAAGAGATGACACTGGAGAGAAGTCGGTGAGCGAAGTCCGCGAAAAGTAATTGAGGATAGCCATATTGAACGTCGACGCCATGTTGAATAAAGCCTGCGACTTCAGTTGCTCAGCCGCCAGAAAGGCTTGAGTCGTAGCATACCGCTGGGCGTATTTGGTAACCACAGCGATAAACACACATTTTGCGGAAGTAAACAGAGGAAAGGGACGTACTGAGTTGGCCACCCTTTTCGAGCTCTGGCATAGTTTGAAAAATGAATGTGGCGAAGTATGACGCACAAAATAGTATACTGACACGTGTACTTTATCGGGCGATCACGTTTCGCCGCCTAACAAATGTAATCGCGCAGCGCGGGACGCGCCTGCACGTATCCGACGTTTCTGGAAAGTTATCGATGCTTCTACCCGGCTGTCTGTTGTCGCCGAACCTTGTGTTATCTGATTTCATCGCGTGACGCGAATGGTGTAGATCTTTGTGGAAGGCACGCGGGTCCGAACGATTAGTCTGGAACATTCGACGACTGATGTATGAAAGCCGACGCGCTTGACCCACTGATCAGATTTTCGACGATCGCCGACTGTGTTCGCCGCTCTCGTTGTGCTTTAAGTGTAGCCTGTTTTGTGGGCACAGGTTCGCCAAATAAAAGCTAGTTTTTGCCTTTCACAGTATTGCTACTGTGTTCTTTGACGTCACGACCACGTGACAATATGTCAACCCAAATGAATCAGTGTGGTCATACTTGCGCGACACGCCATCGTGGCCTGCCACCAGGACATCATGAAGTTGCAGTGATGAGAGTTTTCATTGGGTACTTGAGAATAAAAACGAGAACATAAGAGACGTCCGAGGGACATTTCTAGGGTATAAGAGCACATCGACCCCCCCCCCCCCCCCCCAAAAAAAAAAAAAATCTCGAATATAAGCTTACGAATATGGACGTCATAAGATCGAGCACTATGGCGCTTGTTGATTTTGTTTAGGATCACGTCAGCATTTCATTCAGCGTTTATTTCTGAGAAAAAGAGTTGAAGGCCCGTTTATTTGCATCACAATGGCAGGCGTAGTCAGGAAAACATTGACAGCATTTCATTAGAGAGTGCCTCTCTACTCTGTGGAGATTACGTTCGACAATGACAACAAACACAGAAAGCTTTGCTTACATCGATTCGCACATACATGGGATTCGCATAATTTTTTCACTGTCAATTTAAATGCTTAAGAATGGCGCTCATTAACGCAATATTTCTATTTACTCTGAGCAAAAGCGGCTGTCGTATCCACAGTAGAATTGATTTAATTGGCTTTAATCCCGTGGACACTATATCGTTGCCAACTTCCGTGGGATTGGAGTCGTCAAAATGGGATACAGTTGACAGGGTTGATGAACGGCAAGAAGGCAGAAGCTTGCACAAGACCTCAGGGATATAAAATGACTTTTTGAGCAGCTTGGTCAGGGGGCCACGCAATGGTTTCCACGTCTATTAAATATCCCCCAAAATATGAACAGGGGCCGACAAAAACGCAGGCATTTCGGGAAAGGTGAAACAGCTGGAAATTTCAGGACAGCATTAGCCTAAATATAAAAGATGACTTAAAAATAAGAAACCATAACGTTGACAGGGTGGCCAAACTTTGGCGCAAATAAATTGGCTGTTCAAGCAGTTCAGTTGAAACGCAATGGTGCGAAATAAGGCGAGAATGTCGGGAAGTGTTGAACAAAGGTCAAGTAGGTTCTGTGGCCGACGCCAGCGCTCGGCAGCTGTCAAGCGACTGCACGTATTAGCGAGATGCCTGGCCGTCAGTAGTTACAGTACGATTCGGGTTTGAAATATTGGACGCGGACTCCATCACATTGAATACAGTGCATTCTACGGTGTCATTCTTCGACAGATGCTACCGATTCTCGCGCAATGAGGATGGGAACAAATTGTCTCACGTGCCGGCTGTCACCTTCCTCCTACTGGCAACATTCCTACCCCTGCGTAGTTGCTTAGCTTTTATTGGGTTCGGCTGCTAATCACGAGGTCTTGGGATCGAATCCCAACCACGGAAGCCGTATTTCAATGGGTGTGAAATGCGAAAATCGGCGTACTTAGGGTTAGGCGCACGTTAAAAAATCCCAAGTGGTCTAAATTAATCCCGAATCCTCCAGCACGGCGTGCATCATAATGAAATCGTGGTTTTGGCTAGTAAAACCTCATAATCTGCTATGTAACACTCGTTAAGGATGTCCTGGGCAGTCGCACAACTCTTGAATACAATTAAGTCTCAGGAGTTGTGCCAGGAAGTTTCAGGAGAGTCTACATTGTGGCTATATAATAAAGGTGGAACGGCCACATGGTAGAGAATGTGGAGAACATACAAATCTCGCATATATTACTGCACAATAATTTTAAATAGCGTTCTTGTTTCACGCACATGGATAGCCGCCATAGGAGACTACTTTGGAAACTAACTGCAAGTACTGTATATGTCGTACCCAAGGGTGTACCTGGCCTGGTGGCCCGTAAGTGTAACGTAATATTGCGAGCAGCTTCGGCCATAGCATGCTAACGGACGACGACACAAACTGAAGTGACTAGCATAAGAGTGGACAGGGAACACTAAAGACGTTACAAGGACAAGCGTCCAGTTGGATATTTGCGCTTATCCTTGTCGCCTCTTTAGTGTCCAGTGTCCACTCTTGCGCTAGTCACTTTAGCATGGAATACCAACTAGCCCAGTCTCACACCCTGCGACGACACAGGGGCAGTTTACCCAACTCTTGTATCGTGACTTTTGTGTCAAAGTAAAAAAACCAACATATCCATGTATATGTCTTAATACTTAAGCACATCTAGATTTGCAGCTGCGGCGGTAGTCCATGAGTGCGCATTGCAAAGTCGCTAGTGAAATAATTGTGTGCAACTTAACGAAATCGATAGCGAAAGATCAAAATCCGTCCACGACGGCGTCTCTAGTAGACACTGTGCGATGTTCGGACGTTAACAATGTGTGCCGACTGAAGAAAGGCTGCCGCGAAGTACTTCTGACGATTACGCTAGCTTCTCTACTCCGTAGAATGAAAAAAAAAGAAAAAGAAAAGGAAAAGAAAAAAGTAAACAAGAAAAACAAAGAACCGCATCAAAAGCCCAGAATCAACCATTGCTCGTCGCGACTAAACGCTCTTATGATGACGACTAATTTTTAGGCGACGAGCGAACACGATTGATCAAGAACACTGATAACACCGGCGGGACAAGCATTGTGGCGAAGTTCAGTGCATAGGGATAGCTTTGATTTTTTTTTTTGTTTAGTTGACGTCATCACGCGTCACCGCGGGAAGTTTGAAAAGCTTAAGGTTAGTACGCCACGTGGTGGCACTCACGCGAACTAAACCCTCATGTCCAGAAAAGCTGGATACGCTGGCGTTAACAGCGGAAAACGTAGACGGGACACGAGACGAGAAGACGACACCACAGCGCTTGTGGTGTCGTCTTCTGGTCTCGTGTCCCGTCTACGTTTTGAGCTGTTAACACTAGGCCAGAGAGCCAGCCACAACAATCTTGTAAATAAAGCAACTTGAATACGAAAACACACCGTAACTATGGTCGACTGATTATTAGTATTTTTTGCAGGGTTCATAACCTCATAGAACTAAACCACTTGTTGAACGTTGATGCATGCGCACGAGCAAAAAATACCAAGAGTGCAGGCCAAGCTCCGCAAAATATTTCCACGTACGTTTTCTAGCGTGAAGCGAAAATTTCGCTCGTTTATTGAATAAACAGCTCCTCAATTTTTCCCAGATACGATCTCCGATGCCCGCGCTATTTCTTCGCTGCGATTCTCAAGGGGCAGGAAGCATATTATGTGACTAAATGGTTCCGGTAGACGGAATATTAGGGCGTCGCGGACACCGCAACTGTCACGCTCGAGGCCAACACCTCCAATATTAAAAACCGAATGCGCTTTTAAGGGGTCCCATCCAAGAAGAGCAGGCGGCAGGAATCAGAAATACAAGCAGTTTACAAAGATCCGTGCATGTATGAAGACTGAAGCCGCAGTCAGCGTGGTTTCCGGGAGCGTGCGAAAGCAGCGGGTGCAGCAAGAAGCGCGAAAGAAACAAGAGGTGCGTTTCCGTTGCTAGACGCACGTCGCGCGGCAGAACATGCGCAGAGCATAGACCGTATGAACCTACCTGCAAGGAAACGCCCCGCTGCGGTGCACCGGGGACGAGGCTACACCAGTGCGCACCTAGACATGGATGAAAGCAGTAATGCCGAACTTATGTCTTAGGTAAATAAATTTGTTTGTTTGCTTACCTATACCATTTCTATTTCTGTAAAGACACCGGGCCACCCCTAAAAACAATGGCCACTGGTTCACCCATTGGTTTACCCACTGCAGCTCAGGCTATGCACCGCTCAAGCTTCGACGTAACGAGTTAGCATGGTAACCCAGACAGCGGATTTCACTGGTCGTATTGAAAAGATCCACGGGAACTGCGTGTTTATCCTTACAATATTCTGATCAGTGGGGCCACAAAAGCGAAGCATTGATGCAGACTGTCCGCAAGTCTTGTAGAGACTTCCCAGTGACTAAATCAAATCAAAGTCGCTTCTCAGTCTCAGACGCTCAACTTCTAGAATACACACACCGATTTCTAAGAAATACAAACATTAAATGAGAATGTCCGGGCTATTATCAATCAACCTACATCGAGAAGTATGCAGATTCTGCAGTTATTTTTGGACATACTTATCTTTTATGACCGTTTTCCGAAACAGAGGCAAGGTCGATTCCATGTTTTATGAGTTGCTTTAAATGATGCTTCACAGAAATAGGACGAGGGACACAAGAAGGCTTTTGAAGAACTCAAACCGCTCATCCTTGGAATAGCTGTCTATGCACACCGCAATGAAAACAGGCAACTTTTGTTCTCTTGTGATGCGTCATTGTACGGGGTTGGGGCTGTTCCGGCACAAAAAGACAGTTTAGGATGGCAAGTACTAACAGCATATCCTTCGCGCACATCGGAGCCAGCAGAGCACAATTAGGCTGAGTTACACCGGGAAATACTTGCAGTAGTTTTACGGCCATGTACTTCCACATTTACGCCACTGGCCACAAGAGTAGTTTTGGGAATGATCGTCAGTTCTTGCTGAGCGTTATGGGACCGAGCAAGCCAGTTCCGGAGGATTTCTCTCACATCGTCATATTGCAGTTTCTGAAGCTAGCAGCCTATTACCACGGTCTGCAGAACAGTAGCATGTATAAAGTAGAAGGTAGCATGTTACTACTGCTCAAGTTCATTAAAGAGCCCCCTGCACTAGCAGACGTTCTTTTATTCTAGGCTCTGCCACGTGTTCCTCTGAGACAGCAGGAGTAGTTTCTGCTTCAACAAAAGAAGACGCTATTTTCTCGAAGTTTTACAGCACTGTAGAAGAAGGCACCATACAGACACTAATGGAAGGCGAATTCATCCCTTTCGATCTGGAAGCCGCAGATCACGCGACTCATAGCGGATGCATTACATGGGACTCAAAAGTCACCATGCCTATGGCAGCATGCAATCAAACTAGTCATCGTATACGTATGGCAGCATGCCATATCGATAGGTTCAAACTTGCCAGCTCTCCCTAAATATTTTTTAAAGTTTGCGAATTCCAGTCGGTTTTATGGTTTTACGGATGTTGTGTCAAGGATTACGAAAATTTTCCTACACATATATTTCGCTCACTGGTTCAAGCAAACACCCTTATTGGTGAAGGCTTGGGAGTGCTGCCCACTTCTTACGCGAGTTCTTCCCTAACACGGATAAGAAATTTACCTAGATATTGCTCGATTTTTGCAAAATGTGGTTGTTGAGTTCTCAATACACTTTCTATATTGATGAATTTGTGTTTATGTCGTGCGAATGGACTGCAAATTTTATAGCTTAAATTTATGTTTAACCACGTTTTAAAATGTTTTAATATTGAAGTCACTAGACTCAGGTTGATCTGATGTCGCAGCTCAGGTTCGTACGGTATACCAGCCTGAGCCGAAAAAGAAAAAGGCTGCAGCGCGGAAATGTTTTGTAGAAGTTCAAAGTAGTTTTGCACCCAGACCAAGATTACACTTAACTTTATTCAAAATTTTGGAAGACGGGCGCCCGACTTCTCTTGCAGAATGTAACAGTGTCAAAAACGAGACATTCATTAAATGACTTTGACATAATCATTCGAATGCGCTGTTACTTACTATTATTTGTTTTCCCTTGACTTGTTTTTCCCTTTTAGTCACCTAGACATCGCCACTGGTTTTGCGTGGACAATGGCACCTTAGAACGGTCGTAGCAAGTCTTTGCAGACCGTTAGGACACATACGCAGGTTCACCGAATGATTTTCTTTTTATGTTAACCCTTTCATCAACTTTGGTAGCTACATGGGCTAGTGTGTGTGATGCCTTCTACTTCCTTGTAGCGCAGGCCGAATGAGAGGAACACGGAGAGGCAAATAATACAAACACACAGCGCTAACTTTCAACAACAAATTTATTACCAGTTCTCGCAGGCACACTTAACTCCTCGAAATGTAATAAGACCCGTGTAGATGACTCGGTGAAAAACAGAACCGAGAAAACCACACGCAGACACGTTTGTCGCTACACTGAATATCTAGAACGGCGTCCGTTCAACGCGAACAGAGATAATCAACCTCTTTTCTTTATTATTCATTAAGAAATACTGGCGCTTGAGCTTGAACTTTGGTGCCATAACGCCGGATGGTGAGCCATAAGTCATCTAATGCGTCCGCCCTAATAAAGGCCGGAAAGGTCACCTCGTACGGAAAGGGAAGTTGTGGATGATATCTCGGCTTCCAAATATGGCCGTAATATGTCCTCAAGGATAATGTTACGCAATAAGGATTACCAAAGGCAAATACGAGACAAAAGGTCGCGTTTTGCTCATCTACGTCATCTTTAGGCGCCAATGAGGAAAAATCGCAGACGTCACGCACTAAGTGCGAATTTAGCACCACTCGGTGCCCTTATGCGCCATATCTTAGGTGGCTTCTGGACGCTGACATTCGCTTTTCCTGTACATAAAGGTCTCCTCCAAATATTTTGTACTTTGCCTAATTGAATCTTTCGTGTTATTCATCACCGATGAAATGGCCGTGGCCTCACCCCTAAACTTGCATTAAATACCAAAACTTCTCCATATACCCTACGCCACATCCCGCACTACGTTTCCTCGATCGCATGAACACGGAATTAAAAAAGCTACTTTTTAAGCCTTTTCCGCACTAACATTCTTCATTGCCCTATGTTTTCAGCGCCGCAGAGACAACCATGTTTCCGCTCGTGGTCTAGGCAATGTGCAGATACTGATAACATGAGTTGTACTCATTATCTAACTTACTGCGAGTGTCATTGTGGTAAGTACAATTTTTATCTAAAAAGTTGCTTATTAAGAGAAAATCGGCGTGCGTGCGCGAACCTCTTATAAAGGCGTCTTCTTCTGAATATAGGGAAACCTAATTAAAACAAAATGGGCTACCACGCCCTGATGCATAAGATGCTATATTCTTATTTACCCTTAATGTTTCAATTGAAACCCACCTATTTAGGGTCTGATTCTAACAAAGTCAAATTGTCATTTAAAAGTTCGACAAACCTTCTCTATTTTGCAGTGAAGACTCATTATGACGCGTCATCGTAAAGCTGGCTAACATAATTCAGGCAGCTATTGTGTATGAACACGCACCGCGGTATTAGATCACGGTGTAGTGCATGCTCTAGGCTATATGTGTAGGCACGGTGACCATCATTATTTTGATAATTTCTGTTACGGCTTGGCAAGCGCTGTTGCGGCTCGAGGTGGCTTTAGGGCAAGGAATGCACCAAGCCTATCGACGAATACCTCCGATAGTAAGAATGAAGTAAAAAGGGTATATTTGACATTAGTTACACGGCTCCAGTTACGGAAGCCTACTGCATGCAGGAGCATGTTAAACGTACGGGTTCACATAAGGACACGCTGGCCCAACTCCGCTTCCCCGCAGAGGCGTCTGCGTCAGCAGGCCTTGGTGTGCTGCGACACCACGTACCCGAGCTCACGAGGGTTGGACCATCCCGCGTGCAGCTGTATGCGGCTTAGCCGTGTTCGGGGAAAGGGGGATCCGGGGGGTTAAGCCGATGCCGGGTGCTCGGACCGTTAAGGCCCCCCGGCGGCGGCAACACACCTCTTCGGCCTCTGCTTCACGTCGACGGCACGTACAAACTGACCCACCTGGAGTAAATCGGCAGTCGCCTTTTCCTGTCCTCTCGAATCTTTGTCTTTCTCTTCAACTTTTCCCTCTTTCCTGTCTTCTCTTCACTCCTTATTACTTTTTTTGAATTTCCTGGCGGCAAGGGTTAATCGTGTGTAATATATCCAGTCTTGGGTATATATATTAGCTTATAGCGGTGATGCATGGCTGGCGTCTGCAGGTACTCTTCCAGCCTTGTAGCGTCCCCTTCTTGGGCGCTACAAGGTGGGTGGCTACTATCGCAGCCGAATTTTGCAACTTTATATGGCAAACGACTTTCCACCACTACTCGATCGCTCCCTGAAGAGAGGGCGCACCGATGAAGCATTCACGTTTTTCATGCAACCAAAACAATCTTTTTCCAAGTACCACGTTGTACATAGTCAGCACGATACCAAAACAGTCAGAATGATCTCACCATTTCTTGTAGCGAAATCTCTCACGGAAGCAATTGGCCCAGGCTATTAAGTAAGAAAGATGGGAAGTGGCGATCTTCTCGAACTTCGCGACAAATTAAAATGTGACAAACTCTCGAAAGTTGCAGCATTTGGGGAAATGACCGTCTCAGTGGGCCCACATAGGTCAATGAACACAGTGCGCGGGTTCGTCTCGGAAGATGACCGTCTCGAACTGAGTGAAAGCGAACTAGTTGAAGGATGGCAAGACCAGAACATAGTGAAAGTACAAAGGATAACATTGAGGCGAGATGACACGTAAATGCCTACCAAACACATAATCATTACTTTCGGAACCCGCATCTTACCTGAAACAATAGAAACCGGTTACGGTAAGCTTCGCGTAAGGCCGTATATCCCAAATCCACGTCGATTCTTCAAGTGTCAGCGCTTTGGGCATGGGTCGCAGAACTGCAGAGGACGTGCTACTTGTGCTAACTGTAGTTCTAAACATGCTTTTGACATCTGTACTTCAACAAACCACTGTGACAACTGTGAAGGAGATCACCCCGCCTACTCGCGATCGTGCCCCCCGTGGAAAAAAGAGAAAAAGATCATAGAAGTGAAAGTAAAACTCAACCTATCTTTTCCAGAGGCACGTAAGCGTTTCTCACTCCACAATCAGTTCAGTCCTTCCTACACCGATCTGGCGCGCCGGGGGGCAGCGCCACATCCTTCGGTGGCCGCCGAAGTCGCACGGAGTGTGATGTCGGTTACGATACCAGCCCCCCTGGCAGGAGCAGCCAGTGCTGTTCAGCGCCCAGTCAAGACGGGCCAGCAGACTTTCGGGCCTGCCGGTCCCAGGGCCACTGCGCGTGCAGACAGGCTCGACAAACCCCAGAGTGTGCCCGCCGAGCGGGCATCATCCACGGCCTCTGGAGAGGTGATGGATGCAGCCAACACACCCCTGGTGTTCCAGACGCGCTCCACGGCTTAGCTCCGTGGAGCGCGCCGGGAACAAAGGAAAATCTCGTATCACGGGGCCTGGAAAAGCCTCGTGAGCTACTTGAACTAGATCTTTCGACACTTGTGTGAACTTGTGGGAATGAGTATGTGTCATTCTTCAATGACAAAAAACCTTTAAATCTTCTAAAGTGGTGGGAGTAAACGTATCCGTGTCATATATAATAAGGCAATCTTTTCAAAACATATGCATTCTGACACGCAACACACGCGGGCTTCATCGTGGCGCCGCCTCATGGCACCGTATGTCCAAAGCATAAGAGCGAGAGAGGAACCAGGCTGCGCACGTGCCTTATGCGTGACGCGTGTCATGGGTGGTACTACGTTGTGGCGGTACATAGCTTGAATGCTAATCGCACTAACGTCACGATCCATCCTGATTTGGGTTCTGGCGGAATTTTGTATAATGGCCCATTATGGCGGCTTCCTATATTTTTCTGGACTTCGCTGTGATCTCACTGCAATAACCATATGCGTTCTTTGAATCCGTCTAAAAGAATAATTTCCGCTGTTGGTTGTCGCTGCGAATTTTTAGGCAAGCTTATATTTCGCGCAAACTTGGTGAATTCTACTTCTCGTTTATGCGACTTGCATATTGAGAACTTGTTGGTTTTAAGAACCTTCGATAAACGCGTTGTACATTGGTGCCACAACTACAGAGCATTTGCACTTCCTTTTGCAGAGATCAGGTACAGACAGCCATTTCGAACTACGCCGCAACAACATGTGCGTAAGAAGCGCGGGCCAGGAAGAACCTAAATGTCTGAACAGCTCTTCACTGGTATCGATGCTAGACTTTAGAGAGACATTGTTCTGCTTCGGCAACAAATAAAGTGAATTCATGCTGATACTTTCACATTTTACAGTTGTTGGTCTTCAAAAGAAAGGTACTAGGGCTCGTCAGAGCATGCAATGTTATTCAAAGAAGGTGTCTATTCCTTAGGGCAATGGGTCGAGCTGCATCGTTACAGCAGTTACGCCAGTGAAGCTAACATAGCGCCTCACAACATAATTATTTCGCTTTTTCGCATTTATTGCCACAGCTTGAGGTTGTCCAACTTTCTTACGGCGTTCAGAAAACAACGCGCCACTCACTCACAACCGGAACCAGGCGCTTTAAAATATCTCAGTGCCGTTCCACCCTGTGAAGAAGGATGACCAGTGAAGCTGGTTGTGTATGTGGGCTCCTTAAATGTGAGCTGCGGCTTCACCGCGGGTCGGCCCGGCATGCACTATCTTCGGGATCGGCGCCCACAAGGTCAGTGCTTAACGCCTGCTTCACCTCTGCCGTGGATCGGCCCGGCGATTGCACCATCTTCGGGACCAGCCACGTATGGAGAATACTTAACGAATGTTTCACCTCCAATGCGGGTCGGCCCGGCATTGCAATACCTTTGGGATCGGGCTGGGGATCGGGATGGGGAGTGCTTAACGCCTGCCTTACTCCCGCCGTCGGTGGACCCGGTATTGCACTATCTTCTGGATGGGGCCACGCATGCGGAGTGCTTAGCGCCTGCTTAACCTCTACCGCGCGTCTTCCTGACCTTGCACTATCGTCCAGATTTTGTGCCTACACATAGACACGATCCTGGGGGAACTAGCCCTTAACAGCTTCGCTGTAAAATTGGTTCGTATTTCATCTACTATAAATTAAGGCGAAGTTCGTCATGTCTGCCGCTGTTGATTGCTACCTCCTGCTGGGTCAGTTGGTATCGGCATGTATATGAGCCCCTTCAGTTGCTATCGACTCTCGATAAATGTGTGAACTTTGCATAATTTTTTTCCATGGTGTTGGAGACTTCGTAATGCTAGTCAAGGCGGGATGAGAATGACTCTGCGCTTGTTATAGAGACCATGATAATTACATATAGTATTTAAGTATTCATTTGTTATACAGCTAGTCATGGTAGGTTTCTTCATTAAAAGTATTCAATCACCCGCTCGAATGACATGGACAGGTTGATTGGGTGTGAGCTTTACAAGGGAAAAAATTTCGCTATTACTACCGAGACGCCCCACTTGAAACATTACATTGAACACGGTAGCGGCGTCACCAAAGCGGTCGTCTGAAGCGATTCATTTCACTCGGAAATGAAATAGCTGCACATTAGGAAAACGTACTGTTCAATTTACTCAAAACTTATTGTTCGTCGCCTGTTGCTTGCAACTACTGCACAGTAATGGTAAAAATAAGTCGCGTCCACAAACGTGTACGCCCTAACCGAAGGGGTAAGGGATGTGCGGATATTCGGAACATGCGAAGAACGCATTGAACGGTGTCCTATTCGATTCGATCATCGAATCATCGATCATCGAACTATTCGGTTCATTTCCATCATCGAACCGAATAATCACTATCCGTAAATGCGAATATTTTTTCGAATACTTTTCTCATAATTCAAAGCGTCGACTGCCTCCAAATAAAGATAAAATTGGAGCAAAACAAGCCGTAAATATTTACCCCTGTGCGCGTGGTATAGACGTAATAAATGAGAACTTGTGTAATGGAGCAGTCTACGTCTGTTAAGTAGCCATACTTTACAGCCTGCACAGAGAACATTGGCACTCTCGGAAAAGCCGTGTGGATGTGAGGAAATTATTTGTTTGCTCCTAATGCACCATTTGTGCTTTTATTAAATAACCATTCATAACCTACTATGGCAGACACTTTCTAACTTTAAGAATGCTTCAATTTGAACATCGTTTTTTTTAGTCATTATGATAACGGATATACATTACTCGAAAACAATTCGAAAAATATTCGATTCAACTCCACTGTCGTCTAACCCTATTGGATGTGTATTAGATTCGGTTTCAAGAATCACTACAGGCAGATCCTTAGCGAGTATATCTGTACATGTATAGCAAAATTGCAGCGAATACAAGTACTAGCTAATGAGAATATTTAACCCTCTCAGGCTATCTCTCAGGCTAACCGACGACGTATTGCGATAAGCACAGCTGCATTCTGTGTATTCTGTGTAAAGATCAAAGTTATTGGTGACTTCGAGAGCGGGTGCTTAACTAGAACTTGAAGCTAACTTATTTTTTACTGTTCTTTTTTCTTTGCAAATACGTTTTGCGGTACTAGTTCAAATCACCGGTGACGAGCAGGTAGAAATATTGTAAACAGAATCTAGATAATGAGGTATGCTATACCTATTATATGCTGTTCACAAAACAGTATTTGCGCCTTTTAAAATGGCATCTCGTGCGTCCTTGAGGGCCAGGTCTACATCAAACTCCTGATAAACGGAACTTATTTACATGACCTCTTGAGGTTTGCTTTTCATTTCATTTCATTTATTATACCCTCAAGAGCACAATGTATTACAGGGCGGAGTGGGGTAAAAAAAGTTAAAAAACAAAGAAAACAAGGAAGGCAGCAAGTGACGTAGTCATAGGCATGTGAAGCACGAAGTGATGCTGTCGATTATGACCGTGCGAAATTGTGCGTGGTCTTCAATAGCAATCAACGCGCCGGGAAGGTGGTTCCATTCTTGACACGTCCTAGGAAGAAAAGACTCATGACAAGCTCAAGTGCAACACTGCAAAACTCCAACTTTGTGATGATGATCAATGCGCGGAGATACGTAGGTTGGGGAGGAAATGGGAATGAGTCCACTGTCGCTTAATTATTCCGAGCAAACTTATGACTATTTTCATTGTACCCGTGTCATTCGCGGCAGAAGCGTGCGTGGTAAACGGTTTTGGTTGTGAAATCATGTAGTCCTAATGTATTTCCATTTATTTTTTGAGTAACTGCACGATTGCAAGCTATCGGATAATATTGAACAGATGATCTCGTCACAGCACGTGTTGAGTATTATCCATTAGCTTGCAATCGTGCAGTTACTCAAATAATAAATGGAAATACATTAGGCGTGGTTAGCAGTGAAAACTTTCACTTCATATACGAGGACAAATAGAAATCGGCACAGTAGTGTGGACGCAATTAAATTCACGGAGGCTGTGCTTGTACATTTACGCCACTTAGGGATTCTAATATCACATTCTTCATTACCGTGTGCCATCTGTACTTGATTCGCCTATTCCTAAAGCGTTTGCCTTCTTCATGTGATTTCAGTCATGTGAGGCTTTGAATAAGCAAACCTCGCTATTGCGAAACTGAACTTTATAACAATCTGGCTTACTTTTCCTTTTAATGCAATACAAAAATAAAGCAGTGTTATCTTGAAAAAGTTGTACGGTACTATTTCTGCTTTCCAATAAACTACGACAAAGTGTCAGTAAACTGTAATGCAGCATGATTTCGTAGCATAGAAAAAAAAGTTTCCACGGGTGTCTCATTTTTATCGCAAGTGCGTGGCAGCTGATGCTGTCAGCTAGATTAAGCAGAAATGATCTAACGCTAATTAAAATGGTCGAGGATGAGCCTACGAACTCGAAAGAACTAAAATGCATCTTGTGACAAGATGTGGCACGATTTTTATAGAAGACTGCAACAAAGCCCTCAGAACCAGTGCCTTTGAGAAGAAGCCAATGGCCGCCAATATGTAGGCAACGAAACTGCGAAAAAAACAACTTCTCGCAGGGACGACAAAAAAGTTTCCAAAAACTGCGAGGAGAATTACTCAGACTAGTACCAAGAAATACCACGAAATCTGTGCGGCAGCCTGTGAAAGTGAGGGAAACAGTAGGGCAACCACGAAAATGCAACTGTAAATGCAATCGATTTTTTAGGTGTTTTGGACAAACCCCTTCCGCAGATCGCTATGTGTAATTCGGAGGCGGTAATATTAGCAGTGGTAATTTGAAACTTATAAAGAGCGAAATAAAAATTTAACAATGTTGGCAGTCATTTTTAGCACAAAAAGGACGCCTGGCTGTGGAGCGTTCTGAGGAGACTAAGAATAATTTGAAACTTAAAAACTCGTACAAAAATATACCATAAAAATAAAGTTTCCTTTACAACATCTCGAAAATATCGTTCAATTTCAAAGCCTTGTCGTTTTTCTCAAAACAGTGCGTTAAGATTGTGCAAAGCATGTGACTGAAACCAACAGGTGCGTAGCAACAGCGCAAATGGGTTAGCGTGCCTCCAAGAAGCACAGCTGGCGCAAGCAGCCTCAATTTCACCTTCATGTGTCACTGGGCATAAAGAATGGCGGGAAAAACACCAACGACAATGTTCCTCAGTGCACAATCACATTGTCTTTGTTAGAAATGCTTGACAGATAAGGTGGGATGAAAGTAAAGCAATGGTGTCATACACAATGTGTCGATTGTGCCAATGAGCTCAGTATAGTTTCTTGTGAGACTAGACGCTTTATGTCGTACAAATTTTAAGAAACTGCCATCACGGGAACTAGGAAAATCTTGGTGAAATTGTTTTAGCACTCTTATACAAATCATAATGTCACGGCGCATTTTTGTGCTCATATGGTCTCCTAAACCCATGAAACTACAATCGCACGCGGTTGCTTTATCCTCCAATAAATGGAACCAGAAGTAACGCAAGCATACATTGCTAGAATGCCGTGATAGCTACAGTAAAGGCTAGCGGCAAATAGGTGGAAGATTATGCACAAAATTTTATTGTTTACCTGTTTTTACTATTACTGAAAGCTCAATGATTCGGTTACTGCATTGGGAAGCATGTTGCTGTTGACAAGGAAGATAAGGCATAGACGTTGTGTTCCCTCTTAGTACGTTGACGTGTTAAATAATTCTTTTACATCGCTTCTTTAGGTAGACATCTGACAGAAATTATAGATATGGCAGGGACGCGTATTTTTACTTCTCGACTTGAGTTCAATAAACGTTTCGAAAATGAAACAACGCGCACACTGCATGCCTTCCTACGTTTAAGTGTGGAATATGAGCACAAATCTATATTTGAATTAAGCGGTAGCTTTAGCTCGGGGGCTTGACTATAAATACATGGGAATGGAGAAATCGGTATTTTGGGCAACCACAGGACCAAGTTTGATGAGGTTTGTTACATTCAAAAGATGAAGGTGAGTATAATAATGGTAGGAAGCAGATTTCAATTTAGGACGTACGTTTCATTATTTTTTTTAATGGCAAGAAGAAATGTCAAGTCTACGACTTTGTAACTCAGCAATAAAACATATCGCAATTTTGCAACCTGCAGCCAAATACTTCTAAAGAGGACAAAAATGATGTAACCATTGCTTTGAACCATAGGTCAGCAGTGCGGGACAATACTCACTCACACTCACTCACAATAATTTTTTCAGGCCCCGCACTCACTCGCACTCGCACTCACCTCCAATCACACTCACTGGCATTCACTTGCAATCACACTCACCTCCCCTCACACTCACTGGCATTCTCTCGCACTCGCACTCACCTCCATTCACACCCACTGGCACTCACTGGCACTGACCTCCTCGCACTCACTCACTCACACTCACCTCCACTCAAACTCACTGGCACTCGCTCGCACTCGCACTCACCTCCATTCACACTCACTGGCACTCACTCGCACTCACCTCCTCACACTCACTCACACTCACTCGCACTCACTTCCACCCACACGCACTCACTCGCACTCACTCGCACTCACCTCCACTCACACTCACTGGCACTCACTCGCACTCGCCCTCACCTCCACTCACACTCACTGGCACTCACTTGCACTCTCCTCCATTCACATTCACTGGCACTCACTCGCACTCACCTCCTAACACTCACTCGCACTCACACGCACTCACTCGCACTCACCTCCGCTCACACTCACTGGCACTCACTCGCACTCACACCTTTGAAATGAGTGCGAGTGAGTGTGAGTCAGTGCGCTCATGTGTGAGTGCGCCATACGAATAATTGAACCATACCAATAATTGTGAGTTGGTCTTTTGGAACACACTTCTAAGATTGTAACAAATACACCTCAGGTGTAAATTAATGTCCGTTTTAGATGCTCTACCAGATTGTAGCTACAGAACTGCGATAACTGCCTTTGGTGCAGGGTACCAATTTGTAGCATTCGTTTTTCCATTTGTTTAATTAAACCCCCTTTTGAAATTCCCATAAGATAGATCGTGCATATCCCTCGCACTGAGGAAATCGATGTTAGGCGAATCATTTTTCAGGTACCTGGCTATTGAGCGTTATTTGGACTCCCGCAGGCTGCTTCCAAGTGAACCAACGTGTTTGTGTCAATTGCGTGGTGCGTGTGTGGTCGCGCGCATGAGCGCGTGATGCCAGCAGCACGATGATGACCACGTCTAAGACGGTCGTATGGCAGCAAAGCCATGATATTTGAGCTAGTCGTTTGACTGGTCATTGTCATCTTACGAGATTACATGGGTAGTAGATGAGCGTAAGCGAGACAAACACGGGCAGTGACGTCTTCAATAACTACGTCACATATCATCGTAGGTACCTATGGCTATGCCATGTGGTGTATGTAAAACGCCGATGGCATCTGTACTTTAGCGAAAAAAAAAATGTGGAAACATTAACTGTAGGGATCATGAAGTTGCTGCACTGTTTCTACGTAGCGTAAATCGTCACGAGGTAAGTGATGGGGAAAATGGGCCGGACCCGAAGTAACCACACTTTGACACGGCGCCTCAAAGCGCTAGCTGTCGCGAGGAAAGAAGACGAGAAAGTGGCACGTGACCCACACCCACCGAGTGTTTCAAAGAACTGGATGCATTTGGAAAGAGAGAAGTATGCGTGCGATCGTGGCTTAATGGTTAGAGTACCGCGCTGCTGTGCTCAACGGCAAAAGTTCCATTTCGTCATCAGTGTCACATTATTTGATGTTTACTAAAATGAGGCGAGACAGGAATCTACCTACCGCAAAGTTGCAAGAATGAGGCACCAAATTTTTTGCATTAAAATTCCGGCAGTAAATCACAACTTTGCTTTTGGAGTCACTATAACTGAACTTTCTCTCCTAATGTACTAAATTTCATCCAAATTGGTCCTGTCGTTTTCTTATAAAAATAAGTCTGCGTTTTGAATGTATTTGAAAAAGTGGCATTGGTGTTCGCCCCTAGCTAAATATAACTTCAATTCAAAAGATGTCTGACGCAATGCACGACGCTTGACCAACGTAAGAGTGCTCCTTCTGTTTTACCTAACGCTTAGCAAAAGGAACCGCACGTAACCTGTACGTGCATACGAACCGTAACATTGCGGAATAACAAAGAGCAATTTTTCATGTTTCGTATTTGAAACTAAGAATAGACAGCTGGCCCTCGTGCGCTAGTTCTAAATCACACGATGCAGCATGAAAGGTATATGTTCATATCTTCGTGTATATTCGTGGTCGTATGTTCGTGTACGCGCTTATAGTGGACAACTACTGCGACCACAGTCCCAGCCGCGGCCACAGCATTTCTGAATGCGGTTAATGAAGTTTCCTAATTGAATAGTAACGAATTTATCTCAATGTTGCACTTCTCAAAAAACATCTACTGTTACAAAAATAAGTTATCCGATGGGACAGTTCTAACATTCTCTGCATAATTCGTTTTATGGTGTATTTTAACACGTATATTGGTGACCGTTCAGGAGCGTCCTGTGGCGGCGATTCGTTGTCTTTTAAATTGTCCGCTTCACTTGAAAAACTAGAGGGTTGGAGTAGGTTTCTAAGCAATTACCGTTCGTTTCCTGCGATACTACCGATCCAAAAATTTGTCGAAAATGTCATAGCCACTCATATGTCGACAGCCCTAATGTAAACATTATAGCAGGTACCTCAATGCAATCACGTTTTCTTTCAAAAGTCACCTCCACAGTGCCTGTATGGGCGCGAACTTTTATAGCAAAGCTTTCGCGCCGAGTTCGAGGCACTTTTTCATGCATATTTTACTAACAATGTATATGTACTGTACTGTACTGCATCTAAATATGCGTATACGATATCCAACCTGTCTATAATTCACTGAGAACGAAATCATTTGTTCGTATAACATGCTGATCTTTCATAGTAATATTTATACCTCTAAAAGTACACTTCATATAGACAAACACATGGTTCATGAGCCAATCCCACTAAGAATACTTGGACTTACGTAGACGTCAACTGGAGTTCAGTCTGCGTATTTTTCATATGAGGCCCTGCCGCACAGTGCTTGTTGGTAGGCTTGTCTGTTTTAGCAGACTTGTAGACGTTCTAGCGATTAAATTAGAAAAGCTTACGGTCTTTTATACGCAATGCCTCACGACTTAAAGTATACCATAGAGCTGGAACAATGTCAGCCCTACACTAATCAGGAAAACGGAAGAGATCAACGAATTGAATTATAGGCTCATTAGGATGCTTTCAGTGTTGGGAAAAATATTCACTAAGATAATTTCCAACAGAACAATGCCAAGACTTGAATTTAATGAACCAATAGAGAACAGGCTGGTTTCAGGAAGGGATATTCTAGAATAAATGACGTCGATGTCATCGATCAGGTAACTGCAAAATCGGCGAACCACAATCAAGCTGCCACGGATTATGAAAAGAGATGTTGTTCAGTAGAAACACCAGCAGTCATATAGGCATTGCGTAATTATGAGTACCTACGTGAATATAATAGGCGTACGTGAGCATCTTAGGACATTTATACAAATATTTCACACCTACTTCGGTTCTCCGCAAGAAAAGCAGAAAGTTACCTATAAAGAAGGTGGTAAGGTAAGATCTGCATGCTTAGAAGAAGGGTTCAAGTTGTTAGACTGGGAAGGCTTAGGAGTGATCAGCAACAACGAATATTTCAGCAATCTTTGGTTTGTAGATGACATTGTTCTGTTCAGCAACACTGGGGCCGAATCACAACAAATGATTTAGGACCTTAACCGGGTCTTAGTGGATACAGCACAGAATACCATATTCTGATTGGGAGTTTACCACTGTCATTGAAAGCAAAAGTGCACAATCATTGCATTGTACTGGTACTAACTTATAAGGCAGAAACTTGAGGCCAACAAATAAACTCGAGAACAAGTTAATTACCGCGTAAAGTGCTACGGAACAAAAATGTCATGCCTAACGTTAAGAGCAAGGAAGCGCATGATGTGGATCAGAGCCAACAGGAATAGCTGAAATTCTAGTGTTCAAGAGGAGACAAAATTAGAGCTGCGGTGCCAAGCAATAAGTAAGTCAGATAACCGACGGACCATTAATGTTCCAGAATGGGTGCGAAGGGAGGGCACAACGTTAAATGGGGTGATTGAATTAGGAAATTTCCAGGCACCAGTTCGAATCAGCTAACGCAAGACACTCGTAATTGGAGATCGCTTGGAGAGACCTTCGTCCTGCATAGGACAAAAAATAAGTTGATGATGATGACATGGTAGAGAAAAAAGCAGCCGAATACAATTACTTTCCAAATTGTAATTCATTACGGTTCCCAGTTGCTTCACCATTGAAGTGGCTGTTTTGTTACTAAACTGCAATAGGTAATTGTAGCTTTACTCTCTATTTGTCTAATACTGCACAAATACAGTAAAAAATAATTGACCGCCCTTCCACTAGTGTGAATAGGGCTGCAAACGAAGCTCGATATCCGTGGCCTCACGGCGAGGTCAGCATGTCGATGACAAGCCCTTTCTCGGGCGAGTTCCCGGTGGCGTTCATCAAGAGCTCGTCTGCCGTCTCCGCTGGTGAAGCTGATTGTGCGGCGCACTGCACCAACTTCATGAGACACCACCAAAGCTATGAGTGTGCTATGGTAGTCGGACTGAACGCTTCGTAGTGACGTTTGGCCTCACTCACCCCCATGCCCATGTACTTGCATGTTTTATGTTTAAATACATGTTTGTGTTCTGTGATCGCTCCATTCCTGCCTTGCTGGCCTCGGAGGTGTGTGTGACTCTCACAATTATAGGCCTGCTCCCCGAACCGCTTCGCAACACCCTCCTTTCCTTGTGAAGACATCTCCAGCGATAAAAAAAAACTCGCTTGATGTGCGTCCTTCATACAATGGGTACGTTGTAACGTACGAACAGCCTTCTCACAAGGCTGTGGTTACTCAGTGCCACGACTCTCGAATCGGGGTCCTGTATGAAGTGCAGCACCTCATTGTTACTGGAGCTAGAGAAGACCTTCGACATAGAACTCGTTAAAACATGAAAAATTGTTCAAAGCCAATTCTTTGGCATCAACGTACGAAGTGGCCATCGCTAAAGAGCGCTGTTTTAATTTGTCAGCCGACATCCGGTAGCCCTCCTCTCAGCGTCCTTGACATGTTAGGCATTTAGACCTCAAGGACTAATTGTAGCTCGAGCCAAAATGATTCGTGCTCTTTGAAAAGGTGGCCAAATCTGCTGGTTGGTTGGTAACAACTTTATTTAGAGTCCTGCAGAGCTTTCGCCGACGGGGCCTTAGGTCTCCCACGTGGGGACGTCGAGATGTTGCCTCGCCACCGCCTAGCGGGCCTGCTGGACGGCCCAGAGTTGATCACCGAGGCTGGGGCTGCGCAAGGCAACGGCCCACAGCGGGCGGAAGGGTTCTGGAGTTAGCACCGTGCGGGTTTTTGTTACAGTCCCAGAGCACGTGAGTTGAAGTGGCTATATCAGTGTGGCAGACCTTGCATATATTTGTTGGGTATGTGTCGGGGTAGAGCCTGTGGCATTGTGCCGGGTTAGGATACGCGAGCGTCTGCACTTGTCCGAGGGCCACCGCCGGCGCCCTGTCCAGCTTGTCGCTGGGCGGAGGGCAGGTTTGGCGAGCCAAATCTATAGTGTAATTTAATATAACGCTGTATATTGTTCAACCCTAAAATATTCTTCGCATCTCACAATTCCGAAATTAAGGGTATAAGTAACGTATATAGGGTGTCCCACATAACTTTAGCCAAACTTTAAAAGATATGTAAATGCTACGTAGCTCGACAGAACCAAGGTAATGTCGTTTGCCGTCACATGAGGATACTCAGGCAATTTTTTCGCATTGCGCCTAATTATGTAGTTAGTCTTCATTGCTTATTCAATCGTAAAATAATATAAACTATTTAGAAGTGTCAATGACAAAATTGTAGAGCAACACAGCTTTCTGTTGCTCAGTATGCGCTACATAAAAGGGGGGGGGCGGTCTCTAGGATTCTGTAATCTGTGAATCTGTGATTGCCCACTATGTTTACTTGCCTTGTTTGATGCATTACAAAGAATGAATTTTCTTAGATGTGTAGATTTATTGGAGACTCATACATATATTTAAATATCTTGTTGCCAGGTTCTGTGCATTGGGGACGAGCTCCACCACTGGAAAAGCTGGTGCCACCGTCGGTGTGACGTGTCATGAGGAACCACGTGCACACAGCTGCCGCGTCGGCTGCTTCGGAAGCGCCGAAGGGAGCTGAAAGCGAAAGTTTAAAGTCCCAGCTGCGACGCGGTTCTAATTAAGTGGTGAGATTTTACCGCCTTGGGTGTCTGCTTCAGAACATTTGAATGTACTATATTAGGTAGTGGCTGCCTTTGGAGGCGTGCAGCATGGTAGGCTACTGCTCAATGCCGCAGTTCCGGACGTACGCAACGGAGCCCGGTGTCAGCCTTATTCACACGTAGCCGCAGGAGAAGGAACTGCGTGAAGATTGGCTCGCCAAACTTAGAACCGGCAGACAGCCATCGGCTACAGCTCGAGTACGCAACAAGCGTAGACGCAAGGAAGATTTCTGCTACGGTGCCGGGACTGCGAAGTTCGCTGAGTAGCAGAAAACGCGCACTGAGACGCTCGCCCACACCCGCTGCCCGGCTAATGTCATGACGGTTTGATCTATGAACTTGTTGATGCTAGATACTTGCAAGTTCACTGGAACAGAAAAGGAGCGGTAAGACGCACATTAAATAAAGGCATGGAATATGGTCATGTTTGTGTTATGCATTAATGAACTGGATTACGAAAAAGAAGGAGAGAGAAATCGCACGCTGAGAAGACCGATAAACATAAATTGCGACGCAACTTGAGAAATAATATTGAAATGTCCAAAAATTTAGCAGACAAAAAGATATTGAATCGTCGCGACGGCACATCACATTCGCCGTAGGCTTAGAGGTCTTTATCACGAAATTATTTTTGTACAGTTGTGATAGCGTCCACGCAGCAATGGTTGCTAGTGTGCTGTCAAATGCTCATATTTTGCGGCCTAAAGCTCACGGCAAGGTGCGAAAACGCGCTCACAGTGAAAGCAAAACATTGTGCGTTGACATGCATGCAGAGGCGCAGTCGGTCAATGAGAACCCGTGCGATCGCTGCATTTAGGCTTCATTCTGTTATGCTCCAGTTGGTTATACAGACAGCCCACTATAAGAAAATAATTCACATAGTTTACTCTCGGCGTTTGCCTACGTTTCACGCAACAAACTGGTTCGGGAGACTCCATCGCGGCAACCGCACGCAATGGCGTCCACTGTATGTATTCGGTAATGAGATACGGTCTGTAAACTATTCTGTGCTTTTTAGGTTGGACAAAGATTATTATATCGGCAGTCAAAAACTTCCCTCGGTTTCACATTACCTACATAAATGTCCAAGAGGGCTGCGGCATGGTGTTTTTATTGACCGCCTTAAGCGAAACCTGTGGGGTGCGCACCGCGTGATCCCTCATACTACGCAAGGGAGGTGCCTCCGACAAATGACGACTCCGTACGTCCTCGCCCCCAATATGTGCACAGAACTTTGTTTCCAGTGACATTCTTTTGCCCTTTGTCAAACTGTATCTTGGCATTTCTAAATTCCATTGTATCTTCGCATTTCTAATGTACGAGGGTGAGTCAAATGAAAGTTAGCCAGCCCACCCCGCGCAATAATGGTTCGCTTCATTATGTGCGAGGCACGCGCGTAGCACACTAGCATCTCTCATTTTCAAAAGTCACATGCAGGTGTGAGGATGAGTGTTTTTTATTGTTCTTATACACTGGGCTGAACATGGTTGCAGGACATAATGGACGCTCCAAAAGTTGAACAGCGTGGTGTCGCGAAGTTTTTGACAACTGAAGGTGTTTCCCAAAAAGAAATTAGTCGCCGTATGGGCTGCTGTGTACGTTGTATATTTCATTTCGTTGATCACTGTGAAGCGTTCGAGCAAACGGTTCAAAGAAAGACATGAAAGCTGCAAAGAAGATCCAAGACCGGATCAAAGGCGCCATGCAATCACCCCCAACACAATTGCAAAGGTTGATGAGCTGATTAGACAAGGACGGAAGATACGCATCGATGAATTGGCAGAGCGTGTGAACATCAGTCACGCTTCGGTTCACACCACAATTCACGAACATCTTGGTTATCGGCTCCTGTGTGCGCGATCCATGCCCAAGATTTTGAACAATCGCCAGATGACGGAGAGGCTCGGCGATGCCTTGACTCATCTGATTCGGTATCACAACGAGGGTGACGACTTCTTGTCTGCAGTTGTCACCGTGGACGAATCATGGTGCCACTATTACGAGCCTGAAACACGACGGCAATGCTTACTTACAGTGGAAACATTCGAATTCATCATCCCAAAGAAAGCAAAGGCCGTCATTTTCGCGAGAAAGTTGTTGTTGACTTTTTCTTTTCGATCGCTAGGGGCCATTACTGATCAAATTTGCTGAACCTGGAGAGAATATTAATCGTTTCCGATATTGCGAAACGCCGGATCGGCTGCATGCCGCAATCAATAACAAACGACGTGTAAAATCGACGAATGGGGTTCTTTTGTTCAACGACAATGCTCGCCCCACGTCGTTGATGTCGTTAACACGAAACTGGCAATGTTTAAGTGGGAAACGCTGCAACATCTGTCATAAAGCCTAGACGAGTCACCTTGCAACTTCCATATCTTGGGGCAATTGAAGCAACAGATCAAGGAAACCAGACTTGTGCCGCTCGATGACGTGAAAGAGTCAGTTACAGACTTTTTGAAGCAGCAACCCAGGAGCTATGTAAGACGGGAATCACCCGACTCGTTAGTCAGCGGGACAAATGTCTAAATGCTGATGTAGGCTGCTTTTAAATAAAGTACGCCATTTTTCATATATTCGCATTGGCTCAATTTCATTTGACGCGAACTCGCATATTTTGCAGAACTCGTGCTTTTTATATGTGCTCTCTGTTGTGACTGTAATTTCGGTGAAATTACTCGCAATACACGACCGGTGACAGCTGCTCCTGAGCAATACATTGGGACAAAGGAGAGCGTCACTGAAATCTTTTTCCTGGCCGTTGCATATGTATTCAAAAATGTAAATAAGGTTCTTGCATGAGAACGTTCCTTTAAACATATCACAAGAAGCCAACACTGACACCAAGGACAACATAGGGGAAATTACTTTGGAAATTACTTAATCGAAAATGAAAGTGGGTGCGAGTGGTGGCGTTGGCTAACACTCCCAGGGTTCTACTAGGAAACATAGGTACCCAAGAAAGTGGATGGGGAAAGGACGCCATGGTAGCTCAGTTGGTAGAACACCACACGCGAAATGCGAGGGTTGGGATCGTTCCCCACCTGCGGCAAGTTGTTTTTTCGTCCACTTTCATTTTCCATTAATTTATCGTTTCTTTATTTCATTTAATAGGCACACGTAATTTCTCCTATGTTGTGCTTGGTGTCATTCTTTGTTGGCTTCTTAAGATATTACTTATAAAAATCCGGTCCCTCGGTTAACCCCCTTTCTTGAAAGTTTCTTTAAAATATTTGTCTTCAACTTGTTCATTTCACGCCCTTTATATTTTTCGTATCAGTGGCATTCACTGCTTTGCTGGTTTAGAACTGATATATACTTGTAAAGTTCGTGTGATATTTTCTTTACTTATTAAATAGGCAAAAAAAAAACATGGAAGCATTGATATCAGTGATTTCGGGCACAATTTTTTGGACATACGAGTGTATTTTTTTATGAACCGACACATATTTTACTTGTCTTGGCAGTGCGTAGCATTCAAAATTCCATTGCAGCATCCTTGACAATGGCAATGCATTTATTCTTCATGTATTTGATCCCTTGACAAATTTTGCGAGGAAGAGGCCGAGCTACAACGTGAGCCCTCCTACCCCCCACCTCTCCCCCCGAAATTTCTCGCTATGCCACTGCTTACGTGCAGGCTTCCAGTGTCCGGATAAAACAAAGATGTCACTGTACTGATGGATATGGCAGCATCCAAATCCCGCCTAAAATTAAAATGTATAACGTAGAAAATTATTTCGTGCGTTTTTTCGACCATGAAAGTAGGAAAACCTTGAAAGCGCTGCAGCTAACACCTCTAAACGCTTGTCCTAGTCTTTTTCTTCCACTTCCGTTTTGTTTCGTGCAGCACCAATCATAACCCTTTACACGGGAAGTAAACAATGTTTAGCAATTTTCTATTATCTTCTCACTAACCCATATGCTTCAAAAGTTTCCGGCCCATCACCAATATTGTGCCCCTCATCTACTCTGATCATGAACTATCTGAATAGTGTACTCTTCTTTTTTTTTTCAGAGAACCTCCAAAGCCGTCCTATAATGCATTATAGGACATCTGTTCATGTGTTCCTGCAATTCTAATCCCATAAGCAGCTTTGCAGTAAAACTGCACGTTAAGCGATGCAGCACATAACACTCATGTCTGCGCCTGAGATACCTGATGCTGTTAGGCGGTACTCTGAAATTTTATAAAGCCACTGGACTTTCCGGCACACTAACTACTGTAAAAGAGTGCGAGGAATTGAAGCAAGTGCCGCTTGTTAGGTGATGCGATCGTTGGTAACAAACTAAGGGCTGGAGTGATATAATCTCTTCTCGTCGATACGCGTTTAACACCTACAAGAACAGTCCGAAGTTAACGATGGTTTAATGCTGCCTCGCAAGCTACAGTGTACGTCCTTTAAGCTGCTCATGACTACTAACAGCCCACATTATTACATGTTGGACAAAGAATCTTGAAACTGTAAAAGCGCACGAAGACGCGAACAAAGAGAATGGACAGGACGAGGAGCTTTGCTAATGGATCACGAATGAATAACTAGCCCATTTATTCGTTCTGATATACAGTAAGCGCATTTTGCCTAAGACTTTCTAAGATCTTACGGCATCTACATAGGTGGACACAAGCCAGATGCAGTTGCGCTTTATAACCTCGCTTTAGCGACAATACGAGGAGTGCTCTATAACACTAAGTTATACGTCGGACAGCCTATTTTTAGCTTGGCGTTCTAAGCAGAAGCGCAAAAGTGTCTCTTTCTCTCCACGTTTGAGGCTCGGAAGGCATGTGCTGTGCGAGTTCCTTGCTTGTCAGAACAGCCAGCTGAGAAGAAGTCGAGAAGTCACATTTAACACGTGTCCCAGCAATATCCTTCCGTTCGGTAAGTTTACTCGCTGATAAAGCCATGTATAAGCCTTCTTTAGACGTCTTTAGTGGCCTAAATTTTTATTCCTCTTCTTGATCGTCTTCGTTAACCATGTTTCGCGCTGTTAGGCTGTGTAAGAATGCAATAAGCAAATTGCAAATCGCCTGACTGGCAGTAATAATAGAAGCAGTTAAAAATTAACTGCTCATGTGACGAATGGCGCCTATCTGCAGCTCACTGTTTACCGCTAGACTTATAAGTAGTTATCACTCGTTTCTTGCAATGTATTCTTGTGGCACTTGTGGTTCTTATTACCGGTGGGTAAAGCCAGTGCATGTTTCTACATATCTGCTCGTACAGACGACCCTACGAACGCTCCGGAAATGCTCAGTGATAAATTTTCGACTATTGCAGAAGCGCTTCATCGTTTTCACAAGGTTACGTTACTATCAGTAAAAATATGCCTTGAGTGCTCTTTCTTCAAATTGGCTTGGAAATCCAGTGTAAGGTGAATGAGACAGAGTAATATGCAAGATAATGGATTTCAGAAGTCAAGGAGGAAGCAGTAAGAACCGTAATGGCGAGCAACCATAAAGACGTTCATAACATTTGTTCCTCCACAGATGAATGTAGCAAAACTATATGCGCACGAGGTCACTGTTGATTGCGTTTAAATTAAATGGCCTATTCATTCGAGCGCGCAAACTTGAATTAGCCGCCAATATCGATTCTTCCGGTATTGGTGCACATAACAGCGATTAGATAGCGAAAATATTGATTTTGTAGAGATATCATTGAAACAATAACATGATGGACGGAACTTCAGCCTCTAAAATTACTGTGGAAAACGCAGTGGTGTCGATCAAGACAAACGGAAGTAACGATCATAAGCTTACGCTGCCGTGTACCCCCATATAACCTATGTACAGTTACACACGTCTGATCTGGCAATATCCCCCTTTGTCAATTTTACCTAGAAATAGAAACTATAGAACACTACTTTTAAATAGGTCGCTGGTATAAGATAATAAGAAAAAGACTTCTGCAAATTCCCCTTACAAAATACAAGGTAAACTTCACGTCAGCAATTGTACTAGCTTTCGGTGCCTCAGTACTGGGTTTTAGCCACAAAGACGTCTCTGATGCCGTTTGAGGTTTCATTCAGTCAACAAAATGACTAGCATTTTAAATTCATACATTTACAATTCTCCTAATGATATCCGAGTGTTAAATGACAGCATTACTGTTATAAATTGAACAAGTTAGGAAAATTTAAGAATTTATTCTGATTTCTTAATTGCACTTGTATATTCTTCAAATATTATGTAAAGCTCAGGTGCCCAGTTCTTCGCCAATCCCCCAAGGTAGGTACGAGCCAAATTTTAAGAACATGATCATCATCATCATAATCATCATAATGGTGACCGTATGACTATTATTCATGGTGTCAGAAATTCAGCGCAGCCTACTACAGGATTCTCTGTTAATCGCCTGATGGACATCATCACCATTGTGACACCATTGTTCTGTGGACATCGCCGATTTCGCAGGGACAAGTGTGTCAACGACGCGCATGTGGTGGGTGTCAAGCTGATGAGCGGTGTATACTGTGTCTATAGTGGCAAGTCAGTCTGTTAACGGGAACTTTGGCTGTTTTTTCTAAGACGTGCAAACATGCCTTTAGGCGACCCAGCTGCGATGGGTACTGTCAAAATAAATAACAGCGACCATCAGCATGAAAGAACAATGGCGCATATTTTTAAGAAGTACCGCGACGCGAAAGTACAGCGAAATGGGCTCACGAAGGCAGAAGGAATTTCCTGTGAACAAGACACAGGTGTTTCCAGAACAAAAGCTGTTCACGAAATGGGATACATGTGCAAGAAGAAAACTGCCAGTGGCGACGCCAGCTGGTGGAACTCATAGTACAAATGGATTTCCAACGGTCTCTGAGGACGCTAATGGCATTTGTGAACCCGAATATCTTCGAAGAGTCATTGACAGAGAGTGCTCAGGCCTGGTTTTATTTTTATGACCAAGCCTGTGACCGTAATCGTTGGTAGGATTATATTGATAAGGTTATGAACATCTGGTTCTACCTCGGAAGCCCCGCAAAAACTTGGTATGAGAACCGAGTCACAGAAAAGGCAAGACATCCTTGCGTGGGCTGGAGAAAAACTTTTTCATCTCATTTTCTGTGAACATGCTCCAAAGTTGGGACAGGGCAATAGCTTGCAAGTACGCTGCCGGCGCTGTGCATGAATATTTTTTTTTTCAAACGTGGAGTCTATTGCATACAGCTCATTCTGCCCTGTGAGACTTATTGCTCGTGCTCCTCTTTATACTGGGGCTTCCCAAGCGGATACAGTATCAAGTTCAACTTGGGGCATCACATAAAAAAGATTACCTACTGCCAATTATGTAGAATAATTTGTTCAGAAATGGCAACACGGGCCAGCAGAAGTTAATGTCAATGAAATATCTCTAGTACCGCCGTTGCGAGACGACAGTTGTTGGAAGGCAGGCAGCAAACCTAGTTCATTTGTGGTATACTTTTCTAAACAGAAGAAAAAGAAAATATTTAGAAAGATGCCTGATGACCTCTTGCCACCCCTACATGAAACAATTTTCCTCATTGTTCGTGAAATGATATTTTTCCGCACAAGTAAATGGAAAGAAGATGGAAGCACTCGTCGCCAGCTAAGCGTCAATCACTGTGGTCAAGAAGGACGAAATTCCAGAGCTAAACACCACCAATGATTATTCTGTCATCATCTACGGGCTCGATGGAAACACGTGCACAGTGAATGGCCGAATATGCTCATTACGTGTCAGGGTAAGAGCACCCACGTAAAACCCCGGCTCTTAGCGGTGTGTAGTACCAAATGCTCTTGAGCCGTCCGGTAATGCAAGAGTTCTGTTTAAACCTCAGCTGGGATTGTCCATTCGAACGCAAAACGATTGCCGGCAGCCTTCCTTCACCATCCTAGATGTAACCCTCGCAAGCCCACTGCAGCAGAAGACGTAACTCGGATTCAACCAGAACTACTTTGTGTCCGAGGCTACCCAAAAGCACCGTCAAAGTTTCAAGTCCCATTCGAGGTATGAGATACGACAGTACTGGAGAGGAAGGCCTACAACATGTCGAGAGACAAGGAGCTTTGTCTGAAAGAAGAGCTGCAGAAAATTCTTGACGCAGGTGTCATATGCGCCTCCACATCTTTTGCTTCTCTAATCATGATGGGCCCTCAAAAGGATGGATGTGCACCGATACAGGCATATAAAGAAACAGATCGACCTCTTCTGGTTCGCTATGGCACATATAGACGAAATCACTAATGAGACGGTCGGCTGCTAAGTTTTTCTCGTCCCAACCTCCGACAAGGCTTTTGACAAGTGTCTTTGCAAGAAGAGACGAACTTCTCAGCATTCGTCACACCGTTAGGTGTCTATCAATAAAATCGACTCACACTTGGAACCCTTCTCAAAGTTTACGTTGACAGTATCCTAGTGTAATCATGTTCAAAAGAGGAACACTCCGAACACCTCGCGAAAGCTTGACAAGCGCTCAGTGACGCGGATCCCGAGATAGAAGAAAAGTGAGTTCTTAAAGTCCAAGGTGGTTTTCCTTGGAAGAGTGTTGAACGGAGCTACCGAGAGCATTAAACAGGAGTCCATGCAAATTATCACGGAGCTCACAAAGGCCCACAAAATTCACTCCCTGAGGCTCTTCCTGGGACTCGCAGGTCACTTCAAGAGCTTCATTAAATATTTCGCCAAGATAACCAAGTGGTTGACGTAGATTACAAAGGAGATGCTCCTTTTGTCGGGACCAACGCCCGCGAAAATATTTATGAAGCACTGGTACAGTGTTGTTACGAAGGTTGACAGTCAGAGGCAAGGCCCCTGTAGTAGTAAACGAGGCAATTGTACCAGCCTAAGAATGCCGGGTTTATTCACGCTTGGTAATACAAGAGAAAAGCAAGGGGAGAGGAAACGTGTGATAGAAAGAGTGCGCAGATGCCCACTAGAGGAACTAGCTTGCTGATACAGTTCATGGGTTACCACATTTCTTCACCTTTAGTAACCAAAACGCACAACCGGTTTCTTTGATCGTGCGAAGCGACGCAGCTCCTCTGGTTGCGCTTCAGGTATTCTCTCAGATATTTCAGCCGCCCTTGGTTCCTTTAATAACGGGGAACCTGTTGTAGGAAGCCTCGGCAGGTCGACGCCTGGTGGGGTCTCATCTATGCTCCGCTTACGAACTTGATCCAAGCTCGTACCATCCAGGAGGCGAGCGCCGCAAGTGGCTTCGACAGTGCCCGAGGACCACTTATCGCCTGCGCCGTATTTTCGCACGTACCCGTAGTCTCCCGTTGCATAATTCCAGCACGAGCCATTCGCAGCTTTCGCAGGGTAGCCTCTGGCAGGAAAAGACATGTCCAGTCTTATGCGCAACCGGTAACCTAATGGCTTCGCTGAAGGAGAAGGGCCCGCTTGGTGCGGTACGTTTTGATAATTGCTCAACACCTGGGCCAACGACGTTATGAGGCAAACACCTCCTATCTTCTTCAAGCCTTCTTTTATTGTGCGCACGGCTCGCTCGGCTAGGCCATTACTCCGGGGGTGATAGGGTCATGTCGGAATATGCGCGATTCCATTTCGCTGCATATACTGCTCGAACTCCCATGCTGTGAATGACGTCCCGTTGTCCGACACGACCGTGCGCGGTATGCCAAAATGGCTAAATATTGTCGTGAGGGTATAATGGTGCTGTGATAACCTGCGACACAGGAACCGCCTCAATTCACTTTGTACGTGAATTGACTACTACCAGTATCATTTTGCCTTCTATTAGTCCTGCGTATTCGGTATACAAGCGCGCCCATCTTTCGCGCGTATCAAGCCAATTTACTGATTCTTCCGCCTGAGGCATCAGTAATGCTTGCACGCAGTTGTGGCATGTTGCTGGAAAGCACCTTTCGACAGCAACTTTTCCTCTTTGCATGCAACTATAATCGATTATCTTATTTCTGGTGCTGCGTCATTCGACATTTGAGATGTACCAATACAGGGCACTAAACGCAAGGCTACTCCAATCTATTTTCATTCTATCGCAGCCACTAGCCGAAAATTGTCGGGGCATGCTCATACACCGCTCTGTCAGGCAACGTTACAAAAACCATGAGTACCATGAGGGTCCCTGCCGACGCTGGCGTCTGTGGTCACGTAAGTTTTGCATCATGAGATTGGAATAAAGGTTTAATGAAACGGCCTTAATTTAGAGGGCGCCAGTACATTTCCACTAATTTCTCCCCGGTTAACTAAATTTTCGGATAGTTCAATCTCGGCCGTAAGTCCAGGCCGGAGCCCTTGCATTTCCTAAGCTTTCGTTATTTCTATCCTAAAATTGACCTTCATTACATAATTCCAACTCGGCTGTTCAGCGCTCACGCGTCTGACCCTGATTGTGACCCCAGTGGTAACTACGAGTAAATAGCGGCACTATCTCTCTCAGCGGCGCTTGGGGTATAGTGAATGCGTTCAACACGTCATCTCCCATCAAAAACGCCTATTTTTTACCTGCGCCAGGAAGAAATTAAAACGAAAACGGTAGCTCCCAATGAATTATCACTGTATTTACTCTATTCTAACTGCCGTTTCTATTCTTGTTTTATTTTTCTGAGAAATAATATTCGTCCATATATTGCCTGTGCAGTGCAATCCAATACGAAACAAAAACCAAAACCGTCATTACCATTGCAAGATTACCGTGTAGGGCGGCAGAACCAGTTCTCGTATTGCATTATGTACCGTCTGATTACGAAAGTACATACTTCGAACGATAAGTTACTTGATATGTTAAGCGGGCGGCAATATGTCGCATCAAGTGTTATTGGCGTTGCAGAGAATTGTATGAGACAAAGGCAGAACTACCGAAGCGATTACTTTAGGCGTGAGCCACCATCCCGTTTGCGATTGTTGCGAAATCGTTTGATAAATTCCGAATATCAAAGCGATATCGACCGTACGGAGAACGTATTATGGTTCTTCGTAGATGCCAATATAGTGCTCTCGGTGAGTGATTACAATGGGCCTCAGGTAAATAAATTTTCATTTTGTGAAGGTAAAGTTCACTGGTTTCGTATTTTTATTATTACCAGAATCGGCGGCATTCCAAGTTTTTCCAGCTTCAAATTTAATTGCGTGTTCAAATTCCGCTTTGTTTGAAAGCACTAACGTGAATGCTACCTTAGTTTTTTACTATTTCCGCCTTGTTAAGGAGCTCTGATGTCATCTCTACGTTAGTTTCATTTTGGCGAACCTTAAAAGTGGATGCGCATTCCATTCGGGGACGTGTTAGAGTGAAGCCAATACTTCTGAATAATATAAAGGTGTGTTCGCGAATTTTTTCTGCCTCTTCATCAATAGGACCCGCCGGATAACTTGACCAGTTTTGTTGGTCTCGTCTGGGTCGTATTAACAGAAGTCGACTTATTTGATACGCCAAATACCAATCGTGTAGCAAAGCCTGTTTTTGTCATATTCTGTTCAAGAGTTCCCTGTTAGAGTCGTCGAATATTCGCTTGCGTTCGAATATAACGGATTACAGCCTTTACCGGTGGCTCCAGGGAGAAATACAGACGCGAGTGCTGACTGTTTCGAATGGCGCTGCTGCAGGGGGAAAAGTGCTGCGCAAAGGCACCAGTAGTTGGTTAGCCAACAAATAGATCATCTGGCTCTTGCTCAATAATTTCTGGACATATAAATAAAGATGCGTCGTCTTTGGGAATGCTGTGAATTTGTTTAAGAAAGCAATTTATTATCTGTACATTCTCGTCATGTTTGCATCCCTTCAAGTTACGTATGATGCTGTAGTATTAAAGTTCAATTTTTAAACACGTGGTGACACACCGTTAGTGTGCTTCATTACTATCAGTGACAGTATGCGCCAGGTACAATCAGCTCTCAGATTTTTTTTTCTCTTTTACAAGTTCCTTCCTAGACCTATAAGCACGTTGTGAATGGCGTTGTCTGTGTCAAATATAATGAGTAAGCCTTCTTTTATTTAACACAACAAACTCCACGCTGCATTTCTATGTCAGTTTGTTTAGAAATCTCAAAATAACCTCCTTCAACTTAACACCAAGGTCCTTTTTCTTAAATATTCGTATTTAGTTTGAGAATTCCATTTCGAATACCCCTTTTCAAAATTTCGTGCGTTGCTGTCCTCGCCCATCGGTGCAGATACTATGCTATTACTGTGCACCAGCTGTTTCTTTACCGTGATGTAAATTGTTTTATTTTATTTTGTTGCGAACGTACTGACGACGCTGTTGTTTTGTTTTGTCTTTTTTGCCCGCACTTTCCCTCTCAAATTATGTTTTTGCAGCAATGTCAAGGAGATACCTGGTTTTTTGCTTGGTGCTGGTTGTGGACGCCGCCATAAAAAATATGCGTGAGTACGCCATACGTTAACGACAATCGTCCAGCCATAGCCGTCGAGTACGGAGGGGGCGGAGGGGGGGGGGGGCGACCCGGAGTCCGAGCTCCCTCCAGAGATTTCCGGAATAAACAGAGCCCCCCCCCCCCCTGCACCACGGCCACACCGAAGCCTACCCCCCCCCCCCCCTTAAAGTGTCATTAACAAAAGTGTTCTGTTACCCGCATCACTTGAGGTTTCTTTTCGGTTGCCTCTACCTTTTCACTTAAAATTTCATTGCGGCTACAAGTTTCTTACTGCATCATTGTTGGTGCGGACGTGGACGCCTGTTAATTCATGTTTTCGCTTCATTTCTGCAAATCCTGGCAATAGGAGGACAAGGGCATTAAAGCACCTGAGGTGGCTACCTCATCGGTATTTTTTCGCGACAACATATTATTTTTATCTTAAATGTGAAAACCATGTACAGACATAATATGTGTAAATACACAGGGTATCCCAACTACCATGCACCAAAATTTAAATATGCGCAAATGCCACGTAGTTGGGCAGAACCAAGGTAACGTAGTTTCCCGTCGCTTGGAGGTATTCAGTTTACTTTTTGCATTTCGCCTAATTGTATAATTAGTCCTAACTAATTATTCAACTTTTTAAATATTGTAGTTAGATGAAAAATGCCACTGACAAAACTGTAGAGCAACATGAAAAATTGCCGATGCAGCTTTCTGTTTCTCAGTACGTGCTACAAGAAGAAATACGAAAATAAACTTTATTCAAAAGAATGGTCCGGCAGTTTTGGTTGTGGTGGCCTCGGGTGGCGGCTCGAAGTCCTTGGACTCGAGCGGCATCTTCGTCGCCTTCGCCTCCCAGCGGCGGCGACGCCTATGGGGAAGGTCTCCGGCGGCCCTCGTCAGCCGGGGCGGCGTCGGGAAAGGGCGAGCTGAATGCTTTCTGTACGCTGGTAACGGCAGCGGTTATGGACGCGTCGTAACGGCGGAGGTTCCAGTACGGCTGTTGCCGGCACGTTCCCAGGCATGTCTGCTACATTTCTTTCTTCTTTTTCTGAGCGTGAAAGAAGCCCGCGAATACACACAAAGTGCCTCGAGCGGCCAGTCGCGCGGCAATATTGCGTATAATCGCTGGCTGCTTTCACGCTCAAGAAAACACTTTTATGCAGCACGTTTTCACCAACAGGAAGCTGTATCGGGAGTCTTTCATGTTTCTCTACAATGTTCTCATTGACACTTTTCATCTATATTATATTAGAGAGTTTTAGAATAGAGGCCCCAAACGTTTTGGGGCCCCAATTATCTAGCGTCGAAGCCACTGCGCATGCACGAGACGTAAACTGCAATTGGGTTTTGCGTTGGGAATGCTATTTCACCGATTTAGCGGGAGCCCAAATAGCGGCCCCAAAAGCTTTGCGTCAGCAAACATGGCGGCACCCATCAAAGCGACGGCTCTAACCTAGCACCAAATTGGGTTCGATTCATGGTAACGCTTGAAGTTCGCAAGCTAGGAGAAGTGACTGCGGTTATCGCTTTCTTTCAACTAGCGTGTGTTATGAAGATTGATTCATTATACGCCGCTGATTCTGAAATCGATTGTGGCTTTTATGGCTCGTCGGCCTAACGCGGCTAAGATAGACTGCTGAAGGCACGTAAAGTTGGTTTGCTCAAAACTAAGCGCAACTAATTGTTTGCTGCTTACAGAATAATCTCTAAATTGTAACTAAACGCTAATACACGCAAGTCAAAATGACTATTCCTATCATAAAATGGTATATTTTATTTCATTATTTGTAATACCTTTTCTTTGACGCCATAGTGGCGCTGTCAGCGCAGGACGCTATCCGCAAACGCAAAGCCCTATTCTAAACCTCTTCACTTCTGCGTACCCCAACGCTAACACCCGCAAAGCTCTGTGGGGCCCCAAACTATGGGGGCCCCTATTCTAAAACTGTATTATCTGAGAAGTTGATTTATTCTTATTTTATTTGTACAAACTGCAGCCCTATTGAGCTATTGCAGAAGTGGGCGTGAAAAGCATAATAATGACAAATAATAGAGGCAATGTGAACAATACAGACCAAATGAAGACACTAACTACGTATTCAACAGTCACTAAACATAAGTTTAAAGGACCAGACAAAGAATTCCAATATTCAGTTGCGCAGGGAAAGAAACAGGGACTGTACGGGTGACCGTACGAGAAAAATAAGGCGTGATGTTCAGGCTATGGTGACCTGGAGTATTACATGATTTAGCAGGAGTTAAGTAATTATCTGAAGAAATCCGGCTTGAGGAGTTAATAATGCAATACAGAAACTTTAGTGATTGCGTGTGTCGGCGATCTCGAGCACTTGCAAGGCAATCAATCGATGAATATTTATTTAGGACTAAGTATATAATTAGGCGCAATACAAGAAATATAGTGTGTCTCCAAGCGACGGCAAACAACATTGTCTTTGTTCTACGTGGCACTTGCATATGTTTATATCTTGTTGCATGATAGTTGTGACACCCTGTATACACAGGACAAAGCTTATATTTTTTAACCAGGAGTTAGCCAACTAAAAATTATTCCTAATTGCATGTATAGTCTCAACGTTACTAGATTAGTCTAGCAACGTTGGGATAGCCTATGCCTAGAGAATGAATATGTTGCTGTATGTCCACCTCATTAGAAATTGCTTTGCGTGTTTTGGTGACTCTGAAAAAACCTGCAGACTTCAGTGACCCCTCAGGCAGAGTCTTCCATCAACGGCGTTTGAAATGCACGCGAATTATATGTTTCTCAGTATTGCTTCTGTTTCCAGTAGGCAATGCTACCACTGCGCGACCACCACTTCGGTCATCTCCCGAGCGGAGCTGTGAAACTGAAGTATGTCTAAGAACGTTGGAGGACTCCGCGACCATTATAGAATGACGAAGAAGGAATGACATCAATGGAAGGACGAAGGTGGTATGGTGACGAAGGCATGAGGATAATGGAATGATGCCGAGTGTATGACTACGATGGCGTGAAGACGACGACATTCAAAACGATGCCGTGACTACGACTGTTTGGATACAATGGTGTGACGACAAGGGCATGTAGAGATTCCGTTGACGAAGTTAGAATGACCACGATGGATCAACCACGACGGCATCAGGAGGACGGTATGACAACGAATGAATGACGGTGCCTACACGACAATGACTTCGTGGCAACGATAGAAGGACGTAAAAAGAATAACATCAATCGAAAGACGAACACGTTATCAGAAAGACGGTATGACGACTACACAACAATAACGAGTGTATGAATGCCATGGCGTGACGACCACGGCATTACAACAATGGTTTGACTGTACGGCTGTGTGGAGACGATGGCATGACAACGGCATGAATATAGTTGGTTAATGAAGTTAGAATGACCACAATGAAGGAACCACGATGGCATCAAGAGGACGGTATGACAACCAATGCCTGATGACTGTATGACGACGACGATAACATGGCGCTGGTACGAAGGCTATGGTGACGATGGCTTGGCCACGACTGTATGACGCCGGCTGTAGGGCGATGATGGCGTAACGGCGACGGCAAGACGAGAGTAGGATGAAGAAACCTGAATAACGGTGATGCAACGACCGGCGCCGGTATCACGACCACGAGCACATAACTAGTGCTGCAAACTATTATACAAATTCATTCACCAGGCCGACGTGAAACGACGTCGGCATTACGAAACTCAGATGACGGAGATGGAACCACTACCATGCTATAACTACGACGGCACCGCGAAGACAATAAAACGAGTGCATGACGGCTGTGTGATAACGATGGCGTCACCATGACGGCAGGACAGGAGTCCGATGACGAAGCTGAAATAGCGGCGATGCAGCGACCACATTAAAAACAAGCTATTAGACAACTAGGTTCACTGAGTCGCCGTGAACGGTGTCAGAACGAAGGCAAGACGTGAGATAGACCACGCCGTTGGATGGAGGACGATGGAACGACCACGACGGCATCAATTTTTACGAACACAGATCTAGTGACCAAAGTTGGTAGACAACTATGACCACTTGATCGACGTAAGAGGATAGACGGTCTAACCTCTTCACAGATAGATGGGCTGAAAATGAGCGAAATGGGCAAAGAATGTTACGCGCACCCATATAAAGCAATGTACCTCATGGCGCACGCGGCATCAAATCACCAAAACATACACAGTATATATCACACTGCTGTAAACGTAAAAGCACAAACATACCGCGGCCATGCGCTAGCACAGAGACAATGCCAGTATCCGGTTTACATTGGATACGACTTCTCGATGAATTTTAATTCACTAGTTAGTAGGGTTGGTGGTGGTGTGGACCACAAGTAGAAAATCCTGCTTCTAATATGAAGGGCGTAAGTTCGAATCCTTGTCCATTGCACTCTATCTTGATGCTCGGAGTGGAGCCTAGCACCGGTAAAAAATGCCCAGAGCCAGTGAGGCTATACTAGTTAAGCATCAAGAAAGACGCTTCCTCACGACTCTTGCAATGATCACCAGGCCCTCAGCCCCCAGTGGCTCCGGAACACCTGACCAAGACAGCGCTCAGACCTGCAACTTGTTAGATATTCCGATCTTCTCGAGTGAGGCTAGCATAGCAGGACCCTAAAGAATTACTAGGCATTACCTGGGATATTATTAATCTTAATGAGGTTAGAACTGGTGAGGTTTAAGCAGAGATGACTAAACGCCACGTCCTACGCTACAGACATCTTCCAGATAAGAGAGAATAAAGGGTAGGATTTCTAATTCATAAGTATCTAGCCGGGAATATTGATGAATGCTACAGCTTTAATGAGAGGGTAGCAGTCGCCACAACCAAGCTGAATAGAAGATATAAATCAAAGGTAGTACAAGCCTACTCTCCATTATGCAGTCATGATGATAAAGAAATAGAATAGTTTTATGAAGATGTGGAATGAGCAATAAGAAAGCTGCCAACTCAGTATACTGTAGTCATGGCTGACTTCAATGCTTAAGGGGGGGGGGGGGGGGGGGGCAGGCTGATGAACAAGGAATTAGCAACTACAGCATCAATTTAAAGAACACTAGAGGGGAGATGGTAGAATTCGTAGAAAGGAAAAGAGTCCAAATAGTGAATACGTTCTTCCGGAAGTACACTAACAGGAAGTGTACCTGGGAAATCCCAAACGGGAAAACAAGAAATGCACTAGCTTTCATACTCTCTGCCAGTCCCAGCAAAGTGCAGGATGTAGAAGTGTTAGCTGGGGTAAAGGGCACTGCCCATAGGTTAGTGCGTTCTAAGATTTCTCTCAATTTGGTGAGAGAAAGGGCAAAATTAGTCAAGAAGAACTGGCCAAGCTAGACCCAGTAAGGGTAAAAGCAGATGATTTCAGGCTGGTGAAGATGAAGATACCATAGCGGTATTGAATGAAACCGTAACTAGGCTGATTTCAGAGGCATAAATTTAATAGGAAGGTACAGCACCAAGGCAATCAGTGAGTAATCTTCCTCAAGTAACAAACAACCCAATAAGAAAACGACAAAGCAGGAAATTGTCTAACTCAAGAGGTCTGATGGATGAATGGATGGCATAACTTCAATGAAAGGTCCTGCGAGCTACGGCGCGCAAGGCCCCATAGAGCGGGCTACTCCCACGTTGGGACCGGGAGTTGTAACTCCCTGGCCGCATCGTGGGCTCGCTGGACAGCCCAGAGCTGCTCCGCCAGGTCCGTGCTGCGTAATGCTTTTTGTAGCCTGGCGGAGTCTTGATTTTTGTTTGCGTGCGTCCGACGACACGGCCAGAGCAAGTGATATACGTCTAGTGTGCTATCGGAAATTTCGCAATATGATGTTTTGTATAGGTCAGGCATGTAGTGATGTAATCTGTTCTGCGTGGGGTACGTGTTTGTTTGAAGCATTCTGAACGTGAGGGCTTGAGGCCTGGTGAGCTCATTGTGAGGTGTGCTGTATATACTGCGGTCTAGATAGAAGTGCTTTGTGATCTCGTTGTATGTGGAGGGAGGGTCCCGATTCTCGCTGGGATGGTCACGACCAGAATAGGTGGCGTCGCGGAGGGTTAGGTCTCGCGCGCTCCCGTGAGCCATCTCACTGAGGCTGGGAGGGGCGTCCTCGATCTCTCCGAGGTGTGCCGGGAACTAGCAGATGGTGTCATGCTGCAGCGGTGCGGATCTATTGATTATTTGTAGTGCTTGGCTTGCAACGGCTCTTTTCTGAAAGGCTTTGACGGCTGAGCGTGAATCGCTGTGGACGTGGGTGGCGGTCGGGTATGTGAGCGCGAGTGCGATGGCGACCTCTTCTACTATCTCGGACTTCTGGGTCTTGACTGTGAGAGCGTTTGTGACTTGACCTTGCTTATTGACCGTGGTGGCAATGAAGACCTTCCTGGACGGGTACTGTGCCGCGTCTACGAAACAGGCTAGGATCTTCTTATCGCGTATTTCACACAGGATGAACAATCCGCGCGCCAGCCTACTGAGTTGAGGGTGCGCAGGGTTCATGTTCCACGGGAGTGGGCGAACCGTGTAGGAGTTACGTGTGTCCGTCGGAACGCTTTGGTATAGATTCTCGATTGCTGCGGTGTCATGACCTAGTTTGGCTAGGATTTCTCTACCCGGTTTGGTGCCAGAGAGTCGTACTTGAGGTTCTCGATTTGATCCAGTCTCTTGCCTAGGTCGGCGAGCGCAAGTTCAAAAAGCGTCGGAGAGATGACAGAACCTTGCGGGGTGCCCTTGCCGCCGAGTTTATATTTCTGAGACTTGATTTCCCCTAGACGGAGGGTTGCCATTCTGTCGCTCAGGAACGATTTCGTATGAGCGTAGAGTCTCGTGCCGAGGTCGTGGAGACCGTGTCGAGTATGCAGTCATGTGATAAATTGTCGAAGGTCTTTTCGAGGTCTAGCCCTAGGATTACTATCGCGTCTCTCGTGTCTGCGTCAATGATCTCATGCTTGAGGCGCTTCATGGCTTCTTGGATGGATAGCCCGGGTCTAAATCCGATCATTGTTGCGGGGTAGATATCTTTTTCTTCGAGAGGTCTCGAGAGCCTGTTTAGGACCGCGTGCTCGGTTACCTTGCCTACGGAAGACGTCGACGAGATCGGTCTGGGGTTATTGATGTTGGGCGCCTTGCCAGGCTTTGGGATGAGCACGATAAGGGCCGTTTTCCAGACCTCGGGTAGTGCTCCGTTCCTCCAGATTTTGTTGATTTCCTCTGTAAAGGTTCCGATGGAGGTGTCATCTAGGTTTCTAAGTGCATTGTTAGTTACGCCGTCGGGCCCCGGAGCTGACTTGCTGTTTAGGTCGTGAAGCGCCGTGCGTATCTCTTCGGTTGTGAAGTTCTGATCTAGCTCTGCGTTGGCCTTGCCGCGGTATGGTTCGGCGGTCGTACCTCTAGCATTTTTGGCCAGTGGGAGGTACTTGTCGGTGAGACGGTCAATGAGCTCATTTCCGGCGGTAATCTTGAGTTCCTCTTACATGATCCTGTCAAGCGTGTGACCCTGGTCCGCTTTGGTCCTGGTTTTGTCTAAAAGGTGTTTGAGCAGGTGCCACGTCGTCCCGCTGTTGATGCGGCCGCCCGCGGCGTCGCACACTTCGCTCCATTGCTGGTTAGATAGTTGTGTGGAATATTCTGCAATCAGCCGGTTGAGGGAAGAAATTCTTTTCCTCAGCCGTCGATTGCGTCTTTGTTCTTTCCATCTCCTGGTGAGCGATTGCTTGGCTTCGAGCACGTAAGCCAGTCGGCTGTCCATGCTTTGAACAGGGAGATCTGTCTCTGTTTCCTTCGTGGCCGCCTGAATGTCGGCCTTTAGCTCCAACGTTCATTGGTCCACTGATTCTTTATTTGTTCGGCATTGGTGTCTTAACTCGCGAAAGTTGTCCCACTCGAAGTACGTCATTTTTCTGGGTTCTCTGGATGGGGTGTCAATCGTTGTCTCAACAATGTGATTCCCAGATCCTCGGAGAGGATTTTCCACTGATAGTTTGGAACGTTGCGGACGAAAGTGAGATCTGGCGTTGTGTCGCGGTTGACCGAGTTTCGCGTTCTTGCAGGGTGTGCGGCGTTCGTGATGAGCGTTAGGTCAAGTTCATCGGCGTCGTTTGGTAAGTCCTTGCCCTTGGCCCTGCTGTTAGGGGCGTTGAAGTCCCCGGCCACAATCATGGGGTTGTCGCCGGCACTGTTACGGGCGAGCTGGAGTATTTGCATAAATTTTTGTGCTCTGTGCTTGGGGCTGCTGTAAACTTTTAGGATGAATATGCTCTTGGCGGTCTTGGCTCTAGGGAAGACTTCCGTGAGAATAAATTCGCAATTGCTGCGGTCGTGATGAATGTTGTGTGTCGTTTGGGCTAGCTTGTTGCTGACCAACGTGGCGGTGTCATAGCGGTCACGTCATAGCCGGATAGCGAGGGTGTAGCGGTATTTGTCTCTTGTAGGTTAATGACTTGGGATTTTTCTTTTTTGGCTCGAATGTATTGTTGCAGGGAGGCCTTTTTGCGGACGTAGCCCCTACAATTCCATTGCCAAAGGCGAAACGGTTCAGTTTGCGCAGCCGTCTTTGTTGATGGCGTTGGGTGGCCTTTGTGAGGCCACGATGTTGCTTTGTCTATCGAGCGACAACGCCCGAGGTAGCTTGGTGACAGCAGACTGTGACATCACAGACCGGTGGTCTGCCATTTCTAATGCGTTGAGCCTTGCCCCGTGGCTGTCGATCGTCTCCATCATGTGGTTGATTTGTGGCGTTATCCTGTAGCAACCCTCCTTGAGGGTTCCTACATTCGTGGCAAGCTTGTCTTGCCCTTCCTTCTGAGACGCGACGGTAGTTGCAAGACCACCGAGCAGTTCCTTGATTTGCCTAATGTCGCTGTCCGTGCTCGAGGGATGTGTGTTTGCCACGGCTTTTCGCTTATGCGGATTGCGCGTGGATTCCGCGACCGGTACCTCCACTACCATGGGTTCTGATGCGGTTTCGGTTCCATTAGAGTCGGAGGGTGGTGAAGCTTTGAGTTGTCTGATTTCCTCGACAAGTTGTGGGATTGTTTGCCTTAACTCTTTGTTTTCGTGTTCTAGTCTTTTAATCGTATATGCTATTTCTACTTGCTCTGGCCGTGCCGTCAGACTCACCTGGCAGGCGCCCTGCTGTTGGCACTGCTGTTCTTGTCGCTCCTGTTGCTGCTGCTGCTGAGCTCATTGGGCCCACGTCAACCGGTCATCACCGCCAACTCGTTGGCTGGGGGCGAATCGTATCTTTGACGTGTATCTCTGGCTCTGGTTCCTGGAGCGCCCTCCGGACCATTACTACGGGCCCTCCGGACCATCCCTTTGCCGCCAATGCTTGCGGGTTTCGTGAGTTGGCGATCTTACGGTTTATGGAGTCCTGCGTCTCATAGAGCGGGACCCCTCTTATAATGCCTTTGCACATTTCATGCGGCGCCGTCCTCTATGCAGTGGTCACAAACGTGTGTTCTCCTATGGAAATGTTCCGGATCCTGAGGTATTTCGCTGCGTTCGCTTCGGACGGTGGGCTGTCCACCATGATGTTTTGCTTCAAAATTGGGGCATATCGTGTTCTCGCTTCGCTCGCTAGGTTCGATGCAAGCAGCCCGATTCCGAGTAGAAAAGGCACAAAACTGGGCAAAAGGCATATGTAAATTGACGAGAAAACGGGTGCCGGCGCGGACACGTCCGCAGCAAGCACATCAAGAGGTCAAATAGAGTTTGCTGAACTATCAAAACTGATAAACAAGAAGAAAGTAAAGGTTATACGAAGTTACAACGCCGGAAATATTGAAGAAGCAGTAAAAGTGGCTACAGCATGAAATCAGCGAAAATTTGGCATAGGACAGGGCAAAATGTATGCATTGTAAATTAGGCAGAGTACTATCATCTGCAATTTCTATGACATAGTAAAAGTAGCAAAATAATTCTGCAATGACTTGTACAGGACCCAGAGCAGCAAAGCTACATTTATTGGAATTAGGGATGAACAGGATACAGTATAACTTAACCAAACTCACCATGAAGTTAGAAGGGCCTTGCAAGGCATGCGACGAGGAAAAGTAGCCGGAGAAGTTGGAATAACAGCCGGTTTAATTGAAGATGGAGGATACATAACGCTTGAAAAGCTTGCGGTCCTTTATACGCAATGCCTCCCAACTTAAAGTGAACTGAGAGCTGGAAGAATGCCAGCATCAGACTAGTCCATAAGAAGAGAGACATTAAAGAATTGAAGAAATATAGGTTCGTTAGCTTGCTTTCAGCGTCATATAGCATATTAACCAAGATAACTTTCAACGTAATCGGGACAACACTTAACCTTAATGAACCAAGAGAATAGGCCAGCTAGAGGAATGGATATTCTAAGATGGATCACATCCATGCTAACAATTAGGTGACGGATAAATTTTCGGAGTACTATCAACCTCTTCATATGATTCGCATAGTTTATGAAAAGGCATTTTACTCAGTATAAATACCAGCAGTCATAGAGGCATTACGTAATCAAAGGTTACAGGACGCTTACGTAAATATGTTGGAAAATATCTACAGAGGTTCCACAGCTACCCTAATTGTCCAAAGGAAACATACGAAGAAACCTATAAAGAAAGGGGTCAGATAAGGAGACACAATCTCTCCGATGCTATTCACTGCGTGCTAGGAAGAAGTATTCAAGTTATTAAAGTGGAAAGGCTTAGGACTAAGGATCAATGGTGAATAGCTCAGCAAACTTCGGTTTGCAGATGACATTGTCCTGTTCAGCAATAATGAGGATGAATTTTAACACAGTATTGCTTATGTTAGTCGAGAAAGCGTAAGAGTGGGGTTAGAGATAACTATGCCGAAGACAAAGGTGTTGTTCAGTTGCCTGAGAAATGAACAATAATTCATGATCTCTAGTCAGCCATTAGAGTCTGTCCAGGAGTACGCTTATATGGGCCAATTACTGACAGAGGACCCTGATCATGAGTAGGAAAATAGACGAAGAATAACAATGGGTTGAAGTGCATACAACATGCTTTACCAATTCCTTACTGGGAGCTTACCAATGTCCATAAAAAAAGCGTACAATCATTGCATTCTACCGGTGCTAACACATCGTGCAGAAACATGGAGGTTACAAATGAAGCTAGAAAGTAAGTTAAGGAACGTGTAAAGAGCGACGGAAGGAAAAATGTTTGGCGTAATGTTAACAGGCAGGAAGAGAGCCGTGAGGATAAGAGAATAGGCGGGAATAGCGAAGTAACCTCCCCATTGTCCTTCCCTTTCTCGCTTTCCTGTATTCTTAATAGTGACGTGCGCACGTGCGGAAAGAGAGAGAACGGAGGAGACTTTAGGAATGTTTGCATAGCCCGTGTGTAGCTTGAGCCTAGGAGGTGTGTTTTTTAAACGTACAGTCTTCGCATGTGTATTATTTATTGCATCTTGTTTGTTTCTTCAAGTAAATACACTTCATAATCAGCCCTCTGCGTGCGGACATCGTTCTTGTCTTTTGTTTTTCTGTCGCGCTGTAGTTAACAATGACCGTACTTAGCTTGTTCGCGCAAAAATTACATCAACATTGTATCCGGAAGCCACTTTTTTAGCCAATCCTAAATCCTATGACCGTACAGTACTATTGCGAAGGCGTTTCTGCCCCGCCCGTTTTCCTTTGGCACAAGCTCCTCTCCTGCCTTCATGGCTTTGAATCACTTCACGCTGTCTGATGCGGTCACGGTGACCCGGATAACAGGCTTCGTGAAGTTTCTAAACCTTACCGGCACTTTCCTTCAGTATGCGCTGGCATGACTTGGTTACCATCTAGGGACGTCAGATAATGCAATGTTATTTTCACCAGTTTATATTTGACGCAACGGACGCTCAGGAAGGAGTTCATGGAGTTAGGAATGTGCTTGAAAAATGGGAAGCATTCCAAGCGTCATGCTAGCCTCACAGAAAGCAAATGACCCTTAAAGAAGTGTTTTAACTAGCCTGCACTTTTCTGTAAGCTGCAGAGAAACGCGGCAAACCTACTGCACTATGGTAATAATTAAGCCATGCTAAACCTTTGTAATTCCTACCACGATAAGATGCAGGCCTTCATTTAGTCAGCAACAAATAAACCTAGAACAATACAGGTCCCCCGTTATGGAAGGCGCCAAGAAAGGTTGGCAACAATTTATTCGACGCGCGACCTATTGTATTACGCAGCGTATTACTGTAATAGGAATTATACAGACACTCGAGCCGCATTCATGCCACCACCGTCGTGCTGTGTTGCTATAGACCGCGCGTGTCCTGCTGCTCGATGGTTATTAAAGGGTTTCCAGTAACGTGCTATGCGCTTGGCTGCAAAAACGAGGAAGCGAAGCGGACGCTGCGAAACGCCTCGGCGGTGGTGCCAGGGCAGCGTTCAGCCTTCTGCTTCTGACATGAGCATTGTGCTAACATGCACCGTAAGCACACTCGCGTTGCGGTTGAGCTGGTATGGGTATGCACTCTTCTGTGCTGAACATTCAGCGAACGTCAACTTAACCTTATCTGAAATTTACTGTGTGATGACTAACGCCGGTGGTTTCCTGTTGGTCTCTCGCCGTACACCATTGAGGTGAGACGCCTGCAACACCACTGTCGACGCTCCTAAAGACGTCCGCGTTGTGAGACTCCTGGTAGATGTCGGGGTCCTGTTCCTTCTGCCTATTATTCATTCGAGACATCAGGTGCAACCATGGTGGAAGGAAAAAGATAGGAGGGAGCATACCGCAACGCGACTGAAGCCATACCTGGTGGCCCAACGCGTGATCGCACGTCAATGTGCGCGGTTAGATTTAGTGTTCTGTCTTTACAGGGCAGAGCCACAGCAGGGCAGCTTAACGAGCGCGCACCAAACAAAGAACCGTTGGCATAGTTACTGGGAACCAAACGTCTCAGCAAATCTTGATTCTTGCTCCGTGGTCTCGACGCAACAGGTCACATATTGGGACCCCACTGCGGTTTCACGTAGCGTTCGCTTGCCAAGGCTGACTGTGTGACGTAATGCTTCCCCCATATACTTTTCCTTCCTCCGTCAGTGCGACGCTTTGAAAGCTTGAAAAACTCTTAAAGCGAAGCTGTGTATTAATAGGATCGTGGTATCTTTCTTTGCCTCCGCAGCCTAAAACTCAACCAATCTCAGAGGGAGGTGCGCGCCGCCTGCGCCACTGGGTTCCTTCACAGGGTTCCTGGCAGCAACACCAGACGGCGCTTGTCTCGGCACTTCCGTAAGGTCTCTAGATAAAACAAGTTGCTTTACGCTTCGGCAGACGCTTCGGGGGAAAGAACAAATACGCACTTTCGCCGTAAATTTGAAGCGTCGATTGCGCTAGCAAATTAGCAGACCGCCAAGCGAAGTAAGGATAGTACTTTTATCGGCAGTATCAACTTGTAAACATTCGCTTGCTAACTAAGCTATTAAGCATGGTGTGAGCGCGCACAGCAAACATATTACACTCGATGACTGCAGACACTCGCTGTCAAAACGCTGGCGTGAGGAAACGTGGCAGCAGCAGCGTGCGAAGCCACATTCGTGCTGGCTATCACTTCAACGCGAAGTGAGCGCCGAGTACACATATTACATTATTATACCACGCACAAAGCTACGAGCCACCGCCGTAACTAGACTCTGCCCCCAACGCAGACCGCTCTTAAGATACGGCAGTGCGGCCTCGCGAAGCCGCCACATGAGCAGTTGCAGCGAAAGAGAACGCCGCACCCCCCCCCCCCCCCCGGCATTTCACAACGTTGAGTGCCTCGCGCGCGAGTGAGACGGCGTGCTTCCTCTTTGTATTCGTCCACTTCGCGTGGTCGAGATTGAGCCGCGGTCGTCGGCTCCCCTCTCACGCTTTCCTCACACATACAGCGTAGAGCGCGCGACGACGCAAGCGTTCACCGGTAAAGATTACTGTTGCATAAGCTGCAGCTGCCAGTAAGCGCCATCTGCAGCTTACGAAGCAGAGAGTGACGTAACTACACTTTCATAAGTGCAAGACGAAACAGTCTAACAAATGATTTCATTTTTGTTCTGTTAGTGACATGAAGAGGCCACGCATAGTTAGGACTCCCGAAGAGCCGAGTGAACAGGATGAGCGGCGACGGGAGCAGGGACGTCAATATGCACAATGGCGTCGTTCTAAGGGTGGCCAGAAAGCACCGATTACTGCCCAAAGCAAACCCTGAACAGTGAGGACGCCTGAAGAGAAGCGCGGATACGATGAGCGACGGAAGGAAGAGCAGCGCCGGTATGCACAATGGCGTCGTGCTAGGTCTCGGCAGGACCCAGTTCAAGAATATTGGGATGAAACTACCAGTCCAGTAAAGCATCGACTAAATCAACTTGTATCAATGACCGTAGCATTCGGTGTGAAATGTCTCGAAAATGAAGAAACTACAAACAATTTCTCACACAAATAGATGCACCAGACCATGTCCACCAGCACATACGGGTGTGAAGATATTATCTCACCTCAGAGGCACAGGAGTAGAAGGCAACACAGTAGCAACTGTTCCATGAAAACCGTCACACTGCGCCACCGTTTCAACAGGCTACAGTGAAGAATATCTTCAAAGTATACGTGGTTGAGCTCTGCCTTGCGGGCAATTCACTAGATGACGCATGACCAGAGTGGCGCCACTGTTGACGCTATGGAGTCTTCATCGGCGGAAGTTGAATCGCTCGCGCGTACATCAAGGTGAGACAGTAGAGCATGGCCGGAGGCTCCGGTTCACTGCCGACAAAGTACGAGACCATCGCACCGCAGCGAAACGCACAAAGCGAGCTGCTGTAGTAAGACAATGCTCACCACCCAAGTCTCCGACAACGCGAAAGGTGATGTGATGTTCGCCTGCAAACCCGATGAAGAAAAGTAGTGTAAACACTGTGCTCCCGCTCGAAAAAGTACTGTCATCGCTCAGCAAAATGGTGCTAAAGTGCTAAAAAGTGGTGTCATCGAGAAGAAACACTAAACGCCATGTACGTAAAACACTAATCAGAAATTCGTAAATAAAACTCAGCTGAGAGATTCCAATAAGGCCGGTCTGTCGTCTTGCGCTGTCGCCACATTATAAGCAGCAACATTATACTCGGAAACATAACGCAGGGGCACTAAACTCAGTAGCATTTCTCCGTAACACTAAACTCAGCGATATAACGCAGGGACATAACTCAGCCACACACTCAGTGAAAAGTAATGCTCTGGCATTTACACATCAAAATTGCTTTGGTCCCCCATAGTCTTTTCTGACGGAAAGTGCACGCAACTGCTTTTTATATCAACTCGGCATTGAAGGAAACAAGCTTTAGCCCTTACAAACACACCGTGGTATATGGCGGCTAATGCGTTCTTTTAGATCATTTGCATTTTTGCTGTTGTTGTTTTTCGTTTTTTTTATTGTTTTCGGGGCTGCATCGTGGAGCTGTATGCATGCTCGCGCGAGTGTGCGTGAACGAGCATGCTTGCGTGAGCGAACGCCATTGGCGCGCAACGAAGCATTGACAGAACACGCGGAGTGATAAATTTTCGGGACCAAACTTCTTGCGTAGCTTCCACGGTGTCGTACTTGATCTCTGACACGGAGTATAGTAGAATCTGCTGTTCGTGTTAAGTAACGCAAATATGTCGCACTCACGCATACTTAGAACACAGAAGATTGCAAGTGCATTGCTATGTGTGTCACGATTGTTTGGACCCGTCGGTCGAAACTGCCAATTTTTTGCTTAGCGTCATGACGAAATAACTGCTCAGAAAAAAATTAAAGGGTACTATTTACGTTTTTTGCATCAGTCGTAGACTCTGCTAGTACTAGCTTCTTCTGAGAAATCAAGATCGTAGCTGTTCATGTCTGGTTATGGTACACCGTACAAGTAGGACAAAGAAAACTGCGCATCCGAAGTTCCTACTGCTGCATCTGCGTGTTAGGTTGAAATAAAATTTACCCCCATTAAGACCTACATACCCTGTCAGCTTTATTAGAGAGGCTTTTGTCGGCAGACGCCTGAAGGGATGGCTTGGTGGCTGCGACGTCTTAGTGACGAGCTTGATGTTGCGGATTCAATATCCTGTTGGTCGTATGTTCATGCCAACAAGATTTTTTAAAAAGCCACTCCTGGGCTTATTTTTAGTTGCATGTTAAACTTTCTCACGTGGTCGAAACTATTTCACAGACTTTGACTACGGCATCTATCACAGCCCATGCGTTCATTCGATATGGTAAAACCTATAAATAATCCCTTATTCAAACATTTTTGATAAGCACACGGGAGACAAATAGACATAGGCAGTGTGAGCTCCATTAGAGCTTTCTTGCGTCTGTTTGCATGTACAAGCGCGGCCGCTGCTAGCTGGAACACGAGAGCCCATGGCAGCGCTCCATGGAGCGCCACCACTGGTGCCTTGCGAAGACTTGGCAGACGACTCATCATAGCAGACAACTTTCTGGGGCTTTCGCCAATCACTTTGACTGCACCGCTGCCACAAGTATTCATGATGCGCTGGTGTTGGAGTACTCCGCGGAACGATTTCACGGGCTCCGTGTTCCCACTAACAGTGACCACGCCTGTATACATAGTGTCCATGCTACAATTGGGACTGGAACAGCTAAAAAATGTGAATGTAAACGCGGGACATGCTATCCTTTTGAATACCCATACCTATCCAAAGGAGCAATAGACGTAGACTGGGGGTAACTGGAAGATAACTGAATGAAAATTAGGGATACTCGTAGGTTAAGCTTGGTAGTGTGGAGTTATAGTATAGACGGGCTGCGCAACATATGAAGCTTTCGCTAACTTCTTTCCCGGGGATACTGGGAAGGAACACTAGAGAAATAAGGTCTATATCGGGTAAAAACATTCTAACAATGCCGCAGGCACTTTAAAAAACATGGTGACAAAACACAAAATATTTCATCAGAATAAAGACGCTGTGACGAGTCACCGATTTTCTCTGGTTGAATTGCATTTCAAGATTTTAGTGTAAAATAAAAGTGTCACTGGAAGAGAATTAGTCGATATGCCATGTGAAATTGTGCTTTCCAGGAAAATATGCTCCGGAAGTTTCAACGTTATGGATCAACTAAGGGAATTCTTTGCCGTTTAAGTCGCGAGAAAACGCTTTTTGTTTGCCTACATTTTTTGGAAATCATCGCTGCAACACACCATGCAGACATTTCATTTCAAAAGCAAGCGTTGTGCGCCGATATTTCAGGCTATCTGCGCAGTAAAGCAGGGATTAACTTACTTGATCTTGTATAAAGATGTCAATTTCAAAGCGTTGGTTGCAAGAGGGTACTCTCTTAAGGTGAACGACAAACCAGAAAAACTTCAGGCACGCCGAAGAACAACGTGAACCACCAAGGTCAAAAGAGCTGCGGCAGCGATCTCCAAGTCTATAGTCTATAGTCTGTAGTCTAGTCTCCAAGTTGTTTCCATCGATATGCTGACGTCAGCCATAATGAAATTCGCCAGCAGCAGTGGTGATTGAGCTCCTGCGAATGTTCGGGCGTGGTTAAAACTATAGTATGGGGTTTTAGGCGCCCAAAGCACGGTCTGATCATGAAACCCGCCATAGTGGGGGACTCCGGAACAATATGAACCACCTGCGGTTCTTCACCTAAATCTAAGTGCATGGCTGTTTTCGCACTTCGCCCCATCCAAATGCGGCCGCCATGGCCGGGATCCGATCCCGCAACCTCGTGCCAACACCATAGCCACTAAGCAACCACGGTGGGTGTTGGGGCATGGCTGCGCATGTGACAATATTTTCAAAGAGCTTCGATGTGCTGCGACATGTTTACCAAATGTGTACACCAACTTCAAAGTATTCACTGAAAATTACATTGTGTTCATGACTAATTGAGCGGTGATGGGATTGAGGGAGGCGCCTAGTCGCTCCGTCAGCTTGGTAAAACATATGGGTTTTCAAGTTGACCTACGAATGTCTGTTTGTATTTCCTCCTTAGATACTACTTCATGTGGAAGACGTGTAAAAGAGTGCCCGAAAAATCAACGACCCAACTGCCTCTTTAAAAATGGGCATGTACACTTCGAATGTTGTAAGCACTTACAATTTTTTTTTACCACTGCTTACATACGTGCGCCATAGTTGTACAATATCTGTGTCTTTTACAAGTGGTGCCACTTACGTTGTGGCCCAACTTACTTTTCAGATTGCACTTTTATTTTATTGCACGCAAGCTTAATACCATCAAGGAACATATAGAAAGATGTGTGTTCGCCTTTGAAGAAAACATTTCATCTGCCATCTGGGAGCTGGAGGTCAAGTCACCTTCTATTCACACCAAACAGATGCTTCATCATTTTCCTGGCTTCTCAATCAATTGGACCTGTATTCATGTTGTCGAAAGTTACTTTTCATTATTAGCGTCTAGACTTAACTGTGTGCTGTAGGGTCGGTGCGCTGTAAGCTGTAAACACAAGTGACGGCATTGGACCATTGCAGCCATTTAAAAGTGGAATGCAACTCGGTGACTCCATGCTATAGCAGGAGCACAGCGCTTGCACTGAAATATAGGGTATTTCGGCGAACACTTAAAAAAATATTAGGGGTCGCCTGTGACAGAATGCACAATTCCAGTTCATGAGGTGGTCTACTCGAAGCGGCGGACGCTAGCTGCACAAAAAATTGAAACGCAGAATAGACTAATTACCAAATATACACTAATGAAGTATAACTAATTACATTATGGCCCATTCAGCAATTTACAAATTCCAGCCGTGCAGTTCGCCAGGCAGATCCACATGGAACGAATTCTCCGGATGACACCACTTTCGCGATATTAATTCCCGAACATTGCGGGGAAATGCACGGGCGTTCTAGTTACTTTCGTGCTTTAATGCATAAAACGACGTTTTCTTAAGAAAGTATCTGGAACGCCATTGCAGTTCTCCGCAAAGTTCGGGAATTAATATCTCCAAACTGGTGTCATCCTTAAAATTGGTTCCAAGTGCATCCGCCTTTTGAACTCCATGGCTAGAATTTGTAAATGGCAATCTGGACCATGAGGTACTTAGTTAAAAAGCTAAGCAATAATTTTGGTAATTATTTGATTATGAATTTCGATTTTTCGAGCAAATAGTGTCCGCCTCTTCGAGTAGACCAGCTCATGAAATATAATTGGGCTTTCTGCCACAGGTAACATTTAGAATTTGCGAAAGTGTTCGCTTAAAGACCCAGTATACTGGAAAGGGGGACCTTTCCAATGGCGTCGTATACAATACTGCGAAGATTTATATTGCAAAGGCTTCGATGGTGCGTCATACTCCTGTCACACGGACTGCCGCAAACTGCTTTTAATTGCATCGTCTTTATATTGAGGGAGATGCACTGGGTGTCACACAGTCGCCCTTGCGCCAAAGGACTTTAATGGAGCTTTTGGTCGATCTCCCTCGGCGGCTGAAGGGAGTAGTGTCCTGCCCATACTTGTTCTTGTAAAACTGGTAATTTATTTATTGTTAGCATTAAAATTAATTTTCCGTGTGTTTAGAACGTGTGAAAATAATGTTGAAGCCCAGTTCAGCAACATGTAGGCTTGCTTAGGTCGCTTAGGTAGGCTTGCTAGACTTAGGTCGCTTGATGGCATGTTTTTCTCGTCTTTCAGGGTGTTTACATGAACCCAACAGAAACGGGACGAGTCAGCTTGTCGAGCTGCATTATGCCTGTCGAGTTAATGCAAACGCTAGCCAGCTGGGCTCAGCAAGAGTCGAGTCGGGCTAAGTCAGCCAACTGCATGGGGTAGGTTGACCCAGCCTGACCCGGTTGCAGCATGCCTGTAAACGTGGATGGTCGGGGCCACGAGCGCCAAGACATATGCGGGGTGTCTGTGACGTCACGATTTAGTCGCAGTGGGAATAGTATCAGGACAATGCCAAGGCAAGCACTGTGCAGTGCGACCGGATTGTAGTGATAAGATCCTTGAAGACGGCAGCGGGAATCGGAAGGCCAGCTCGAACGAGCTTAGATCTCGGCTCGACGGTATGTGCCGTCGTTGTCCAGACTCGCCAGAAGCCAGTTCGTGTATACGCCATCACGTCGGGCTCAGTCAGCCAGATCTTTTACTCGACGTAATCGCTTATGTTTGTGTAAACGTAGCCTTTATCGTGCTTATGTCGGTGTGGTCACTCACAACTGAAACCGGCACAGTACGCAAAAGGTCATCGTGCACGAAATGTTGCGTTCTGAGGGTAGTTTACAGTAGTTCAGGTCATAGAATGCAGAGCCTACTCGCCACGCCGCCAACAAAACCACAGTACGGGGTGGCTAGCGTCGCTGTCTGCGTTCCTTTGTTTATCGAGCGCACTTTGATTTTTTAACGAGCTGTACGTTTTTCGCGTCAAATATATGGAACAATATATGTTTCTTGGAAGAATTAGAAGTTACATTTTTCTACCTGTACAAAAGCCACACACCGCTGAAGGCACATCTGGCGGCTTGTTTTACTCACTCGTTATTGGCCGTGTGACACGACCACAACTTCCTTGAGGTTAAACACCCTAAGGTAATCTCGCGCTCCTATATCCTAAAGGAATTCGTGCGTGCCCGAGTGAAACGGGTATTAATTGGCGAGTCTGTAATTTCGAATGATGCCGATGTTACGCGAAAGAACAGTGTCATGGATGCCTTATCCCGTCCCTACAAAAAAAGGGGAGGGGGGGGCATCACATCGACTGGTGTTCTATATCTGCAATCGTCATTGATACATGCATATCTACACGTTTGATAACAAAGAAATAAAATGCGAATCGCTCTAGTTGGCGAATGTACGTCTTATTTCAAGTATTTCAATTCGTGTATTCGGTTTCCGTCGAACACCGGACTACAATGACACTAGTATTTGTGCGCGAACACTCGGTGCTTCAGTACATATTAAGGTTGGATGTTCTCAGGAAATTCATGTTATCATGGTAAGTTTGCCTTAAACTCGTGATAACTCGCAGGTAGGATGAAGACAATTAAAGCGAATGCATTTCTTACTAACCTGCAGTCGATTTGCAAACGACTCAAAAATGTCTTCAGAACTTTCGCCCAAAGCATAATCTCATTCGGTGTAACTGTACTAGGCTTTAGCCACAGGAGAGTTCATGTCCATTTTTCTAATATATTCTATAATATCTTGTACTGCATAAAGTTGTCGATCGTATTATTTTCTTACCCACAAATTTGCTCTCCGTATATATTTCGTACCTTTTAACACGAAAGTGTTCTCTTCCGAGCTCCAGGGAAATCTGTCCTATGTACACATGTCACATAATCATCATCACGCAAATATTCTGGCATTCTCAATGGCGATACTTCGCCGTTCCGTGCCTACCTAAAGGTTAGGAAATTATGCATGGAAAGGTTCGAAAGGTTTGCTTAATAAAGTAATTGCCCTTTTGGTGAGAATCAGGGTATTTGTTGCGATCAAAATATTTAGAAATGAGCTGTTTTATCACTGAGTAAATTCGTATAAAACAACAGCCTTCACGCATATAGGAGCAGTTAACATTGTAGTGCTGTACGGAGGGCGAGCTCTAGGGCAAGATAACCGCAGCACCCAGCCAACTAGCAGCCACTGTCAGGACAGTACGGCAGGGTTCGCAAAAAAAAAAATACGCTCTAAAACCTGGCAAGAGGTTATTTATAGTGTCACGTTCTTGCTACTTCAATAACCGCACCGTGGCACAAAGGTGGGTCAGAAAACTAACTTTTTTTATTCGGTGAACATGTGCCCACAGATACAACTTACGCTCGGGAAAAACAATAGTGACGAAAACACGCGATGATCTTCCAAAGTCTTGTTCTGTGGATCGGATGCGTCGGTTCTTTACACATGGCTCAATGAGCCTTCCAGCGTGGAGGAGGAGGAAGAAAGAGAAAAGTAGAAGGCAGGGAGGTTAACCAGAATAACGTCCGGTTGGCTACCCTACACCGGGGGAATGGGAAAGGGGAAAACAAAGATCACAAGGAGAGAGAGGAGGGAAGGAAAGAAGGAAATTGCGGCGAGTGCGCTGACGCGTGTGGTCTTACAGAAATTGCATTAATAGTCACAGATGGTCGCACAAACCCGTTGTCCTTAAGAAACACAAAAGCGCCTTCACCACTTTATGGGCCGACGGGCGATGGTGGCGGTGTTCCAGCAGCACTTGCACAGAAAGCGGCCGTTTGTCCAGTTTTTGGAAAGCCTTCGCAAGTTCTTGTCTCTCTGGGGCATATCTTGGACAGTGGCACAGCAGGTGGTCGATGTTTTCTTCGGTGCCACAGACCTCACATGCTGCGCTGTCAGTCACTCCAATTAATGTAGAGTATGCCTTTGTGAAGGCCACTCCTAAACAAAGGCGGCAGAGAAGCGCAGCTTCACGTCGAGGAAGTCCGAGTGGAGGTCGGAGTTGCAGGGAGGGGTTTAGTCGATGCAGTCACGTAAGTCGTAAGTTTGGCGAGTTCCACTCGGTCACTGTGAGACTGCGTGCCAGGTGTCGAAGCTGCCTTGCAGCGTCAGTCCTCGAGAGTGGAATTGGAACGCTGTGCTCTTCTTGATCTGCTGTGTGAGCAGCGTTATCAGCAGAATCATTGCCACTGATTCCACAGTGACCAGGTACCCATTGAAAAACGACCTCGTGACCTTTTTGTTGGACATCATGGTAAAGTTTCACGACTTCACATGTCAATTGGTCATGACATCCGTGTCGGAGAGCTGACTGCGTGCACTGTAATGCGGGTTTTGAATCACAGAACACAGCCCATTTTCTAGGTCTTTCAGAATCAATGAATTCCAGTGCTCGACGCAGGGCCGTTAGTTCTACCGCCGTTGAGGTCGTGACATGCGATGTCTTGAACCACAGTGTCATCCCTCGCATTGGTATAACCACGGCACCAGAAGAACTGCACGACGTAGTCGATCCATCGTATAGATGTGCACGTGGTTGCTGTACTTTTCATGCAGATGAAGTAAGCTCAGCTGTTTTAGAGCAGGGGCCGGTAGATCTATCTTCTTCTGTAGTCCTGGAATCACTATATGTACTTGTGGACGGCTCAAACACCACGGAGGAAACACTGGCTTGGCCGCAGGTGCGTACCCTGCAGTAAACGACGCACGATGTGCACTGACAATACCACTAAATGTCGAGCAGGGCCTTGCCGCATTGAGGCTCGCCAAGTGGTGGGAAGGGGTCCTAGCATAATGCCTGAGATGCATACGCATTGTCTCAACGGTAATGTGCGTCGTGATTGGGTAATCCTGCGCAAGGGCAATGGTTTCAGCCGTTGATGCACTGCGTGGTAAGCCAAGACATATCTTAAGTGCTTGGGCTTGAATACTCTGAATCGTACACAGGTTAGTCTTGCAGGTGTTGGATATTGCAGGCAGGCTGTATCGCAGGAATCCAACGAACAACGCCATGTACAGCTGTAACATAGCGTGTATAGATACTCCCCAACTTTTTCCTGCAAGGAACCTGAACAGGTGACAGATAGCAGTCAGCCGCTTTTTCACGTAATTGACGTGCGTAGTCCAAGACAGGTCTCTGTCAATTACGACTCCCAAGAATCTGTGACTTCTGTTGTATGGTATAAGTTGTCCGTTAATAGATACGCCGTAACCAGACATTGGCTTCCTCGTGAATGCCACCATTGCGCACTTTACGCATGAAATTTCAAGTCCTTGTTCACGAAGGTAGCAAGATGTCATTGTGGCTGCCTTCTGAAGCCGAGCACGAAGCTGAAGTCGTGTCACACCTGATGCCCAAATGCAGATGTCGTCCGCATAGATGGAAAGTCGTACGGTGCTTGGCAGGTTGTAAACTAATCCACTGAGGGTGATATTGAAAAGAGTCGGGCTAAGCACTCCTCCTTGAGGGACTCCTCGGCTACCGTAATGCTCGGACGTCGGGCCATTTTCTGGGTGCACGTAGAATGGTCTCCTCTGTAAGTAGTTGCACACCCACATATACATCTTACCACCAAGTCCGACGGCCTCTAACGTGCTAAGGATGGCTTCATGGGTGACATTATCATAAGCTCCTTTAACGTCTAGAAACAGAGCAGCAGATAGTCGCTTACAGGCTTTTTGGGGTTGCACAAATGTTATCAAGTCAACAACGCTGTCTGGTACTTTAAGTACCATTCCAGACGTGTTAAAATCATTCTTTCCATTATTTTCCTGACACAGCTGGCAAGTGCGATCGGACGGTATGAGGAAATGTCCAAAGGCGACTTGCCAGCTTTGAGAAGTGGAATGAGGCGAGTTGACTTCCACTCTTGCGGAACCGCACCCATCTGCCAAGAGTCGTTGTACAGGAGCAAGAGTGCCTTCCGATCTTGGTCTCCTAGGTTACACAGGGCACGGTATCTAATGCCGTCAGGTCCTGGCGCTGAAGAACGCCTGCACAAAGCCAGCGCAGCTTCTAGTTCTTCCATAGTAAAAGGCCATTCCATGCGGGGATCGCGTGAGAACGGTGGGTGGTCGAGCGTTCCCGTACCCATTCCATGGGAATTTGCCTCGCCAGCAATCTTTCTGCAGAAAGATTCAGCGACATCAGTATCTCTACATTGTAGATAAAGTGCCAGAGATTTAAACGGGTGGCGCTGACGAAATGTGCGAAGGCCACGAACAGTTCTCCATATAAGCGACAAAGGTTTTCGCGGATCCAGGGACTCGCAAAAGATGCCCATTGTCGCGAAGCCAGCTTGTTCATGTGACGCTGTATTTTCTTTTGTGTTCGTCTAGCAAATCTCAAATCATGATTGGACTTCGTGCCTCTATATCTTCGCTCCGCACGACGGCGAATTGCTCGAAGTTTTGCTAGTTCGATGTAGAAATCGGTGCGGGAAGAACTCCTCGAAAGTAAATGCGTGGTTGTTTGTATGGCATCCTTATCGCGCCCTGTAGGTTATAGGAGGTGCCGTCACGACAACAGTCTTCCATTATTATTTTGTATTTAAGCCAATCGGTGCACTGGATGGTTCTGGAGGACTTGGAGCTAGTCAAACCTTCGATCTTCAAATAGGTTTAGATGTGGTCGCTACCCCGTGTTTCTAAATCCGAAAACCAGTGCACTCTTCTCGAAAGCGAACGTGAAACGAAGGTTAGGTCCAAGCAGCTGCTATACGCTGATCCACGCAGATAAGTAGGGCTTCCATCGTTTGACAAGCAAAATTCGCGTTCAGAGGCAAAGGACACCAAAGTTTTGCCTCTAGAGTTAACTTTGGAGCTTCCCCATAGGTAATGGTGGGCGTTAAAGTCACCAGTGTGCACCCACGGCTGTGGAGACGATGTTAAAATTCCCCGTAGGCGCTCACAATCTAGACGGCTTGCTGGAGATAAATAGGCTCCAAGGATTGTGAACGTGAGCTTTTTCTTCTTCACTATTAAGGAAACGTATTGATTTGCTTCGTCAGGAGGCACTGGGTGATGTACATAAATCAGGTCGCGGCGTATAAACACAACAGCCTTGCTGCACTCTCTGTGGGTAGAGGACATAAAGCACTCATACCCGGACAGCCTGATGGGAGCTGACAGGTTGGGCTCGCAAATCACGATAATGGGGAACTGGTGCGTAAAGACAAACTGTCTAAAGTCGGACATGCGTGCCTTAAGCCCTCTGGCATTCCACTGAAAGACAGATGCATTCTTGACTTCCTCTTGAAACGATGGCATCTCTCGTGCCGTGGTTTTACCCTAGAGCGGCAAGCACCGGACTCAAGGTGTCCAGCACCTGCAGTGCGCTCTGTGCCGACGGGTTTTTCATGCTGCTCAGTAGAATGCGCAAGGCGTCCATAAGTGGCTTCAGCATCACTATGACTTGGCGATCCTCAGTCGTCGTCCGATCCGCGGTTCGTGAGGTCATTGAGGGCGGCGGAATTTTATGTGACTCAGAGGCAGATTGTGCTCGTGGAAGTGTAGGCCACTCTTACGGAGGTGAGAGTGTTGCCCCAGCCTTCGTTTTCGCACTGTCGGTCTTTGTGGAAGTTGGCGTTGATACGGTAGCCGCTTTGCCGGAAGATGGCGTATATTATTCAGTAGACGTAATCCTTCGTGCGACGATGTCGTCGTCGCCTGAGAGTAGCGGCAGCCTCTCTGTGTGTTGAATGGTCCCGTACCATACGTTTGAGTACTGCTCGCTCGTTCCTCACCCGCGGGCAATCATTGGATGAGGCCTCATGAGTACCATGGCAGTTAGGGAATTTTAACACAGTCGCGCGGCAGGCATCTACTGAATGATATTCGGCGCACCGTGGACACACGAGGTTATTCCTACAGACACATTTTACGTGTCCCATCTTGCAGTATTTGTAGCATTGCAGGGGCTTCAGTACGTATGGGCGGACTGGATGGCGGACGTGGCCAACTTTGACGTGTGAGGGAAGGCTTTCTCCATCAAACCACAGCTTCAGGCAACGGGTGTTGCCAAGTCTTGATATGTGCGTGATGAGAGTGCATTGTGTAGTTGGCTTTATTAATATTTGTAAGTCGTTGGTTGGTATAGAAATATCGACATCATAAATGACGCCGATAGTGCCATTGCAGCCAGTAGGTATCATGGATGGCACTTGCACTTTGTCGATCTCCGTTACGTGCCGCAGGCTTTGCAGTGCACTACGGTGTAGAACATCTACTACAAGGACATTCTTCCTTGCGTAATCGCTGGTGCTCGCGTAAGCTCTGGAATTTACGCCGCTACTCATGTCATCGTCGACGGAGGATCGTCGGCATGCCGACGAACAGCAACCACTCATCTAGCGGTAGCCCCTTTTCGTTTTCCGAAGAAGGATTGTTTTGGTTAAGGTAGCATTCTGGGCATGCAATCCACCAAGCCCGTCGACCACTATGTCAGGTTGTAGAAAATGAAGGGAAAAGGGTTCATTTAGCTTAGTTATGCGGCTCCAGTACGGAAGCCCACTCCATGCAGGAACAAGTTAAACGTCGCCATGCACATAAGAACTCTCTGTCCTCACTCTCGAAAAGTCCCTGCTTTTAATCCGGCGTCTTCCCTAGGCGAATCCACTAGGGAATCTGAAGACTGCGCAACAGCAAATCACCATCGTCGACTCCGTGGCGATACCACGCCCATGCTCGCCATAACCCGCAGTAACTCCGCCTCCGAAGAAACTGGTTTTGGGATCTGGGGAAACAAATCAGCCGGCGACACTTAGTTCGTTCGTTGTTGTCCCTCCTCGCTTTCTTCTGCACTCCGGCTGCCAGGTGAAGGTCGGGCTGAGGGCCTTTCGTGCAACCCTACAGCACCCGGTTTGCACGCAGTCTTGACGGCTGCATAAGTGTCGAGGGATGGGTGGCGAGTTAACTCGTCCAATTAACTGCGCCTATCAATTCGTTGTCGTGCTTCCCTTCCTGTCACCTTTTCTCAGGTTCCCAGGTAATGGTGGTATGAGCACCCTTCAACCGTCTAATCCACACTTCACTGTCGTTTAGATAGGAGGTGCGGTGGGGAAATGTGGCCATCGTTCAAATAACTGCGCTTCTCAATACGTTGTCGGAGTTCACTCACTTTCATTCATTGCTCAGGTTTCCAGGTAAGGGTGGGGTGGGTGCTTTTATTCGTTGTCCACGGCGCGTTGACGTCTGGATAGGATTTGCGGTGGTTTTGACACAGGACAAACATCCGCTTAACTCCTTTGGTGGTGTATACACGTAGCTGGACTGACAGACCGGCCATAGGTTGGGCCAGTGTACTGCTGGCAGTACCGCGACAGGTAGCGTCCTATCGACGGCGAATGGTATAGTCGTCGTGGTGGCCATTGAGTGGCTGGGGTGTATTCGGTGAACTCACAAAGCCGTTCGCCTTGCAGTGGACCCGGCACGCTGACGGCAAAACCTCGTAGTCTCATCTCGCTGTATGGGAATCGGCGGTAGACGTGGCCTGCTTATGCGAAGTGATAGAATAATGAACGGCGGTTGAGGAAGCGCCAAACACCCGTCTTCCTCGAGACGTTGCGCTGGCTGGCAGGCGCGAGGGCTAGCGCTGGAGGCCACAGTGGCTGTCAGCGGAGTTACGGCGCTCTCACACGGGCGCGTAGGCAGAACGGAATGGCGTGAGCAGCGGTACAGGTCATAATTTCAAGCTGGGGATGCAGCGATTCAGGCTGCACATCCAGAACTTCTAATGACCGCTGAAGTTCCTTCCTGACAATGTTAGCCATCAAGGCCACCTGGAGCTGTGGCCTTAGGCAAAACTTCTGCAGCTTCTCGCACACGATCTCCCTCATGACCTTGCAAATCACCGGCGCCCATTTATTGAACTTGCGCGGTAGTTTGAAGTCAGCGTGCGGCGGTTGTACTGCCTGGGGCGCATTTCTAGCCTGTTCTTGATGGTTGTAGCTTCCGTTGGAAATTCCGTGTTGGTTTTCGGTGGGTTCTAAATTAATCCTGCGAAGAACATTTGTTCCACAACACACATCAGGAACCGAACTTTCTGGTCTTCCAACGTTTAAGGGTAGGCATCTCGAAAGCGGTGAGTAATTTTCTACGTGAAGATTGGGAGGTTCTCATTAGGTAGTTCCACATGAACTCCTAGCAGAACTTCCGCCTTTTCCTTGCGGAAGATGCTCGTGAAGGTCTACAGGATTCAATAAGATGGGAAATTCGGTGAGTTGGTGAAGCTTTGTGGTAGCTACAGCACAACAGACGCGGACCAAACGAATATATGTGGACAGAATACGGCATTGGCTAACAAGAAGTTGATAGTCAGCGCCGTATTGTGTCCCTTATATTCTTTTTGTCCATTTCTGTCGCGCTGTAGCTACCGTGAAGTTCTGCAGGAACCTGCTTTGAGTCAGGTCCCACGCTGTGAGTGTGGACTCTAGATTCTCAAACCACATCCTAGTGGCGCCTTCCAATGAGAAGTATACGTTGCACAACGTGCCTTCGTAGCTCGAGTTCTTCAACATCACTACACTTTAGCAAGTTTCGCGGCAACTGTTGAGGCCGACAAACGTTGATCCATGGAAAGTCCGTGGCTGCATGGGCTGTTTCAGTACGATGGCACCACGTGAAGCTGGTCCGTGATCGTTGCTGCTGACTTGGCCTTAGTTTTTCTGGTGTGCTCCGGCAGAAGACCGTGCTTCGGGGGCAAGTTTCGTAGCCAGAGGCTGGCTGAATGGTTCAGGATGACGTCGGCGTTGTTTTTGCATTTTGGGAATGGCTCACGGCTTGACGCGGGCGTCCGGTAGATGAACGCTGAAAATTTCCCGTTGTAACGGTGAAGACACACACCGTCGCAAAACGGCGAGTGACGAAACTAGCTATCCCTTGTCTTCAGAAACAAGTTACACTAGGGTATAACGACACTCGCTAGCACACACGTTGATCGTAAAAATCTGATCTGTGGATCAGACGCTTCGGCTATTTATAGGTAATCACAGGCGCTCGCATAAATTTTAGAATGTGCAGCACTGTTCGCATCTCACCCGCGATCTCATTACGCAAGGCTCGCCGACATCATAGACAAGAGATAGAACCAGCGATAACACTCAAGAAACTTCCGATACAGAAAGTCGCGTCTTGCGCTGAGCGATAACTTTTAGCATTTGTTAGCCAGTGAAAGAAAAACGGTCATTGGAAAGGATAAGTAAGCGTGGCAATGCGACCGGATGAGTTACAGGCATAGGTAACTATAGAGGCTTTAAGGAAAAGAAAAAAATAAGCAAACACACGTACAGTGATGGGCTCAGCATGTATAGAGTAACTGATTAGCTCTAACAGGTTGGATGACTATTTGTCACCACTTCTTTTTGAAGGGGATGCAAAGAAGTCAACATGAGGCGGGGGCAGCTGAAAGGGGTACGTTCGGACAAAGACATGACGACACGAAGGGGGGGGGGGGGGGTATGGGGCAGTCACGATCGGAACGGTGGGAACCGGTGGGAAGCTTTCCTGCCCCACTAACTACGCGCCTGCCACCACAATGTCACTGACTTTTGACCGCAAGCTCGTCTTCAGCCGAGTTGCCACTCGGTAAGCACGCTCGCCGAACGCGTGTCTATTTAACCTTGAACATGTGCACGTGTACGTGCGCGATTCCGCCCGTGCACTAACGATGCCATTTCGCGAATACGCCCTCACCATCACGTTGAATATACCTACGATTCCTGACACCCTCCGGTGTGCTGCTTACGCTGCGCTGCAGCACAGTCCTCGCCTGCTTGCTACAGCGGCCATTGCTTCTTCCTTCGATCGAAACAGTAGGCGTTTAAGGAGTTGTGTTTGTAAATGTGCGAGAAAACTGCGACTGCTTCTTAAAATTCACGTTCCATTTTCATGTTACGACCAAATTATCTGAAAAAGGGATGAACCATTTTCTTTTCATACGGTTGCTTTGTGTTGCGCTACAGCTATGTCTTGCTTGCATGCTCCTTCTACCATGGCGCTCACCCACTACGGGGAATCGTCCAAACAGCCGGATGTTCAAGGTAGGGGGACAGAAAATCTGAAAGAGAAAGTTATTAGCGTAAGGGAGAAATTCTTCAAATAACTTGGATATCAATTAATTTTAGATCAACTCCATAGAAAAAAGTATTGGCTATATATGGACAGCCAATTTAGCGGTAGTAAAATAGTTTTGATTAGGATAGATAATTTGATGAACATACTATTCAAATATAGATCCATAAAATAAACTCACAGAAGTTTTCGCAAATGGCAGCCCAGGCTTTCCTGTGACTAAAGTCCAATACGGTTGTATCGAACGCGAGAATACTTCTAAATTTCAGAAGAATACCAAATTGTTGAAATGAAAGAGGAAAGTACTTTTCAACTCAATCGCTCTGAAACTGGTGACTTTCCAGTGCATGACACACTGTGAAAATGTTTACACCTTGAAGGGTTTTTGCTTGTAACACGGGTAACAACCTTACCATAAGGGCCTTACAAAAGTTTATGGTGAACGACAACGGAGCTCTAACTAGACGTGCGATGACAAAAGAGGTAGTTGAAAGCAATTTAATCATTATGACTGCCTTGGGCCCACAGAAATATCTGACAGAATACTTTCACAGCGATAGATATGAAACATTATTTAGTGCACTTTTTATGTCGCGTGTAACAGCTGTCATTTTTGCTTACAAGGAAAAGTCGGCAAACAACATGCCATCATTCGTTCCCAATGAAAATTCAATCGTATTTTTATGCCACATAGAATCTAAGGTTCTTCCTTGCCTAAATGTTTCAGCCCCGAAGACAAGACCTTGTCAATATTCGTGGTCTAGAGTGTGCGAAAATTTCGTTTATATTGTGTGCGCTCCTAGACCCACACACTGTGATTGCCACTGCGGTAAGTTCAAGTTTCTTCAAGGATGAATGAATGAATTATGGGGTCTTACATGCCAAAACCACGATTTTATTATCAGGTATGCCGTAGTTGGGGACTCCAGGTTGATTTTGACAACCAGGAGATCTCTAAAGTGCCCCCTATGCAGAGGACACGGTCGTTTTTGCATTTCGCCCACATCAAAATGCGGCCGCCGCGGCTGGGATTTGATCGCGCGACCTCGTGCTTATCAGCGCAACACCATATCAACTAAACCACCACGGTGGGTCTTCTTCTAGAAGCGTTACCTTTTCTTTTTTTTTTCGGAGAAAACAGGCATGCATACGCGCATCTCTAAAGAGAGGAGATTGTGCTATTATTTTTCTGCTGGTAAGCCCAAGCAACAGAGTTGAAATGCAAGTGCACATTGGTATGTGTGAATGTGTGTTTTAGCATGTGTGTGTATGTGCAATAGTCTTTCTCAGCTCTTCTATATGGTTATTATTTTTTAAGCATAAACCAAAATCCTTGATGCAAAAAAATGACCTCTCGTCAATGTCCCTTCCATTGGGCACCATATTTCAGTTGCTTAACCGTAGTTTTATTGGTCTTATAGCCAGGTTTAACGAAAAATGGCGCAAATTATTTATGTGGCATCTGTGTTATGACATGCGACGAAAACGACTCGCGAAGTACATTTACAATGATGAGAGAGTTATCACAGATCAGAAGGCAGCATTTTGTACCAACCTGTGATACAACCCACAGCCTTGTAATTCTTAAATAAGATCACGCGAGTAGAGGGGCTCGGCCTCTCTGTACCGACGTGGGAGCGGCCCACATCAGTCCCAGACTGATCCCTCAGGACCTAATAAAGTTCTTCATACCATACGATACCAAAGCCGGAGCCTATACGCGCGTACGACAAAGCGGAATAACAAACATTTCGAGTGCGTGCACGCAAGTGCGTAGCACAGGCCAGTCTGAGTATTCTCGGCTAGGCTTTCCCGTAGAGTTTTCTAAATTACTAGAGGAAACTCTGACGCTGCAGTCGTTCATACACCGTGTAAATGATAAGTAGTACGTAACCTTGTTTGGTCTTCGTGCTTGGGGCTTCAGGCGTTCTTGTGGCTTCGACTACTACGCTTTATCTGGGCCTAACTGGACTAAATTTCAAAGCAATTTACACTTTTTGAATGCACAAGTTAATAAGACACTGCAAGCACGCATACTCACTTATAATTGCAGTGGTTCCGCTTGTCTGTGCGTCGGTGGCGCAATAGTTTCAAAATCTGGATTTTCTAGCAAAGGTTTTGTGCCATAGGTTCTTCGTTCGAAGACTGCCGTCAGACGATTTTTATAATATTTACTTAAATATTTATAACGCCGCACTTTCCTAAATTTGTAACTTTGCGAAGTTACAACGTCTTTTAAAGCCACACGGACGAAGTTTAGGCAAATCCGTGTACTACCCATCATTCCCATGCTGGCTGAAAGGCCCTTCTTGCAGCTCCCATAGACACTAGCGCTACAGTTCGCTCTAATAATTACACGAAACTGTATGGGCTGTTCCCTATACCGAATCGTCTCCTGCGCTTTCTGCAGCGTTATCTGTTGCTGTCTTTTCACTCTTTTAAGGGATGTCTTACAGCCACCGTTGTTTATAGCGCCACATCGAGTATTTGAGCGCCGACGAAATCACCACATGCTCATGGACGTGATTGATTTCTCCCGCTATACGAGAGCATCTAGAAGGTCCTGGCGCCATGACAGCAGATTTTCCGCCGTTAGGGACACATATGAATGCCATTGGAAATATATGGGGCATGATTAAGTGGCACCTGTCAGGAATGCAGCTCTACCATGCGATTTGTGATGAACTGTTGGCTGACATTAAAGAAAAGTGGGACACTCTCACAACACACCCGACCTCGTCCCAGCCCTCGACCACTCACTCGCAAAGATCGTTCAAACTGACGAAGGCTCTCATTCTGGTGAATGAGACTACAAACACACAGCAGAAACCAATGTGTTCTTCGTTCCGCTCAATAAATAACAGACTAAATTTAGTATACTTGTGATCACGGCAACGGATCTGCATCAACATGACATCGCGGCTGCGAGCTTGCGAAGAGAATAAAAAAAATCAAAATCTTGAATAGTCACCAGATAGACTGCGGGACCCTTACACTTTGATGTTCTTATTCTCCTCGAGTACAAAAAAAAAGAAAGAGATGATGCTCTTGCTAAAACAAAAACAAAATGAAGGCAGCCGCATCTGTAGGTATGTATCAACTTCATCGATGATGCTTTGACGCTCCAAATGTGGAAGGCGTCCTTTCCACCAAAAAATAAATAACACAAATGACAGGAACCCAAACGCAAATAAACGACAGCGCCTTGCCCGCCTCATGTAAACAAGGAACCCGTAGGGGCTGCAAAACATCATCTTCACATATTTTTTTTTTCATGCTGTCGGTAACTGCACTTTATTCTAGCATATTTTCTGGCCAAACAGATGCCTGCCGAACGCTTGACTACATTTATTCCAGAATTGTTCTTAACCAAGGCGCCGCCACCAAGATACTCTTTTTCGTGTGGCTAACGTACAAGTTTAGCACATTCAAGCGCCGCGTCACCTTCAACCTAATCTGTGAGCACGAGAACTTGACTCCCACATCACTACGGTTGAAGACGCCGGTGCCCAGGTGCTTCGGTCATCAAGTGACGCGGCTAGCTGAAAGAGGACTACTGCAAGCAAGAACCCTGGAATGCCGCCAGAAGATAATAGAACTCGATACTGAGACATTGTCCACCAGATGCCTCCTTGAGCATCACGTCGCCGATAAATTCGTAGAGGTGCAGCTACATGCGAACTTCACCGCAGCTGTGAGGGAACACCAATGCAAGACGTCTCAGAGAGGAAGCTCAATTCCGTATGATCTAGAAACGCAGACATAATAAAAAATACGATTGGGGACTTGTTTTTACACGATCCTACCTCGGCTGAAACAGTTATACTGTGTTGTGGTCTCAACTTTAACATCAGCCAACCTACTGACGTGAACTGGTCATCTGTGCAATAAAACGTGCTGTAAGCCAGCTTACAGATGATGACATGGTATCAGGCATGCAACGCAGCTGGCGAAGCTAGCGGAGGCGAGCGCAACGAGGAGGAACGCGGTGTGACGTCATACGAAACGGCAGCGGGTGAAAGGCGCCGCGCTGCGCAGCGGCACGACACCTGTGGCTCGGTGCTACTAATGGCGAATGCGCAGTAGTGACTAGGGAGCGAGAGCGAGAGAGAGAGAGAGAAATATCCGCCGCGAGGCACGCATTTTGACGTAATGTGCCTATTCGGAGCACAGCCACGGTGAAATCGGAAGTTCGCAGCGAGTAAATCTTTCGCTTTAAGAGGAAGTTTTAGCTCGTGTGCTGCTATCTAAATACTTGTAAATGGAGAATTCGTTTTTCTCGGCAACCACTGCACCCAATTTGACGAGGTTTGTTGCATTTAAAAAAAGCACTTATATTCTAGTGACAGAGGGTTTTGAATTTCTGAGATAGGTCGTCAAATTTTTATTAAACATCGGCAAAACTCGAACATTTTCAAAAAAACGAAACTATGAAGCCCACAACATTGTAACTCAACAATGAAAAAGGATAATACAATTCTGTGAATTGCATCGAATAGTACATCTAAAATGGACAAAATTGATATGTCGCACATGAGTATAAAAATAATTTATCAATATATAGAAATACAGTTTTTGCAGAACCCTTGTAACCAACGTAAGAAATTCATGTAAGATGTAAAATGCCATATCGAATTTGCCCGCTTTCAATGATCTAATGGATGCCGTTCCCAGAACCACGATATCTGTTCTTGATGCAGAGCTATGAATTTGTAAACTTCGTTCTTCTAGTTTTTTCAAACGGTCGAATATTTGAAAATTGTTTTAACGAAATTCAGGCCCTAAATCGAAATTTGCTTCCAACAGTCGCTACAATTTAACTTTCTCTCCTAAATTCAACAAATTTCATTAAAATCGGTCCAGGCGCTATCTTAGAAAAACGTTTTTGCGTTTCACATGTATTTGAATAGGCCGCATCGGAGTTGGTCCCGAGCTAAAGCTTCCTCTTAAGACTTCTCATACGTGGACGAACCCGGAGATAGTGCAATGCCGGGCCGACCCACGGCGGAGGTGAATCCGGCGTTACGCACTCCCCATACATGGTCCGATCCGGAAGATAGTGCAATGCCGGCCCAACCCGCGGCGGAGGTGCCGTTCGCCATTAAGGAGCCAACATACACAGCTTCGCTGGTCATCCTTCTTCACAAAACAGAAGGCACTGAGTTTTTTTCTTCTTTTTTTTTTTGAAGCATAAGCATTGCAAGTGTCCTATTTGCAGGTTTTTGCAGTTCGTGTTTATTACACAAAGGAGTGCCCAGTAGGTATGACGTAGTGCCTTAAGTGACATAATAAACGAGTTTTGCGTCAGAACCACACACACAAGAAAGGACACATCTCGGTGCTTTCTTGTGTGTGTGGTTTTGGCGCAAAGCTGGTTTATTGTGTCGAATAACCAACTATCCCAGTAGTTCACTCACCTTAAGTGGCGTAATTTTACTGCTAAGCATTGGATTCGTGGTGAAACAAAAGTCATGTTGTTGGCTTATTTCACCTGGCCTTTGATTGAGGAATAGGCCTTTCTGCGAATGTTTTTTTATGTGCTGCTGCAAAATCTGACTGTATTCCGCTGCCCCTTGCCACCGTTACTCAAGTTGTGGCCAAGTGCAAAATAATGTTATGCGTGTTTCCATATTTACTACAATGTTATTTTTGCTCTGCCATGTCTTTTTCATTTTGTTCAGTAGTAATAAACATGTCCCGCATTTCATATACTTTTGTACAGGTATATAAGTAAGTTCTTTTTTTGTATGGCTGTCAATAAAACAACCGTAGCATTTTATTCTATTTCTAACGTATTTTGCGTGTCGTTGTTTTTGCCATTACCACTGAATTTTCCTTTAATTTAGTTGTCATGGCTATGTCATGCACGTCGTCCACTTTTGTACAATATCTCAGTGAGTATATGAGAAGCTCTCAGTGCTCATATCAGAAGCTCGTATACACTTTGGTCTTTAGGGCATTATATAACATCCTTTATTTATATGTGTGCACATGAAACGGCCTTCGCGTTTTCTTCAGTTTAATTTTTTTTTTTATTTCACCGTCTGTGAACTTTTCTGTTGTTTAGTAGTCAAGTACATGTCATGCATTTTCCACTTTTGTTCATTTTGTGAGCGCGTATCAGCATAAAACGGGGCCAAAGTCTGGTGGGTTGGAAGTATAATTTATATATGTTCTGGCATATGCTAGCATACTCAAAGTAGGGACAAAGCTGCGTGCGTTTAAACACACTAAGCACTCACAGCGCACCAAACGCCAGTTCACACAATGCCAATGTCTGGTATAGCGCGTGCGATCAAAAAAAAAAAAATAAATAACAGGCTACGCGCCGCGGACAGCCAAAAAGAAAGCAAAAGGAAAGATTCGCGGGGCATGTCCAAGGGTGCAAAGGGAGCGGAGCGGGTCGTCATAATAAAAGCAAAAAGAAAAAAACAAAGAGCGCTAGGGTGAGGAGGCGGTGAGCGGCCGCTGGACCTGTTGCCATGAAAACGTAAGCAATTGTATGCGCTGCCATTTTAACAAAATATAGCCCTCCTGCTAGGCCGTAAATGAAGGGCACGTTGACGCTAGCGTGGAAAGAGCGTCTGCTTAAAAATTGGCAGTGGCTTAGCTCACCTATGCCAGGATATACATCGTGAAAGCTAAGGGATAACATGATTAACCTTGGTTAGTCTTGATTGCAAGTCCAGGTTAGTCTGGTTGTGTAGCTATGCTGCGGCGTTTAGCCAGTCGTTTGGCGCGCTGTTCGTCTTTTCCTGGGTGATTCGTCGCCTCTTCATCTCGTTCCGATGTCGATTCGAGGCCTTTTTCTGCTTATCAGAATTGTCGCCATTCATACTGCGGCCTCAACTATGGCTGCGGCACACGCGAGCTCTTTTTTCAATCCTCCGACATATTATCTGGCATGCGACGCCGCTGAAGAAGCGTGCGGAGGCGAGTGCAACGACGAGGAACTCGTGTGACGTCATACCGAACGGCGGCGGCGGAAAGGCGCGCGCTGTGCAGCGGCGGAACACCTGTGGCTCGGTGTTACTAGTGACGCATGCGCAGTAGTGACTAGGGAGCGAGAGAGAGAGAGAAATATCCGCGGCGAGGTGCGCGTTGTGACGTCATGTGCCTCCTCGGAGCACCGCCATGGCAAAAGTGCAAGTTCGCGGTCAGTAAAGCTTTAAAAACAGCCAATGGCAGTCATGCGGAGAGTCATCCCTGGGCCTCGGCCTCTGTAGTGCAAGGCGAGCACGCTTACTCGACGTCACAGCGTCTCCACGGTTCTGACTAAATATAGGCGTGCCTAGGGGCACGCGTTCATTAGCGCGTTCATGAAGTTCAGAGATCTACAAACGGTATGGTGCTTTCACATTGACGCACGTAACCTGTCGTAAGCGTCTTTGGCGAATATTTTTTCTTCGTCCATGTTACAGAAACGCGAGGCGCATTTAGGCCACCGTGGTCACCACTGCCGTTGTCGCGTTGTTGCGCTGATAGCGCATGCGCGTATCGCGCACAGATAATTAGAGGATCTCCAGATGCACGGAGTGCGTTTTGCAGCAAGAACGAGGAGGCGGAGTGAACGGGGCATCGACGCTGCACTCAATCACCTCGGTGGCCGGAACAACGGCCTCGTTTACTTTTAGCTGCTGGCATGCGCGTTGTATGGTCACACATTATAAACACACAAGCGGGCCTGTTGAGCGGGCTGTTGTGTCATTCCGATGATGCGTTGTGCCACGACTGGGCCACGTATGGCGAGCGCGTGGCGAAACGCTTCGCGGCGAGACACGGGACTAGTCAGCGGGGGAGGGAAGACAGCAGGCCGATGTGTCGGACGCTGGGGATCAAGGCCATCAAGGCTCCAGGGAACGCGGCTGTCCGTGGAGCGGCCGCCCGACCGTTGCCCTCGGGCAAGGCATTCACCAGCGCCAGTACCGCCGGCCGTGGTAATGCAGCTGGAAGCGTGCCTTGGCCTCCTGTGCAGCCCTTTGGCGCGAGCGTTGTGGATTGCAGGCAAGACGTCCGCTTTGTCAGCGGTTCAGCGGAACACAGTTCGTGGGGCCTCGTTAATGGCCGCACATGCGTGGAGCCCTGCGGCTCGCGCACAAGCTGTCGGCTCGGCAGGCTGACCATTCCTTCGACATGCACTGCGGCTCAGATGAAGACTGCCTGCTGTGCGGTCACCCCCTTTTCGTCAAGAGCAATCTTTTCCTCACCGTTCAACACGGAGGCGTGTTCTACGTCTGAACGTCATTGCTCCTAATTTCCGCAACCTCTCATCTCCTGTCCAACGTAGCATGAGCTGTTTGAAGCTGCTTGATGCTCGTTCTCACGGCCACATTAGTTCTTCTAGCCTACTATGTGTGTCATCTCATGTGCCGTAATGTTCTATGTGGTTGTAGTCTGGTTTTGTAGTTTGCATAAATGTCGCTTGGGTTTTTATCATGAGCTCGAGTGCTGTTCTTGCGTCCTTTCCTCATCGCGCTGCACAATAACAAGTGTGACAAAAGTCCCGTAATTTCTTTGCACCTTACGATTGCTGTGAATTCTCCGTCTTTTGAGCAAAACTGCCATTTTTTCGCCTCTATAAGACATACAATGCCCCTTTACTTCGTTTTACAGTGGTTACGCCAACGCCGAGTTTCTCAATTCAACAAAGAAATAAGACTCGACAGCATTTATGATCTGGAAGAAGCCGCTTCACCTCAGTCGTCAGCCTTGTCGTGGTCGCGACTGTGCATGGTGTGATGGAATCCCTAAAGGCCGGCTGAATGTTTAAGCAAGCAATAAAGTTCTATTTTTACAAGTATTCTCATTTGCTCATTTTCTGGGTCATAAAACAATGGTAATGGGAGCTTAAACATTGCGACGCATTGTTATACTAAGCAACAGTGATCCACACAATGGCATAAAGCCTGCACACGACTTGTTACCTTAATTATGCCAGTGCATTCAAGCGAAGGTTATTATTAAGAGGCACTTGCTAGAATATATATATTTATGTGGTCCAGCTCGCGACTATAAGGATTTCTTTCGGCATTTAGTGAAGCAATGCGTTGCTCACAAAAGGCAAGGTATTAAATGAACATCTTCAAAAAGTTATCTTGTCGTCCGCGTTCATTTGTGTTTATGGTCATGATTAACAATAAACGAGTCTTTGTGGTTTCCTTTCTTCTATCGTTCATTCATTGCAAGCGTCTCAAATATGGCAGCCTTGATATCATTAGGTGGCATACGACAGTTTTTGAGCCACGTGCCTTCTCTCCTAAGTTCACTTATTAAGTGGCACCATCTGGTAAAAAATATGCACATCCCACGCACTGTGGGAGTCGATGTAGACGCAGCTTTGCCCGCTGTTTGCCTTCATTGACTCTTTTTGGTGGTGATATATTGACGGCGTGCGACAGCGGTGACGGGATGTGAAATGTTACCTTGCCTGCTCCGTTTGTATTTGTTGTTCTTGCTCCGCTCAACGCTTTATGCGAGCCTTTGTCTCTTCGGCGCTAAGTGCACGCTTCGGCGTCATTCTTCGTTTTAGCGTTGTGGCTCACGAAACTACTTCCTCTCTCTCTTTGTATTTCCTCGCTAACATTCTCCCACACCTCCTCCCTCTACTGTTGTTGCTCTTGCGGATGAGCATGGAGGCAAACGCGGCAGCTCCTGCACAGCATTTGTGAGGGGTCACGCCTAGTTAGAACGACAGAAAGCTGAGCTCGTTGGTAAGGATTCATTATGCAAAAAGGTGAGGCGTGTAGGCAGGACACAAGAGAAGAGAACTGCACAACACGAACGCCGACTATCAACTGAAGGGAGCACTGAGGCGAAAAGAAGAAAGAAGACACAAAACTCATCTGCGCAAGCTCTGGAATGGTATCACCACTTGTCAGTCGGGTACATGCCTTGCCGCATGACTAGTTGCTAAATTCTGTAAATGAGTCGGCTTTTGGTGGATGCCTTGCGCGAACTGGCGAGATTGCAGGCTTGCAAAAAACAAAAATAATGAAAACGAAGAAATTTCGAATACAGAAAACCAAAAAATATCAATTTTATGCTATTTAAAACCAAGAGTATTTATTTAAAACGATGAATAAAGCATTCTTTTACCTTCCTGCCTCGACCATATTCTCGCCCCAGGTTTGTAATGGTTGCAATAAATGCATTGTTTGCTATAAGTACTTTTTCAATAGCAACTGATTCATTTTAAGCTTGGAAAACAAGTAGTAGATACGCCACGTACTTGTGAACAAGCGTAAAAACCCTGCAGAGCTGCTCATTCTACTTTTGTCACTTGCCATGAAGCTAAAGAGCAGACGACGGGCTCTCATGTGCTGTAGCACATGAGAGCTCTACTAAACAAGTCATCAAAATACAAAAGTCTTTATTTATACCGAGAATTACGCGTATCAGGAGCACGATTTTTCGAGCGGGACTATTTTAGTCGCGGAGGAAATCGGCGGTCGCGCTTCGGTCATCTGGGCGGGGCCTCCTCTTTTTTCTAAATTGTATCCGACTATAGTTAGGGATTCATTCATTACCACTATGTCATCTTCTTCTCTCTATTCTAAGGCTGGATATTTGTTTCCAAGTACCAGATTAAATTGGTCTGCTCTTACTTTTACTACTCCTAGGTTGGCCTGCTTCTTCCTGACCTATTTTACTCTTTCTCTCTTCAAATTTAGGTGAATCCTAGACCCCACTAATGTATGATCACTGCACGTTACCTTACCTAACACTTCTACATCCTGCACTATGCTGGTATCGGCAGAAACAATGAGGTCAATTTCATTTCTTGTTTCACCACTACGGCTTTTCCAAGTCCACTTTCTGCTGCTACGCTGCCTGAAGAAAGTGCTCATTATTCATAGCTTATTCCTTTCCGCGAACCCTACCAGCATCTCTCCTCTGGCGTTCCTAGAATCGACGCCGTAGTTGTCAATTGCTTGTTCACCAGCCTGCTTTTCCCCACTTTTTCATTGAAGTCGCCCATCACTACAGAATAGTGAGTTTGCACTTTGCTCATCGCTAATTTAACATCGTCACAAAACTCATCTACTCCATCAGCCTTGTGACTGGAGGTTGGAGCATAGGCTTTTACAACCTTTATTCTGTACCTCTTATTAGGTTTCATTACCACTACTGCTACCCTTTCATTATTACTGTAGAATTCGTTATGTTGTCCGCTATGTCCTTATGGACTAAAAATCCTACTCCGTATTGCTTATAGCATAGGACGTGACCGTTAGTCAGCACTCTATAAGCCTCACCAGTTCTTCAAACCTCACTAAGGCTAATGATATCTCAAACAATGCCTGATAGTTCCTCAAGGAATCCTTCTAAGCTAGTTTCGCTCTAGAGGGTTCGTGTGTTGAATGTTGCCGGGGTGAGTTTTCAGTTGCGGCCTGTCCGTGTCCACAAATTCTTAGCACCATCTGACACGCCGCAAGCCTGACCGCCGCCTTGGTCAGGTGCTCTGCAGCCGTTTCGGACTGAAAGCCTTAGGTTAAGTGGAAAAGTCATGAGGGAGGTAATGACCGAATACTGCACCAGGGAGGACAATTACTGTTCATGTGAGGGAGTTTCTTTGTTGAAACTTAGTGGGCCTTCCTAATTTGGTTGCAACGAAAGTAGTACAGCGCCTCGTGCTTTCGGTATCTTTTTTTTTTTTTTTTGCCGTTTTAAGGTACCACTCCGAGCCTGGAGATGTAGTGCTTTGAGGGAAGCTCGAACTTACAACCTTCAGGTTAGAAGCACGATGTTCTTCCCGTGCTCCACCCGGCGCATTAGTCATCATCATCATCAGCCTAGTTACGCCCACTGCAGGGCAAAGGCCTCTCCCATACTTCTACAACTACCCCGGTCATGTACTAATTGTGGCCATGTTGTCCCTGCAAACGTCTTAATGTCATCCGCCCACCTAACTTTCTGCCGCCCCCTGCTACGCTTCCCTTCCCTTGGAATCCAGTCCGTAACTCTTAGTGACCATCGGTTATCTTCGCTCCTCATTACATGTCCGGCCCATGCCCATTTCTTTTTCTTGTTTCAACTAAGATGTCGTTTACCCGCGTTTGTTGCCTCACCCAATCTGCTCTTTTCTTATCCCTTAACGTTACACCCATCATTCTTCTTTCCATAGCTCGTTGCGTCGTCCTCAATTTCAGCAGAACCCTTTTCGTAAGCCTCCAGGTTTCTGCTCCATATGTGAGTACTGGTAACACACAGCTGTTATACACTTTCCTTTTGAGGGATAGTGGCAACCTGCTGTTCATGATTTGAGAATGCCTGCCAAACGCACCCCAACCCATTCTTATTCTTCTGGTTACTTCAGTCTTATGATCCGGATCCGTGGTCACTACCTGCCCTAAGTAGATGTATTCCCTTACCACTTCCAGTGCTTCGCTACCTATCGTAAACTGCTGTTCTTTTCCGAGACTGTTAAACAATACTTTAGTTTTCTGCAGATTAATTTTCAGACCCACCCTTCTGCTTTGCCTCTCCAGGTCAGTGAGCATGCATTGCAATTGGTCTCCTGAGTTACTAAGCAAAGCAATATCATCAGCGAATCGCAAGTTGCTAAGGTATTCTCCATCAACTTTTATCCCCAATTCTTCCCACTCCAGGCCTCTGAATACCTCCTGTAAACATGCTGTGAATAGCATTGGAGATATCGTATCTCCCTGTCTGACGCCTTTCTTTATAGGGATTTTGTTGCTTTCTTTGTGGAGGACTACGGTGGCTGTGGAGCCGCTATAGATATCTTCCAGTATTTTTACATATGGCTCATCTACACCCTGATTCCGTAATGCCTCCATGACTGCTGAGGTTTCGACTGAATCAAACGCTTTCTCGTAATCAATGAAAGCTATATATAAGGGTTGGTTATATTCTGCGCATTTCTCTATCACTTGATTGATAGTGCGAATATGGTCTATTGTTGAGTAGCCTTTACGGAATCCTGCCTCGTCCTTTGGTTGACAGAAGTCTAAGGTGTTCCTGATTCTATTTGCGATTACCTTAGTAAATACTTTGTAGGCAACCGACAGTAAGCTGATCGGTCTATAATTTTTCAAGTCTTTGGCGTCCCCTTTCTTATGGATTAGGATTATGTTAGCGTTCTTCCAAGATTCCGGTACGCTTGAGGTTATGAGGCATTGCGTATACAGGGTGGCCAGTTTCTCTAGAACAATCTGACCACCATCCTTCAACAAATCTGCTGTTACCTGATCCTCCCCAGCTGCCTTCCCCCTTTGCATAGCTCCTAAGGCTTTCTTTACTTCTTCTGGCGTTACCTGTGGGATTTCGAATTCCTCTAGGCTATTCTCTCTTCCACTATCGTCGTGGGTGCCACTGGTACTGTATAGAACTCCTCAGCCACTTGAACTATCTCATCCATATTAGTAACGATATTGCCGGCTTTGTCTCTTAACGCACACATCTGATTCTTGCCTATTCCTAGTTTCTTCTTCACTGTTTTTAGGCTTCCTCCGTTCCTGAGAGCCTGTTCAATTCTATTCAATTCTATCGAGGACGTACCGAGGACGTACCGTTCCTGATTCGTTAGCGACCGGGTCTGAAAAGGCTTTTTCCATGCCAGGGGCAGCTATACGCACCACTAACCACCTGGACGCGTCACTGTGCGCACGTGGCTCTTCGTTATCGTGTGAGTGAGGCAACCTGCTCCGCCATTTTTCCTTAATTTCCTTCTAATTTAAGTGCTATTCAAGCGTGTTAGAACGTCTAGTGTACCTAGCCGTTTTCACGATCGCCTGCTTACGTCAAATAGTCATTAGTCACATAGCTACAAATGGAGCACTTCCACACAACATATAGCTACAATAAAAAAACGATTTCAACTATTTACTATAGCAACTGCGAATCCGAGATAGCTAAGTCAGATAACCCTGAAGGCGGTGAGGCCACCTCATGGCGCAGAAGGCCAGCGCATAGAATCCTACATTCTTACGAACTCACTGGATTTAGCCGCGATAGACGGGTTTTGCTGATAGTGATATACCTATCACTATTCCATATTACTGGACCATATTACTGAACCATATTATTTATACATTCTATTGTCTCTGGCCGCGTCGACAAGAGCAAGTGAAGAAAAAAATAAGAAGGGAAAAGGGAAAAGGCAGAAAATATTTACAAATGGTTCAAATATCGTGGTTCTGAGCCGCGCGTAAGCAGGCGATCGTGAAAACGGCTAGGTACACTAGACGTTCTAACACGCTTGAATAGCACTTAAATTAGAAGGAAATTAAGGAAAAATGGCGGAGCAGGTTGCCTCGCTCACACGATAACGAAGAGCCACGTGCGCACAGTGACGCATCCAGGTGGTTAGTGGTGCGTATAGCTGCCCCTGGCATGGAAAAAGCCTTTTCAGACCCGGTCGTTAACGAATCAGGAACGGTACGTCCTCGTTTAAGCTACAGTAAATGCGTGTGCGAACAGGCAGACGTAGTCGGTATTATATATATATATATATATTTATATATATATATATATATATATATATATATATATATATATATATATATATAGGGTGAAGACAAAGATGGAAACTTGGGCGCCGGCGCTCGCACGGCGCGCGGAATATATAGAAGACGAGGAACATATATAGAAGAGGAATATATAGACAGGCGTTCTGGCGGGCCGCCGTCTTTCTGCTCCACTTTCTCATTACAATGGCGCAGCTGCTAAACAAACCTGTGCTCGACGATCCGCCTACAGAAACCGTGTAGAGGGGCGGGCACATCCTTCGGCATCCTGCTTCATCTGCTCCAGCGCTTGCCGCACCGCTTGGACATGGTGCCCACGGTTCCTTGGCCTCTCATCTCGCCGCTGCCACGCCTGCATCCTAACTCCTCAGGTAATGAATTCACTTCCCACCACTATGCATAAGGCTTTACCGCTAAGTGTCGCCGTACACGTTTCCTTGGACGTGGATTGCGCGACCGCATCGACGGCGGACGCTGTCCGGATGGATGGATGGATGGATGGATGGATGGATGGATGGGTGTTATGAGCGTCCCCTTCGCAACGCAGCGGTGGTTTGTGCCACCAAGCTCTTGCTATTATACTGCCTAATGTCGTATAAGCTCCCACAACCAAATTTTCTTATCCCCTACTGCAAACTTTTTTTTTGTACGTCTCCGTTTTTGGTCGTTTCCCTACTTTTCTTCCACCAATCTTCCAATCGCGTCTTGCTAACATCTATTGCGGACATGTTTACTTTCACCTTCTTCTCGCTGAATCCAAGGGCCTCAAGGAGGCCACTGGTGCCTAAATTGACCGCTGGGCAGATATCTCTGAATTCCAATAAAACATGCTCCATCGATTCTGCAGCTTTACCGCAGCAAGCACATGCTCCTTCTTCCTTGTTATATCACGCTTTACATGTGCGCGTTCTAAGGCATCCTTATCTCGCTTCGAAAAGTAATGAGCTTCCCTTTGAGTTATCATAAATTGCTTCTTTCCTGATTTCGTTTTTTCCTCTTAAGTAGTTACTCATGGCAGGTTACTTTTCTATTCCCGCCACCCATGAGATTATTTCAGCCTCTCTGACTTCCCGCTTGACGTTCTTTGTTGCTGTCATGCACACCCTACAAGCAGCATACTTGCTTATAAGCTTTCTAGTTCTTTTTCTCCAATGTGAATCAATCTTTTTCCTGTACAGATACCTTAATACTCTCCCAGCCCATTTACTTTCTTCCATATTCCTCAGTCGTTCTTCATAATCAATTTTACTGCGAGCTTCCCTCACTTGAAAACTCCATAATCCCTCTACTGCGGCCTCTAGCGGCATAGCTATGGTCACACAGGAAATAGCAGCGCTGGCAAAACACCTGGAAGACGTCACGGTTTCCATCACTACAACCCTTGCGCGTAGCACACTTCCTTCACCATCTCCCCTGGAAGTTCCCGAGTTCTGTCACTTGGATGACGATTAAATATTGTCGACAAACAATGTGAATTTATTGTACCGACGACAAGCCTGGCCGGAGGGCGTGAAGATGTCCCTCGCCGAAAGCCCGCTTCCTGATGCCGCCAAGGCGTGGCCCAGATAAGGCGGCTCTGCGTATACTTCCTGGGCCAAATGGAGGGCGGCTTTAGCGACTGCTTTCCGCCAGCTCCCTTCTGCCTATGACGATCGCTTCATGCGCATGCGTGGCTACCGGCAAGCACCAACCGAAGAGGTAACACTCTACGTGAACAAGGTCAACCTTCTCGAGGACTCCGGCATCACCTGGCTCTCTCCTGCTGCTCGCCAATATGTGATCGATGGGTTGCTCGACTCTACCCATGATGCCATCCTCTTTTCACAGCCTCCGGAAACATCCCCATCTGCTTTCGCTCGAAAGGCAGCTGAACTGCAGCATAGCACTCGCCGTCGTATTGCTGCAGGTATGTCGGAGGCTGGACCTTCACTGACCGTCTCGACACAACGCGGCTGCTTCTCTTGAGGTCGTATTGGTCACAAAGCCAAGCATTGCGCTCAGCCACCCACAATCCGGATAAGTTACAAATCCTGCCAATCTCCCATGTTACCGATCTTTGTGGGAGGGATAGGTGACCTGTTGGCGCCTGTGCATACCAGCGCTGCGAGGACGGCTCTACACGAACGTCATGCTCTTGACACAATCCGCCCAAGGAGGCAACCCCCGCTCTACGCACTAGGAGGCACCGCTATGCCAGTGGACATGCTCGACATTCATGTCCGGACGTCGGCCAGGCCAAATTCATCCCAGCTGTTCGCATCTTCGAGAGCCTCCCCGCCGGCATGATTCTGGGGACGGATTTCTTACTGTCCGACGACATTTAAATCACCACCGACCACGGTCGTGTCGAGCTCCGCCCTTCTACAACCCTGGCCGACAACACCACGGCCACTTCCACGCCTATCTTGTCCTCGGTACTCGCTCGCCATGCCGCTTTGTTCGGCCATAGTACAGCCGACCTCTCAGGCAGTAATTTGCTGGTACATCATATAACCATGGGTGACCACTCACCGATGTGTGTGCCCCTGAGGAGGTGCGCAGAACGCGAGCGAACTGTGTTCTTGGAACACGTGCGTGAAATGCTCGATGTGGGCATCGTTCGGCCCTCTTAAAGCCCGTGGGCAGCGCCTGTCGTGCTTGCTCGAAAAAATAATGGTTCTTTGAGATTTTTCGTTAATCACAGGCAGCTAAACAAGGGTACAACGCCCGACGTGTACCCACTACCTCGAATTGAGGACGTATTGACACGGTCCCCATTGCAAGTTCTTTTCATCGCTTGATTTACGCGCTGCATGTTGGCAGGTCAACGTCGCGGAAGAAGATAATTGCAAGACAGCCTTTCGGACTCCTTCAGGCTTGTACTAATTTAACCGTATGCCATTTCGTTTGCGGAAGGCTCCTAGTACCTCTCAGAGTGTCATGAATTGCGTGCTAGGGCCTCTGAAGAACCAAGTTTGTGTAGTGTATCGGGACCACATCCTGGTCCTTGGCACAACGGCAGAACAACATCTGCGCAATTTGGACAAAGTACTACGCAAGCTCTATGAGGCTGGATTTCTGTTGAACCGAGAGAAGTGCCAATTTGGTGTCTCCAAGATTTCACACCTACGACATACTGTCTCTCCAAACGGCATCCAACCACTCCGGGAGTGCATTGCTGCTGTGGGGGAATATCCCACACCAACTTGCCTGAAACAAGTTCTGTTGTTTGTGGATATGGTTTCGTACTTACGCAGATTTGTTCCCCACTTCGTATCCAGCGCAGCGCCCCGACCAATTTATTTAAAAGGGGAGTTCGTTTTGAACCGGACACCCCACAAGGAATCGCTTTTCGAATTTTAAAACAACAGTTGCCTGCAGTCCCTACTACGCCACTTCAATGAGAACGGGACTACGGAAGTTCACACTGATGCCAGCCAGATGGGCCTCGGGGCAATGCTAATGCAACGTGACCCTGATGGCATTGAACGTGCTGTCATATATAGGAGCCGCAAACTTTCATATACCGAGCGCGACTGCCACTGCAATGAACTTGAATGTCTTGCGGTGGAATGGAGTGTGGATGACAAATTCCGTCACTATCTGAGCGCAAATTCATGGTCGTGACCGATAACGCTTCATTAACGTGGATGTTTTCCGAGCAGCAGCTGAAGCACTGGTTTGCCCGATGGATTTTTACGCTGCAAGAATATGATTGTGACCTGGGCCGCTATTTTGTAGCGATGTCTTATGCCTTATTGTATGCTATTCTTATCATCCACCACACACGGCCGCCTGATCCCGTTGATAATGTGGGCGAACCGTCGCTCTGACCCCTGGCCAAGCGCGAAATGCCTGAAAAAGCATGGCATCGGAAAAGGCATCGCTACAAAATACCGGCCCTGGGGCGCTACAACGTTAAACTATTCCAAACTTTTGTATTCCGATTCTGCGATCAGCCCTCCGTGGTTGGTGAAAACTTTTTTGGACCCCCCCCACTTTACCTGCCTGTCACGCCACGTCACAAAACTGCAAGAACTCACCACGTCAGCATGACGTGCACGTGTTAAAGATGCATTATTATGCCGAACAAAACTGAATTTTGTTCTGAATAGCCGCAGTATGCCCCGCTCCGAAAGGAATAAAAGATGGCTGCCGCCGATCGCACAGGCACTGGCTACTCGCACCTGCCGGAGAGCATGGGTATATTTGCGCGTAATAACACTTTTTGCGTGGCCGTCTAACGTTTTCGAGCACTTTCGGCACGTTTGCGACCTCATTCTGCCAACTCTTCATTGCTGAGGATCCGTTTTAGCGTCATTCTTAAGCTTCCGTTGCATACCGCCGCGATTGTCGACGAGCCACCGTAAGGAAATGCTAATCGGATCAATCACAGACGCTGGCACCACCCTTTTCATCCGGTTATCAATTTTCAGTGCACTGGCTCGGCCCCATCAAATCCCTCTTCACTTGAGCGTGCTCCTCGCCTCTTGTGCGTCAATCAGATATGACAAGCCGCTCAGTGTAGGCAATGTTATTCGTTTTTCAAGAAACAAATGTGACCTCCTATGAACGAGAAGAGCGTTTGATTGCTCTGTTGAGACAACCCTGCGGGTGACCACCCGATGCTTGCGTCAGCGGTTACGCAAATTTGACGTCAGGAATTTGGAATAAAAACAGATTGAAATAGTTTTACGTTATAGGGCCCCTGCACTACCGTGCGGGGGGGGGGGGGGGGGCTAAACAACGTTGTCGATGCTCTCTGCTGTCGCAGCTGCAGGAAAGAATTCGAGCCACGCGCAGCAAAATATAAGAACGTTTTTGATGGCCGAAGATGCAAAGCAATGTCTACTCCTACGCCGCCAGTTGGGAAGTGTGGCGGCAATATAAGCGACTGTCAGGATGCCAGCCTGGATTACTGACACCTATTCCGCTGGCAGAAACTGATTTTCGCACTGTTGGCATTGACTACATTGGACCTCTACCGATCACTACAGCAGGAAAACGCTACATCATTGTGGCCGTGGACTACATGTCAAGGTACATCGAAGTGGCCGCTGCACCATCTCTCCTGTCCGGTCACCTAATCGATTTCCTGAAGCTAATGTTTGAATAAGGCATGGTCTTCCAAAAAAATTGATGTCATACCGTGCTACGACATTCCGCAGTCGCAAACTAAAGAATTTCCTTAGTATGGCAGGTGTGCAGGACCATCACATGTCCACATTTTATCCGCAGGAAAACGGCCTCACGGAACAAACGATCCAGAGCATTCAGGCCCGACTCGCTCCATATTCTAAAGAAGGAAAAAAGTAGAAGCCGACTGGGACGCTCACCTACAGTGAGCTGCTTATGCCCTGAACACGGCGCTGCACATGTCTACCGTAACAACGCCGTATGAAACTGTCTAAAGGAAAGTGCTCCAGCTAAAAGCGGTCCTCAACCTGGACACTCCCGTTACCATCTCTATACTCCGTTTCATACATCAGGTGCAACGCTGTGGAAGCGTTAGATACTTTTTGAAGTGGCTGCGTTCGCAGTCAGAAATAGCTCGGTGTTTCTTGACCCGATGTTCGTCAAAAGTTTCTTTAAATAAGCTGTTCTGAAATAAAACAAGAAAGAATTTACTCTTAAATACAAACAAACCATGTACTAAAACGGCCCATAAGACGTTGTTTTACATCAATTTGCGTTGTCTATGCCTCGGTGCGCGCCTCGTGGCGCGCACCGGAGCATAGACGGGATCACGCAGACTGGTACATTTTTGTGACCGGACTTCTTGTGTAGCTTCCACAGTGTTGCACTTGATGTATGAAACGGAGTATAGCTCCGCCGACCGAGCGTCCATCTTTGAAAGCATCGGAACAGCAGCGATCATAAGAGCTCCTTAAGCGCAAGAAATGCAGAAGCGGCACTATGACCACCGACACAGACCTGCTCCGGTGCATAACTTTGGTGACGAGGTGTGGGTAGGAAGGGGAGGCAGCTCACCAGGCCAGAAGTTACTACCGAGGTTTGGAGGGCCCTTCACAATACTGACCGCACAGGAGAAAACACCTGGCGCGTATGAAACTCGGTTCCAGGTGCGACCCTCAAGAGGCGTAAAAGGAATAACGCCTGGAGAAAAAGACGACGACGATGAACGCGCGAGTAAGTGGCTAAGACCGGCTCCCGCTCCTGAAAAGGATTTAGGTGATTCAATTTGGGCCCATTTCGACGATTTGATTGCCTATAGACTGGTTAAGTTGTGGCGATCACGTAGATACAAGACTATTGAAGGTGGGTGGCTTTGTTTCAATCTTATCGGTCTTTTTCGTCCAGACCACGCCGCCGCGAAGCTAACTCTAGTCGCACTTGGGTTAGCGCGGCGAGGCTCTGCTGCAGCACCCGCTTTTCTCGTCTGTGTTCGTAGTGATGGAATGTGAAGTGGAAGGGGAGTTTCTGATTTCCGAGAGGTTTTCCAAGGATCTCGGATGGCAAACAGTTGCTGTCAGGTGCTCCGGAACCAAATCGGCGTTCTCCGAGCGAGTTGGTGCCATTCCCACCAGCGCTAAATCAAATGAGAACCTAGCCGCCAAATGTCTTTGAGACCATGGCAGCGCTAAAGCAAAGATTATTCGGGGCGGAAGGATGCTTCCGCTGCCCAAAGAATACGCGAAGGTCATCGTCAGGCCGAGGGGAGGTATGAACATCCGCAGGGTGGGTCCGACAGTTGTGGCCGAGGCTATATGGAACGTGGTCGGTTTCGACCAGGCGATGCAGGATTTGGACACGATATGCCCGAATTTCCAACAAAATAGCATGGTTGTCAGTCTCCCAGCAGAGAGAATGCGACGCACTACCTGAAGGTCGAGTGCATCGCGGTTGGCCGTCAGCAGCACGACGTGAATGCGTACGAAGCGGCGCCCCACGCCACGTGCAAAGGCGTCATCCGCGGCATCGCAGCGCGTGACGGCCTGGAGGAGCTCGACCGCAAGATTGTCAGCTCGAAGAACCCACTGGCCTCGGGGGCCTAACGAATCAAGAGCAGGGGCACCAAGGTTGTGGTCTTGGACCGCTACAAGGTGCCAAACTACGTGCCGTACGGTAGTACGCTCGTCGAGTGTACCTTATATCGGAAGCAAGTAGACGTGTGCTACGCCTGTGGTTGTCTCGGGCATTGAGCAGATGTCTGTCCCTCTCTGGATGAAGTCATGCGCCGGGGATGCGGCATCGCCAACCCGAACGAACAACACTAGTACGATCCCAAATACAGGCTGTGCGATGGCCGACACTTCACTGCTGCAGAGGTGAAGTGTCGGCAGAGGTGCCAGACGCCGTACCTTGTCAGACGCAGGTGCGGAAAGTGACCCCGAGCCAATAGAAGCAAGTTTCTGGCCTTCGCCATGGCCGAGCGACAGCTCCCAGCCGTCATCAGTCGTTCCGGGGCTCGCGGGAGCTCCAGATCCAGGAGTTCCTCTCCACCTTCCGGACGTCGTTCCAGGTCCAGGGGCAGATCCTGGTCCAGCGGCATATCCAGGCCCAGGGGCAGATCCAGGCCCAGAGGCAGATCCAAGTCCAGGGACAGATCCAGGTCCAGGGGCATATCCAGAAGCCGCTCCAGGAGCAGCTCTGTCCCCAGGGCCCGCTCAGGTTCCAGTGCCGGCCACCAGAAGAAGAGAAAGTCGGCCCTATCCTGGGCCGATATGCATGCTGGCGGCGGCGTAGCAAGACCCTCCCGCGGCCCACGCGACCAGCTTCCAGAGCAAGCTAGGGACGTGGAGGCAGCGCGCCTTCAGAAGGAAAACGCGCACTTTAAGAAATGGTCAGAAAGATGGATAGCGAAATGATAGAGATTATGAAATTGCTAATCAGTCAGAGTGCTTCAGCCAAAGCGTCCGCGCCGACCGACACCGAAGCACCAGTTGCGGCCAGTGACTCGACCTGGGCCGCCAAGCGTAGGGTAGTTTCCACTAAGGAAGAATCAGGTTCTCAAACTAATGAGATCAAGGGCATGCTGGCCACGCTCACTAAGAGCGTGCAGCAGTTACAGCAAGGCTTACCACAGGTGCACGTCGCCCTAAGGGACCCGAACGGGGGCCTAGGCGTACTGGTCGATCGCATAGATGCCTTCGAGCGTCGATCTGGTGATGCTAAGTACTACGTCCGTAACTCCGATGCAGGTCGTTGTTCCGAAAGCATCGGGGACTATAATCAGGGCTGCGAGCACATCGGTGCGTCACAGTGGAGGGAACTTTGTACGTGCACCGGTGCTTACAGCGGGTACCACAAAATTTGTCTAATCATGGATAGTTCCAAAGAGGAGTTCAGAATCTGGCAGTGGAACTCCAGGGGTTACTCCAAAAAGAGGGCTCCGTTGCAGCAATACTTTAGATCGCTAGCTAACAAACACAGGTAATAGCAGGCCACCCTCGTTGTCGGGCCGTCTCCGTGCAGCCCGGAGGTCGGTGAGTATGCACGTTAATTGACAGGATGCTTACGCACTTGTCTCACGACCTGAAGCTGGTGAGTTGCAAGGTCGAATACGTCATGGCGGAGGTTCTGCTCAACGCGAGACAACGCAACCAGCGGAGAAACAGCGTGTTTACATTCAACTTCTACAGCATATTCCTAGAGGAATCGCGACAGCAGTTCGAGACGATACTCAAGAAGTGCGTCGACCTAGCCGGCACCCATCCCCTGGTCATCATAGGGGACTTCAACACCCCGTACGGAGTGTGGGGGTGCGTCTACGACACCAATAAGGGCCGGGGTCTGTGGCAGAACGCCAACGAAATGGACATCACGCTCATCACGGACACGGCGTTCCCCACCCGAATCGGCAACTCGATTGGTGCACTGCGACACCACCCTCGATCTGGCGTTCGTGAAGAACGTCGAGGGAGCCGAGTGGGGTAACACCGCAATGGATTTTGGCAGCGACCATTGGGTGTTCGGACCGGCTTCGACGGCACTCGGAGTAAATTCAGAAAGTTCACCGTCATGGACTGGAACTTTTCACCTGTCCCCAAACACCTAGAAAACTGGTGTGAGCGAATCAAGAGTGAAGCCGAGTCTTCCACTAAGAAGATCGTCAGCGACTTTGAGGTAGAGAAGATGGACAGCAGGCTAGGCCATCCGGGCCCACATTCTGAAACGTTCGCCTTGCGCGAAACTATCGCCTTGGCCACGCCTCCACCAACGGCGTGCGCTGATTGGCAGTTTTAGAAAAACCGGAAAATAAACAGCGCCATCTATTAGTTCAGACATATGTCATTTTAACGTCATGGTGTCGATGGGTGCTCTTGAAATATATTGCATCTACGAACATGTCTTTTGGCGTTCGCTTGGTGGTGGAGTGTAGCAGAGATAAAGTAGGTAGTAGTTTATAGTAGCCTTATTCGTGGCGCCTTACACGCATTGTTTCGGGGTGATATTTGTTGATTCATTTAAAATAAAACATTTCACACTTCTTTGTTCAATTTGTTTTACCTCAAGCAGCCGTAACCAACCGTAGTCAGTGCACAGAACCCGTACTGCGACCACTACTCTCGAAAACAACACACCTGAGCCGCTCTCCACTCGCACGGTGCGCTCTCTCATGCTGGGGGGAAGCGTTCGGCAGCATGTATGGGCAGTGCACGCTGACGTCACAGGTAAGCAGTCACTCGATTTATTGAACGTGACTATCGCGGAAGGCAAGTGTTTGAGAATAAGGTTCCTGATCAAGGCCAAGCAGGCGCTGCTCCTCCAATGGAAGGGACAAAGGTTCAACCGAAGATTGAGAAAAAAGATATCCGAGCTCAACAAGGCCATCAAAGACCACTGTCGGACCCTCGGCAAGCAGCAATGGGACGAGATCTGTGACTCGATCGACGGGCAGTTGCGTAACGGCAAATCCTGGGGCATGCTCAAACATCTTCTCAACGAGGGCAGCACCAGATCCAGTCAGAAACACAAGCTCGCCAAACCCCTGCACGAAGCTACCAGATATTGTTCCGGTGGCGAGCTGTTTGCCAAGCTCATGGAGAAGTCCGGAGACAAGGAATCAGGTTTACTGACTACGTCACCTCAGCCCGGCCCGTCCAGAGTTGGACGAAAATTTCGTGAGGGAAATCAGACAAGTGATTTTTGCGCTCAACGGCAAGTCTGCTCCAGGTGCCGCTAGCATCACCAACAAGATGCTGCGGAACCTTGACGACCGTTTGATCGAATACCTCACCGAGAAGACGAACGAGACGTGGAAAAACGGCAGCGTCCCAGAGCAATGGAAGACCGCCAACAACATCCTGATCCCCAAACGTGGCAAGTCTCTAAACGTGGAACACCTCTGACCCATCTCTCTCACGTCCTACGTCGAGAAGGTGGCGGAACAAGTCGTCCTCGACAGACTAAGCAGATATCTCGAAGGGAACAACGTCTATACTCATAACATGTTTGGCTTCCGTGCCGGCCCCTTGTCGCAGGACGCCATGAATATGAGCAAACATCAAATCATCGATGGCAGTACCAGGGACACCAAGGTCCTGTTTGGACTCGACCTCGAGAAGGCGTTTGACAACGTTCTCCACGAATACATTCTGCTTTCCATCGCGGACCTCGAGCAGGGCCCCAGGCTGTATAACTAGTCCTTTGTTCCTGAAGGGGAGGAAAGCGAAGCTGCGGATCGGCGACTTCATGTCCGACGAGTTGCTCCTGGGCCCACGGGGCACGCCGCAAGGCTCGGTCATTTCGCCTACATTATTCAACAGCTGCGTGGTTGGTCTCTCGAGGAAGCTAGCTCAACTTGAAGGTATCAAACACACTATCTACGGCGACGATATCACGATGTTGTGCACGGCGGTAGCGAAGGGCAATGGAAAGCACCATGCAAGAGGCCGTAGACGTCATGAAGCAGTACCTGCTATCCACCGTACTCAGGTGCTCTCCGACGAAATCCGAGCTTCTGCTTTACAGAAAAGAAATAGGGGGCAGACCCAAGGGCTGGAAACCGGTGTCAGAAAGGGACACTCACCTTTTCGCTCGGAGCGGCTACCCGATATCCAGGGTCGACACCATCAGAGTCCTGGGTATGTTAATCGAATCAGGTGGCGGCAACGGCACTGCGTTGCGCAAGATCTTTGCGAAGACAGACAACGCTTTTCCCCTCGTGCAAAAGGTCAAGAATCGACATCGTAGCCTCAAAGAGGACAACCTGCTTCGGCTCATCAACGCCTTTGTGCTGTATCACTTCACCTACACGGTGGCCATGCACAACTGGCTCAGAGCCGAGCAGGACAAGCTGGATGTCCTCATTACAAAATTTGTCAAGAGAGCCCTCGGGCTGCCCGTCAGAACGCATACCGAGGACCTCCTCCGGCTCGGCATACACAACACCAAGGAGGAGATAACGGAGGCTCCAGAACAGGCCCAGCTAACTCGACTGTCCACCACGCTGGCCGGCAAGCGTATCCTCGAGAAGATCGAACTCGTCCCCACCAAGAACTTGGCTGACAACACCCAGATCCCAAGAAAAATAGGGAATATCGTAGTCGCGCCGTTGCCCCGCAAGGTTCATCCCGTCCACAACGTAGGTCGTTGCAAGGCAAGAGCATCGAATATATTGACGCAAATACACAAGGACAAGATCGAAGCAAGCTTCGTGGACGCCGCCGCATACCGAGACGGCAAGGCTTTTGCGGTTTCCGTCGTGGACACGTTGGGCAAAGTCATCAACTGTGGTTTGGTCCGGACGACGCACCCCGAGGGGGCTGAGCAAGCAGTCATTGCACTCGCCATGCAAGACGGTCAGAAAGACAGGGTGTATAGCGATTCGAAAGCGGCCGTCAGGGCATTCCATAAATGCCAGGTAGCCGGCAGGTAGTTGAAATTCTCCAAGGCGCCGACACGGCGGCAGCTCCATACACTCCATCCTTTGGTTCCCTGCCCACGTCGGGGCGATTGAGGGGGTTCCTCTGAGCCTCGACGAATCTGCTAATGAGGCTGCGCGTGGCTTTACCGATTGCGCTGCCCTCGGATCTGGCGACTCTCTTCCCGGACACAGAGACGCTCTTATCACGCACAATGAAATTACTAAATTCTTTTACTTAGAGAGAAGGGTTTTCCCGCCGCCTCACTTCCAGCTAAGCAAGCCGCAGGCAGTCACGCTCACACTCTTTCAAATCAACTCCTGCCCAAATGCGGCGGCCCTTAACAGCATATATCCTTAGATTTGCCCGAGGTGTTCTTGGGAGGCCTGTAGTGAGGATGCTACTTTGTCTCACATGCCCTGGGAGTGCGGGTCGTTGGGCCCAAAGTTCAGCAAGGAAGAATGGGACACGCTCCTGCGAAGTCCCGTTTTTGAGGACCAAATCCTGGCTGTCCAGCGCGCCAGCGATTCGGTGGGCAGGCTAGAGCTGTCTGTCCCGTCGTGGAAGGTGGTGCGGCAGTAGTGTAATGCGAAGACGTAGTTTCGCATACTACCTGCGGCCAGTTGTTTTTTCATTCGTTTCCCTTTATTATTCCTTTTATGCGATTAAGAACTACAGATAACTTCCCTTATGCTGTCCTTGATGTCCTTGCTTGTAGGGTTCTTAGGATGGCACAAATAAATTCGGACTTCTTGGTTTCCATTCCTCTCGGGACCTGTCGCGTCACGCGTACAGGTCCTGGCGGCTGCACCACTCAGCTACGCTGAAGTCGTGGTGAGGACCCAGCCGCTATCTTCAAGCATGCCTCTCCGTTCTGTCGACTTCGTGCATAGGCTCGGACTGCCGCCCGACGTGCAGTCGTGTCAGCAGGTGCCCCGTACAACACGTCCGGTGAGATGGATGGGACCTGCCCCCGCTAGCCGGTGGCGTACTCCTGACAACCGGCGAATATGCTTTGCGTGCGGCTACGCCGGCCTCATCCCACATTTTCGTAATTGCGTGCAGCCAGCTAGCACCGCACCACCCATGACGAACCAGTCCAACCGTCCATATTGCGCCACCGACATTGCACTCGACAGCAACTCACTGTTCACCTTCTCCATTGCTCACTGTCACCGATGCGACCTCACCCCGCAACTCAGGACCAAGAAAACTAATCGTCGCAATCCAAAAGGCAAGTGCTGCGACAACGTTGAAACGTGAAAATCCTCAACGCACTTTCTCGAACGTAAGCGAAGTGTCTGTTGACGGTGTTAGTGCAACTGCACTCGTGGACACAGGAGCAGCCGAATGTGTTTTTTTTTTTTTTTGAACGTCAAGTTTTGCCTCTTACATCGGAAGGTCACGATACGCTCTTCTGGACTGTCCCTCCGCACAAGCAGTGCTCAGCAAATTTACTCCTTGGCGGCTTGCACTGCTTGTGTTGTCATTGCCGACGTTCTATACGCCATACAATTCATCATCCTTTCCTCGTGCTCTCATAACGTTATCCTTGGCTGTGCTTTTCTCTCGCGCCACGATGCCATTATTCATTATGCACGGGCCGAAATAGAACTCTCGCCGCTGTTGGATTTGCCGCTCACCGAAAATTCTTCGTCCAAGCCGACACCCACATTCCTCCGAACATCTCAACGGTCGTGCCATGTCTTGCAGTGCAATCTCAGACGCTGTTGCACTACTGTCCATCTGACCACTTTCTAACTCAGAAAGGTTTGCTGCTGCCTTTGGCGACAGTGGACATCGCACAGGGCTACAGCACCATTTTCGTTTGCAACTCGTTTCCATACCCTGTGTTGCTGCTCCGAGGGGAATGTCTTGGTAATGTGGAAACGATCGAAGACGTGCAAGTTATTTACGTGCCCAGTGACAATTACTGCGCCAATTCCAGTGCGCTCAGTGCTGTTTATACGTGTTACCTATCGCCCAGTGATGTGTTCGGTTCTTATATTGCCGATGCCCTTACAGCGGTCACAGCTTTTGTGCCTTCTAATAATATTTCGTTCTTGCTTCGATCGTGGGCAATCTTTCCTGGGCCGGACACCAACGGTTGCACATCGCATCGATACTGACCCGCAACCGCCTCTGCAACAGCGTCCGTATCGTGTATCTCCTGCAAAACATCGTGTAATCAACAAACAAGTGAACGAAATGCTTCGCCACGAGGTGATGCGACCTTCCAACAGTGCATGGGCATCCCCTGTTGTCTTAGTTACGAGGAAAGATGGTTCTGCGCGGTTTTGTGTGGACTACCTCAGCCTCTAAAAGGTCCCTCGCAAGGACGCCTACCCTCTCCCACGCATAGATGACGCGATTGACAGTCTACAAGGCGCATAATTCTCTTCGTCTCTAGATTTGGCTTAGGGTATTGGCAAGTACCCATGGCAGACGCGATTGGCTGAAGACAGCTTTTGTCACACCCGACGGCTTATAGGAATTTAACATAATGCTTTTTGGATATTGTAATGCGCCCGCAACGTCTGAGCGCCTCATGGGCAGAGTTCTGCGCGCCTTGAAGTTTCACACGTGCTTGCGCTATCTTGACGGCGTTTTTGTTTTACTCCTGACTTCACCACGCACCTTCGATGCCTCCGGTCTGTTTTAATGTGTATAACAAGAGCAGAGCTACAACTAAACCTCAAGAAGTACCGATTTGCTGCTCGGCCGCTGACAATTCTAGGTTACGTCGTATCCAAGGATGGAACCCTCCCCAATCTAGCCAAACTTGGGGCCATCGCCGAATTCCCTAATTCAACGTTCGTCAAAGAATTGCGCAGTTTCATTGGCCGGGGTTCGTGCTTCAGACGCTTCATTCACAATTTCACCGCCACCATATCGCCCCTGCCGAAGCCACTCAAAAGCAATTGTCGCGTCACTTCATGCTCGTCCGAGTGCGACGAGGCCTTCACAAAGCTCCCTTGTTTGCTAACGTCTCCCCCTATTTTGCGCCAATGCATCCTGACAGCCCCTACCGAGATGCACACAGGTGCCAGCGGTGCTGTCCACGGTGCAAACAGGGGTTTCCTGAATATGTAGGTCTTACGCTTACTAAAGCTCACACCAATTACTGTGTGACAGGAAAAAAATCTTGGCCATCATCTGCGCTCTCACCAAGTTCAGACCGTATTTTAATGGCCGTTCAACCACCACGCACTATGTTGGCTGTCGTCCTTGAAAGGTCCCTCAGACCAGCTTGCCCTATGGGCACTTCACCAGCAGGACTACGAGATCCGCGTGCTGTACAGCAGCGGACGCCCGCATTCTGATGCCGACGCCCTTTCGCGCTCGCGCTTGCCTGACGACAGTGCCTGCTGCTCACTATCCCACTTTACCGTTTCTTCACTCTACCTTACCTCCATCGCCTCTGAGCACCGGTAGGACCATTGGATTACCTCTCTTATAGGATTGCTTTCTGGTTCATCAGCACCATCAACCACTCGCAGGCTGCGTTGTCAAGCTGACCATTTCGCCATTCGCGATAACCTGCTTCGCCGACGCAATTATAACCCCGACGGCCGCCAGCGCTAATTAGTAGTACCTTGCTGTCTCCGTTCCGACATATGCGCAGCTTTCCACTCCGAACCACAGTATGCACACTCGGTAGTTTTCAAAACTTCTCAGCGTCTTTGACAGCGGTACTACTGGGGAGGGATGTACAGCTAAGTTCAGAAGTTCGTTCGCCCTGCCCCACTTGTGAGCGCCAGAAATCTCCACCCCTCCTCTCGCCAGCCGGTCTACAACCTTTACGTTCCCCTACCGGGCAGTTTGGGCGCGTCGACATCGATATGTATGGGCCCCTTCCGCTAAAATCGGTTGGAAACTACTGAGCCATTGTGGCGGTTGACCACCTCACGTGATACGTCGAAGCTGCCACCCTCCCAGCAACCACAGTGGGCAGTGTTGCCTCCTTCTTGCTTGATTGATTGATCCTGCGTCGTCGACCACCTGAGAAACAGATCAGGGATCGCGGGCTTGTCTTTCTATCCGAAGTCATTCTTGAATCCATTCTCAAAGAGCGTCATGTTGTTCATCGCACCACTACGGCGTACCATCGTCGAACCGATGGGCTTGCAGAACGCTTCAACCGTACGCTAGGCAGCATGTTTGCAATGTACGTCCCCTTCGACCACACAAATTGGGACGTCATTCTGCCCTTCGATACCTATGCGTAGAACACCACTACTCAAAGCAACACAGTTTTTAACCCTTTTTCTTACTGTACGGTAGGCACTCGTGGCACACCATCAACACAATCCTACCATGCCGGCCGCAGGCATCTGAATGCGCGTCGATTTCTGCCATGGCAGCACATGCTGAAGAGGGCCGCGATCTCTCACGGACCTCTACCTCCAATGACCAAAAACGCCAGAAGATCACTCGCGGTGACACCACCTCTGAACCCACCTTCTTTCCAGGAGCACTTGTGTGGTTTTCTTTTCTTCCGCTGTACCTGGGCTTTCTTCAGAACTACTTCCCAAGTATTCAGGGCCATACCGTATCGTCAAACGTGCATCTCCCGTAACTACGCGATCCAACCCATCCATCCTCTCCAGCGCTGTTCTCGAAGAACGCCGCTCGTGCTGAGAGTTCGCGCCCTGCGTTGATGGTCGGCCCAACCACTGGTGGCTAATATAAACACCTTGTAATGGTGTTTAATTAAAGCTGAGAAACATCAGATCAACAGCAGCCTAGCAGCAACGAACAGCCCGAGCTCTCTTGCAAATCACAGCACGGGTCGTCGTCGTCTCCGGGCTGCTATCGGAAACACAAGGCGCGTCCACTTCATTACATTGGTCCCGGGTGTAAAACGGAGCCATCCTGGTGACTCAGAGAGCAGGGAAGATAAGGGGGCTGCAATAAGGCTTCAGCCGGCTAACATTCACTGTCTCGAGACCTCGACATTGAAGGTCTGGCGATTGTGTGACGGCCTCAACGATATAGTTAACAGGCGAGGAGGCGTCGATGATCCAGTACGGACCGTTGTACCACGCAAGTAGTTTAGAAGAAAGGCCGGGCATGTGAGGCGGTATCTATAGCCAAACAAGGGAACCAGCAGGGAAGGTTAGCGTGGCCTGATGACTGTCGCCTCTTGTCTTCTGACGCCCCTGATCTTCGCTGGCCAACGAACCAGCCAGCTGGCGGCAATATTCAGCGTGTCGGGCGACTTCTGAAACAGTTGTGCACTCGGAAGCGTCAAGTCGGTAGGGCAGAATAGTATCCAGAGGACACGTAGGCTCGCGCCCATACAAGAGAAAAAAAGGTGAAATACAAGTGCTCGCTTGTGTCGCGATGTTATAAGCGAAAGCAACGAAGGGGAGTACAGCGTCCAAATTGCTGTGGTCGGACGAGGCGTATATCCTCAACATGTCGCCCAGTGTTCGGTTGAAGCGTCCGTGAGACCGTTCGTTTGGAGGTGATACGCGGTCGACTTTCGGTGAAGGATCTGACACTCGCGAAGCAGGGATTGTATTGATCCTGAGAAGAATACACGACCCCTATCGCTGAGTAGTTCTCGAGGAGCACCGGGGCGAAGGACGAAGTTGCCAAGAATGAACATCGCAACGTCGCGCGCGGTCGCGGCAGGAAGAGCCGCGCTCTCGGCGTAGCGCGTCAGGTGATCGACGCCAACAATAATCCAGTCGTTTCCACATCCGCTGTATGGGAGCGGGCCATAGAGGTCGATGCCTACGCGATCGAACGGTCGAGCAGGGCACGGTAGCGGCTAGAGTGGCCCAGTAGGGCCCAGTGAGGAAGTTTTGCTTTGTTGGCAGGCTGTGCATGATCAAACTTACTGCTGCACAAACCGATACATTTCACGCTAGTAATATCATTGACGCAGCCTTATGAAGCTTTTTAGGACGCCGGCGTGGGGGTTTTGAGGGTCAGCATAGAAGTACGCGCACATATCAGAGCGCATATGACGAGGGATAGCCAGAAGCCATTTCCGACCGTCAGGTATATAGGCGTGGCAGTAGAAGGTGTTGTCTCGCACAGAAAAGTGGGCTGCTTGACGGCGTAGCGTCCTCGTTGAAGGAACGACCGATGAAGCGGCACGGTAGTCAAGTAGCAGGGCAAGTGATGGGTCCTTGCTTTGCTCGGAAAGCTTGTCAATAGTGGCTAGTAGTGACGGGTCTGAGTTCGGAGAAGAAACTGAAAGAGAAGTTACATTAGGTGTCGTCGGCGAGCGGAAGAGCGCGTCAGAGTTGGAATGCTTTCGACTAGAGCGGTATACGAAACGAATGTCATATTCCTGCAGGCGAAGCGCTCAACGGCCGAGGCGGCCCAGCGGGTCTTTCAATGAGGAGAGCCAACAAAGGGTGTGATGGTCAGTGATTATGCTGACAGGACGGCCGTAGAGATAAGGACGAAACTTGTCCAATGCCCAAATTATGGCTAAATATTCCTTCTCTCTAACGGTGTAATTAGCTTTTTTAAGAGTACGGCTGGCATAAGCCACGACACATTCTTCATTCGTAGCTTTCCGTTGGGCCACGACCGCCCCAAGGCTGACACCGCTGGCGTCGCTGTGAACCTCTGTCGGCGCATTTGGGTTGTAATGACGACGAATCAGCAGTGAAGTCAGCACCTCGCGTAACTTGTCAAAGGCTTCATCGCATGCTGATGACCACGCGGAAATGCCTTTGCTTGTGTTAAGTAGCTTCTTCAAGGGTGCGCTAATAAACGGGATGTTCCTCACGAAGCGTCAAAAATAAGTGCACATGCCTATGAAACTGCGTAGGGCCTTGATAGATGTGGCCTTCGAAAACTCGGCGACTGCGCGAAGCTTGTCAGGATCAGGAAGGATGCCGTCTTTCGAGACAACTTGACCCAAGACTGTTAATTTTCAGGCAGCGAAACGGCACTTCTTGAGGTGCAGCTGTAGGCCAGCTGAAGGGAGACAGGTAAGGATGTCATGTAGACGGGTGAGATGTGTCGGAAAATCCTGTGAGAAAACAATTATGTCATGCAGGTAACATGAACACGTCTTCCACTTATGTCCGCGAAGGATGGTATCAATCATGCGCTACAAAATAGCGGGAACATTGCAGAGCCCGAAAGGCATAACGTTAAACTCGTACAGGCCATCGGTAGTGATGAAAGCTGTCTTTGGGTGGTCAGCCTTAGCCATGGGAACCTGCCAATAGCCAGAGCGGAGATCTAGAGACGAGAAGTATTCGGCACCTTGCAAACAGTCAAGAGCATCGTCGATCCGAGGCAGTGGGTACACGCCTTTCCTTGTAATGCTGTTTAAGTGGCGATAATCGATACAAAACCGAATGGTGCCATCTTTTTGCGCACTAGAATGACAGGTGATGACCAAGGGCTTTGAGAAGGCTAAATGACGCCGCGCTGCACTATGTCGTCCACTTGTTCCGCAATAACCCGGCGCTCTTCTGCTGAAACGCGATACGCACGCTGTCGCAAGGGGGCATGGGAACCGGTGTCGATAGCATGAGACACACTTGTCGTGTGACCCAAAGATGGTTCGTTGCAGTCGAACGAAGAAACGAACCCGTTCAGTACAGCAAGAAACTGGGCGCGATGAGACAACGAAAGGTCTGCTTCGATGGCGTTGTCGAAAACTGCCGAAGGCGGTGTTGATGAGGCAGGAGTTATGACGTTCCGACGTAAACGGGTGGCGCCATCGTCAACGTCAAGGCATTCAATACACGTGAAAGCTTGCACGAATCCTAAGGTCTCACCGCGCAGTATGGTCACTGGATACCGGTGCGGATTACAGATGAGGATCAATGCGGATTTATACCTAACAGTGAGGACGGCGAACGGGAGAAATAAGTCCTTGCGGTGAGCAAGCATGTCAGATTGCGCAAACGCCACAATTAAGTCTAACAGGGCAATGCACGACAAGGTCACAAGCACCGACTTCTCCGGAGGTATATCAGTATCATCATCAACGAAGACTGTGAGTCACATAGCGGCTAAAGGGCCACTTGCGCACTAGAACAATCGATGATGGCACTATGACGTGAGAGGAAGTCCCACCCAAGGATGAGATCATGAGAACAGGATGGCAGCAGAAAAAATTCGATGATGTAGTAAAGGTCTTGGATGACTACGTGGGCTGTAGGATGCTGTAGGATGAATGCGTTGTGCGCTAGCGGTGCAAAGTACCATACCAGATGCAGAGGTTGGGACTTTTTTCAGCTTGCGATAAAGATTTTCATGGATGACGGAAACGGTGGTCCCGGTAGCGACAAGCGCTTGGGCGGATGCTCCCTCGACATGTATGTCAATGACATCATGCGGTGAAAATTGGGGCCTTAGAAAGTTCGCTGAGTTTGCAGTTCTTGCCTCTGGAACTGCGCTAGTCAGTTTCCCTCGGCAGTAGGTGGCCGACGACGCTAAGGGGACAAGAACCATCGACGTGGAGAAGAACGGCGACTGCTTGAACGGCGGTCGCGATCGAAGGGTCTCAGCGGCGAGTCAGCAGCAACATCGCAGCATATCTCAGCGGCAGGTTGTGGCGCGTAGGGAAACTGGTTGAAGGCGTCACGGTTCGAGGACATGATAAGATGACAAAAGCGCGCAACGTGACCAGCACAGGCCAAGCAAATGGGCCTCTTGTCTGGCATGCGCCACGTGTCGGCTCGACGAAGAAGCTGGGGTGACTGTCGTGGAACGGGACAAAAGGGAACCCGGTGTCTTGGTAGTGGGACAGAATATGACGGTGGGGGTGGCCGGGTGACGGGTCGTCGTCGTCGTCTCCGAGATGCTATCGGAAACACGAGGCACGGCCGCTTCACTACGGCCTACGTCCGCTTCACTACGATAGTCACATCATAACAAGCCAACAAACACTGACACCAAGGACAACGCCGGCGAAATTGTGTTTAATAAAGGCCACAAAGAAACGATAAATTAAAGGATATGAAAGTGCATGAAAAAACAACTTGCCGCTGGTGGGGAACAAGCCCATAACCTTCGCATTTCGCGTGCGATGCACTACCAATTGAGCTACTGCGGCGCCGTTTCCCCATCCACTTTCTTGGGTATCTATGTTTCCTAGTAGAACCCTGGGTGTGTTAGCTAGCCCCAGCACTCACAGACCTTGGCGGCGGATGTGTAACATCGTTTCTGCCGCAGGCGTCACGGGAACGTGATCTTTTTGAGTGAAGAGTGTCCGCGTGCGTGCGTGCGTGCGTGCGTGCGTGCGTGCGTGCGTGCGTGCGTGCGTGCGTGCGTGCGTGCGTGCGTGTGTGTGTGTGTGTGTGTGTGTGTGTGTGTGTGTGTGTGTGTGTGTGTGTGTGTGTGTGTGCGTGTGTGTGTGTGTGTGTGTGTGTGTGTGTGTGTGTGTGTGTGTGTGTGTGTGTGTGTGTGTGTGTGTGTGTGTGTGTGTGTGTGTGTGTGTGTGTGTGTGTGTGTGTGTGTGTGTGTGTGTGTGTGTGTGTGTGTGTGTGTGTGTGTGTGTGTGTGTGTGTGTGTGTGTGTGTGTGTGTGTGTGTGTGTGTGTGTGTGTGTGTGTGTGTGTGTGTGTGTGTGTGTGTGTGTGTGTGTGTGTGTGTGTGTCCACGGAACAGATGACCCGCGATGAGAAGCCTAAAGCAAGAACTTTTCGCCGGATTGATCCGGACATTGTAGCAATATTGTTATGAGTCCACGTTGACCTAAAGAACTAGTTTGTTTCTCCCCTCCGGTAGGTGATCAGCCTTTCTGAACAACGTTTTGCAGGCGCATGACCGCTCTTTTGTACACTTTACATTGACTCGTAGAATATTGCTTCAGCATTGAGCAACTAGTTTGTGAAGAAGTTGCAAGTGAAATAACAGAAGACTGCAAAAACATAAAGCGTGAGCACACACTGAACAGCATAACTTCCCCATGAACGAAACACCATTGTCAGACGCGTGCTGTCATACTCACAGGAAAATTATTTCCAGGAAATGTAATTTAAGTTCACTGGAGAGATGCCTGAGTTTTGTTATCATAATAACCGGCGTACAGATTACTAATAAGCACGCTTTTGAAAGTCAAATTCTCCCCCTGAATGTTCACAGCAAATGAACATTACATTGCTGCAATTGTGCACAACTAGTTACGAAGGAGAAGGGGAACTACTTGCAAAGAATACGATGGAAACACGATGACTGGTAAGGGACACGTAGCAAATACCAACACATTAGATGCAGAGGAAGTAATCAGAAAATCACGACAGCAGAGATTTACAACAAATGCACTTCTTTAGGCGCATCCTTGTACTAGTGAATAAAGAAAAGTGTGCAAGAGCATGGAGTGGGGGGGGGGGGGTGCAGCAGCAAGTGCTAAAAGTGTGCAAAAGTGTGCAAGAGCAAGTGGTAGGAAGCACCCGGCAGGAGTGACGATGGAAGGCAGAACTCAGCCTAGGGTTCGTTGTTTCCGATTAATCATTTTCTGTAAGAGGAAGCGCGCAGCTTTACGGGGACTTGCGCTCTCCACATTTATAGATGCCATTGCCACCATTTGCTGCTTCGGGAGGGTAACTATCCAAGAGACTATCAAGGTCATTGTGCGCAAAGAACAGCGCAAGATGTTTCCTTCGTCGCAGCCTCAGGTGTCTTCAGTCACTCACATCGTCAAGGACAAGCCTCGACGATCACTGGGTGTTTCCGAAGCGCAGCCCGAATCGCCGTTTCCCGTGCCGGAAGCGATGACCTGCGTCGCCATCGCTCGCCGTCTAGGTCCCCCTCCGCGCCCGTGCCAAGGCCCTGTAACGCCGCGATTCCGTCGTCCATCGCCGCCGCCGCCAGCAAGCGCACGCGTCGCGCAGCGCAGCTATGCCAGGAAGATGGACATTTGGCGAGCCCCTGACCACCGCCTGCTCTGCTATCGCTTCGAAGAAACCGCCCATGTGTACCGCCGAAGACCAAACCGCGACTTGGGCCTGAGAAGGTTCGCCGTCAATGTGCTCCGTCCACAGCCTGGGGAGCGCCCTCATGATATTGCCGACTACATCGCCGCTACTCAGTGGAGCCCTCGACGACCGTCCCGTTCGCCGTCACCAGGCCGCTGCCTGTCACCGCAGCGCCGTCCGTACACTGGCCCAGCCCTGGGCTGGTCCGTCAGCCCATCTCCGGAAAACTACGAGGAGCAACCGATGGAGGTTGCGGTTACTCCTCGTCGAATTGACGAAGATCCTTTTGCGCTGAAGAGACTGTCTCGATGACATAACAACGAAGTCTGGAAGCAAAAAATACACCGACTAAAGACGACCTGACGACGGCACGTACCAGCCACAGGTCAACGCCACGCAGCCGTGATCCGACGCCACGACCTTACTGTAATACAAGATAAACGACCACGAACCTCGACGGGCTTCTCGACAGACACTCAGTCACCGCCTTAGTAGATACAGGAGCCGATTACTTCATCATGAGTGGACCGATCGCCACTCAGTGGAAGAAAGTTAGAGCTACATGGGAAGGCCCTCAAATTCGGACAGCTAGAGGACACCTCATAACACAGACTAGAATCTGCACAACAACAATTGCCGTTTATGACCGAACTTACCCTGACACCTTCCTTATCCTCCAACAGTATTCACGAGACGTCTTTCTCGGCATGGACTTCCTGAACAAACACGGCGCAATCATTGACCTGAAGTCGAAGTCGATAACGCTGTCGGAAGATCAAGCGATGCCGCCGGAGAGCTCTCGTAGTCACCACGCCTTGAGTGTGCTCGAACATCAAGTGAGCATCCCACCTCGCTCCAGCATTGCTATTTCCGTCGGCACCAAACCACCCGCTGATGTCGAAGGCGTCGTCGAGGGCGACCAACGTCAACTGCTCGACCGTGAAATTTATGTCGCAAGAGGGGTCACTCGACTGCACGGAGGGAAAGCGGAAGTGATGCTAACTTCGACAAGGAGTTCAAGCACACCAACAAGGGCACGACAATCGCGTGCGTCGAGGAAATTGTGGAAACCGTGAATGCGCTTGTCCTCTCGGATTCTGCCGCATCTACCCCGACGCCTATAGTTTCCGAACCAGATTTTGACATAAATCCAAGTCTCCCCATGAGTAAGCAGCAACAGCTCAGAACTCTTCTCCAATGATACAAAGACTGTTTTTCGACGTCATCGAGGATTCGACAAACACCAGTCCCAAAGCATCGCTTAATAACCGAAGAGTGCACACAACCACTCCGCCACCGCCCTTATTGAGTTTCGACGTGAAAACGTTAAGCTATTAGGCAACAAGTCAACGAAATGCTCCGCGACGTCATCATCCAGCCGTCGATAAGCTCGTTGCCAACTCCTGTAGTCTAAGTGAAGAAAAAAGACAGAAGCATACGTTTCTGCGTCGTTTATCGCCGACTGAACAAGATAATGAAGAAGGACGTATGTCCCTCCCACAATAGACGACGCATTGGACCGGTTCTGCAAGGCTAAATACTTCTCGACGGACCTGACGTTTGGCTACTGGCAAATCGAAGTCGACAAAAGAGATCGCGATAAGAGCGTCTTCAGCACGCCAGATGGCCTCTATAAGTTCAAGGTTTAGCCATTTCGAATGTGTTCGGCGCCTGCAACGTTACAGCGCGTGATAATCATCATTATCAGCCTGGTTACGTCCACTGCAGGGCAAAGGCCTCTCCCATACTTCTCCAACTACCCCGGTCAGTTACTAATTGTGGCTATGTTGTACCTTCAAACTTCTTAATCTCATCCGCCCACCTAACTTTCTGCCGTGCCCTGCTACGCTTCGCTTCCCTTGCAATCCAGTCCGTAACCCTTAATGACCATTGGTTATCTTCCCTCCTCATTAGATGTCCTGCCCATGCCCATTTCTTTTTCTTGATTTCAACTAAGATGTCATTACCTCGCGTTTGTCCCTTCACCCAATCTGCTCTTTTCTGATACCTTAACGTTACACCCATCATTCTTGTTTCCATAGCTTGTTGCGTCATCCTCAATTTAAGTAGAACCCTTTTCGAAAGCCTCCAGGTTTCTGCCCCGTAGGTGAGTACTGGTAAGACACAGCTATTATACACTTTTCTCTTGAAGGATAATGGCAGCCTGCTGTTCACGATCTGAGAATGCCTGCCAAACGCACCCCAGCCCATTCTTATTCTTCTGATTATTTCCGTCTCATGATCCAGATCCGCCGTCACTACCTGTCCTAAATGGATGTATTCCCTTACCACTTCCAGTGCCTCGCTACCTATCGTAAACTGCTGTTCTCTTCCGAGACTGTTAAACATTACTTTAGTTTTCCGCAGAATAATTTTTAGAGCCACCCTTCTGCTTTCCCTCTCCAGGTCAGTGAGCATGCATTGCAATTGGTGTGGTATGGGTAATGAAGTTTAAATCAAGCTTAAGACCAATATAATGTGGAGCTTCTCAGGGCAGTGCGCTTGGGCATTTACTTTTTAACATATACCCTAATTACATAGAAAACATTGACTACGACACAAAGTTCATTATTTCGGCTGACGACACCAGCCATTTTTTTCACAGTTTCCAATGTACATTTAATGGTGCGCAATTGTAATAACATTTTGGAGGATCTCAACACCTTGATCGTAACAAACTACCTAACCATAAATCCATCAAAACCAGAAGCAGTGCTATTTAGTTGCAAAAGAAGATGATTGATTTAACTTCAGTATTACTATTCGTTCTTCTAGCATTGAAATAGTAACAGTGGTGAAAAACCTTGGTGCTCTGTTTCACGAAAACATGACTGAACGCACTCGTTGAAATCGTCTACAATGAATTATCATCAATAGTTGTAATATTGTTGAGACTACGGTGTATTCTACCCTTATACATAAAACGTTCAGTTTACAGCTCTCTTCTCTCGACCCTAACATACCTTGTAAGGGACACAACTACTAATTCAAAGCTAATGACAATTGGCATACTTAATAAAAAGCTATTCGAATCATAGCCAACGTTCCACATGACTTCCACGTGGAGCCGCCTTTTAAATAATTGAAGGTACCACCTGTTCGTGAGCTATATAAATCAATCCTAAGTCAGCATTAATTGAAACCATAAGAAACAATGACATGTGGGAGGCGGTGCGATGCGGTAGCCCCCTTGGCCACGGATTATTTAGGCCGGCCAACCATAGTGCAGCGGGATGCCGGAAGCGACCGCTCAGGCGGAGCTCGCTATTGTGTTCTTTCCTTGCGCTACCCCACGTGAGCCTTCTTCACCGGCTCTGGAGGCAATAATCGCGCCGCTACAGCGCACCCCTCCTAGAGCGAAACGCGATTCCCCTTAATGGATTAGTGTCCATTAAGGAGTCCAGGTAAAGTCCAGGTAGAGCAGTCCAGGTAAGATGTTCAGACGGTGCCGTAGGAAGACGAAGTCTGGACGCAGGGAACATTGTCTTACGCGTTGTGGACGTCATTCGTGGTGTCGGGTTCACGCAATCCGAGATTCGCGGCTCCTGTAAGACTTCGGTAGGCCGTGCATGCACGGAAGGGGTGAGCACATAACATCGGAAAAGCTTGCCTGCTGCTGCTTGCGGTGAAATATCGAATGCCGATATCATCAGCGTCGCGGCAGTCGCTGGAGACATCGCGAGGGTTGGCTTTGGGACATCGCGAAATTGAAATTTGAATTGAAAGTGAAATTTGCGCGTATTGGAGCCGGTAGTAGAACCTCTGAATCGGTGATAAGTGCCGGTGCCGTGCTCCCGAACGAAAATCGGACAGCTTGCGGAAGCGTCCAAGGAAGGAGTGCCGTAGGCCATAGAATGGCTTAAAGCGCTTGCGTTTGGCCCCGTGAATTGCTTGTAAAGAGTCGTCCCGCAGCTGCCTTTGATATGGGGACGAGGCACACACACCAAGTACGGGTTTGATACTGGGGCCGGCGCGTGCTGACGATCGGCAAGGGTGGAGGCAGGCGATGTAGGATGACAAGACACGGAATGACGCGACGATTCAAATGGCGAAAGTTGTTATCACTGAGCCCTCGAGGTGGCGTAGTAAGCAAGGACGACTGCCCGCAAGTTCCCGTAGAAAGCAGTGCCGGGGGGTGGCGGCCGGAACCTGGAGCGCAGCTGGATCATGGAACCTTGTTGACAGTGAAGTGGCTGCCCGGCTGGATGAACCAATGTCGTCAATGTCGATGTGGAATTGCCGGGTACCCTACAACCGCGGGACGTCTGCCGGACCGCGTGAGGCCACTTCACTCTCGCCTTGGTAGAGTCGCTGTGTGGACGCTAGCATGGCTTGGCTCGGACGTCCGGTGTCACCACTTTGTGGGAGGCGGGACGTCGCCACCCAGAAATTTGTAACTACGAATTGTTTAGGCCGGCCAGCCATGGTACAGCGGGATCCCGGGAGCGGCCGCTTAGGTCGAGCGCGCTAGCGGTACTTTTCTCGCGTTACCCGCACATTAGCCGTCTTCTTCACCTGCTCTGGGGACGATAGTCGCGCCACTACCGTCTCATACACAGAACTAACAATGCTAACACCGCGAAGAACCAAATACAATACGCATACCGTAAATTACTGGGAAATCCTTAATACATGGACTAACTAAGGTTTAGAAATTTTCATGCATACGTTACCAAGCACTGTAAACGATTTGTAAACAAGTGTATTGAATGTCTCTTAATATTTTTATCAAATATCTGAAGAAATGCTTGTTTCTGTGTTCGTTCTGTGGTGTGTTTAATATGTGTTGTTTAATAATTGTTATCTAATCTAACTGCGTACTCTTCAGTTATATGTAGTTGTTCCTCTATCTTGATTATCGATTATTTCTAGGTGCAGCATCTTTTTGATTCTTTTCCGTGTTTCTTCTTACTGTTTTGTTAGTAATAGATATATGTGTATACGTGCGTCTTGTGAATACAGTTGTCAATATAAATTTTTTTGAATAACTGTTATACCCACAACAAGCGGCCTTGGTGATTTTGAAGGTGTGTAGGCCTCAGTCAAGTATTTATGGCTGTTTACCTAAGAGCATCGGCAAGAGTGTCGCGTAGGTTTGATGATCTGACTTGACTTTGGTTTAGGTGAAGCCACACGAGCGAACCAAGTGCGAAAGCCCGCATAGGCTGATTGTTGTCGCGGCGATCTTTCTGGAGGCCTTGATTGTCAAGCTTGAATGACCCAGCCAGCTGACGGGCACTCTTCAGCATGCGGTGAGGCTATTGCTCGCTACTGTCGCAGCCAGTGGCTCTCTCAGTCCCATAGCCCATTTCCCTCTTACTGGGGTCACGTTCGTAAATCATTATCTACTGTGCTTCCACATAAGAATATTATTATTATTATCAATTGGCATCCCCTTTGAAACGGGGCAGTGACAAATGGTCACCTAGCCTGCTTGATTTAATCAGGTATGCTATACTTGTTTTTCATTCTAGCACTTTCCTATACATCTCCTGAATCTTCTTTTTCTTCCTGAAGACTTCTCTATGTACTTTGACACCGCTGCTTCTGCAACTGATGCATGGCATGCCACCTGGTGCAATAATATGCAATTGCAATGCAAATTGTGCACGTATCGACGCTACGCGGCGCACATCTCACATCAGGCGACTCCCCGCGCGCTACCTGACCTTGAGTGGCGCACTCTCACCCTTGGCGTCAGTGTGGGGTCCGCTGCCGCGCCTGCGCTCGCTACGTGAAGGCAATTCGAAGCTGTCGGCCGACTAGCTATGCTCCAGTGTCTTAAATGTGAGTCCACAGGGTTTTAGAACAGCATATACAGAATGTTCCAGGGGACTATTCCCGGCGAGATCAAGCGTAGTCGTCATCGCCGCAACGCCTAGGGTGGATTGCTCCTGACGTGCGTGTACGGTGGTGGTTTATCGTCAGTGCTGTCCCGTTGTCGTAGCGCACTCCAAATGATCTGTCGGCAGTTTTTACAGGAATGCTGTATATGGCTACCTCAGAAAATTTTCGGCCTCCGTGCGTGTACACCGTCGCGTCGAGAAAGAAAAATTTTCGTCTCCAGAGCTAGTGTAAAAGAGAGGTTCATTAGCATAAGCTTTTAGGTGCATTAGCATAAGTGTGAAAACCTCTGATAGATGACACATTGTTCATCTTAATGCACTCGTCGCAAATGTCAAGTCGAGTGCGTGGTGAGCCATTGTTCTCGGCGCGGCGCTCGTTCGCCGCCGCTAGGAGGCGCGCACTATAGCAACCGTGTACGTGTAAAGGCTGTGATAAACGTACACACAAGTGTCGTCCAATGTGTGTTCGTGTATAGAATGGCGTCAGTGTCGCCTAGCGACCTTATCGGCAGTTGTTCTATGATCAAGATAAACGGTTTGACAATAAAATAATAGTGTTTTTCTTGTAAAAAACAGCGTAATATATGCAAAACCAAGCGACTAAAATTATGAGCGAAATCTAAAACATATGTTCAACTGCGATGCGGTTATAGTCGACGCGAAATTTTGCGAATGAGCCCTGCGACCATGATCCATGTCCAAATGTGCGTTGACTGTCACGTACTCCCTAGGTGATGTTTTATGACGAAGTCACGAGGTTGTGTCCCTTCCCGCAAGGGTTCTGGTTATATAAAACGATTTTCTTTAAATTAAAAATTAACTCTGGGGTTTTACGTGCCAAAGTGAAAATATAGTTATTTGGCCACCCATAGTGGAGGACTGTGGATTAATTATGACCACATGGATTTTTTTACCGTCCACCTAAATCTAAGTATACATGAGGGTTATTTTCATTTCGCCTCTATCGAAATGTGGTCGCTGCGGCTAGTCTCGTATCAGCGGCCTCAAACTAAGCAGTCCAACGCCATACGCACTGGACGTACGGCATTGGCGTTGGCTGCTATATAACCACATCAGGTGGTTATATAGAAGGTATATTAAATATACAATGTTTGTTATCCTCCTAATGCTGGCATGTATAAAACTAACGTGAGGAAAAAAAAGCCGGCAGATCTCACGTCGTGTTGGAATCAATGGTATGCGAGGCAGTTCGCGGGGAGCCTACCAAGTTGACGAAACAGCCATGAGAGCACCAAGACGTAGGCGCTTATTTCATGATCTACGTGGCAGGGCATGCAATGAAATTCATGACCTATCATTTATGTTCGTCATACACTCTTGTAATGCTAAGCCAATTTTGGTAAATACCAAGACTTAAGCGGCCCTTCCATCACCTACATGGCACGCATGTTATGATATTCATGTCATGACCTATCATTTGTGTTCAGCATACACTCTTGTCATACTGTGCCAATTTCGGCACCTGCTAAGTTAACGAAACGACCCTGAGAGCACCAAGAGGTAGGCCGCTGTTGTATCAGCTACATGACATGCATGTCATGACCTATCATTTATATTCTTCGTACACTCTTGTCATACTATGTCAATTTTAGTACATACCAAGTTAACGAAACTACCATGAGACCACCAAGACGTAGGCGGCCAGATAGATCGATACTCTCAAAGGGGCAAATGTTGGCCAAGAAATGCTTCGCAATTAAAGCGCAAATTGTAATTGGAAAGTGCTGTGCTAAGCGAGCACGCAGTCATAGCGTGAGCAAAAGCATAAAAAGTAATGTCCGCCTTTCTGAGTAATCCGTCTCAACGACTAGAAATGTGTTACCTGCAACAGGTGATTTTTAAGAATGCGAAATGGCATAAAAATGATTACGCCGTATATTTTGGCAATAAACATCCCCTTTGTTCTGGTGATATATGTCATCATGTTTGTCTTACACAAATTGTTGTGTTCATTATGGGTTGTGGCATACAGAACTAAGGTAAATGTGTTTTTCAGCAAAATATTTCGACAGTATAATCATAGTGCTTCTCCTTTTTACTTATTATAAAGAATAAATTCTATGATTTCACAAGCCAGAACTGCGATCTTTTTATTATGTGTAGTGAGGGACTTCGAAATAATTTTGACCACCTGGGGTTCCATCATCGCCATCATCAGCCTATTTATGTCCACTGCAGGACGAAGGCCTCTCTCTGCGATCTCCAATTACCCCTGTCCTGCGCCAACCGATTCCAATTTGCGCCTGCAAATTTCCTAATTTCATCACCCCACCTAGTTTTCTGGCGTCCTCGACTGCGCTTCCCTTGTCTAACGTGCGCCTATATCTAAGTGCACGAGCGTTTTTGAATATTGATTCGTTTGAAATTCGGCAGACACGGCCATGAGTGCAACCGCAAACAAGACCTAGCTTTTTGATACTCGCATTGTTTGTTTCTGCTAGTATAAGACTGTTTCCAACCACGTGCTCTTTAACGTTGCTACCTTTCACATGCACGATTTGTATCTCGATGAATACAGTGCCTTCAGCTATTTGTAACGCCACTGTATTTATTCGCTTTGTTTTGTCCTATATCTTTTTGCGGTATGGCGCAGCTAAAATTTTAAGGTACAAAGTTACATCAATCTTTTTGAAGGGCAACCTCTAAAAGCTTTAATGCACGCCATACACGTCAACATTCTGTTCGAAACAAATTTGTTAGCGTAAGCGAAACCATGGCAAAAACGAGTAGTTTTCTGCTGGGATCCAAACTCAGTCTAGTATTGCTTTAGTGTAAGCGTTCAACCTGTTTTTTAAAAGAGATGTAAATATTGCACTACATGTAATCCTACAACTTGAGAAAATTTGAAATTTTTACCTTGTCAGCGAGCGCAGAACCTATACTCCCGCTTTCCGTCGCAGCGCGCGTTTACGTTTTCCGACACAATATAGCCGCGCCACCAGACGTGTCCTCACCCTGTACGGAGAAGCATGTCATCGAGGCACCCTACCCTCCCACCGAATGTCTGGCCGTACAAATAGGGGCGAAATTTGCCTAACGCCTGTACAATTGCAAGGCACTCTTTACAGGTGACCGAGTACCTGGCTTCCGCCTTGGTGAGGGCTCGGCTCACATTGGCAACGACATACTCATGGAAGCCGAGCTTGCGTGGCGAGAGAACTGCGCGAAGACCGACACCGCTGGTGTTCGTGTCTACTTCAATTGGCGCAGTCGGGCCCTAATGGTGTAGCACGGATGGCAAAGTACATAGACGGCGCAGTGTCGCAATAGCATCGACACAGACGTGTGTACAGTGAAAAAGGTCGCCAGGGCCAGCCAGCAGCTTTGTAAGCGGCACTATGGTGGAAGTACATTTGTGACAAAGCGATGAAAATATGGCCACCAGCTCGGAATGTTCCGAAGTTCTTTGGCGGCAGACGGATTTGGGAACTCGGCAAGAGCACGGAGTTTGTGAGGGTGACGAAAAATTGCGTCCGTGAGACAACGTGACCACGTATGGTAAGCCAGCGAGTCCCAAAGTTACATTTTTTCACGTTAATTTGAAGGTGAGCGTTTGTAAAGCAGCGATGAATCATACATAGACGGCCGAGATGTGTTCTGAAATCGGTTGAAAAAGCGAAGACATCGTCCAAGTAACAGACAGCCATGTCTTTCATTTCAGACCACGTAAAATCTTGTCCCTAAAGGACCCTAATAAAGTTTTTCGTCCATCCATCCATCCAATGGCGAAATTCCTCCCGGCTCCACGACAACTAACTTGTCCTGTGCAATTAACAATGTTACAATATCTAAGCCAGGAGTCCTGAACTTTATTTTAAGTCATGAAACCAAAAAAGGCTGCAGTCCAGACAGTGTCAACAATGTGTTCCTTCATCGTTATGGGCTTTGGACGTGTCAATACGCCACATTAATTCTTGAGGAATAAGCGTCTACTTGTACAGTTTTTTGTTCATGTAAGCGGGCTAGAGTCATCCCATTGTTCAAATATGGGCAGAAACAATCCTTTCTAAATTACAGACCCATTTATTTACCTTCTCATGCACGCAAACTCCTTTATCACATCATTTATAAACACATTATCACTTTTATCGAGTCTAATAACATTTTATGCAGCTCTCAGAATGGATTTCGTAGTGGCTTAGCACAGTGACTTAATTAACTGAATTTACACATGACATCAGTTTTGTTTTTGATTTAGGTCATCAAGTAGATGAGCTCTTCATTGATTTCTCCCAAGCACCTGATACTGTACCACATCCTAAACTATTACATAAACTAAGCCTTATCCTTAATAACCCTCTTCTTATTGACTGGATCCGTAGTTTTATTTGTGATCGTTCACAGTATGTTTCTTTTAATTCATTCAACTCTCCTGGCGCATCAGTATCTTTGAAGTACGCCAAGTTTCTATTTGAGGGCCATTGCTTTTTTTTTTTGCTTTATATTGACGACATTCCAAACTATGCTTCAGTAGAAATTCGACTTTACGCTGACGACTGCGTTCTCTACAATGTCATCTCTACACCTAACAATCATAACACTCTGAATCAAATCTTCTATAAGTTTTTGTGGATTGTGCGAACTCTGGCAAATGAAGATTAACTTTTAAAAAAAATAGTCGTCATGTCCTTCCACAAGCATGCTAATTGCACATATTTCGATTACTTCTATAAATCCACTTTTCTGCAGCGCGTATATGAATATATGTATTTAGGCCTCCTTTTCACTCCAAGGTTATCCTGGTCAGAACATATTCTAACAACTTGCAACAAAGCACTAAAAAAACTTGGTTACCAAACCTGAACCCTGCGCGCTGCCCCGAAAGAAACTAAAGTCATTACATGCAAAACACTTGTAAGACCTATTCTTGAATATGCGGCTACCATATGGAACCCTTAAAAAATTTCGGACATCCACAAAATTGAACCTGTTCAGTAAAAGGCGGTTCGTTTGATATACCGCCGCTATGACAGAATGTTTTCACCATCATCTCGTCTGCGTACGCTCGGTTTAACCCCTCTTTCCCACCGCCGTCACATTAATTCTCTGAAACTTCTACACTCTCTATTTTACTCTCCACATTATGCTTCCCCTAACACATTTCTGACCCGTGCAAAGCCCGTGATCACGAGAAACAGCAATCAATTAAACGTATCGATCTTTTTTGCTCGCACCAACACTTTTAAATACAGTTTTTTTTTTTTTTCCGAGGACTACTGAACTCTGGAATTACCTGCCTGGTTCCATCCGTTGTTTACTACATAAAGAATTTAGCGATGCTATTCAGTACTCCCTTTAGCCATGTTCTCAGATATGTTTCTTTTGTATTGTTATTTGTATTTGCCACATATTGTATTCACCCCCTCCTGCAATAGCCCTTCTGGGCTGCAGTATCTGTAACTAAATAAATAAATAGAATAAATAAATTCGCTTTAACATTACGAGCGCATTAAAAAGTCCGAATGACATGACTGCGAATTCATACAGGCTATCCAGAGTGGCGAACGCTGTTTTTGGGCGATAACAATCCGCCATTGGGACTTGCCAATATATATCCCGAGCCCAAATCAAGGGAGGAAAACAGGTCGGCAGCTTGGATACTATTGAGGGCGTCGTCTATTGAAGGAAGAGGGTAAATGCTTTTCCGAATAGTGTCGTTAAGGCGACTGCAGTCCACGCTATATCCAACCAAGCCGTCTTTTTTTTTCTACCCACTGCAACACAAGACCAAGGACTGCAAGAAGGCTTGATTACTCTGCACTGAAGCATGCCGTAAATTTGCTTCGTTATTAAACGACGCTCCGCATGGGACACATCGAAGGGGTCTGTCGCAAAGGGGCGTGAGTTCCAGTCGCAATCATGTGAATAACTTCATTAGTTCGGCCTAAGACGCTTGCAGGAAGTCGAACGAAGTGCGAAATTTTTTCAGAAAAGCAAGAACCTGTGCCCGTTGAGCCACATTGAGGTCGCTGACGATGAAAGAATCAAAGAAATTTAAAGGCACGAGGTCGAATGCAAATTTAGCAGTAATTGTGTTCAGCTAAGGTATTCTGTAGGTCCCGGAGGGATCAAGGCTCACGATAATATTATTGTCGCCAGGCTGCATGAGACTAAAGTGTCTCATTACGGTACAAAGTCAGAGGAGATTAGTGTGGGCTGCAAATAAGTATTCCGGTAGGACCCTAGTAAAAAACGGGAACGGCAAATAGCTGCGAAATATAGTGACTGCGGCTAAACAAGTAAACTAGAAACATGAGCAGAATGGTAGCATCGGAAAGAGCGGCAAAGCAAGCGAGAACAATGACCGCACTGTAAGGAGGAATGTCTCTATCGGCGTTGACGACAAGTGTGCTATCACCAGGACCTGACTCACCGATTGAAGGCGTGTTGCAAAGTTCACATTCACCCTATCACTTCGTTTAAGCTTGGCTCATAAAAGGCACTCGGTCTCTGCCCAAGCGAACCTGCTGGCTCATCAAAAAGGCTTATACCTATTATTTTGCGCTTTATTTTGTCCGCAATATTGGAGCCACCTCGGAACACATTTTTGTTACTACAAAGTATGTTCCTATCAGCAATTGTAACTGGAGTTCTCTAAATTTGTAAGATCTCTAAGATGTACCTACTACACCATACTTTGCTTGCTAAATATTTTCACTGCTTAAAAATACCTTAAATAAGAACAATTCTTATGAATTTAAATTTCGCACTAAATTTGGGTGGGGTTTGAGCCTCGGGAATAGCACAATATGTAGAATTTCCGGTTGAGCGAGTAGAGTGGGTTTCTCTATTCTATTTTAATAGCAGCTTTTATGCTTAGTTATTTGCGAAAAATGGCGCCTCCTGTAAAAAATTGAGCCTACTCTCAAATGGCTTCCATAACGGCGCAGGATGCGATGTTCTTAATTCCTCGTTGTTGCTACATCGGCCAATTCAGTGGATGCTGATTATTCGAGCGCAAGGTCCAATGAGTGCGGTCATGTAATTAACTATTATCTCCAAGCCTACGTCGTGGGTACTATCGGTTCGTGTTAAATTCGCGTGTGTCAAAAATAAGCGCACAGAGATGCCGTGAAAACTTCAATAGCTCTCGGAGCTAATGTGAACTGCTCAAATATCTTAATTTGCACTGATGATTATTGGTATTACGGAGAACTATTGGTATTACGGAGCAGTAAGCGTGGGCGCAAGCCGAACGGATATATCCCAGAGGAAGAACACCGCATTGACATATACGCCAAGAACAAAGAACCAATCAGGCAGGTGGAGACTGTTAGATTGCTAGGACTTCTCCTGCAAGCGAATGAATCTAATTGTAGGATGATAGAACACATCTCTCACAAGTCAGAAGAAGTCATTAGGCATCTGCGTAGAGTTACCAACAAGCATAAGGGGCTAGGAGAAGACAGTGCCATAAGATTGGTACATGCATTTGCCTTTTGCCACTTCTCGTACGTGGCTGGCATGCTACAATGGACACAGGCTGATAAGAAGAAGCTAAACGCTTTAATCAGACGACTTATAAAGACTGCACTAGGACTTCCCATCAGCACGGCCAATGAGAGCTTATTGCGCCTAGGGCTGCATAACACCCTAGAAGAGATAGCTGAGGCTCAACAGGTGGCCCACAAGGAGAGACTAATGAGGACACGACCTGGGAGGGCGCTACTTGAATAAATTGGCGTAGAAATTAACAACCACACCAACGAAGGAGAATTATTAACACTATTGCAAGCGGGACTACGAGAAACAATAAAGACGACCCCGTTCCCTAGGAACATGCACCCGACACATAACCTCGAGAGACGGAAGGCAAGGACGAAGGCACTCCTTCAAGACATAGATGAACATAAGCAGCATGCGATGTTCGTTGACACTGCCTGGGTTAAAAATAAGGATGCGTATACCTCCGTTGTTGTAGACACTCAAGGTAACATACGGGATGCCATCACCGTCTATACAAAAGACCCAACAGTAGCAGAACAAGTAGCGATCGCCTTAGCCATCCGGGCTAATCGGTGGACACATATTTACAGCGACTCTAGAACAGCCATACGCAACTTTACTAACGGATATGTGACACGGATAGCAACAAAAAGAGGATTGAAATCCGTTGGTTTCCTGCACATCTGGGGGTGGTGGACGGAGCTCGGAGAAACCTCAATGAAGTGGCAAATAAAGCAGCACGAGGACTTTCTAGCCGTGCTCTTCAAGACCGAGCAACTTAAACTTCACCCGGGGAACACAGGGATCGATTATTAACATATAACGAAATCACGAAGCATTATTATTTAAGCAGAAGGGAATACCTATTGCCCCATGGTAAGCTTTGCAGAGCCCAAGCGGTAACATTACGTTTGCTACAGACCAGAACATACCCAAGTCCAGATTTTATTAACAGCATCTATCCGGAGAGGGAAACTCAGACTAACTGTAATAAGTGCAATAGCATCATTACTCTTGACCACATGCTTTGGCAGTGCCCCGCGGTCTTCACAAACTGTGACAAGGAACAAGACTGGTGGCGGCAAATGCTACACAATGAATCACTCTCTGACCAATTACGGGCAGTCCAGAAGGCCCGCGATGTGGCTGATGGGCTCGGCCTGACAGTCCCAACGTGGGAGCGGCCCACGTCAACGTAGGGTTGACCTTCAGGACCCAATAAAGTTCTCCATACCATACCATACCATAGTGATGATTATTTGTTTTACGTGTAACTGAGCTATGCTTTCAAAGCATGTTTAGGGCATTCAGTTTAGCCCTTTGTGTAGCTTGAATGTCGAAAACTGAAAAAAAAAGCTTGCAGACCCCACTCCCTTCAAAGCAGCTGGCATATCTGAAGAAGAATCAATATTGTTTCGTTTCAAATGTCGTGTTGCTACAATGGTGCTCGCCGAACTCGCTCTTCTAGTTTTATCTGCTATTGAGCACCTTACGTGAAGAGTTCAAAAACTTTTTGATGACTCCGAGGAAAAACATGCACAATAACACTGGTGCCAAGTAAAAAAAACATGGTTGGGGCTTAGCTAAGGTTAAGCCTGGATATCTCGAAGCGAAAAGGTTCGGTGATGCTTACGGTTTAGCTTATGGTTATGGTGTATGATTTAGCCTGTGGATATGCATGTATACAGTTTTACTTATGGATATGCTTTGGTTAGCTTATGGTTATGCTATATGTGTGCCTTGTGTAGTTATGAAAATTGCTTATCAATGATATATGCCATAAGTTATGCAGGATTATTAAACTTCTTTATTCATAATTGTTGGGCACATTCTCTTGCGATTTCTGTACAGCCATAAACACAGCTCTCTGTATTGGTAGTATCACTCTCTTCTCCTTCCATGTTGAATGCGCACGCCTATTCTCTGACAAGCGGTTATATAGTCGGCCTCCGCAATAAACACGCGCTTACGGCGAACGTCAAATGATGACGCATAGCGCGCGGCAGTTGCCACCTGCGCAGACTCCGAACACACTTACGGAGCCAATTCCCACTCCGAACACGCTTACGGAGCCAATTTCGACATACGACGCCTCGCGCGAAGCTCGGTTTTGACTAGCGTAGTGAAGCTTTTCGCTTCTAAATGCAAAACTAGAGTGTACGTGGCTATATTCGTGTTCCCCAAGAATAATTGCCCAGCAATGAAAGAAAGACAGGCACAAATCTATCCATTACATTTCCGTCTGTCTCTTGGAGCCATCCATCGAACTTCTAAGTCGTAAGACCCCCATAGCCAGTCCATCACAAGAACAGATACTCTCATTTCGAAGTCCAGTCTTAACATCTGTTACCAAACAAAAGAAGGGTACTTTTGTGTTCAGGATTCCAGCTCCTCCCGGGACGAAAGTGTGAAATTTCATATATATTAGCATCTACGTCATACTCGTGTAACGTAGAGACAGCATTGAATTGCCTACTGAGACAATCTGCGTCTGCAACGCGTTTCTTTATCCGTAGATACGCGCTCGATATCTCCAGCAGCATTTGCGTTCAATATTGGCTTAATGCTGGCTCTTAACCGCAACCGTTCGCACTAGAACTTGTTCACGACGCCCATCTGTCTATACTTAAGCACTGCATAGTGAATAAGGAAAAACTACCTGTCGCTTGCCGTAATGTTACATTATGTGCATTGACTAACGCCTGCCAGATTTATATTTTCTTTTTTTTTTCTATAAACCAGGCATATAAGATCAAGGTAAGAAGTTCTCATTGCTTCGCTAAGCCGACAGAAGCTGCTGGCTCCCTTTTACGAATGGGTGTTTATGCGACAAGGTGTTCTTTCTTCAATAGGTATTCTATTTCACCTGTACGAGGCGGCTGTTGCCAGCAAGTTTAAATAGAGAATGGTCTTGAACACGCGAGTCCTTTGTCGAAACTGAGAAAGCCGAGGCCGAGCCGCGAAGTAAGTGGCAACACATGTTCCTACAGCATGAACAAGGGCAGCACTACTATGCAAAATGTTTCACTTAAGTAGCGATGCAAAGGTAATATTAGGTAGTGCATGATTCTATTAGCAGCAGTTCACCGGCACTATTGTGACCATCTTGTTGCTACACATTATTGCATAAAACATTATCGCAACTTCCATTGCAATATATTCATGATACTGTGAGCACATTTTTCGTAGTTTCACTGCTAAATTCTCCTACCTCTGCGTAGGGCTACCTTATGCTGGCGACACCTATCATTATTTTTTCGATGTGTTTTTCCTGCATTGGTGTTTCAATTCTTGCACGACGAATTAATGTGATATCTTATAGCTTTGCTCTTACATATGCACATTATCTTGCTTGTAATTTTAATGTGATTAGCATTCATAGGCTGCTTCACGCCTTTTGTGGCATCTATGACCGTGCCAGTATCTTACCTCTTCCACGCTAACTAGGGTTCAGGCTAATTGTGGCTACCACTAAAACACGTGATATGTGAATGCATGTATATTGCAGCCAAGTCTCTTATGCTTCCCTCTGCCTGCGCTGCGATATCTAGCGGTGGCGCCACACAGTCTGTTCGTGACGCGTGTCGAAATATAGAATCAGACAAGGATGTCTGAATATATATGACGTGGGTTCGATTTCACCAAGCATCACCAGAGATATTCAATTGTTTCAAGGCAGCGCACTTGTTAAGGCATGGGCTAACACTAAATCACAGAAACACAAGCCCTAATTGTCAACCAACTAGCAGACCAATATATCCCGATAGAAACATTTTAAATGATTTTTAATGCGAAGTATTATATAGGAAGCTCTCACCAAGGTAACGCAAGGCCTTGGTTTGTGAGAAGTGTGAAGTGATAAGCTAGCTTAAAAGCTTGAAAATAGCCTGCCTGTATTACCTATGTAGGTTCATATTAGATGAGCCACGTGACTGTGTGATAATTTAGGGTGCCTTGGTCGTCTGGGCACGAAGGTTACATCACCTGCAGCCACGTTCTAAGCTCCTCGCTTTTTACACGCTAGAGAAGCAGCTACCGAGCAACTTGCGCGCGCAACTTGTGCTGAGGAGCACGTTGATTGCTGCATTGATTGGACACCGGGCACCACTCGTCACTGCTGCTCCAGCTCTGAAAAAAGATTAGCGGTAGTTCTACGTCATGCGCCAGAACAGCCAGGCATATGTAGCGCTAACCTAATCTAGCAAACGAAGAGAAGCAAGACCGTTTAACTCACAAACGCGCAATAAAGGAGCCCCCATGTAATACTTCGCACCATGATAATTCCTCTTCACCAAGGTTTGACTGTACTCTTTTCTCACTGGAGAGCGTGATACCCAGTGGCCCATGCCCGGTGAGCCAATCGGCGTCAAGGAAGTTCTTTGAAGAACAGCCCCTACCCAATGGCACATACCCTGTGACCCAAATTGACATGCAAAGAAGACTGTTGATACCAGCATGGACTTAGCTAAATGCCCTAAAACGCGTGAAACACAGCTGCTGGATAAAAAAAGAAGATACGGCCTGCTGGGCGTCTCGAAAATGATGCTGTCCGCCGCGGCGCAGCCAGCCAGGGACTGTTGCACAGAACACCTATATACACTTAAAGAAGGGAAACTGTGCCTTCCACAGTGCAGCGGAAATAGGAGTAGCGGTGGCGTTGTGAACTAAAGTATGCGACCGAGAGGTGGTGCTTCCAAAATCAAAACTAATACCATCATTATTACGTAGTGAGCAATATGGCGGCTAGGGCAGCGGCTGGTGGGGCTCGTCGCGCTGCTCGCTCGCAGGCTTTGGACGGTTTGCTAGCGCTTTCGAGGCGGTATTCGTGTGTACGCTACTCTAACATGACTACAGATAACTTTATTGCGTCGCCAGGTGACCAAGAGGCCTCAAATCGCAAAAAGACACTTCGAACAAGTAAGCTTGCATTGTTTATTGTCAATTGTGAATGAAACAGTGCATGCCCACAATTTTCGTACAGGTCAGATGGAGTTAATACTGTCAGTCACGAAGTTTACAACATACAACACAGCTAATCATCTATTTAATAAAATTCACAGCTGAAATTGAGTTTTCTCATCGTATTCGTCTAAAGCAGGGAGAACGAAGCTTCAGACAACGATATTTATGCTAGGCTACCAACGTACCTGTACTGCGTACAGTGCTTCTTGACGTGTTTAATGGTATATTGCATGCGTTCAACGATTTCATTTATAATAAAAAAAGAAACATAAAAAGTGCTCGAGCAAAGATGTACTGTCGGCAAGGTAAGCTCGACCTGTAATGTCCCATTGTTTTCAAGACAAATTGGCGAGAGGCACGAAGTATAGGGGGGGAAAACTTTGCGCTAAATTTTACATCCCACATTGTCTCCTCTTATATTTCTCCTGCACATTTAGTGTTCAGCTGCGGCAGTAAAGGCTTCCCCACAAGTGGAGTACTCGTAGGAAAGCGAGGAATGCTGTGGAGACAACAGTGCTTACAAGGACCTCTGGAAAGATTGTGTGAATAAAGAAGGACACTACAAACATATAAGTAAGGCCAATTGCTTATGGTCATACGTTAGTGAGAGCGAGGGTTAACCTCAATTTCAAGAGAGATAGAGTAAAATTGGTGAAAAAGAAACAGGTCAACTTAGAGGCAGTAAGAGTAAAAGCAGGCAAATTTAGGCTGGCACTTCCAAACAAATTTGCAGCCTTACAACAGAAAGACGATGATGATAACATAGACGTAATGAATGAAACCGTAACAAGGCTGGCTTCAGAGGCAGCAACTGAAATAGGAGGCAAGGCACCAAGGCAACCAGTAGGCAAGCTCTCCCAAATAACAAAGGGCCTAATAAAAAAATGACAAAGAATGAAAGCGTCCAACTCAAGAGATAAGATAGGATCCGCGGAACTGTCAAAACTGATCAGCAAGGCGAAAATAAGTGATATTCGAAATTATAACGTGAGAAAGACTGGGGAAGCCGTAAAAAATGGACGCAGACTGAAATCACTGAGAAGGAAACTTGGCATAGGACAAACGAAGATGTATGCACTGAAAGATAAGCAGAGTGATATCGTGAGCAATCTCAAAGGTTTAATAAATGCAGCTCAAGAATTCTATACTGACCTGTACAGTACCCAGAGGACTCAGGAGAACTCCACTCGAAACGCTAATGAATAGGATACAGAAACGCCTCCTATAACTAGAGGTGAGGTCAGAAGGGCCTTGCAAGACATGAAACGGTGAAAAGCGGCTGGAGAAGATGGAATAACAGTCGATTTAATCAAAGATGGAGGAGACATAATACTTTGAAAAACTGGCTGCTCCCTATACGAATTAGTAAAGGCAAGGCGCAGGAGAACAGGAGTCAAGAAGAACACACACGACAGGACCGGCGCCTGTACTTACCTCAGCGCCAGTCCTCACGTAGGTGTACGTAGTCCTGTCGTGTCGTGACGTAGACGTACGTAGGGGTCCTGTCGTGTCGTACGTAGGCGCCGGTCGTGTCGTGTCTGTTCTTCTTGAGTCCTTTTCTTCTGCGCCTTGCCTTTACTAATTCAAGTATGAACCAACTAGCCCAAGCAAGAGTTTTACTTACTCCCTATACGAAATGTCTGTCAACTGCAAGGGTCCCAGAAAACCGGAAGAATGCAAACATTATACTAATCCACAAAAAGGGAGACATTAAAGAACTGAAAAATTCTAGGCATATTAGCTTACTCCCAGTATTATACAAAATATTTGCCAGAATAATCTCCAATAGGATAAGGGCAACACTAGACTTTAGTCAACCAAGGGAACAGGCGGGCTCCAGGAAGGGATTCTCTAAAATGGATCACATCCATGTCATTAATCAGGTTATCGAGAAATTCGCAGAGTACAATAAGCCTCTCTATATGGTTTTCATAGATTACGAAAAAGCATTTGATTTAGTAGAGATACCAGCTGTCATGGAAGCATTGGGTAATCAAGGAGTACAGACGCTTACGTAAATACATTGGAAAATATCTATAGAAATTCCACAACCACCTTAATTCTACACAAGAAATGTTGTAAGATACCTATAAAGAAAGGAGTCAGACAAGGAGACACAATAGATGAAAGTATAGATGACATCCTAATTGACATGAAGAGAAAGAAATGGCGCTGGGCAGCTCATGTAATGCGTAGGGTAGTTAACCGTTGGACCATTGGGGTGACAGAATGGGTACCAAGAGAAGGGAGCGCAGTAGTGGACGACAGAAGACTAGGTTTGCGACGAAATTAGGAAATTTGCAGGTGCTTGTTTGAATCGGTCGGCGCAGTACAGCGGTAATTGGAGATCGCGGGAGAGGCCTTCGTCCTGCAGTGGACATAAAATAGGCTGATGATGATGATTATGAAGGCCAATTAATGCTCATGGATCCTTGGAAAATGCAACTTATGGTTTGATGTTGAAAAATACATCTAGGTTTGTGTATTAAAACAAGTCAATGAGGTTACAAGGAGATGTAAATTTCAACTGAGTAACAGAGGTGAGCAAGGGAAGCCTCAGCCGGGAGCCAACGTTTCAACGAACAAACATTTGTGAGGGCCATGACGAGGACAAATTCCCACGCTGAGGCTTCCCTTCCTCGTCCACTGTTGATTGGCTGAATCTAAAGCCAAACTTACTCCGAGTACATTCCAAAAAGTTTTTGGGAACACGTTGCTCAGTTTGTCGTCCGCTATTTGAAGAGAAATGAAAAAAGTTATGGCCCATGCACCCCGTACAGATAGTAAGCCAGTGAAGCTGAAATGTGCGGCCCCAGTGTTTATCGCTGGGTTAATTCCGACGGGTTATTAAACTCTTTCTCATTTACTGGTAACATCTTTGTCTCTTAATAAGGTTACACACACGTTTGGCTTGTGTTTATCACATTGTTTATTTGCAATGCCACATACTGCGCTTCCCATAATCACTACCATGCAGGCGTGCAATGAGCGGTTCATTGCGTTAATCCAACGGGTTCATGAAAGTCTTTCTGAATTATGCTACACATTTGTGTTTCGTAATGCGTTAATCATAGTGTTTATGACTCAGTTATGCACTGTAGTTACCAACTGACACATCGGGGCTGCACATTTCATTTAATTGAAGAAAGGGACACATTTTTCACCCTACTGCGAAATCGAAGAAATACTATTATGCGCGTCCTCTGCTGATAGAGAGAAACGCCGTGAATATCGGCGTAGCCAATGGCGCGCCACATCTTTGCCACGAGATAATTCTGCCAGCATGAGATTGTGTTAACCCCATCCCTGTGTACTTTCCCTGCAATAATGCGTAGACAAATGTATGTTTTAAAAGCGTAAGCATTTCTATGCCTACTCAACGAGAAACTTGTCCGACCATCAAATAAGACGAATGCAATGGCTCATACGCCCCTCAAAACTGGTTCATACCCTCGCAGTATAGGGTTTCTGTGGTCGAACCACGAGTGTTTTGCCTCGGCATATAGAGCCTCGCTGTAATTGTATTTAGTGATTTGTCATGTTTGAGAACTGTGAAATAGGCCGGTTGCCAGCATTTGACTTTCCTAGCTATTTCTTACGGTGCAGGGTTAGCCTGGTTATAGAATTCATGCAAACTGTACATGATGTTTTTGTAGTTAACAAATGTAAAATAATGCGCGTATTGTAGGGGTTGAGGACGGACTTCGGGATCAAACCAAAACTTGGGAGGGTTTATTTTACACTATGTACAGTGAGACGTCAATGAACAGTCGTACAGTCCTTACGGGCCGGCAGCAACTCGGACGCTGCGGCCCACGGCAAGAAGTTCGAGAGAGGTGAATCAGGGAATGCTCTGGTCTCTCTGGAATGCTTCTTTTAAACCCTTCGAAGACTGGAAGTCGCGTCATGTTCGGCCAATGGGAGGGCCCGCTCCGATGACGCCACCTTCGGCCAATGGTAGGCACCCGTGCGGTGATGTCACACCCGGCGGCTCCCCGCGGTCTTGCCTTGCTGTGGTGCAATGCTCTCTTCAAAGGCGGCCGGTGAGGCGCTGCCAGGCCTTCCCGGTACATCACAGCCGTCTTGTTGTCACGGTGCATTACAGCCGTCTTGCTTCGGGACCCAATTTACTTGCAACAATGTCGGGCTATCCCTTCGATTTTCTGGAAGAGTCAAGCAGTGAATAGCTACCGCGGGGCACACGAAGTGGGGGCCGCCAACTTGTTTGTACCTGTCGTGCCTCAGGAATGTGTCATCCATGCTTCTGCATTCCTTACGTAGCAGTGGCGCGATTCGATGTGGTCTGGGGAGCTCGAAGTAGGCTCAGGAGACAGCTCCATATCTAACAGTATACAGATCTAATTCTAATCCTAGCACTTATCATCTCATAACGTTCTCACAGATTTTATCATCATCATCATCATCATCATCATCATCCGATTTTATGTCCACTACTGGACGAAAGCCTCTCCCTGCGATCTCCAATTGCCCGTCCTGCGCCAACCGATTCAGCTTCCCTTCTCTAGGCATCCATTCTGTAACCATAATGGCATGCGATCAATATCCAATGTGGTATCCCAGTAGATTTAGCCTCATTACTTCGCTTGAAATAGTACAAATCGCTCTGCTCCTTTCATTCTTTCTCATTCTAACCGTACCGCGAGTATATCCTCAATGAAAACTAACCTAGCACTTGTTCCACTAGCTGACCGCCGCAACGTCTCCCGTCTCTCACCATTTCATAAAAGTTTCCATCAAACCACACTTAACGACAACTTCATACTGCGACCTCAGTACATTTCACACTGCGTTCATCGACGGAGTAAGGTAGGAATCGATCCATCCCTATTGCAAAACCCAGTACCCAGTATCAAGTGCGGCGGATTATGGGCCCAGTGTCGCGCGCTGGGTGCTGGGGTGCTGGGCAGGCGCGGCGTACTGGGAAGCGCTGGCTACTGGTGCGAAAAACAGCTCTAGCGCATCAAGTACGCAGTGCCTGGACACCGCATATTTTTTTTTAGATACAGAAAGCAACAGAGAGGGTCTTAGTGCAATAAAAAAAAAAGAGAAAAAAGACGTAAAAACAAATGTGCTCCGACCAAGATTTGATCGTCTGACCTACAGATCCGAAGCCCGGTACTTTACCGCTACGCCACGCCAGCAAGCTTTTTTTTTTTTATTAACGACATGGGAACATACAAAACAAGACATTTTTAACAATACACAACAGTCAGAACAAAAATCTCAGTCATTGGTTTGCGGTCACGGGGCTAAAAATGCTTGAAATTCGCAAGCTCAGTCATCACACTGAGCCATGTTGGTTTTTCTTTTTGCAAACTATACATTTCCTTAATATAACAAATGCTTTCAATGAAGTATTCTCTAACAGGCCGGGCATTTATTTCGGCATGTCTCACGGCCATTCTCGTTTTCCATAAGCTATGTAAGGACACCAGCATGAACATGTCATACGGTACTTTGTCTTCATTTAGAGTAGGCAAGAAACGAGTCCCATACGGTGTAATCAGCAAGTACCATGTCAAAATCGAGAAGCAGTTTTAGTTTCGCAGAGATACGTCTCGCACACACATGACAGATGCGCTATCGCCCAGCCCGCCTGTACTACAAAGAAAAATTTGATGTCCGCATTCAGTAGCATGCTCGGAAGTGCCCCAACATTGATTTTCATTTGCGATTGGTATTTTAACTTCGAAAAAAGTCCTAAATGTAACGCCGACACGGGACGCTGTATGGTCGGTTACTGCCGATTTCGATAGCCGTTTATTGTTCTTCACGCGAGGGATATGCATCGTTTTCTAAGCCCAGTGATGCCTTTCAGTCAATACGTCTGTCTAGTCATATATCTTCGTCAGAGATGTGCAGACTAGTGCGGCGAGCCTTCGGCGACAGCACATATACCTGTGTTTATGACGCGTCACATTGGCGGTCATCGCTTCTTGTGCTGGCATTTTAGACTGAAAAAATGTTTTATTTAAGAACACCGATGCGAAAGCTGAAATACAGAGTGATTTATCCTTGTTAGACTTCTTGATTCCTGAGCCTAGACGCGCCGATAGCGTGCAGACGGACTCGGCGGACAGGCTAGGCCTAAGCTTCGGTGGGGACCAATCTCCGCACGGGTAGCTGGCGAAAGCTAAAATGTGTGTATTTGAGCATCAGAACTTTTTTTAGTACAATAGGGAAAGTGGAAGCACACGAATCACCTCAACTTTTTTATCGGTGCCATAATATCAGTCAGCCGTAGGGTTCGAACTCGAGGTCCGTTCGAGCGCGTCTGAATGACTTCTGGATTTCGTGTCCACTCCACAACACTGCGACAACTGCGACAACTCCCAGTCATATGTTACGTGCGAACTACTAAAAAACGCAGCTTCCTCTGCGTTTCCGTGGTTTTGTTCAAGAATTTAGCTATCCGCCCAGTCAAAAGGGAAAATCCAAAAAACGAAAGTGATCGTCAGTGTACAATGTGCATGAATAAACAAAGCATGCAGCTCAGGCACCTTTATTCCAAGCTGCGACACCAAATAGAGTTTTATGACCCCAAGATATAGCGTTATTTGAGAGATTAGACAATTATCAAGCGCTTCCGCATGCATGGCCATGGCAATCGCGGTTTGCTCCGCTTCCACAATTCAGCCAGCCGTGATTTTTGTCTGTTCTGTCAACCCTCCGTTGCGATCCACTACCACCGCGGGGTCACCGCGAGGGCGTCTCGCTGCGTCTGTCTAGACTACTCCATCTTACGAGCCGTAGCCTCGCCAAATGGCTTCACTACGGGTCTGCCGACGGCCCTGATGGAACTCGGGGTCCATGTTGCGGGGTAGAGGCGGGGCATAAATATGCCCCCTGACCATTCGCGGAATAGTCATGTAGTCTGTAACTTCGGGGATGGCCTCGAGACTGAGCTTCCGGAGGACTGCGCGGCCAGCCGGGCTCAGAGATAGACGATGTACTTGGGCTGTGTGGTGAGCGTCTAAGAGCTTCTCAATCGTGTTGTGCATGCCTAAGGCCTCTAGCCTTGCGGTGGCCGCGTGGTCCGGAAGACCCAGGGCTGCCTTTGTGGTTCTTCTGATCATTGTGTTTAATTTAGATAAGTCCGTTGCGGAGAGTTTGACATATGGTGTCGAGTACATGGTTCTACTGGCAATGTATGCCTGCACAAGTCGAAGCAGCTCGCCCTCACCCACGCTGTGGTGCCGATTAGCCACCTGGCGAATGAGCTGCAATGTGTAGTTGGTCGCCCTCTGGGGTTTCTTTAACATGAGCCCGCAGCGCAGCGTGTTCTGAAAACCATCATCAGCGATAGCAAGCAGGCCATCGGCAATTTCGCCCGCAGTAGAATTTCTAAACAGGCGTACCATGTCCTCACGCGGTGCCCCCTAAGCTGCTCGAAAACCCTCATGTGGACCCCCGCTCATGCGGCTGTGCCCGGCAACGCGTCGGGTCACAGTTTGGCTCAAGATCTAGAGCGCCGAGCCTCGTCCCCAGATGCGGACGGCGTGAACGAGGAGGAGAGACAGGAGGAACCCTGCGAGACTTATTACGAAATAGCCCATAGGCATCGCTTGAGGAGCCGCGCGCTCCCATCACCAGGGAAACAACTAAATAAAACGTAAGCGGTCGCGTTTAGGCTACTCCAGACAAACACATACCCACATCCAAAGTACATTAATGAAATCACAGGGGGCAAGGAAAGCAACCTATGTAGGCTCTCTTCACAAACAGGGACACTCACACTCATAATGTGGGAATGCACCTCGCTCCCATTTTCTCATCCCCCCGTCAGCAGCGAAACTGACTGGACAGCCTTGCTCCGTTCCGGGGACGTCGACCGACAGCTTGAACTGGTGGACTGGGCGGAAAAGGCTAAGCAAGGCCCAGGGCCTTACTTGAGCCTGATCCCTCAGCCACCTCCCCCTTTCCCCTTCCCCTTTTCAATAATGTTTACGACCACCACCACCACCAGTATCAAGCGATGAAATTGTATAAAACATTTAATATCGAGCAGCACTCGTCCTTGCGTACTGGAACCAGCGCGGCACAAACACAACCAGTGTAGTTTCCAGTGCGAACCAACGAACTGCAGCGAGAACCAGCGCCTGTACAGCACAAACTGTGCGCCCCAGCGTCATGGCAGTGGAACAAGCGTCTCTTCCAGTGTGACCCAGCTCTAATCCAGCGTTCTCACTGATGTCCCAGTGAGTCCCAGCGAGCGCCAGCGTACCCAATGCAATCCAGTGCCAAAAAACACGCTTGTTTCACACTGGAAGGCACAGGAAGACGCTGATTTTTGCAATAGGGATGCAACCACCTTTCTTCAAGTATAGTAGCCATCACCAATAACAAACTTTCTTTTGCAAAACATTAGCTAATGTTGCAGCCTCCGTAGAATCATTACTTTACGAAAACTCAATGCACATGTTTGTGTGTTTAATGTCAATGCCCTCTTTAATGCCATATGGCCTGGAGGATACTTTAAATAAAAGACAGAACATTAAACTGAAGAGTGACTGCCAGGGTTTCAGTCAACATGAAGTATAATTTCCTCAAAATTTCATTGAGCATTTTTGAAGGCTTTAAAATTATTTACATTTTCATGTAACCAATTAATGTTGTGAGGGAACATGTGACACTTGGTGGCAATACCCATGAAGCATTTTTTCCAAAGAGAAGATGGCGGAGTTTGTGCATTAGCAAGTAGGAGCTTGCCAGATTGTTTCTGTTCCGGTCGCCATGGCTATGGAGACTAGAAAAGACGCAAATTGGAACTCAACACTTATTATCCGATGTCATGAAACGGCCTTCAAAGCAAATTAACTTGTATGTCAAATTTTAGCATTCCCATTCAGCACAATACAAAACTGTAGACTGCTGCTTTCCTGATATGGCTCACATCCCTCTATCTGGTAAACTTGCAAACATTTTATGGTTCAAGAGGACCTGTTGTCGTTATGGTGAGCGTTCAACTTCTTACGGCTTGGCGGGGCAGCTTGCAGACCAGTAATCTTTCTTTCGGTTGTCTTCCTGAAAAGATAAATGATGAAACCATGACAAACGTGCAAGTAAGAAATGGAGAAACAAAAGTTCGCCAAATAAATGAGCAAATCACGCTTCTAGGTGAAGTGTTCAGAAACATACTTTGCGAGGATTCTGGCCCAGTACTGACACATTCACTGTTGTACGTCCACAGACAATAGAGTCCAAAGAGGTGAATAAATACGAGCAACGCCTTGGAGGCTGTAGTCGAAAGAAAAAAAGAGTCTAAATTACTATGGTGGAAGTGTGGGCGAATTTAGGATTCGTGTATGACCAAGAACAGTGGACAAAACGCTCCATGACAGAAAAGCACACACACACACAACACCGTTTTGAGGGTGCATTGTCGGGCTGACTGCGGGGAACAGCACGACAAGCCTTCATGTCTTGGGGCTGGCGGGTTTTTGAATTTGTGCTATTTTCATGAAATAAAGGATATTATTATTATTATTATTATTATTATTATTATTATTATTATTATTATTATTATTATTATTTCTTTCAATGGTGTCCTTGTGTTCGAAGCCTCAATTAGATTACTTGTTTTTTTGCCAGACACTAGGTAATAAACACAGTAATTTTGTTATGTATGAAATGCAATTAATCCAACTGCATCACCGGAAGTACATTTCCACTAATGTGCAGGGAACTTATCGCAGTGCATCATTTAGGTAGAAACAGCCAAAACTATTTATTATTTAGGCTGTACTCCGTATAGATAATTTTGCAACGCCGCAAAATAACAAGAGCCTTGTTTGAATTCCCGTTGAATGGCAATAAATTTATCATTATTTTCCACTTCTAGGAAATGACTACACGAATCTGTTTTATCCGCCTCGCATGCGAAGAAATTCAAATTTGTAAACGTGAAGCAGTGCTTTTTTTACTCACCGGTGCACACATCCAAAACTGGAAGCTTGATCCGCTATCGTGGGTAGTTTCCACACGGGCTGTGCTCGGTTGCAGCGACGAATTTTCACGCTAGCTAGCACATTTTTTAAAAGCAACACGTCATTACTCGGCCAGACACGGCAAATCGTTAACGACGGAAGCCGTGCATGCAGCCGTTGTGCCGGTGGAACGCCACAGCTGATAAAATTCACCGTTTTTAAAGACGTTTGCTTGGTGGCCGCTATCGAATGTTGGACGCACAGACTGACTGAGATATTACTGTGATATATTTGAAATGATCCTTCGTGACGCCGCTCAAAGAAAACAACCACCGCATTCGCAAACATTACCGCCGTAAAATTTGAATCGATAAAAGGCACGTACTGCCATCGACACCAGTGGGCTGCTGCTTGTCACACACCAGTGAGGTCTCAAAACCTTTATTTAAGTAGTAAAGCATAGACTTTAATGACAGAAGTCCTATTAAAACAAATGTCTACTTATTTTGTAACAAAATGATGAGTTAACCATGCTTGTCGGTTATTATATGTACATTTATAGGTCAAGTAATTAGCCGCGTTTAAGTGGCCCTAGCAGAAAGGAAATGCAAATAAATTATGCAACGAAATTACTCCACCAGACTACTCCACAAAATACTCCACCAGATCCAAAGTGCTTTCTTGGAATCTAATTACAGCTAATCTTTCCGTAAGTGCATAAGTAGTTCTGAAACCTGTGTTTGTTTGTGTTTATTCAATGTAAACACAAAGTGATATCGAACGATTTATTCATGATGGCAAAGAATGGAATGCACCTTAGAACGCAACCAGCATTATAGAAGCTAATAGGGGCAATCTGGCTTTCTGCGCATTCTTTAGGGTACCCGTCCTCAGCTTGAGGCTCAGACGCGACCGTCCACCCCTTTGCCAGGTGACGTAACGCATCCGCAGGGTGAGGCTATGCCGCCATAGCGATGCTATCTCCTCCGGTAAACTCCCTCCCGTCTCACCGCCACTCTCTGCAACGCGGCCCCTCATCCTTTTCACCAGTGGCCAACGACCTGCACGATCAAATCTCTAGAGGGTGTTGGCTCAGGCCGGATTTCCTTTCTACCTTTCACTGCTGCGGCTGAAGTAATGCTGCAGCCATCGCTCCGAGATGGCGCCGCCGTCCCGCATCTGATTAAAAGCTTTTGGATTTAAAGCGGATGGAAGCATCAACCGGTTAGCAGTCGAGATAAGCAAGGTACGTGTAGAGTATTGGTGTGAAAAAAGCAGGGAAGAGAGTGATACAACCGGATCCGTTACAAGCACACGTAGCGGTATAAGGTAGATTGAGAAGTTTTGAGGGAGAAAAAGATGATGTGTACAGAAAAGATGTATACAAAAGTGCTAGAATGAAAAGCGCGTATAGCATACTTGAGTATCTCAAGCAGGCTAGGTGAGGATTTGACACTGCCCAAGGGATACCAAGAGATCATCATTACCATCTAAATCATCGTCACCGAGTGTCAGCTGCTGGCGAGAACGCACGAGTAGCAGCAGCAGCAGCAGACGGCAGCCACAATCAGCAAGAGAGCCGCAGGGGCGTTCGCAAAAAAAAAGCGTCACTTTAAAGCAAAGTGTGGGTTCTCAATGCAGGTCACGCTGCTAAAAGAATGTTTAACATAGACTGAATATTGTTCGAAGCAATAAAAGTCGAAAACAAGAGATAGGCCACAAAGAGCAAGCCAAATTTGTTCCTTGTATTAGACTAAGCAAGGCAGCATGAGCTTGATCATATCGAGGAACACAACTGGGGTGGAGACAGTCATCGAGGGTCGTATATCAAAGGGAATGCCCAGATTCATACACTCTTGGTGAACACCGCATCAAGCTTCCCGTCACCCTTTTGTAATCTTGATTTTTAACAAGTATTTGAATCAGTTCTTCCTCATTCTTGTCCTTCTGGATATATAGTATTGCAGTTGTATAGTACGCCAACAATTTCGAGGAAGTACTCTAAATTTTGTTTTTGATTATCTCTTGTCAAAATGCCTACTCTTCATTCTTTTTTTTTTTTTTTTTGCAGCCATGGCTAGGAGCTACCCATTTATGTGTGTCATGCTGGCTCTGATCATTGCCGCAGGAACTTCAGGCAAGTACGTTCGGCATTGAGTGATGAAAACAATTTATGCCCTTTTAAGGTAATATTGAATTTAGCTATTGCACTGCTCCATCTACCCTTTCTTTCGAAATTTCACGAGCAGTGGTATATATCGATCCGCCAGTGAAAATATAGCGCGGAAAAGCTATCTTTATTACCAAACTCTTAAGCTTACGACAATGAATTGTTACCACTTTTTGGACTTCTACTCAACTGCTGAAGCTGAGCACAACGCTAACTTTGCGAACTCGCTCTGACCATCATACCGGTCGTGAACACACTAAGTGGGCTTTATGTTCCCTTGAGCTTGATATGACAAAAGTTTTGATAAACTTAACATAAGCCCGTCCAACGTGTCTCATTGGCATGTGAGAGTGTGTAAAAATACTGTCGCTAGAACAAATTCTTCAACAGGAAATACGAAAATTTTTTCCTCTCTGTGCAACTCAGCTGCTCATTTGCTTCTGAAGTAGTGTCATTATAGAAGACCTAAATTAAATTCATCTGGGAAAATATTATCATGATTGCTGATGATTAGGCGGCCATGAAAATTCATGGTGGTACGACAAGCCTCTTCTAACATGGTGGGGGCTCTATTTAGATATAATGCGCGTAACATAAATACCCACTTGCAGCATATTTTCTTACAGGCCTAAAGACATACAAGATACGAGTAGCCTATAATTAAGTTGCACACGTCTCCATAGCAGTCGACAGAAACACAAACCACGTGTTTACTTCAGCAGCAGTATTCCTTTCCTTTTTCAAGATATAGATATCGCATTTTCGCCCGAAAGCCAAAACGCTGATTGCAATAGCAAGTTGTTAAACAGCTATACGCAGTAAGACTAGTAAATCTGTTACCTATGTAATGTGCTTTAAACATTCGCTTACTAATTAAATTAACCAGCACAGTGTCACGTGCGCACCGGCAAACATGAGCACATCTCGCATGATAACCGCGGACACTCGCTGGCAGAATGTTGGCGTGATGAAAAGCGGCAGCAGCAACGAGCGAATTCTCCTTCGTGCTGCCTCAGTCTTCAACGCGAACCAGGCGCGCGAGAACGCAGCGCACGCGAAGCCATGAGCTATATGTGGTCGCCTAGTCTTCAAAACCAGCGCAGGTTACCTCCAAGATAAGACGCGTGGGGCGATATTTATTCGCGCCATACGCAGCCGCAGCCGTAGCAGAAGCGCAGACGCCCGCTACCATGCCCCACCCCCCCTTCTTCCCACCTGCTAGCACGCTCACATCTCCCCGCTCCCTTCCATGCATGTGCCAAAAGTCAGTGCGCACGTTCCCCACCTTGTTACCTTGTGTGTGCGGGGAGACGCCGCCGCACTAAGACGCGCACGATCATTCTGGCTCGTCCTCGCGTGCTTTCCTTCGCACCTACATTATACGGCGCATGGCCGCAATCTTATCTGGCGTGGGCTTTATACTGAACCTCATCGCGACGCCGCCACTTTCGACGAAGGCGACGCAAATTTACCTGGGGTTTTCATATAACTGTTATCGCTGTAAAAGTATAGCTGCTGTTGCGCACACCGGCGAATATTCAACACTACCCTAAAGAACTGAAAAGTATGAAGCGCGCGGTTACCCTCAGTGCACTTTACGAGACAGCTGTTCAACGAGTATAGATTGATTTCCATGTGCAGATCCCATCTTGTGATCTTTTTCACCATTTCTTCCTGTCCTAGGTTACTTTACGTGTCGCGGACGGGAAGGTCAATGCACCGGAAACAGGAGACCCAGCTGCTTCGAAAAAAACAACCAGACGTACTTCCAATGCAGTAAGCATTCCAGTTTTTCAACAGTTTACTTGTGTCGTCATCAGCAGCAGCAGCAGCATATCTTTATGTGCATTGCCAGGACGAAGGCCTCTCCTAGTGATCTCCAATTACCCCTGTCTTGCGCTGGCTGATTCCAACTTGCGCCTGCAGGTTTCTTGCTTTCACCACCTCACTTAGTTTTATGCCGTCCTCGCTTGCGCTCCCCTTCCCTTGGCACCCATTCTCTAACTCTAATGGTCCACCGGTTATCTACCCTACCCATTACATGTCCTACTTGGCTTCTTCTTTCTCTTAATGGAAACTATAATATCGGGCATCCCCGACAGCTTTCTGATCCATACCGCTCTCTTCTTGTCTCTTAAGGTTACGCCTAAGATTTTTCGTTTCATTGGTTTTTGAGTTGCCCCTGACTTGTTCTCCAGTTTCTCTGTTAAACTCCAAGTTTTTGCCCCATGTGTAAGTACCGGTAAAATACAATCACTCTGCACATTTTTTCAATGACACTGGCAAGCTTCCAGTCAGGATTTAGTAGTGCTTGCCGTATGCTCTGCAGCCCATTTTTATTCTGCAAGTTTGCGTCTCATGATAAGGATCTCTTGTGAGTGATGGGCCTATATAAACGTATTCATCTGCAAACTCTTGAGACTGACTGTTCATGCTCAATCCTTGTTCCCTTGTCAGGCTTTTCAACGTTATCTTTGTCTTCTGCATTTTAATCTTCAACCCTACTCTTACACTTTCTTGGGTAAGGTCCTCAATTATTTGTTGTAATGCGTCCCCAGTGTTGCTGAACAGGACATTATCATCTACAAACTGAAGGTTGCTGAAATATACGCCGTTTCTCCTCACTCCTAAGCCTTCCCAGTCTAGTAGCTTGAATAATTCTAATCATGCAGTGAATAACTTGGAGGGATTGTGTCTCCTTGTCGGATGCCTTTCCCGATGAGTAGCTTTCTACTTTCTTTTGCAGAACTAAGGTATAGCTGTGGGTTCTTTGTAGATATTTCCCAAGATAGTCATGTAAGCCTCCTCCATTTTTTGATTACGCGATGTCTTTATGAGTGCTGGTATCTTTGCTGAATCAAATGCCTTTTCATCATTTATGAGATCCATGCAGCGGTTGACTATGCTCCGCAAATTTCTTGATTGCCTGATTGATGATATGCATGAGATCCATTATACAATACCTATTCCTGAAACCCGCCTGTTCCCTTCGTTGATTGAAGTCAAGTGTTGCCCTAATTCTACTGGAAATTGTCTTGGTGAATATTTATTTAATACAGAAAGCAAGCTGGTGGGTCTATATTTCTTCAATTCTTTGACGTATCCTTCCTTATGGATTAGTATAATGTTGACATTCATCCGGCTCTTTGGTGCATTTGACGTCGTGAGGCATTGCGTATAAAGAGCCGCAAACTTTTTAAGCATGATAACTCCTCCTACCTTGATTAAATCGGCTAATTTTCCATCTTCTATTGCCTCTTTTCCCGTGGTCCTTCTTAGAAGATCCTTCTAACTTCATCGGTAGTTATAGAAGGGGCGTTTGTATTCTGTTCATCACTACTTGGAATGAAGGAACCGTGGCTGCTCTTGGTGCCCTACAAGTTAGTGTATAATTAATCTTCTACTCTTACTATATCTTTTAAATTGCTGATTATGTTACCCGGTTTATCTTTCAGTGCATACATCTTGCTTAGTGCTACGCAAATTTTTCTTATCATTTATTTTATACTGCGGCCAATTTTAATTGCTTACTCAATGTTTCCTACGTTATAATTTGTAATATACGTTAGTTTCGTCTTGATGATCAATTTTTACGGTTCAGCGAATTCTATGAGATCTCTCGAAGTACTTTCATCCTTTATCGTTTCCTTATTAGATCATTCGTTACTTGAGAGAGCTTACATGCTGTTTGCCTAGGAGCTGTACCTCCCACTTCAATTGCTGTTTCTGAAATCAGCCAAGTTACCGTTTCATTCATTACCTCTATGGTATCTTCATCTTCCTGTTCTAAATCTGCGTACTTGTTTGCAAGCACCAGCCTAAATTCGTCTGCTTTTACCCTTACTGTGTCTAGGTTGGCCTGCTTCTTCTTCACTAATTTTACTCTTTCTCTCTTCAAATTGGCAGAAATCCTAGGCCTCGCTAATTTATTGTGATTGCACTCTACCCTACCTAACACTTCTACATCGTGCACTATACTGGGATGGGCAGAGAGTATGAAATCTATTTAATTTATTGTTTCTTCATTAGGGCTTTCACAAGTCCACTTCTTGTTACTGCGTTCGCTGAAGAAAGTATTTATTATTCAGAGTCTATTCTTTTCAGCGAATTCTACCAAGTTCTCGCCTCTAGTGTTCCTTGAATTTATGCCATAGTTGCCAATTGCTTGTGCCCAAGCCTGCTTTTTCCCCGCTTTTGCATTAAAGTCGCCCATCACCACAGCATACCGGGTTTTCCCCTGTCTTATAGCTAATTCAACATCTCCATAAAACATCATGACCAAATTTAGAAGCGTCGGCTTGTACTAACTTTATTCTATGCCGCCTATTCAGCTTTATTACGACGACTGCTACCCTCTCATTAAGCAGTAAAAGTCAACAGTCTTGCCCGCTATGTCCTTATGACTAAATATGCTATCCCGTATTCTCTCTTTCCTAGAAGACCTCTGTAGCAGAGGACGTGGTGGTTCTACACTCCGCACTGAGGTTATACCGTCCGCACTGTATAAGCCTCACGAGTTCTAGCCTCACCAAAGCTTTTTTTTATCCCAGGCAATGCCTGATAATTCCTCAAGGAGCCCTGCTAAGACAACCTCACTCGAGAGGGTTCTCCTGTTAAACGCTCGAATTATCACCAGCAGAGCTGCCGGTTAGGGAATGCATAGGCAAGAAAGTGCCAGGAGGTGTCGCATACTTCCCAATGCTGGCTGCGAAATCATGCACATTGTCCTGTAATAAAGCCACTATAAGAAGGCACTGCGAAGCCCAAAAGAACAGAGCTTGGATCTAATAAACATCTTTTACGTAAGCTCTCCCTGCGATCGACCATTACGTTGATAGCGTTATCTCGCTGCCAGCTATCTGATTACCGGGTGCCTGAACACCGGCCGATAAGGAAACGCTCGCATACGTATTGGAAAGTATGTCAATACGGATCTAGATCTGTAGAACTCGGCATTCGTCAAACACGGTACAAAATGCCAAGCTCTGCCTGAGCACCCAGCTTTGAGATATTCCTGTTATATTGATTGACGTGCATCTGCAATTGGAGACATTCATGAGCACGCTCGACTTATTCATGCGGAGAACCTCAAGGTTTTGTTATTCAATCCCTTTAAGTTCAAATTTAATGAGACGAAATCGCACGTCATGCGCTAAGTTTGGATGAAACGCCATCTTTAGCCCTTCAAGGCTAACGTTCACTTTTCTGTATTATTTAAACTACACAACCTTTAACCGTTTTTATGAATTGTTGCTCATTTTCGTGTTGTCTTTCGGCAATACAACGTCCGTGTACCGGTTCTTTGGTTTTATCGCATACAAATAATAGTCCATGTAACATGCTTTTCAGTAGCCCCTAAACATTGAAAGAAAATATTGTGTCTGCCTTTGTCCAAGTAGGTTCTTCCCCTCTTTTTTCAGCTCTGAAGGCCCAATCTTGTCGAGAGGCGTGGAAAGCGTACTGTAAACCGTGCAATGTCCTGACGTGTTATGACAGGCATACTTACTGCGATTGCAACTGTGGTAAGTGCAACAATAACTTGAAAATGCATACCCTGCGAGCACAACGTAATGTGGAGCTGTTATGAAGTATACTGAAATTGTTAATTTATACATTTGTGGATATTTGTTGCCTTTTTCCTTGATGTTCTGAGTCTATCACGCGTGGGCGACAATATTCCTCGTTATTTGAAGCTGACATAGACGCTGGTGCATTGCGCGAACTGGCCAGCATATTGTCTTTCTTGGCTGCCTGATGCCCTGAAAATAAATTTGCATATATGTTACGTCAATTTTCCCTTGTAATATTTTACTGGGCACGCTAGATACACTTGCCACGATATTAAGCATTCGTTATGTTCCACACGTTTTCCTTCGCTTCCTGCAATAATGGCCTAGTCTGCTCAACCTCGGCCAACAACCATTCCTTATGACTACAGTACTTCATTTTAGTCTTTTGTATTGTTAGAAATTGCGGGGGTAAAAATCAGGTGTTATTTTTAAAGGGGAATATTGGGAAGAAATTGTGGGTTCTCTTGTATCTCAGAAAAACCGGGAAGAGAGTGGTGGTTTTGTTGTCAGGCAGCCTGAACTTCGAGATAGTTATAATAACATTTAAAAGTGATGAACTCAAGCAATGGTCGCTTTTCGAAGCAAACGTTCTACTTCAAGAAGCGAAATCCCTCACAGGAACATGTAATGGCAATAACAGATGCCCGCTAATATTGTGCTTAACTCTTATCTACAAAGTTTTGGTGCCATGCATTATTATTATGTTTAAATAAACCACATTACCAAAAGAAAGATTATTTTGGCGATCCGTTCTTCACTTCCATCTCTGCACTTTCGTAAGTAAGAAAGAAAGCACAGAAAATAGTGCGCACGGGTATCTTTCGCAGAAAGCGTGATGGTTTTTCCTGTGTTACAAGGCCTTCTTGACGTTCATTATCATGTACAATGGGTGCATTCGGGCATCCATTCATGACCCGCCGGGTGTCTCGTTTTTGTCGCGGCACCTCATCAACTTGAACGAAAAATTCCCACAGCGTCCGTAAGTTTTTCCTCAAGACCACTTCGCGGATTCCGAAGAGGCTCAGGTGCTCGGCAGTGTTGTGTATTGCAATTTCCACCTCGACTTCTTCGAGTTCATCCAAGGTTTCCTACAACGTCGATAAGCCGGGCTTAATGACCACTTCGTGGCGCCCAGAAAAGTCCATGCGCTTAGCAGTGTATCGTGTTTAAAGACACCCTGAAACGATTTTGACGATTTTCTACAAGCGTACAGAGTCGTTAGAGTAGGTCCTGTTGAACATTAATTGACGCATCTAAGTGCTCCGCGTAAAGCATGTAATTTATTATAAGGTTTTAAAAATTCACATCGCTGCCGATCGTAGCACACTGCGCGGCGGAATTTTAAGCCGCCCGTACCCATATGACGCAAATCACCCATATGCCGTCAGTGGGGTGAGCTATCCGATTGGCTGACCAGGGCGCGTGGTCGATAATTTTTCCAACTTTATGCTAAACAAATGATGTTCGTAATAGTTGGAATGTTAGTTAATTTGTTTTTATAAAAAGAAAGTAATATAAAGGGAATGAAGAAGAACAATTTTTCAGTACGCTTTAGCACTTCCGGCACACAGCATGTGTTGTCTGCTTGTGTTACAACGTGCTCCGTCTTTGACGAGAGCTCCGCCGTCAGTGTCAATCTGTCTTTTCGCGAGCGCTATGATTTTACTTTGTTGCGTTGTGGACTGCAAATGTAGCGACTGGCAATATGTCAAGTTGCAACATGTCCTTCTGCAAGCCAGTAGACGAGCGGACTGGCTGCAGCGCACTGAACAGCCGCTATTCGATGGGCGCCAGGATTTGCGCGATTGCGGCCGTCACATTACACAGTAAGGTTACTAACGCAATAGCGTTTCGCGAATCCGGTGTTAGGGTAAACGCAAGTGCAAGGGGACAGGGCCTGGCCATGTCCCCTTGCGTGTCGTTTCATGGGATGAACAGAAGCGCAAATGTGAATGGTCGGCAGGGTGCAGCCACCTGGTAGCATAGAGCTCAAACAGACACAGTAGCAGTAACAAAATGTATATTTTTTTTTGCTGCTGGTGTACTTTTTCGCAAGCGTGTAATCGTTAACACGTTGTTTTTGTAAATGTTTAAAATGTCTTACACTTAGAGCAATATTAGCTCTTTCTCTGGCTGGTTAAGCTCTGCGCCACGGGTGGCTGGACCGTGGAGACCGATCAGGCAGCTCACGTATGTCTACGCTGAAGTTCCTTTATTAGCTTGAGTGTATGCCTCCACCGTTCCGTCGAAACGTTCAGCTAGTGTGTGGCTACCGGAATACCAGACACGTTCGGTGCTACGACAGAATGCTCGCAACGCACGCTGCTTCGATAGCTCTCGCTTGGGGTCGACGGCCAACCGGCTAGCGGAGAGGTTTCGTGCGGGTGAGGGCGGGCTCGAAAACAACCGGAAGTGGACGATGTGACATCGCATCGTGACGCAGGACCAGTCAAGGCGGAGCTTAGCCCCGATCGCTCGGCGAACGAGTTGAGGAGGAAAAGCATGGCTAGGGAGGAGAGTAAATTGTAATCGCTTGTAGCTCCATTAATACCTAACGCTTCACTTAAATTGTGGTGGGAATGTTCTATTTAAGCTGTACACTACGCGTCTACAAAATTTGTCCGAGCCGTTTCAGGGGCCCTTTAAAGCTTCCCCTCAACCTCGTCAATTTAAACTACAAATTCCCCACAGCTTCCGTAAGTTGTGCCTCATAACCGCATTGTGGATCCCAAAGAAGTCCATGTGTTTGGCAGGGTTCTTTATTGCAATCTCCACCTGGACCTCTTGACTTGAGCCAAGAATTACTATAACGTCAATAAATCGTGTCCCGTGACCACTTCGCGGTTCCCGGAGAAGCCCGTGTGCTTGTCAGTGTGTGTTGCTTAAAGCGTCCCCTGCACCTCGTGAACTTTAACCAAGAATTTTGATTGCTTCCGTAAGTTATGCCGAACAACCGCTTCGAGGATTAAAAAGAGGTCCATGAACTTGGTAGTGTCCTATATTCGGATCTCCCCCTGGATATCTTTAACTTCAGCCGAGAATTCCTACAATGCCAATAAGCCATTCCCCGTGGTCACTTCGAGGTTCCGAGGATAGTCCACGGGCTTGAAAGTGTGCCCTATTTAAAGCTCCCCCTGCACTTCGTCAACTTGAACCACGAATTCCCACAGCTTCCGTAAGTTTGTCTCATAACCGCTTCATAGATCCCAACGGCTTCTATGTGCTTCGCAGGGTTCTTTATTCCAATATACACGTAAGATACGCGTAACAGTACTAAGTCGTGCCCCATGACCACTTGGCGGTTCCCAGAGAAGTCCATTTGCCTGGCAGTGTGTCTTAATTAAAGCTCACCGTGCATCGTTCAGTTCAACCAAGAATTTCCACAGCTTCCATAAGTTGTTTCTCATAACAACTTCGTGGATCCCAGATAGGTCCATGTGCTTGACAGTGTTCGTTATCCCATTCTCCAGCAGGACCTCTTAACTTGATCCAAGAATTCCTACAACGTCAATAAGTCGTGCCCCGTAACTACTTAAGGGTTCCTAGAGTCAAAGCTCCCCCCCCCCCCCCCCACAGCTCGTTAACTTGCACCAAGAATTCCCAAAGCTTCCGTAAGTTGTGTCCCATAGCTGCTTCGTCGATCCCAAAGAGGTACACGTGCCCTTGGCAGTGTTCCTCATTTCAATCTCCACCTGGACCTCTTCACTTCAGCGAAGCATTCCTAAGACCTGAATAAGTCGTACCCCACGACCACTTCGCTGCTCCCAGAGAAGTCTTTATGTTCTTGGCAGCGTGAGTTATTACTGCGGCAACAATTATATCGACACTCGAAGCGCATTTCTGCCATCGCCGTCGCCGTGATGTTCCGCATGAAGTCCAAACACGATAACACCGTCACCGCGCGCCATACATGCAAGTGAAAGCTTGCGAGGTTCATCCGACGATCGTGGCTCAATCTCACGCGCGCGAAGGAGGAAGGCTGCTTTGAAGCGAGAGACAACATGAATGTCAATTCGCTCGCTGCTGCTTCCGCGCTTTTAACTCCTGCGTTTTAACAGCGAGTTTCTACGTTCGTTGAGTGCGATGTGTTCGTGTTTACCTGTGCGTGCGTGACATCGTGCTTGTTAATTTAGTTAGTAAGCGAACGTTTGCAGCTTAAAACGGCCAATAATACTACTATCCTTACTTTGTATAGCGTTCTACTAATTTGCTATCGCAATCGATGATTCATTTTTCGGGCGAAACTACTACTTCTTTAGCGCTGCCTTCCTCCGTCGTGAGCTTTAACCAAGAATTCCCATAGCGTCCATACGTTGTTCCTTATGACAGCTTCGCGGTTCAGAGATAAGCCCATGTGCTTGGTAGCGTGTCTTATTCTAATCTCCATCTGCACCTCGCCGACTTGAACGATGAATCCTGATAGCGTTTATAAGTTGTGTTACGTGACCGTGTTGCAGTTCCCAGAGAGATTCATGTGCGTGGCATTGTGCCTTATTCCAACGTCCTCCATTACTTCGTCGACTTGAATTTATCAAGCAGAGTCCCCATGACCGCTTTGCAGATCCCAGAGCTGTCTTTTTGCACTTGGTAGTGTGCCTTTTTGCAACGTTAACCTAAACCTCTTCGGTTTGAACCAAATCAAAGTAAAAGATTTGGGTCTGAAATATACACCTGTGTATTCGCGCCGTAGTTCACTGGAAGTCAGAAATAATGCAGCCCGAACACACAGTGTCAATGGCACAAACCTGGCTGTGGCGTGGAGGCCACGTGTAATGAAGTTTTCTCTGCGTCTTCCGTAGGGGCACACCAACCTTCTTCGTGCATACGCAGTGGTGCGGGACTAGTGGGACTAAACCGGAGGGGGTTCGGGAGGCCGCCTTTAGGAAAGCTTTTCTTTTTTGTGGCGTGTGAGTATATTATAGCGATTTGGATTCTCAGCCTACTTACCCACAACAGATTTAAAATAAAGGAGTCTTCATGAAAGCAGTGTGTCCCTAAATTGCTTTAATACTAATCACGTTAACTTCGACCGTCATTGTGACAGAGGTCCCGCCGTAATTTTTTTCACCTTGCACTAGAAGCAGCGGTACCCCGTCTATTTAACTTATGGCATCAAGCAATATGAAAAGTTATTTAACTACAACATATGAAACTACAAGCAACTGAAAGTATTGTGTCATCAATAAAGTGCTATTTTCTCATTTTACAGTCCCTTCATCAAAGCAGATACCAACTGCTGGTCGGCTGAGACGACGATGGTGATGTGCGTGCTTTTTAACCTCAACAATCATCAGTCGCACTGAACTTTCTGGATGGTGCATGGACAACCTTGAGGTCCTCAATAGTCAGTCCAGTTTTCAATAAACGTATATGCATACTAATTGGTGTCTTTATATTGTGAATATTCGAGTACAGGTATAAATAACTGCATACCACAATGTGTAAGCATTCAAGAGGCGTATTAGTAATCGCGCAACAGATATAGGTATGGCGTTACGCAGTTTGTCCCACT